>NC_080112.1:65723252-66359681 GCF_950005125.1 Chionomys nivalis
TCGAACTCACAGAGACCCATCTGCCTCTGCATTCCAAGTGCTGGAATTAAAGGTGTGGGCCACCACCTCCCAGCTCTCCCTCTCTCTTGCCTTATACATTTTGCATAATGTATACATTATATACTATACATGTATTAGGAGTAGGTTTTCATATGGCTTCCCAAATGTCCTTCATTATTAGTTATCCCTCCTCATATCCCTTCCTCCTGTTTGCCCTCCCAACTCTATCCCATTCTATTCTTAATAGCTACCTAACCTCTGTAGGTATTTGAAAAAGAGCACATATTTGCAAAGCATAAAATGTAATTGACATATAAGGGAAAATGTGCAATGTTTGACTTTCTGTGACTGGGTGACCTCTCAGGATGATTGATTCTAGAGCCATCCAATTACCTGGAAAGTTTTTAATTTCATTTTTCTTAACAGCTGAATAACATTTCATTGTGTGAATGGACCACATTTTCATTATCCATTCATTAGCTGGTAGATGTCGTGGTTGAACCTAATTTCTGTCCGTTATGTTAGAGCAGTATTAAAAATGGATGAACCAGTGTCTCTGTTGTAAGATGTAAATTTTGGAGTACTCATTTATTAATGTTTTTTCTTTTTTTATCACACCTGACCTCTTAAGGTTCTGGGGTCTATGTGAAAAGGGGGACAGAGTGATTGTATGAGCCAGAGGTGATGATGGACAATTCTAAAATAATTTTACAGGCACAGCAAGGCAGAATAAATAAAAACATTAAGGATTAAAATTTTCATATGTGCTGAGTAATGGTGGCACATGCATTTAATACCAGCATTTAAGAGGCAGAGGCAGGTAGATCTTTGAGTTGGAGGTTAGCCTTTTCCACAGAGAGAGTTTAAGGAATGCCAGAACTATACATAGAAACCATGTCTCAATCTCACCTGCACACAAAACAAAAAAGAATTTCATATGTGAATGCACTTATCCCTCTCCTTCCTCCCACTTCTTCTGTGTTCTTTACTCATTTCCAACTTCTTTTAAAATTATTGTCACATTCCTGTAAACACACACACATATAAATAGATTAGCTAAAAAGATTAGCAAGATATATATATATATATATACCTATCTATCTGATCAATTTAATGTTGCTAATATATGTGAAGAAGCAATCTTCTCCAGGAACATGTCACTGATAGGTTATCTAATCCCAAATGTTCATCTCCAAGCACATGCACATCTGAGCAACACTAAGTGAGCTCAGCATGTCATATTTATATATTTAAATATATACATCACTAATAATTAAAGAATAGAAGATCATGGGTTTAAGGAACATGAAAGTGTATATTAGAGTTCTCCAGAGAAACAGAAAAGATAGAAAAAATATGTGCATTTGTATATATGCATGCACTGGATTTATTACAGTGGGTTATGAAATGTGGTATGACTATTCCAATAATGGCTGTCTCCTGACATAAGGTCCAAAACTTGAGTAGTTCTTTGATCTAAAATGTGCTATATTTTCTATGGTTTTCAGTATGTAGCATATGCCCTAATCCTGAAGACGTAGGCTTTAATGTCAGTGAAAAAACAAACGTGCCAGTGAGAGTACAGTCAAGAACGCAGAGGCCAAAGATCATTTTTATCCGTGTCCTTTACGTAAGCTGCCACCAGAAGATATGGCCCAAATTTAAAATCTTCCCCCACCTCAAATGATCCAATCAAAATTCAATTAAAAAAACCCTCTCTAATATATCCAGCAGCTTGTGTTTTAGTTCATTTTAGATATCAAGTTGACAACCAAGAATAGCCATCACAGAAAGAAATTGGAGAAATTGTAAGAAAGAAAATGAGGCAAATATTTTCCTTATATACAAAATTCTCCACAAATAAGCAAATCCCAAAAGAATTAAATTTAAAAATAAAACAGATTTTTAAAAAAAAATAAAAATATTTTTACATGCTTGGGTATTTGCCAAATACATGAGCTGCTGGGGGACATTGAATTTCCTGAAACTGCAGTCACACATGTAGTTGTTAAGAACCAAATCTGGGTCTTCTGTAAAGACAGAAAATTCTCAGAAGCACTGAGTCAACTCCCTATCCTCTGCCTTATTGTATATTTCTAAATATTTATAACTGACATTTCTGGCCATTCATCATGACATTGCCTACCTTTTCTAATAGATGTATCTGTTAAAATATATTGTCCCAACTTTTGCTTGCCGATTTTGTCTGCTTCCAATTTCCAGGAGGATCTATATATGTTTTTGTTTGGGTTCACCTTATGACTTAGGTTCTCTGGGATCGTGAACTATAGGCTCAATGTCCTTTATTTATGACTAGAATCCACTAATGAGTGAGTACATACCATATTCATATTTTTGGGTCTGGGTTATATCACTCAGGATAGTGTTTTCTACTTCCACCCATTTGCATGCAAAATTCAAGATGCCGTTGTTTTTTTACTGCTGAGTAGTACTCTAATGTGTAGATGTGCCACACTTTCTTTATCCATTCGTCCATTGAGGGGCACCTAGGTTGTTTCTAGGTTCTGGCTATCACAAATAATGTTGCTATGCTTTTGTAGTATGATTGGGCATCTCTTGGGTATATTCCCAAGAATGGAATTGCTGGATCCTGAGGTAGGTTGATTCCCAGTTTTCTGAGAAACCGCCACACTGATTTCCAAAGTGGTTGGAAGGGGGTTGGGGTGGTGGAAGGGAAGAAGGGGAGAGAGAAGGGAGAATGGGAGGGTTGGGGGTAGCTTGGGGGAGTGGGATGGTTGAGATGGAAGAAGGATAGATATGGGAGCAGGGAAGAAGATATCTTAATTAAGAGAGGCATTGTGGGGTTGGCAAGAGGCTTGACTCTAGAAGGTGTCCCAGATGTCCACAGGGATGTCCCCAGCTAAGACCCTGGTCAGTAGAAGAGAAGGTGCTTGAACTGGCCTTGTCCTGTAGTCAGACTGATGATTATCTTGAATTTCACCATAGATCCTTTGTCTGGTGATGGATGGAAATAGAAACAAAGACCCACATGGGAGTACTAGACTGAGCTCCCTTCAAGGTCCAGTTGAAGAGCAGAAGGGGGAGAATCTGACCAAGGAAGTCAGGACCACGAGGGGTTGATCCACCCACTGAGGCAGTGTGCCTGAACTAATAGGAGCTCACCAAAGCCAGCTGGAATGGGACTGAACAAGCATGAGATCAAACTGGATAGTCTGAATGTGGCTGACAATTGGGGCATACTGAGAAGCCAATGATAATGACACTGGGATTTGTCTTTATGGCATGTTCTGGCTTTTAGGGATCCTAGTCTATTTGGATGCATACCTTCCTAAGCCTGGTTGGAAGGGGGAGGGCCTTGGACTTCCCACAGGGCAGGATACCTGCCCTCTCTTAGGAGGACTGTAGGTGGGGGAGGGTGAATGGGGGAGCAGGAGAGAAATGGGAGGAGGGGAGGAAGTGGAAGTTTTGATTCCTAGTATTAATAAAGTAATAATAAAAAATATATTGCTCCACTCTATCACTTTACTTTCTATCTTCGCCTTAATCCAAAATTGTGTGTATTTTTATATCTTATAGAATTTGTAAGAAGTGAGATACAATATTTTGCCAAGGAGATTTTTAAGCAAAATGCTAAATGCCTAGTATAGGCTCTCCTGCCTGTTTATAATGAAATACAAAATGGTAGAGATTAATTGAACAAGCTGTTATTTTAAAACATGAACCAGAACATGAAGACTTGTAAAAATTTCAGCCTATCTGTATCAGAAAAGAAAGGAAACTTTGTTCAGAATAGAATAATAAGAATACAGCTAAGATTCATTTAATAAAAAGATTACTGTGGACTTCTGTGGGTAAAATCATGAATTTAACTAGGCATCTCAAGAATAGAAGTAGGATGGTACCATCAGAAACTGCCAGGTTGGAGTAAAGGAAATAGAAAAAAAGGTACAAAATGATATAAGGATTCGGGACCTTTTAGATTCTACAAAATTATCTCTCTAGGAATATGCCATCCTAAAAGAGGAAAGAGTGAACCCAAACAAATCAAAGATTAGATTGTCTGCTTGTTTTCATGGAGCCCAGGGGCAAAATTGGTCTCTCTTATGTTGCAGTAGGCTGACAGACCAGAGCAAAATGTTTCATAGGAGGGACTTCTGAACAGGATCAGTGCATTAGAGCATCCACTGAGGGGTGTGGGGATAATGCTACCATCCCTTTGAGGCTTAGCAAAAGAATGCTGAGGCAAATATGATCATTCCCAAGCCTTAATGATCTCATGAATAGCTTCAGTCTTCTCAAATAAATTTGGGCCTCTTGCAAAAACAGGAGATAATTTGTCCTTGAGACTTACTCTAACTTTGAACTGACCAGAATCGCTATACAGTATTGAGCAAGAATTTAAAAAAAAAAAAGAATAACAAACTCTTTATCAGACTGTCTACTATATCTCTAGTCTCCTTCACCAGTATGTATGTGTGTTGACATGTGTGCGTGGACTTCTGTATGTGTGTGTGTGTGTGTGCATGGGCACATGCTTGAGAGCTGGTCTGGTACTGCTATTTAGCTTCCACTACATACAATGTCTTTAAGAACTCAGAGACAAGCTATCTGCTGAATCTCTCCCAGGAATCTACAAAATTTGGAACCTCTCCATTTACTAAACCCAGTTAAATTGTTCTTCTTCAACATACAACAATCATCTGGGGATGAAGAAAGAAATACATTTTTCGGCAAGTGTTTTACACACTGTATACGTTGTGAGGGTGAGAGAAAGGGGTGGTACAACCTCTCTACCAACACTCAATATGTAGTAGACCTTTGAGAGAACACAGATATAGAGAACAAAGTCCAATGAAAATATGGAAGAGGAAAAGCACACCAGGTCTCAACCACAAAGACTACATGTAGCTAAGAAATGCTGAAAGTGGGAGAAATAGTCTTCCCCTGGAAAGCGAATACTAGTTGGTTGTCCAATACCAATGGTAAGCCCTGAAATCATACATGCAAGTAACATTTTACAGACAGGGAATGTTGTATTTAAATACTTAATAATAGACACATGCACGCATACATACCTCTACACACACACACACACACACATACACAGAAGTAGAGAATGGCTAAGATGCAAAACACTAATAACAGCTTATGTTTGAGAGGATGTGGAGTAATGGAAGCACTCCTCCACTGCTGGTGGGAGTGAAAACTTGTATAGTCACTTTGGAAATTAGTGTGGCAGTTTCTCAGAAAATTGGGAATCCATCTGCCTCATGACCCAGCCTATATCCCAAGGATGCACACTGATACCACAAAGACATTTGCTCAATTATGTTCATAGCAGCATTATTTGTAATACCTAGAACATGGAAACAACCTAGATGGTCCTCAACCAAAAAATGGATAAATAAAGTGTGGTACAATTGCACAATAGAGTATTACTCAGTGATAAAGAACAATGACATCTTGAAGCTGGCTGGCAAATGGATGGACATTTGAAAAAAACATCCTAAGTGAAGTAACCCAGACTCAGAAAGACAAGCACGGTATGTACACACTCATAAGTAGATAGTAGGTGTAAAGCAAAGGATAACCAGGCAACAGCCCACAATCCCATAGAGGCTAGGTAGAAAGGAGAACCCTAAGAGGGACACACGTGGGGGCCCCAGGAAAGTGAAATAGTTAAGATCTCCTGGGTAAACTGGGAAGGAAAGCAGAAGGGAGGGAATGGGAGGTTGGAACATGAGGTCTTGCTGAGTTGGGGAAGGGACTAAGAATGGGAATAATGAAAGAGGTATCTTGAGAGAGGGAGCCATTGTGGGGTTAGGGAGAGACCGGATGCTAGGGAAATTCCCAGTAATCCACAAGGATGACCTCAGCTAAAACTCCTAGCAATAATGGAGAGGGTGCCTTAACTGGTCTTCCCCATAATCAGATTAGTGACTCCCCTAATTGTCATCAAGAAACTACATCCAGTAACTGAGGCAAGCAGATGCGGAGAACCACAGCCAAGCACTGGGCTGAGCCCCTGAAGCCTAGTTGAAGAGAGGGAGGAGGGATCATATGAGCAGGAGGGCTCAAGCGCATAATTGGGAAAAACCACAAGGATAGCTAACCTGAGCTAGTGGGAGCTCAGAGAGTCTGGACTGACAGCTGGGGATTCTCCATGGGACTGGACTAAACCCTCTGAATATGAATGAAAGCTATGTGGCTTAATCTGTTTGGTGGGGGTTGGCAGTGAGACCAGGACTCATCCCCATACATGAACTGGCTTTTCAGAGCCCATTCCCTATGGGGGGATACCTTGCTCAGCCTTGATACAGGAGGGAGGGGCTTGGTCCTGCCTCAACTTTGTATACCAGACTTTGTTGACTTCCCAAGGAATTCCTTACCCTTTCTAAAGAGTGAATGGGGGTGAGATGGGGAAAGATGGGGGTGGAAGAAGGGGGGAACTGGGTCTAGTATGCAAAATTAAAAGAAAATTAAATAAAAAAGTCTGACACTGAGCAAGGGCTTGTACATGGGAGAATTTGAAGGGAGAAAAGGGAAAAAATGATGCAGTAGCTCAAGAAAATGTGAAGTAAGGATGTGCATAAAGATAAGATTAGCTTCTCACTATTTCATTTCTCGTATCATCTTCTAAATTGCTGGCTGTACCTCTTCTTACCTGACTTGAATGTCACCCTGACCATGCAAGGCTTTACATTTTCTTGATCTGTGATTAAGCCTAACACCAAAATTCATTGTTTATGTCAGTAAGCATGCTGATCTTCATAGCCAACCTAGAAAATGCAAAAATAGATTCACTTCAGCCTTGAAGGCCACTGATACCTGACAATTTCTTCTCAAAAACTTGGAAGACTTAAAATTATTTTAATGAGAAGCATTTTCTGTTTTTTTCTCCTCAGCCAGTCTTCAGTGTTGTAAAATTGCTACTATTGACTTTTTCCCAGGTTTCTATGTATCTCGTCTAAAGGGAATTGGTGAACCAATTCTACTTTCATTATCTGAAACCCACCCAAGTCCATTTTGAACTATTTTAAAAGATAAACTCTCTTCAGATATCTCATTGGTTACATTTCTAATCACAGAGCAGCTGTATGATGGCCACTTCCATGGCAACGGAGAAATGTTTCAGGTGACTTTCCAGTTCCTTCTGAAAAAGAGAGATTATGTATACGAATGTGAGCATAGAATAGGATGTTGTAGAGAAATGTTTCACTATTATTTCAAAATAGGTAATGCATTTAGCAAGCTGAAGGTTATTTTTTCACTTGTTTACATTCTGTTCTATACAGTTGTGACATAGATGGAGAAAGAAGTTAGATATTTCCCTACCCTATACCCAGCAACTTAATACCTGAAAACTGGAGCAAAACTGAATGTGGTACCTTTACAGTAGGAATATTTATGTTGGAATTACCAAGCACAGGAAAATTCACTCTTTAGCATCCTATATTTTACACTCTGTATTATACACTCATACTTGTTTTTGTTATTATTAATACTAATAACTTGTTGATATCTATCCATATTAGATGATACATTCCATTACATTGGAGACTATTTCACCCAGTGTAACAACAGTTTCTTAGAAAATAGCTTACACTTAATGATTTTCAGTTATTAATGTTGCCAATGTTGAAGAAACCATCTCAGCTTGACTTATCATTTACATGTTCTTTGAAACTAGCCAAGTAGTAAATACAGAGGATATAATGATTATAATAGATTGTTAAACAGAATATATGTTAAAGCAGTTTTCTTCATCTGTGAAATATTTCATAATTAAATTATTATAAATATGTGGCAATAAGAGAAGCTCTGTGTTCTTGATTTGGGATTCTGTTCAGTTTATAAAATGCAGTAAGCTTTACAACTTATAAAATGTCATTTTGTGAACATATCCTTCACTTCAATGAGAAATGTGTGACAAAACTTATTCAAATATCCAGTGATCATTTAAAATAGTAAATTAGCACTAAAGAACTGGCTTAGTACTATGGAAAATATAAGCATCAAATCTGTAAATTATTTTTGGTATAATGATCACTTTCACAATACTAATTCTAGCAACCCAGTACATGGGAAGTCTTTCTATCTTGGAGTATCATCTTCACTCTTTCTTCAGAGACAAACATTTGTTTTATAGAGGTAACCCACTTCTTAGTTATAGCATGATTAATAAAAACCCAGAGATAGAAATTGGGGTTCAACCTTAAGGTCAGAAAAGTAAAACAGCCATCCATTGGCTCTTACCTCTGCCTTGGTACAAAATGGCTATCCTGCTTCCAGGAATCCTCAAAATGAGACTGTGTCTGAGAACTGTCTCCTCCCATTTTATATTCCTTTCTAGTGCTGGAATTAAAGGTGTACACCACTACTGCCCAGTTTCTATGGCAAACTAGTATGGCTACTGGGATTAAAGATGTGTGTCACCATTGCCTGGCCTGTAAGACTGACAAGTGGGGCCGTTTTGCTCTCTGATCTTCAGGCAAGCTTCATTTATTAAAATAGAAATAAAATATAACTATATTAGTCTAAATTAATTCCTTCATATTTATGAGCTTACTGTGAAAAGGAGTGTGTTTATGATCTCTTTCTCACCATGTTTCTTCTTGGTGTATAGAAATATAAAACTCCTAAAATTTGTATGGAAATACACATAAATACACACACAGGGGGAGATGGAAGGAAGGAGAAGGAGAGTAAAAAGAAGTGGGAGAGGAGGTGGTATATCCAATGCAATCCTGTGCAAATTGCAAGTCTACCATTCCAGATCGCAAGTTTTAAAGAGTTATAGAAATAAAACCAGCCACACTGAACCTTATAGAAGAGAAAGTGGGAAGTACACGTGAATGCATTGGCATAGGAGAACACTTCCTAAATATAACCCTGGTAACCTAAACACTGAGAATAACAATTAATAAATGGGACCTCCTGAAACTGAGAAGCTTCTGTAATGCAAAGGACACTGTCAACAAGACAAAAAAGTAGCCTACAGAATAGGAAAAGCACTTCACTAACCCCACATCGGACACTAACCCCACATCGGACACTAACCCCATGTCGGACACTAACCCCACATTGGACAGAGGTCTGATCTCCAAAATATACAAAGAACTCAAGAAAGTTGTCATCAGAAGAACAAATAACACAATAAAATATGGAGTACAAACCTAAACAGAGAACTCTCAACAGAGGAATCTAAAGTGGCTGAAAGATGCTTAAGGAAAGGCTCAACATCCTTAGTCATCAAAGAAATGTGAATTAAAACAAGTCTGAGATTTTATCTTACAGCTGTCATAATGACAAAGATCAAAAACACTGAGAACAGCTTATGCTGGAGAGGACATAGGGTAAAGGGAGCACTCCTCCATTGTTGGTGGGAGTGCAAACTAGTACAGCTGCTTTGAAAGTCGGTATGATGATTTCTCACCAAACTAGGAAACAAGCTACCTCAAGTTCCAGCAATACAACTTTTGGGTATATACCCAAAGAATTCTCAATCATACCACAAGAACATGTGCTTAACTATGTTTATAGCAGTATTATTTGTAATAGTCAGAACCTGGAAACAACCTAAATGCTGCAGGAATTCCTATAGCCAGTAGCCTTTCAGTTCACTTGGGCATGGCCTCTTATACTGTATATGCCAATGTAAAGCACACATCCAACCTCTCTTCAGTGGCGTGATTTGGTTCCTGTTCCCCATTTGTGCAGAGGATTGTGATCTTTGAGTCTACCCCTAAATAAATAACCCTTTATTATACTCAATTCTGAGCTATTGTGGGATCCTTCTTCATCTGGCACCCACAGGGATCTGAACTCCATAGCTACCAGGTAGACCATCTTAAAGGCCTAATCAATTGGTTTACAGGACAGAAAGTCTCCCAACCCAGGCCGCTTGGTTTGCTTTTACCTAAGCATTATTTTTGTAAAACCCCCGCTACAGTGGAGCTAACTGTATTTGTTGTTTAAAAAATCTGGTAAATGGAGAATGGTGCCAGATCTAAGAGTTGTCAGCAAGGTAATTCAACCTATGAGTTGTAACATGAGGGCCTTTTTATTGGGGTTTCTGTCCTGCCCAGTTCCCACAGCTGTTAAGCCCCCAAAGAAAAATCACACACTGGTCTACAAAAGTTATAAACTGATTGGTCCATTAGCTCAGACTTTGTATTAACTCTTATAACTTATTATTCTTATAACCTATTATTCTTATCTATGTTAGCCACATAGCTATGTTAGCCTTTTTCGGTGGGGTAGGTCACATCCTGCTTCCTCAGTGTCTGACAGGACTGGGGAGGAATGGGTTTCCTCCTTCCCAGAATTCTCCTGTTCTCATTTCCCTGCCCCTACTTCCTGTGTTGTTGTCCCACCTATACTTCCTGCCTGGCTACTGGCCAATCAGGGTTTATTTAAAACATAACTGACAGAATACAGAATTGTCCCACACCAATGGGCCCTCTACAATCTGGAATTCCTCTGCCTTCTCTATTCCCAAAAAGATGGCCTCTTATAGTTTTTAATTTGAAAGATTGTTTCTTCACTATACCTTTATAAGAAAAGGACAGAGAAAAATTTACCCTCCCAGTGCCTACTTATAATAATTCCCAACCTACTTGGAGATACCAGTGAACCTTCCTTCCTCAGGGAATGCTCAACCCTACCCATGCCAATACTTTGTAAGTCAGTCATTGGAAATAATCCATAAAAAATTCTAAATCTATAATTTACCATTACATGGATTACAGTTTGCTATCTGATTCAAATATAGACAGTTTAAAATGAATTTTTGAAGAAGTAAAGAAGGTTTTGCCAAAATGGGGATTACAAATTGCTCCTGAAAAAAATACAGAAAGAAGATTCTTTCACTTGCCTAGGATATAAAATAGGTTTACAGAAAATTACAATACAAAAGGCACAAATTAGAAGAGACTAATTGCGGACTCTGTATGACTTTCAAAAATTGTTAGGAGACATTTCCAGTTTATAACCAGCTGTTGGAATAACACATGAACTAATGGTTCATTTAAATGAAACCTTAAATGATAACAAATATTTAAATAGTCCCAGAGAATTAATAGCTGAAGTGGAAAAGGAATTAATTGTTGTAGGAAAATTACAGGAGGCACATGTGAATAGGGTGAATCCAAATCTTAATTGCATTTTAGTCATATTGCCTTCCAGAATTTTTCCTACAAGAATTTTAATGCAACGGGAAGGTATTATCTTAGAATGGATCTTTTACCACATAAACCAAGTAAAAAATTAAAAAATTATGTGGATAAAGTCTCTTAATTAATTATAAAAGGAAAATTGAGCCTTTTTCAACTAGCAGGTATGGTCCCAGGAGAGATTATAGTGCCTTTTACTACTGATAAAATTAAAAAATTATGGGAAGACAATGAACCTTGGCAAAGAGTTTGTGTTTTTAGGAGAGATTAATATAAATTATTCCAAAAGTGATAGAATTAACCTTACAAAGAGAACTACTTGGATCCTTCCTTGCATTGTATGGGACACACCAATAACTGGAGCCCATAAATTCTATACTGATAAAAAAAAAATCATAAAAGGCAGGTTACAAATAAGAAGATTTGAGCAAGGTGGAACAAAGCCCTTATAATTCTGTCCAAAAGGCAGAATTATATGTTATTTTTCTTAGTACTAATGGATTTTAAAGAAACTCTTAATATAGTTACTGATTCACAATATGCAGAAAGAGTTATCTTGCATATTGAAACTGTAGAATTTATACTAGATGATACAGAATTGACTTCATTATTAATACAAGTTTAAGATATAATCAGGAATAGGCTCTGTCCCATATACATAACACACATCTGATCCCATACAGGTCTGCCAGGTCCTCTAGCACAAGGTAATGCAGAAATTGATCAATTGATTGGAAGTGTGTTGAAGGACTCTGAATTTCATTTAAAAAATCATGTCAATAGCAATGCTTTAAAGAAAGAGTTTTCTATTACATGGCAACAAGCTAAGGAGATTATAAAGTGGTGTCCTACTTGCTCTTTCTACAATCAAACACCATTGCCTACAGGAAGTAACCCAAAGGGTACTCAAAGGAATGAAATCTGGCAGATGGATGTGTTCCACTTTATGGAATTTGGTAAATTAAAATATGTACACCGTATCATAGACAAATATTCAGGTTTTCAATGGGGAACTGCCTTGAGCTCTTAAAAGGCTGATTCAGTAATCACACATTTATTGGAAGTTATGGCATCATGAGTATACCTGCACAAATAAAGACAGACAATGGTCCAGCATATGTGTCTAAAAAATGAAATTTTTTTGCTTATTATAATATAAAGCACATTACAGGTATACCAAATAATTCTACAGGTCAGGCAGTTATAGAAAGGTCAAATCGTTCTATAAAGGATATGCTAAACAAACAGAAAGGGATGGAAAATACCCCCAGAAATAGATTGCATAATGTTTTATTAACCTTGAATTTTCTTAACGCTAATGAGAAAGGAATAACAGCAGCAGAGAGGCATTGGATAATGGAAAAACTTCTGAATTGAATCAACCAGTATATTTCAAAGATGTGTTGACTTCACAATGCAAACAAGGAGATGTACTACATTGGGGAAAGGGTATCCCTCTTGTTTCCACAGGAGAAGAAAAAATATGGATACCATCAAAATTAATATTAATAAAGATTAGCTTTGAAAAGGAGAAACATCTTGAAAAAGAGAAATGATACCTCATCCACAATGGTATCAACTATACAGGTAGTAAGAAAAGCTCATAGGGGATTGGGCAGGGTTTTGCTTTTATCTTTACAGGAAAATACATATCATCAAAATTTCAAGAGATTCTGGATGTTTGAATGCTTACAGAAGAATAAATAACTATCCACTAAGGAGCATCTAGGAAACAGAATATGGTTTATGAATCCAGGTATGGGTTACACTTACATTTACACACACACACACACACACATTAATATATTCAGCTGGTTTTTGAGTTGGACAATGGCTCTGTACTTCTCTAAATCCATGCTTGTTGCTAAAAGGAACATTCAGAGTTTCTGTCTCATATCAGGAGCCATCTGGTATGGGACAGAAGAAAGACTTTAGGAAAACTTTCACTTTTTCCCTTCTTATTTTGTCTATATCACATTCTTTGTTGAATGTATGTTTATGTAAATTATGTCTAAGTTTTTCATGATGAACATAGATTTTCCTACAGATACTTTTCCTACAGTAATCTTAAAAGTTTCAAGGAAGAAGATGGGGCCTCACAACAACTCCACCTAGTTGAGATGACATTGTGATGCAGACAGCACTACTATAAGACCGCTTTTTTGGGTATCAGCTGCTGAAATGGTACACCTTCTCATATTCTGGCCAGAACACCAAATGAGAACTTTGAAAAACAGAACAAGACAAAACAACCCTACTGACTATTCAGAAATTGTTTGCAACTATACTAGACAGTAATTTTGGAACTTAACCACCACTTAATTTTTGCAGGGTCCCATTAAGAGAACATCACACCTATGGCAGCAGGAAGCAATTCTAGAAGACAACAACTCCTATCCCAAAAAAGTTTGTCCATAGTGTTAGGAACACTGTTTAGGGCTTGTTGATTATTACTTGTACTAGATAGATGGTTGGGGGGTGAACACTATGCTTGTTTTAAAAAGGGGGAGATAATAATAGTGAGTAATAGAGTGAATAATTGTGAGCTATTATTTTTGGATAATTCACACTGGTATAGTTTTTGTATATTGATACGAGTTCAAATTATATCTCTTACTTTTGTTTACATTTGTACACCTATGCAAAGTTATTTTGTCAGATTGTATATATGCATGTTTCTACCTTGATTTAGCCCATTTTGTATATTGATACAACTTTTAGGATATATTTTCATATTGCTTTATATATTACTCCTCCCTCTGATCAAAATACTTATAGATTGTTTACATTTTGAGGTCACTGTCCTCATTTATTGCACATTTATTTACAGATTATTTAATATTCTGACATAAAGTTTTAGTCTTTTTTTCTTATATCCCAATGCAGAAGTTTTACTCTTAAAGTTATACAGGTATTAATTATTATAGTTCAATAGTTGTTCATGTTTGTTGTACATACAGTAAGATTAATTAGGTTCTTTAGATATATAGAGATTGTATTCTGTCTAGATAGGGAATCTTTATTTATTTATTTATTTATTTATTAAAGATTTATGCCTTCTCCCTGCCACCACCTCCCTTCAACCACTTCAAGAATCTTTAGAACATGGTATTTAAATAACTTAGAGTTTTGTTGCCATGAGACATGATTGCTTCTGACAGCACCAATCTATTTCCTAGAGAATGTTGAGCACTGAAGACACTTCACTTGGAGCTTGTTTTCTTCTTTGCAGAACTGGCCTTTGCACAAGGAACTGACAATGCCTCAACCACTGGCAAGTTACATAGTATCCAGAAATGGATAATCAGGACTGTCAAATCTTGCCAAGACAGGTTAAGATGGTTTTGAGAAATTTCCTGCCTCTGAAAATGGTCTGTCAGTTCTAGGCCTTAGCCAAAGTTGGTTGCTTCAACGTTGCAAAATGAGACTTTGGGTGATTGCTCAGGTTGCCTATTGTCTCCATCATATAATGCTCGCTTTGGAAGCTACTTGATTGTACTTCCTGCCTGCTCTAGTAATGTTATTTCCCTTCCCAGGCCTTTGATGGGGTTGAAGATTAGATAGTTGTAGTTACTGTACTCTTATGATCTAGCCAAGCCATTTCCTACACAAGACTTAAGACTCTATAGGATAGAATGTTTATGAAAACATTTAGTATATGTTCCTTGCTTAATATTGTTTATGCTGGTTGTAATTCTAATTATACTTGATATCTGTTCCTAATGTATATATTTTTGAATTGGGTTTGAATCTCTCTTATTTAAACAAAAGGGGGAGGTGCTGTGGGAGCACATTCTGCTCCTACAGCCAATAGTCTTTAAGATACCAAACCACTAGGGGGTGGTCTCTTTTGCTTTAAAAAGCAGTGGTAGCCATGTCCTCACTCTCTTGCTTCCAGTTTCCACTTCCAGCTGCTAGACTCTGTTCCTGGTCATGCCGAGAGCTGTTGTCTAGGACAGTGATCTGTAAATTTTTCCCCTTAAATAAGCAACCCTTTTATTAATCACAATTCAAAACTGGTGTGGGATTGTTTGTGACTTATGCCTTCAAATACTTATACATGTTTACAATGGGCAACTGCTTTGAGCTCAGAAAAGGCTGATTCAATAATTACACATTTATTAGAAGTCCATCATGGGTATAGCTGCAAAATAAAGACAGATAATGCTCAAGCATATGTCTCTAAGAAAATGAAACATGCTTTGCTTATTGTAACATAAAACCTATTACAGATATACCACACAATCCTACAGATCAGGCAGTTGTAGAAAGATCAAATTGAACAAACAGAAAGGGATGGAAAATACCCCCAGAAATAAATTGCATAATGCTTTATTAACCTTGAATTCTCTAAACGCTAATGAGAAAGGGACAACAGCAGCAGAGAAACGTTGGATAATAGAAAAGTCTTCTGAATTAAATCTGCTGATGTATTTCAAGGATGTGTTGTCCTCACAATGGAAGTCAGGAGATATGCTACATTCAGGAAGGCATTTTGTTCTTGTTTCAACAGGAGAAGAAAAGTTATGGATACCATCAAAATTAATAAATATTTTCTTTGAAAAAGAGAAATCTTTTGAGAAAAAGAAATGACGACTCATCCACAGAGATGACAACCATACAGGTGGTAAGGAAACCATATAGGTTTGGGACAGGATTCAGCTCTTGTATTTACAGGAAAATACTCATCTTCAAAAATTGAAGAGATCCTGGATGTTTGGAAGCTGACAGAAGGAAAAATAACTATCCTATAAGGATCATCAAGAAAAACGAATATGACTTATAAGGACAGGTGATCAAAACATATACATCTATATATATAGAGAGAGCTGGCTTTGGAGTTGTTCAATGGCTCTGTCCTTTTCTAAATCCAAGCATATTGTTAAAACAAAAATTCAGACTTTCTGTCTCACGTCAGGAGCCATGTTATAGGACAGAAAGGAAAAAAGAAATTTAGAAAAAATTTTGCTTTTCTTCATGCATATTTTTGTCTCTATCATGCCTTTCATTGAATATATGTCTGTACAAATAATGCTTAAAATTTCCACTATGAACAATAAATTTTCCTGCAGTAATCTTTGAAGCTTCCAGGAAAAAGATGGGGTCCTACAACAACAACCACACCTGGTTGACATGGCATTATGATGCTGATAGCGCTACTATAAGACCTGTTTTGGGTACCAGCTGCTCAAGATGGGTCCAACTTAGTTAGTTGAAATAGTGCCCTTTCTTATAGCTTTCTGGCCAGAACTCTAAATAGGAACCTCATAAAAACCCTACTGAATACTCAGAGATTATTTGCAATTATACCAGACAGTAATCTTGGAAGTTAACCATCATTTTACTTTCACAGGATCCCATAGAAATAACATCACCTCTATGACAGCTGGAAGTAATTCTAAAAGATGAAGTCCCCTCTCCCAAAAAAGTTTGTCCCAGGGTTGGGGACATCATTTAGGGATTGATTATAATTGTCATAGAGTTTGGGTTGGAGGGAAATTATGTAAGCGCAGGAATCTCTTTGAAAAAAAGGAAAATTGAATGGGATAATAGATTAGTCTGAGCTTACACACACTAATAATAATAGTGAGTAATAGAGTAAATACTCATGAGCTATTATTTATAGGCAATTTACATTGGTTTAGATTCTTGTATATTGATACAAACTTAAATTATATTGACTATGTTCCTATTTTTATATACAATATTTATATACTTAGGAAAACTTATTTTGTCGAATTGTATGCATGCATGCTTAAGACATTTTGTATATTGATACAATTTTAGGAAATAATATCATATTGCAATATACATTTCTACCTCTGATCAAGATAATTATACATTGTCTATATTTTGAGATCATTGTCCTCATTTGTTGCACAGTTTTTAAAGGTTTTTTCAATATTCTAATATGAAGTCTTAGTCTTTAAGTTATATAGGTATTAAGATTTATAGGTCAATAGTCATCCATGTTTGTCATACTTACAGTTAGACTAATCAGGTTCTTTAGATACATAAAGATTATATTTTTCATAGCTATGTAATTTTCAACCACTTCAAAGAGCTGTAGAATATGGAATTTAAATACCTCAGGGTTCTGTTGACATGAGACACGATTGCTCCTGGCAGCACTGATCTATTCCCGAGAGAATGTTGAGCACTGAAGACACTCCACTTGGAGTTTGTTTTCTTCTTGTCAAATCTGGCCTTTGGGCAAGGAACTGTCCATGCTTTGACCACTGACAAAATGCATGATGTCTGGTCAGGACAAGCAGGATACAAGAAAAAAGACTGTCAAATCTTGCCAAGACAGGTTAAGATGGTTTTGAAAAATTTCCTGCCTCTGAAAATGGTCTGTCAGTAACTCTAAGCCTTAGCCAAAGTTGGTTGCTCCAACATTGCAAATGAGACTTTGAGTGATTACCTAGGTAGCCAGTTGTCTCTGTTATTATTTTGGAAATTGCTTGATGCACTTTCTACTTACTCAAGTAATATTATTTCCCTTCTCAGGTCTTCGATGGGGTTGAAAACTAGATAACTGTAGTTACTTTCCTCTTGTGACTTGACCAAGTTATTTATAATACAAGATTTAAACTCCTTATGATAGGATAATTATCGAAACATTTATTATATGTTTCTTGCTTGATATTGTTTATGCTGTGGTAATTCTAATTTTTATACCTGATATTTTTTCTTATTGTATATAATTTTGTATTAGGCTTAGAACTTTTTTATTTAATCAATAGTGGGAGGTACTATAGGAATTCTTACAGCCAGTAACCTTTAAGTTACCTGCCCACTTGGGTGTGGCCTCTGATACTACATATGCTGATGTAGAGCATGTGTCCAGCCTCTCTTCCTATGGTGAGATTTGGTTCTTGTTCCCCATTCATGCAGAGGATTGTGATCTGTAAGTCTACACCTAAAAAAATAACCCTTTATCATACTCAATTCTGAGCTACTGTAGGATTTCTTTATAGTGTCCTTCTTCACCTAAATGCCACTCGACCGAAGAATGGATAAAGAAAATTTGGTACATTTACACAATAGGGTATTACACAACAACTAATATATTCCTCTAAAGAAAGATCACATTAATAACTATAGTGAATGCTGTAGAATATGCCAAACTTTTGTCACAGAAAATGAAGGGAGTTGAAAATAATTCCAGGTACAGATTGCCAGGCAATGTAGGCTGTCCTCATTGAACGCTCTTACCTCAAAGTCTAGGTCCAGGCAAAAATAAGTCTTAGGAATAGCAAATAATTCTTGAAACAAAACAAAAGTATATCAGCATCCTTACCAATTAGGGAAGTATAAATTAAAAACCTGAAATTTCATCTTACTGTAGTCAAAATGGCAAAGATCAACAAAACAACTCACAACAAATGCTGACATGGATGTAAGGAAAGGGTAATCCTCTTTCACTGTTGTTGAGTTTGCAAGCCACTCTAGAAGTTAATGTGAGGCATTCCCAAAAAACTAAAAATAAATCTTTCATATGGCCCAGCTATACCACTGAGAGGCATATAACCAAAATACTTGACATTGTACTCCATAGGTACCTGCTCAGTCATGTTCATTGGAATTCTATTAATAATATGTATGGAATGTCAACAGTGTAAATGTTCTTCAACTGATGAATGAATAATGAAAATGCGGTACATATATAATATAGAATACTATTAACCCTTGAAAAGAAAATGTAATCATGAAACTTGAAGATAAATAGATGTAACTAGAAAATATTATGCTGAGTGAATTAATTATGAAGTAAAAATAAAAATATCGAATTTTTCTTATTTGTGGATGCTAGCTCTAAATCTTTAGATTAAAGTACGTATTCTAAAGTAACCACAAATATCAGAAAAGTAAAAATAAACCATGATGTTTTGTGGGGAGAAGTACCAGAGAAAAAAATAGTAGGGCACAGTTGCTATGAAGGGGGAAATGAAAAAAAGCAATGTGTGGAGATTACCTGGGGAAGAAGGAATATCAACACAGAGGAAGAAGGAAGGAACATAACAGTAAGGATGTTTAGGAATAAATTCATGAGGAAATCAGTTTATTACTACTTAAAGTTATATATATATATATATATATATATATATATATATATATATACTGAAGTTATAGCAATTGAGGTGATAATGCTCCCCACATAAACCATAAAATAACAAATAATATACTGTCAGTAATCAGAAATCTCCTTTTAGTTGTTGGTCAGAAATGTAAAGAGACACCCCCACAAAGAGTATAAATTATTGCTGTTGCCCTTGGTGCGTTCCAGAAAAAGAAGTCGAGACTGTATTATTGAAGACACCACAAACTTCAGACACAGGATTTAAAGGAATATATCTGGATCTAACCTAGAAGCTTGAGGACTAGATCTTATAGATTTAGAAAAATCTGTAAAGCTGCCAAGAGAGAAATGAAAACACTAGCCCTATACAGATGTAACAACGGTGTACCACAGAAATCATTGACACACCAAGATATTTCAAAGGGTGCAATGGTGACACGTATATCATAAGTGTAACCAATAGTCACATAACTGGACTTAAGGCTCATCAGTAGTATGGAATTTGTACTTGGCACTATAAATTTTGTCAACTGCATCTGCCTGGTAGGACCATGGATGCTATAGGAGAACGTAATGTTACCAGTTTTCTAAACAGTATGACCTCTGACTGCATACTAAATAACTTCTCTTAAATCCACAGATGTAGTTCTTTCCCCTCATGCAAGATTCATTGTGAAGCAAATAGATATCATTATAGAAGGCTACAAGCTATCTATAAGCTGCAGAGATCAACTGACTATGGGGTACCCACCCCAACCAATACATTTAAAAGACAGCATTTACACTTAAGGCTCAAGGAACATCATAGAAGAGGGTCTGAGGAGAGATCATATGAGCTGCAGAATCAAACAGCTGCTTGAGATAATATCTTTTAAAACAAAAACACAGAGGATATAAAGTGGATCTGGGAGGAGTTGAGGAAGCAGTGGGGGCGAATATAATCAAGATTTGTAATTCTCTAAGAGCTAATATAAATATTATATTATTAAAAGTAAATAAACCATTTTAAAGAGACCAAAATATTTTCAAATTTATCTCATTCAGATAGGATTTCAATTAATTATTTCTTCGATTTTTTTTTTACCTCGGAGTTTCTAGTCTTCATTTATGAAACACAAAAAATAGTGCCTATTCTTGCAGACTGGCTATGATATTACATGCTTCTGGATATGACTTTACTGATGGTTGACATGTGGAAGGAATTCATACATTAAAGGTATTATTAGCTCTTGTTATTTTCTGATATGGTAGTTGTGCAATGCATTTTCTTACTGACCACTAGTACTTTCATAGTTTAAGTCTGAAAGCAAAAACTGTCTTACAGATGGTGTTCATGTAGAGTCATTCTGCACAATGACTAAAGGTTTGGCACATTTTCAGTTCTTACAGTTGCACTTAGATTGGAAAATATTATCCAGAGTGAACAACCAATCAATTGCCACACATCATCTGGCTCAGTGGACTTCACTGGTAACGTCTTATGGCCATTAAATAGTCCCTTCCATATATCTATAAAACTGCTTCTCTAGGACAATATGCTGAAGATATGTCAGTTGTTTAACTGGAGCAAATAATTTCCTGATGTACTATTCTTCCAATTATATTCTCCCATAAAATTCTTAAAGTTTGAGAATTTCATACATGGTTATAGTGAATTTTGATCCCTGAAATTTTTCCTACCCGCTATCACTATACTTCCCAATTTCATTTTCAATTTTTAAAAGAACAGAGCAAAGAAACAAAACAAATGAGACCACTTAGTGCTACCTGTATGTGTAGGTGTTGAACAACCCAGTGGGAGAGGAGTAGCCTCCCAAGGGCTGTAACTGTGAAGTAAACTGACTCTCCTGCCACCAGCCACCAACAGACAATAGCCCTTCAGCTGCTGGTGAAAATTCCTAAGTCCCTCTTCAATTCATTTTGAGATTTTGGCTGGTTTGATCTTTTCCAGAGTTACACTTAAAGAGGACAATAAGTAATGAAGAGGTTGGTAGTGTCCTTGTCACTATACCTTTTCCTAGGCCTATTAAGGAATCTTAATTACCAATTCACAGGAAGAACTCAAACCTGGTATTATATGGTCAAAGTCCATAGCTTGGGAGGTAATAGATCCTAGAGAGCAACCTACTAATGGCTTCTTGGTAAATTTACTTAATGTTAAACTGCTCTCTCTGTATTTCCATTTGTACTTATGAATTAGTGCTGCTCCCAGCTTTGCTCAGAGAAGCTTCTGTTTCGAGTGGGTGACAGTGCATGACTCATAACCGATCAATGTGCTGCAAACAAATGACTGCAGTTAAAGGTTAGAATCACTAATATGCTGCGCTAGCTCAACTAAATAACAGATGACCCCTGCCTATGCTTCGTCAGTAGACCCTAATTAAATTAAGTAACTCATACAAAAAAGATAGGAAACTAGAAAAGGAACTTGGGAAGAAGAGTTTTTCTAGGGAAAGGAATGTGATAAGTGAAAATAAGGAGGAGACTTTGATCAAAGAATGCGGTATGTATGTATGTATAAAATTTTCTTTTTGTTTCTTTTCTTTGACAATGTCATGCACATATATACTGTGTTTTGATAATTTTTACTTTTACTTCTCTCATTAGCCATATCCCAATGCTGATAAATCCCATCTTCTTATGAACAAATTCTTCTACATTCATATATTTTTGTTGACCCACTAACTTGAATTAAGGTTATATTTATGAGCACTGGTGGAGATTATTTCCTAGAGCATAGACAGCTAACTTAATGTCAACTAATAAATGTCTTCTTCTCCTTCAGAAATTATAAACTGCCAATGCTCCTTCAAGGAAAAAGGAGGCCTCCCAAGCATCTCCTTTATTCATAATGGTATGTTAAAGGGTTGAATCTTATGTGTGTCAACACCTTTGTCTTGATTTCATGAGTCCAGTGGGTTTGTCATGTCCAGAATAAAAAAAATTGTGGCACTTTCCTTTCCTTTCAAGCTCTTATATTTTTCCTGCTTCCTCTTCCACAAGGTTTCTGAGAATTGGAGGCTGAGCATACAATAGTCAATTCTTCAACACGTTATGAGTCTGTGCATCAACAACAACCTACTGAGGAAAGAAAGATTACCTATTCCAAAGCAGATGTTTTCTATTTCATTGTTGAAAGTTTTCACTTTGTTAGAGCATATAATATAGGTTTATGACAGTTATTATTAAATATGTGAAGTAAATCACATCTCTGCTGTATTGGGCTTGGTTTTCATGGATTGACTTTGTTTCTTAATTTAGTTCCTATTTCTTTGTTTTCCCCTTGACGCTGTACATTGGTATTTGAATATTTAAAGAAAGTAGATTCTTAATCTGTTTTCATGAATTTGCCTTGTAGCAACTGATGAAAAAATCCTTACCAGTTGGGCCTGCCAGAGACTTAGCATTTCAACATTTATAGTAGTCTAGTGAATTTTTGAGCTCGTTATAATGATTACATCTCTTCCAGATATGTAGTAGGTCATGTAACTTTTTGTTAAAGTCCAGGCATGATATACTGGTTGAAAGGATCTCTGATAAATAAGCATTCTGTGATGCAATACATGAAGGGAGGGAAAAAGTTACATTCTTCCACAATGATGTTTCAGCCCGTTAATGAGCTGTGTCCCTCAGCTGTGAACTTCTCAAATACCTTAAGGTTATCAGTTACCTTTAGTGAAACAAGATGAATCAAGGGAGGTGGTGTTGTGTATTTTTATTCCCCACAAATAAGACTAGAACAGTATGGGCTTAAATTTCTATTCCCTTACACTAGATAGGTTCTAAGAAAAATCACATTGTGTTAAAATCTGGCAAAACAATTTTTTATGGCTGTCTTTCTTAAATGTATTTTTTAAAAAACTACTTCTTCCCTCTTACTGCAAGATGTGTGAGGGACTTTTCTTTTATCTTCCTGTCAATAACAGGTAGAGTTATATGAACTGAAACTCAAAGAAGTGCAGGGCTCCTCACAGATTAATCTACTTAACATTTCCAGTAATTCAGCTATATTTTAGGTTCTCTCATCTTGTGCTAGTTCTGACTGATATTTCTGTTTGGAGATTTCAGCTCCTAAAATTGTGATCCCCTATTGTCATATGTCAGTCTTTCTAGTTTTAGGGGTGAAGGTTTTCCTTATGTCTCATTTTTGTGGTACACTAATTGAAGTAGTTGACTTCTCAGTTTGTTGAATTTTGTAGTTGTTATTAAGCTACAGCAGTGATGTCTATCCTTGTTCCATACTAGGTTTGAAATGATTTGTCATATGGTCTTATTTAAATATGTATAGAATATATTCACTCATACACTTGGATATTTTGGGAAAACTAAACAAACCATTTTTTCTGGTGCCTATTTTTGTGAGTTTCTACAAAGAATGTATTTTTTTGCTGCAAATCTTTGGGCAGCATTTGGAAATTTTACCATAAACATTTATGACTTCTTTCCCTAAGTACTAAAAGTGGTCCCAAATACATTAACAATGTTTTAGTTTGTAACTAATTCCTCTGCCAGATTTTTCTGTGAATTACCACAAAGATTTGAGTGTATCAAAATTCTACACCATGTTTAAAAAACAGGGAAGCTACACTGTTCCTGAATTTTAAGTTTTCTTAGATACAAAACACAGGAAGTATGGAATCAGTAAAACAGTATGAAAAATAATGAGGATTCTACTACCAGGGGAATTCTACTATGCTAAAATAAAAGACAAAACAGAAGGTAAATTTAAAGTACATACATATCCAGATTGCTGTAAAAAGAAAAAAAAGCCTTTTGGTATCAAAGGTCATTGAGATGAGAAACCACGTGAGGGAAATTTTTTTCAGTAAGACAGTTTGTGGATAACTAATAAAATCCTTTCTATTCTTGCTTTAGCAGTCTCACATAGGAAAGAATCTCTTCTCCTTAAAAGGAAAAACTTTACAAACATTTTAAATGTAAGACCACCATGGTAAGTCATACCTCTAACTGTAGTTCTCAGGAGGAAGAAGAGCGAGGATAAAGATAATTACATAAAATGTAGAGATGATTCACAAAGAAGAAAAACTAGAGGTTATCGTAAGGATTTACTTAAATGAGAGTTTATAGAAAGTGTTTAATAACGTCTCTGGGCTGTCCTGACTCTGGTTCCTAGCCATCCAGGCAGTGCCAGTCATGGGTTCCCTTTTGTGGTGTGGGTCTCAAGTAAGACCAGTTATTGGTTGATCACTCCCACAATTTCTGTGCCACCATTCCCCAACATATTTTGCAGGAAGAGAAAATTTTAGATTGAAGGTTTTCTTTTTGGTGGGGGGTTTTCCAGACAGGGTTTGAATGTAGCTGTGGAGCCTGTCCTGGAACTTGCTCTGTAGACCAAGCTGGCCTCAAACTCACAGAGATCCACCTGCCTCTACCTCCCAGGAGTGGAGATTAAAGGCGTGAGCCACCACCGCCTGGCTAGATCAAAGGTTTTGTCACTGGCATGTTGGCACAGTTGCACTACTGGAAACCTTGCCTGTTTAGAGAAGGATGGTTCAGGCTTCTTACCTCCCATCACTAAAAGTCTTCAGTAGAGTCACCCGCATAGATTCCAGGAAGATTCCACTGTACTAGGTTTCCATATTGCCCCCCTCATGCTACCAGTTCCAATCATCCCTCTCAATATCCTCTCCCTACATCCTCCCACCTGATACCTCCTGTTCCCATCCCTGCCTGCTCCTGTCGAGCTGCAAAATCTATTCCATTTCTCCTTCCCTAGGAGATCCATGCATTCCTCCCTTCAACCCCTTTAGTTACTTAGCCTTTCTCGGTCTGTAGATTGTAGCAAGATTATCCTTTACTTATCAGATAATATCTACTTATAAGTGAGTACATACCATGTTTGTCTTTTTGGATCTAGGTTATCTCACTCGGGATGACTTTTTTCTAGTTCCATCCATTTGCCTGAAAATTTCATGACATTGTTAACAGCTGAGTAATGCTCCATTAGGTCCTTTGTCAATATGTTATGGTTGTGTAGCTTGGTGTTCTTGTGGGACTCCTAACAATGGGAGTGGGGGCTATGTCTGACTCTTTTGCCTGCTCTTGGGACCCTTTTCATCCTACTTGGTTGTGTTGTCCACTCTCAATATGAGGGTTTGTGTATAGTCTTACTGTATCTTCTTATACCATATTTGTTTGATATCCCTGGGAAGCCTGTTCTTTTCTAAAAAAGAAACAGAGGAGGAGTGGATCTTGATGAGAGGTGGACAGAGGGACTGGGAAGAAAAAAGGGTGGGAAAACCACCACTGATGTGTAATATATGATATATATATATATATATATATATATATATATATATATATATATATATTATTGTTGTAATAGGAGCAGCGGGCTGTGTTCCTGTCACCCGGCCGCCTGCATGGCTAGCTTTATACCTGAAATAATTACACACAGAAACTGTATTCTTTTAAACACTGCCTGGCCCATTAGTTCCAGCCTCTTATTGGCTAGCTCTTACATGTTGATCTAACCCATTTCTAATATTCTGTGTAGCACCACCAGTTGACTTACCAGGAAAGATCTTAACCTGCGTCTGTCTGGAGTGGGAGAATCATGGCAACTGCCTGACTCAGCTTCTTTCTCCCAGCATTCTGTTCTGTCTACTCCGCCTACCTAATTTTCTGTCCTATTAAAGGGCCAAGGCAGTCTCTTTATTTAACCAATGAAATTAACACAAAACAACTCTTTTGTAACGGGAGCGGCGGCGGGGCTGTCTCTGTTGAAGGAGCTGCGGGCCGTGTTCCTGCCACATGGCTCCTGGCTGCCAGCTAGCTTATGCCCTGAAATAATTACATGGAAACTGTATTAAATTTTAAACACTGCTTGGCCCATTAGTTTAAACCTCTTATTGGCTAGCTCTTACATATTGATCTAATCCATTTCTAATATTCTGTGTAGCACCACGAGCTGGCTTACCAGGAAAGATCTTAATCTGCGTCTGTCTGGAGTGGGAGAATCATGGCGACTGCCTGACTCAGCTTCTTTCTCCCAGCATTCTGTTCTGTCTACTCCGCCTACCTAATTTTCTGTCCTATTAAAGGGCCAAGGCAGTCTCTTTATTTAACCAATGAAATTAACACAAAACATAAGACTCTCCCCCATATATATATATATATATATATATACAGTTATGAGTTATGTTTACCACTTATAAAACATTGTTTGTATATGTGGTACACATAACACTACCATACACATAATACATAACACTACCATACACATAACATGCATACACCATACAATACACATACCACCACATATATGTATATGTATACATGTATATATGTGTGTGTGTGTGTGTGTGTGTGTGTGTGTGTGTGTATATATATACAGTTATATGCACCACATATACAACACTGGTACTTTACAGTAATCAGACACTATGTGGATATTACCAAAACTATAATACTGACCTCTCAGATGTGCCCATTGGTGTGATAATGGCAAGATTCTTTGGGGAAGCATAATAAACCACTCTCTGGACACTCTCTTGATTGAACTTGAGGCTTTTTCCATGGGGTAATTCTTAATATTTATGTTTATGTCCACAGTCTTAGACTATTCCCAACCTCTGTTAGAGTAGCTTCATTTTGTGGTAGATAGTGGTTAATTTCAGAGACAGTTAACTAGTCAATGTAGTTAACTAATAATAACAATAAGCTACTTGGAATGCTCAAATTTAGACAGGATATCTATAGAGCTCTTGACTCCCCAAGGCTCAGAGAAATTCAGCAAGCAGGGACAGAAAATGTATGAGTTACATTATAAAGAAGATTGGTGTAAAGTACTGTCTGCTCGGTAACACCACCATTGACCATATGAACTCAAATGGATGTCACTCTTTGCATAGACCAAAAAAGATCAAACCAATTAAATATCCCAGTATATAGAGGGGACACACTCCCTGTTTTCCACAATTAACTGATAATCGCTTGATGGTTGGTAAAGGGAAAGTTACTTTCTTTGGGGTGTAACTACTGGTAGGCATCTTGCACCATCATTTATGCAGCAGAGCCATGCATAAATGAAAAGTACAAGTTGTCTTCAGTGACTTCTCATGAAAAAAGTTACATGATGTTGAGAAAGTGTTCTGTAACCCTTTTCCTGTGAATACATGTCTACTAACTCCAGATAGTGTTCTGACAACAGACCAAAATAAAGATTCCACCAAAGTCCAACTTGGTGACCAATGAGTTTCATTGAGCTTAGTAACAGAACAATCATAAATCAAATGCATCTTCAGCACCAAAACTCACCCATGTTTTGCTGACAACTCATCAAAGCTGGAAAGCATACCATGCAGCCTCCAAGTAGTTCAAGAGGTTGCAGAGTGTCACTGGTTTCTCTTTCCTTCAGGTGGTTCAGCTGGTTTCTAACTCTTCCAGGCATTTTTGCTTATTTGTTTCTTCCAGGACATTAAGTTGTTTTGTCTGAGGCTCTTCTAGGCAGCTGAGCATCTTTGAAAACCTTCTAGGCAGCTTGGTTTTTCTGAGAGTGTCTCTCAGAAGTACTTCGTGGGAAGGAGGAAATGATAAGTATGGTCAGACTAGGGGAAGAAGGGGCTAGTATATTTCAGGGGTTTCCTGCAACTATCATGTTGTTAATGAGATTTAAAGAGTCTCCTTGTAGGATGTGTTGGGGTTCAATGCCCCATCATAAAACTACATTTCCCGCCTGGCGGTGGTGGCGCACGCCTTTAATCCTAGCACTCGGGAGGCAGAGGCAAGCGGATCTCTGAGATTTTGAGGCCAGCCTGGTCTACAAGTGCTAGTTCCAGGAGAGGAACCCAAAAGCTACGGAGAAACCCTGTCTCTAAAATTAAAAAAAAGCAAAACAAGACAAAAAAAACCCCAACATTTCCCCAACTGGACTGGTGCGGATGTGCGGAAAAAAATGAGACACAGTTCAGGCATCAATATTGGAAGGGAGTCTCATACTTCATTCATTCCTGAAGATCACCTGCGTTTATTATTCAAACACCTTTTGTTCCCCCAGATAAACCAAGGTGGAAGCCCATTAATATTTTCTTTCCAGGGACAAGTGAGTACAGTTACACCTGCAACTCTGTCACCAGCTTGGAATTCACAGCTCTTTCCAGTCGATCTACATAATAACAAAAGAAAAGGAGCAATACATTCTGAGCCCTTTGTTAGGTAACCACAGGTTGTCTGGCAGGTCAGTAGCTGACTTGAAAACCAACTATGGCCCAAGAACTTGGCTATTACACTATGTAGTAAATATGGGCCTACAAGGATGGCATGATTGACCTTGTTGTAACCACACTGCTTTTAATGGGTTTCCCTTTAAAATGGAAGGCTATAACCTTGGACACTGTTTTATAAAAGAAGGCCCTGGTGGGAAGATGAAGGGAGAGATTAATGGATGAGAATGATTATGATATATTATATAGATGTACAAGGATTTCAAAAAAATTGCAAAACCCTTATTTTTTAGTAAACAAACCCAGGGAAATCATATGTGGAATGTGTCATAGATATAATCCACGTAAAATGGGTTATCTCTAAGGAAATAGCTGCCAATAGTGACTTGATTTCAATTGTAATCAGTCTGAAAATGTATAAAATTGAATAGCTGTTTTGATGGCTACTCTTGGTAGTCAGTTTGACTATATCTGGAATGAACTACAATCCAGAAATGGAGGGCACACTTGTGATCCAGATCTTTCAGTGGGAAGACACACCTTCAATCTGGGCCACATCTTCTGCTGGAAGCCTATATAGAGACAATGGAAGACTGAAGGTTTTCTTCTTCTTTGACTGCTTGATCTAGCCTCGCCAGCATATCCATTCCTCCACTGTCACTGGAGCCTACTTCTTCATGATTTCAGCATATCCAGAAGACCACCTGAGCCACATAGCTTTGTGTGACTGAGCAACTACCAGATTCTTGGATTTTACATTCAAAGCTCACCATTGTTGGATTAATTGGGCTGTAGCCTATAAGTCATTTCAATAAAATTTATATAGATATAGATTAGATTTAGATATATTTATAGATAGATGGATGGATGGATGGATGGATGGATGGATGGATGAATAGATTTATTCCATAATTTCTGTGAGTCTAGAAAACTTTGACTGATACAGAAGATTTGATACTTGAGTGGTTGTAGAGAGACAGAAGTATAAAGGTGTGTAACATTGTAACATAAGGGCATCCATTTTTAGCCTACAGGCCCATAGTATCTGGCAGAATTTTTCAAGGGTGAGATAGTCCTTCAGGGTTCCTTCTTCATTAAAAAGTTTGCCAGGCATTCTGTAGGACACAGAAGAAAGAGACTAAGAAACTGCCAATATAGTCGGAACTCTCTTTGAAATTTCCTGCTTCAAGTGTGAGTCTTTTAAGTTTCTAGGATAGACTTTTTAATTTACCAGCACCTTCAAATTCACCAGCATCTTCAGCTTCTGAGGCCTCTCCAGTCACTCCTTCTGTTGGGAGCTTGGAGAATACTTTAAAAACTATGTTTCAAACTTAAAGAAACAAATGTCTTTGATTACCTTGATTCATCAATAGTGAGTGGCAATGGATTTAGTGACCCTAAGAGCAGGTCTACAGAAAAGGAGCTGTAGATGCCTGATATCCCTTGACTTAGTATTGATGAGAGGATTTTTAAGGCTCTCGGAAATTGCAGTGCAAGAGTGGGTGCGATGTGTAAAACACAGTCCTCTCCAATGGGAAGGCTAGGAAGACATGTTGACATTTCTTCATGAATCCTGTAAGAGGCAAACTGAGGAGAGGGGCACCAGCACATTTGAAGAGTTTTGTTGTTGCCCTTTTCCTTGTGTCAGACTTTAGGATTGGAGATGACACTGTTCAACTGAATGAATTAAATGCCATGGGTTTAGTTTGGCCCTGAGGTAGCAGGGGCCAGGTGGCAGCACTGAATTGATGAGGCAAAGTATCATAGTTTTCATAAAGAGCAGTGTAAACAAAGCAATGCTCATAATGACCTAACCTGTAATGGTCAGCACAGGCAAAGGGAATTTTATAGTGGCATTACTCATATGTACCTTTAGTACTGGATAATCAGTTGTGGTGTCTTATAAAACAGATAAGAAGATAAGAAGTTCACTGCACTTTTTTTTTACCTGTATAAGGAGAAAAATTCTCAAAGTAATGAAAGAAAGGCTACATTGGATTATGACAAAAGGCAATCTCTCAGTGAATCAATATCCAGGCTTGAGCCAGTTTGCAGACCCGGAACCCTTTGAATTAAGGTGTGTCTAGATGAAGGATCCTGATAAGATACCTAAAAATTTTATTCTTCAGTCAAGGGGCATTTAGGTTGTTCCCAGGTTCTGCTATGACAAACAAAGCCACTAAGAACATAGTTGAGCACATGTTCTTGTGGTATGATGAGCACCCTTTGGATATATACCTCAAAGTGATATTGCTGGGCCTTGAAGTAGGTTGTTTCATACTTTCTGAGAAATTACCATACTCATATTAAAAGGGGCTGCATCACTTTGCACTCCCACCAGCAATGGAGGAGTGTTCCCTTTAAGCCACATCCTCTCCAGCATAAGTTGTAATCAGTGTTTTTGATCTTGGCCATTCTTACAGGTGTAAGATGGAATCTCAGAGTTGTTTTGATTTACATTTCTCTGAGGGCTAAGGATGTTGAACTTTTCCTTAAGTGTCTTTAAGCCATTTTAGATTCTTCTGTTGAGTGTTCTCTGTACTCCATTTTTATTGGATTCTTTGTTCTTTTGATGACAAGATTCTTGAATTCTTTGTATATTTTAGAGATAGCCCTATGTCCAATGTGGGGTTGGTGCAGATCTTTTCCCATTCTGCAGGCTGCTGTTTCATCTTATTGACCATGTCCTTTGTTTTAAAGAAGCTTTTAAGTTTCAGGAAGTCCCATTTGTTGTTTCTCTCAGTGTCTGTGCTACTGGGGTTATATTTAGGAAGTGGTCTCCTGTACCAATGCATTCAAGTATACTTCCCACTTTCTCTTCTATGAGGTTCAGTGTGGTTGGTTTTATGTTGAGGTCTTTGAGCCATTTGGAGTTGAGTTTTGTGCATGGTGATTGCCAGGAGCCATGTCCCCCCCCAAATTATTATAGGGATCATTGCCTTGAGAAGTTTGCAGAGGGCTCCACTTCCCAATTGTATTGAGAATTGTTTTATTGACAAAGCCTATCCCACACCCAAATTGTCTGTTAATAGAGAGCTATCTCTTAGTGGAACCCGCCTCATACTCTATCTAGAGAACTAGGTGTGTCAACTTGTGAACTCCTGGCAGAGGAATCATGACCTGACCGATTGTAACCTCTTGGCCTATGTGACCGGCGTGAACCATGTGGCAAGATCCCGTGCCCTAGCCCCCAAGCTCCTCATCCAGGGGCTATATAAGCTGTAACAATGACTCTAATAAACGGAGGCTTTGACAAGAACTATGCTTGGCCTTCTTCCTCTCTCTTGCCCATGTCTTTCAGGTGGCACCTCTCCGTGACCCTGGAATGACTGACCAGCCAGGAGGATTACAGACCCTAGACAGAGTAACTCGCCACGGTGGTCTACAGGTGATAGATATGGATATGTGGTACATTTACACAATGGAGTACTACACAGCAAAAAAAAATGGCATCTTTAAATTTGCAGGCATATGGATGGATCTAGAAAACATCATATTGAGTGAGATAACCCAGACTCAGAAAGACAAATATCACATGTACTCACTCATAAATGTCTTTTCGACATAAAACCAGAAAACCAGCCTACAATTCACAATCCCAGAGAACCTAGACAACAATGAGGACCCTAAGACATACATGTATTTGATCTACATGGGATGTAGAAAAAGAGAAGATCTCCTGAGTAAATTGGGAGCATGAGGACCATGGGAGAGGGTTGAATGAAAGGGAGAAGGAAGGGATAAGGAAGGGAGGGAGAAGTCTATAGTTCAATAAAATCAATTAAAAAAGAAAAAAAGATACCTAAGATTTCTACTGTTAACCTTTCTCCAGTTTTTCCTCAAAGGGACCCAAGGCGTTTTTCAAGGATAACTGTACACTGGGGGAAAGGAGACAATCAGACTTTTCAGGGTCTTTTGGATACTGATTTTTAACTGATGCTGATTTAGGGATAGCTAAAAAAGCGTTGTGGTCCTCTAATTAATATAACGGCTGGTGGAGGCCAGGTGATTAAAGGAGTTTTGACTAGTGTCTCTATCACAGTAGGTACAGTAGGTTCAATAGGTCCATGAACTTATCCTTTGGTTATTTCTTCTGTTCCAGAATATAAAATTGGGATAGATATACTTAGAAGTTGGCAGAATCCTCACATTCGTTCCCTGACCTGTGGAGTGAGGACTATTATGGTTAGAAAGGCTAAATGGAAGCCTTTGGAGTTGCCTCTGTCAAAGAAAACAGTCCATCAAAACAGTATCGTATCCCTGGAGAAATTGCAGAAATTAGTGCCACCACCAAGGACTTGAAAGATGCAGGGGTGGTGGTTGCCACCACATCTCCCTTTAACTCTCCTATCTGGTCAGTGCAGAAGGCAGATGGGTCATGAAGAATGACAGTTGACTCTTGAAAACTCAATCAGGTACTAACTCCAATTGAAGCTGCTCTACCGGATGTAGTGTCCTTACTTGAGCAAATTAACACATCTCCTGGTACATACTATGCAGCTATTGATTGGGCAAGTGCCATTTTGTCAGTACCTGTCCATAAGGACCAGCAGGAACAATTTGTTTTCAGTTGGCAATGCCAGCAGCATACTTTTACAGTTTTGCCTCAAGGACATAGTAACTCTCCTACTCTGTTATAACTCTTCACAAAATATCACACTGGTGCAGTGTATTGATGACATGATGCTTCATTGATGAAGTGATTAGGAGGTAACAACCATTTTGAACTCATTGGTAACATATATGCATATCAAAGGATGGAAAATAAATCCAACAAAAATTCAAATACCTTCTATCTCGGTAACATTGCTTAGGAGCCCAGTGGTGTGGGTCATGCAGAGTTATTCCTTCTAAGGTGAAAGCATAGCCATTGAACCTGGTTGGCTATCCCACCACTAAGAAAGGAGCACGTTAATGGCCTCTTTAGATTCTAGAAACAGCACACTTGGATGTGTTACTCCAGCCCGTATACCAAGTGACTCATAAAGCTACTAGCTTTCCGTGGGTCCTGGAACAGAAAAGGGCTCTTCAACAGGTCCAAACTGCTGTGCAGGCTGCCCTGATGCTTGAACCATAAGAACCAGCAGACCTGATGGTACTTGAGGTGTCACTGGGAGATAGGAATGATGTTTGGAGCCTTTGAGTGGCCCCTAGAGGTGAACCACAGAAGAGACCTTTGAGATTTGAGAAGAGGGTTCCTCCATCATCTTCAGACAGCTATTTTCCCTTTGAAAGACAGCTCTTGGCCTGCTACTGAGCCTTGGTAGAACTGAATGTTTGACAGTGGACCACCAAGTTACCATGTGGTCTGAGCTGCCCATAATGAGCCAAGTGCCATCAGATCCACCAAGTTATAAATTAGGACATGCACAACTGCAATTTATTACTCAAATGGAAATGCCTATGGTTTCAACTTCCACTACAATGCTGTTTGCTGCCAAGCAGACACTTATAGACTCATGGAGTGACTGGTTGCCTGAGGAAGAGGAGACTAAGGCCTCTTTACTGATGATTCTACATATTATACAGGAACTACCCAGAAGTAGACAGTTGCATTATTACAAGCACTTTCTGGGGTAACCTTGAAGGATTCTGGCAAAGGGAAATCTTCACAGTGGGCAGAACTTTAGGCAGTACATGAGGTATTATAATTATTTTGGAAGAAGAAATGACCAGATGTACTATTGTTCACTGATTCATGGGCTGTAACCAATGGAATGGCTAGATGGTCAGGTACTTGGAAAAAGCATGATTGAAAAATTGGTGAGAAAGACGCTCAGGAAAGACATATGTGAATAGATCTCTCCCCACGAGCAAAGGATGTGAAGATAATTGTGTTCCATGTAAATATTCATCAAAAGGTGCCTTCAGCTGGGGAAGACTCAGTAATCAAGTAGGTAGGATTACCCATTCTGAAGACAGTCAGATATTTTCCCCAACCATTCCTGTTGCTGCCCTTGAGGCTGTGAACAAAGTGACCATAGGAGCTATGCATGAGCTCAACAACATGGACTTCCACTCGCTAAGGTTGAAATAGCTACAGCTTCTGCTATGTGCCAGATCTGCCAACAGCAGAGACCAACGCTGAGATTCAGATATGGCACCATTCCCTGGTGTGATCAGTTTACATCCTGGTGGCAGGTTGACCACATTAGACCACTTCCTCTGTGGTAAGGAGTAGAGTAGATACTGGAGTAGATACTTATCGTGGTTATGAATTTGCCTTTTCTGAATGTAATGCTTCTGTCAAAACCACCATCCATAGATGTATACCATGCTTTAACCACTGACATAGTATTCGACACAGAATTGCTTCTGACCAAGGAACTCACTTAACATACAGAGAAGTGTAGCAGTGGTCCCACACTCATGGAATCTACTGGTCTTACAATGTACACCACTATCCTGAAGCAGCTGGCCTGACAGGAAGATTGAATGGCCTTTTGAACATACAGTTACATCAGTGAAGTGTCAGCAGCATGTGGGACTGGAGCAGGAATCTCCAGAAGGCAGAATATGCTTTGAATCACCATCTAATATATGGTACTCTTTCTCCAATAGCCAGCTTCCATGGGTCCAGGAATCAAAGGGTAGAAAAGGAAATAGTTCCATTCATTATCACCTCTAGGGACTCATTAGGAAAGTTTTTATTTCTTCCTGTTCCTGCAACCCTATGTTTTTTGGGTCTAGAGGTTTTGATTCCAGAGAAAGCCGTGATATTCCTGCCAGAAGCCATAACATATGTTCCATTGAACTGGAAGTTCAGGTTTCTCTCTTGTCGCTTTGGGCTATTAATTTTCTTAAATCAACAATATAAAAAAGGGATAACAGTGTCAAGAAGGGTGATAGATCCAGATTAACTTAGGGATATTGGATTGCCTCTCCACAATGAAGATAAGAAGGATTATTTCTGGAGTGCAGGAGATCTTTTAGGGCATCTCTTAGTACTACTGTGCCCTTTGATTAAAGTTAATAGAAAAATATAATAGCCTAATCCAAGGAGGATAACAAAGCGCACAGGACCATCAGGAATGAAAAGTATAGGTCACTCCTCCAGGAAAAGAGCCAAGTCCTGATGAGGTGCTCGTAGAAGGTGAAGAAAATACAGAATGAGTAGTAGAGGAAGGCAGTTATAAATACTATCAAAGGCTATGTGAGCAGTTGCAGAAATGAGAATTATAGTTGACAGGAGTGTTTCTGTTATATTTTGTTAAAATGTATTTGTACATATATTTGTGTTATCTTTCAATTTCTTTAGCACCAATTAAGAGAATACAAATGGTTATTATATTTAAGTTTGATACTAAAAGAATGCCCCTCAAGGGACATTGCAACCTATTTAAAATGTGTAAATGAATTTACAGTTGTACAAGGAATAGTTATATCAGGTTAGGTGTAATTATGACCTGGTTAAACATAGTTTGATATTATCTGTGGGATAGTTAAATTATGTTTAGGTGTTATTATGACCTGGTTAAACATAGTTTGAGATTGTCTATAGGATAGTTATGTGTAGGTGTTATTATGACATGGTTATTGTTTTCATTCAGAAATTAATCATGACATAAGGAGATATAAATATGTGTCAAGCTGACAAGAAGTAGATTGTGATAGCTATCCTTTGTTGTCAACTTGATTATGTCTGGAATGAACTATAATACCGAAATGGAGGGTACCATTTGATCCAGAAGACAGCATGCCTTTAATCTGGATCTTGAGGCTGGAAGACACACATTTAACCTCGGCCACATCTTCTGAAAGCCTATATAAGGACAATAGAAGAAGCAAGATTACCATTCTTTCACTAGAATTGGAGCCTACTTATTCAGGATTCCAACATATACAGAAGACCATCTGAGACACCCAGTCTCTGAAGACTGAGCAGCTACTAGATTCTTGGACTTCCTATCCACGGCTAGTTCTTGTTGGGTTCATTGGGCTATAACCTGTAAGTCATTCCAATAAATTTCCATTTACATCTCTCTCTCTCTCTCTCTCTCTCTCTCTCTATAGAGAGAGAGAGAGAGAGAGAGAGAGAGAGAAAGAGAGAGAGATTGATTCATTCCACAAGTCCTGTAACTCTAGAGAACCCTGATTAAAGCAGATTTTTTTTTTTGGCCTTTTTATTGTATGTATTAAAAATTCTGCATGGTAATGTGTTGTGTAAGCACATTTTTACAGAAGTAGTTTATAAAAACAATGTAATAATGTTGGTTAAAGGGACCTGTGTAGGAGGATCTTAGCAAGGTACAATAAACATACCTTTAAATAATTTTTAAATCATTTCTGGAGAAGTTGCAAAATAGCATTGATTTTTCTGGCAATTATATGATACATTATCCATACCAACCATGAATATGCTATACGTAAGATCTCCAATCATATTAATGTGACTTCTATTATTATATTTTTCAGAATACCATATGCATAGAATTAAAATGTTAAAGTAAGTTGAAGTTGGTTTAAACACATATTCATTCTTGAGAGACATAGTTTGGTTCAAAGAAGCTTCTATATATATTGAACTTTTTCTTAGCTTAATAATCTAAATGAATGGGGAACTGTCTTTCTATTGACATCTTTATTGATTCCTATTTTAGTTCTCTTACTCCTGTATTATTTTGCTGTTACCATTTTTTGATTTTTTAATTTATTTCTTTGATCTTCATTTTTATTTTTATATTTTTATTTCTACCATGAACTTTCATAAATATTTTAATATTAACTATGAATTTTACATTAATCATAAATTCAATTACATGTTAAAACATATACTTTTATACTCCCATATACACTCATCATATTTTCTTGAAGTCTTCAACTTCTTTTATATTTTGAATACATTATTAAATTTGGGTAATTATAATTCTTTTTACTATTTCTGTCTTTTAAGTTTTATATTCTAGTTTCATATGATGCATATATTACCATTTCTACAAGGCAGTTTCTTTATTCATTAACCAATGAAAGCAACACACAAACAGAAAGAACTCCTACACCAATTTCATGATTCTTTCCTATAACCATTTCTTTAAATGACATGATTTATAAGATATAAAGAACATGGTGAATGTTCTGTTTTCTTCAGTTTATATTTTTGACATCTGTCAAATTGAGATTATTGTCATTCTGTATATTCATATTTAGGTATTTTATGTTGTTCCATTGTTTACTACCATGGATTGAGTTCCATATTTCATTCAGATCTTTTCTTCTCTTGAAGTATATTCATGTACTTTGAGTTTTTTGGACATCATTATAATTACTTTTGAAAGACTTTGTCTGAAAATTCTTCAAAGTCATTATCTTTACCATGAATTTATTACTTTTTGGAGGAGACATTTTATCTTGGATTTGTGGTAGTTTGAATGAATTTGGCTCATATGGAATGGCAATATTGTGAGGTGGTTTGTTGAAGCAGGTATGGTCTTGTTGGAAGAAGAAGTTTGTCACTGTAGAGGCTTACTTTGAGGTCTCATTTATGTTATAGCCAGGCCTAGTGTCTCAGACTACTTTCTGTTGCCTGCAGGTCAAGTTGTAGGATTCTCAGCTACTACTTTAGCACCATGTCTGGCTACATGTGGCCATGTCCCACCATGGTGATACTGGACTGAACCTCTGAAAATATAAGCCACTAGAATTAATTGTTTTTCTTTATATAAGTTGCCATGGTCATGATGTCTCTTCACAGCAATAGAAACCCTAAGATAGGCATCACATACGTACAAGCCAAGTCCAATATCTTAGACCACTTCCTATTGCCTAAGTGTCAAGATCTAAGAACTCTCAGCTTCTTCTCCAGCATTCCAGCATTATGTCTGACAGCATTCTTCCTTGCTTACTGCCATAACTATAATGGACTAAAACTCTGAACTGTTGAGTGAACCATCCCAAGTAAATGTTTTCCTTTCTAAGAGTTGCTATGGTTATGGAGTCTCTTCACAGCAATAGAAACCCTAACTAAGACAGCTTTCTTTTTTTTTTTTTTTCTATTCTGAAAGTTGTGTATCTGGAATCAATTTATTGGTTAATATTTACATTTTTAAAAATTAAAACATTCTCATGGTGGTGATGGTGCACACCTTTAATGCCAGCACTCAGGGAGGCAGAGGCGGGTGGATCTCTGTGAGTGGCCTACAGAATGAGTTCTAGGACAGCAAGATATATAGAGAATCCCAGTCCCAAACCACCAAAATCAATCAATCAATCAATCAATCAATCAATCAATCAATCAATCATTCTATCTTCTTGGAATAGAGGTGTTTATAATGTTCAAAAAAGGACTAAGTCATCGTAGGGTATTGATGTGTCCTTTACTTCTATGTAGTTTTTTTTCTCAGAGCCAGATTCTATATCTCTAAGAGGTCTTCCTTTCAGGGTCATATTTCTATATACCAAGGATAGGCAGGCTAATGAAAGAAAACATGCCTACTCACAATACCTTCAAAAGAGATTAAATGTCTAGAAGTAAACCTAAGCAAGGAGTTGAATGATCTCTATAATAAGAACATCTCTGTATAAAGATATTGAAAAAGACACTAGAAGGTGAGTAGTCCTCCTATCTTCATGGATTGACTATGGTCATTATAACATAAGCACTTTATAGATTAAGTTCAATCTCAATCAAAATTTTCATGGATTACATTCTTCACAGTAATAAAAATTTGTAAAACTTATGCAGATATACAAAAGCCTGTTTATTGAAAGCAACCCTAAACAAAAGTAAAAACGCCAGATGGATTGCCATTTCAGAACTCACGATATAGCAGAGAACTATAGTGATAAACACTTCATAGTATATGAAACCAGATATGTAAATCAGTTGAAGAAAGTAGAATACCAGAACATGAGCACATGTAATTACAGCCATCTGATATTTTAAAAAGATTCTAAAAAATGTATAAGAGAAGAAAGACAGCATCTTCCAAAAATTTATGATGCTGGGAAAAATGGTTGTTCACAAGTAGAAGAATGAAATTAGATCCATATGTGTGGGTCTTCACAAAAATAAACTTGAAATTGGTCAAAGACCTCAACATATTATATGAACCATGTAAATGCTAAGAGAAAATACAGAGATTATCTTACAATAGAAGTGTAAGAAATTTCTTTCTGAATATACTTCAACTGGACAAATCATTAAGGACAATAATTGACAAATGAGACTTCATAAAACTACTGAGCTTCTGGAAAAGTAATAAAATATTTGACTAAAGAGGGAGCCCACAGAGTGAGGGAGAATTTTTACCAGCTATACATTTGGCAGAGGATTAACATACAGAACATATAAAGAACTAAAAAAGCATAGTAAAAAATGACCAACTTAAAAATGTACAACAGATCTGAACCAAGAGTTTCCAAAAGACACAAAAGTAGTGATGAATACAGTTAAAGTGTTCTTCATTCTTAGGTATTAGGTAATTGCAAATTAAAACTTCATTGATGTTTCAACTTATAATCAGAATGACTAAGATCAAGAAAATTACTAACAACAAGTGCTAGTGATGATACAGAAAAAGGGGAATCCTTATTTACTGATGGTGGAATTGAAAACTGTTTCATTCACCATTGAAATCATTGTGGAGACTTTTCTTTTTTTTTTTTTTCTTTTTTTTTTTTACTTATTTATTTATTTTTATTCTTTTTTAATTAAAATTTCCACCTGCTCGCCATTTCCCATTTCCCTCCCCTCCTCCCAAATATTGCCGTCCCCCCACTTCCCTCCCCCTATCCCCACTCCTCTTCTCCTCCCCCCACTCCATTCCCCCTCCCTCTCGATACTGAAGAGCAGTCCAAATTCCCTGCCCTGCGGGAAGACCAAGGTCCTTCTATCTACGTCCAGAAAGGTGAGCGTCCAAACAGGCTAAGCTCCCACAAAGCCAGTTCATGTATTAGGATCGAAACCTAGTGCCATTGTCCTTGGCTTCTCATCAGTCTTCATTGACCGCCATGCTCAGAGAGTCCGGAATCAACCCATGCTTATTCAGTCCCAGACCAGCTGGCCTTGGTGGGCTCCCAATAAATCAGTTCCACTGTCACAGTGGGTGGGTGCATCCCTCGTGGTCCTAATTTTTTGCTCATGTTCTCCCTCCTTCTGCTCCTCATTTGGACCTTAAGAGCTCAGACCGTTGCTTGTGGAGACTTTTCAAAACCAAAAATAAATATAGTGTAAGATTCAGCTATACCACTCCATGCCATGTGCTTGAAAGATTCTGTACCCTACTCTACAGATAGTTTCTTTTTTATTATAGTTTATTATTTTTATTTTCATTTTACATTCCATCCATAGTTCTCCCCCTACCCCTCCTTCTACTCCCCTTGCCTCCCACCCAGTCAATCCTCCATCCACTCCTCCCAAACAGGTAAGGGTTTCCATGGGAAGTCAAAAAAGTTTGGCACATTAAGTTGGTGTAGGACCAAGCCTTTTCTTTCTGCATTAAGGGTGAGCATGCCATCCAATCACAGGGAATGGGTTCTGATAAGTTAGTTTATACATGAGGGATAAATCCTTGGTCCTACTACCAGGTGTGTCACAGATAGTCCAAGATTCACCACTGTTTCCTACATATGGAGGGCCTAGTTCGGACCCATGGAGGTTCTACAGCTGTTGGTCTAGGGTTCATGAATTTCCATGTGCTTGGTTCAAAAGTCTCTGTAGATTTCTCCATTATGTTCTTGACCTCCCTTGCTCATATATTCCCTCCTCCCTCTCTTCATTTGGATTCCCAGAGCTTGGCCTGGTGCTTGGTTGTAGATCTCTACATTTGATTCCATCAGTTTCTGGGTGAAGGCTCTATGACAGTAGTTGGGGTATTTACCAATCAAATTACAGAGGAATGTTAGTTCAGACTCCTTCTTCACTATTGCTAGGAGACTTAGCTGGAGTCATCCTTGCAGATTCTTGGGAATTTCCCTAGCACCAGGTTTCTCCCTAACCCCAAAGTGGCTCTCTCTATCAAGATCTGTCTTTCATTGCTCTCCCACCCTATCTCTCTCCCAACTCTGTAGCTAGAAGTATTCTCCATTCTGATGGTTCCCCTGGACAGATTTTTCTCCACCCACCTGATCCTGAAGCTGCTTCTAAAATAACCACTCTGAGGCTTGTTATTAGTTACAATTGTTTAGTCAATGTCTTAGACTTCTTAATGGCTATCTCTAAGTATTAAATTAACCCATTTATATTAATCTGTGTATTGTCATGAGCTTGTGATTTACTCCGAGCTTGTGGCATGCTACTCCTTTGGTGGATACATGGTGTCTATATTACTGCACTTACTCTCTTTCTCTATCTCTGTTCAGATTTCCTGTCTGGATTTACACTGCTAAGTCATTGGCTAAAACAGCTTTATTCATCAACAAATAAAAGCAATACTTATACAGACGTACATTCCACATCACTTCTTCTTTTCTGTCTAAATAAAAGGAAGGCTTTAACTTTAACATAGTAAAATTACATATAAAAACAGGCATAAATATAACTATCTACTCTCCAAATTCCATTAAAGACCCCAGAAGGATATAATGCTACCTAAGTAAACAGGAAGTACATTGTAAGCAGCTTCCAAAACTCTAGAATTGACAGAGACATCTCATTGCCTGGGGAGTCACCCAAAGTTCTTTTGGTTAAAGATGGATGACCCAATGTTACAGAAGAACTTTGGAGACTAGATAGTTATAATATTGTTTTCCTTAGTTATGATGAAAGATAAACCAGATATGAAATTTTAGACTCACAAAGAAAAAAATAGATGATAGACTATTTCTTTAATTTTGTCAAATACACATAGACTAAATATTTGTAACTAATTCTTGCTTTATAGCTGTCATTTGACAAGTTTAGCAGTCATTTTCCTGTGGATCCTGCATATTCAGTTGATATAGCATTCCATCTAGTCTAGGAAAGAACAGGTTTTTTTTTTTTTTTTTTCACAAATGGCTAGCACACTCTATAAGGAGCTTCTTCAATGCCCATCATCCTCTTGAAGTAGATTGGTGCTGTCCAAAGTAGACATGTATCACTATCGAGAAAAGTCTAAGTTTTTAAAGCATTTTAAATGTTGTATTCTATAGGCCTTTGAAGTCTTTGAAAGTTTTATATATATATATATATAGCTGAAATAAATCTCTGTATATCTAGAAAGTCTAACTAACATGATTAAAGTTACTTATTATAAATGACTATCTATTAAACTGTATTTTTAATTATATAATACATTTTTAAATGAGATTCATAAGCATAATACCTTAAACAAGGATTATATATATATAAGTGTGTGTATATATATATATATATATATACAAACTTGACCTTAAATTTATATCAGTAGACCAAAATTCATTCAAATGTATTAATTTTATAAATCATATCCCTTGTCTATTATTTTTAGAAAGAGAATGACTGTGACCATGAACCATTTATACCCAACCCCTCTTAAATGAAAACAAACACCTTTAAAAATTCATTTGGGGAATTTTGCTATATTTTTCTCCAATCTTCTTCCTGCTCTTCATCAGGCAAAGTATTAGTAGGGTTCATGGAGACCTTGCAGGGGTTTTGTTCCATCAAATCACAGTAGCTTGGAAGGAATTCACAGGTTTCCATCCTCTGTAGAAACAAAAACAGAATCTCTTTTCCAAAGTAACATATCCTTAGACTCAAATTTAAAGTCAAGATACTTTAAAAATATATATGTTGGTTTAGTTTAACAGTTCCCAGAATCAAATGTCTCTCTGTAGTCAAAAACTACAAAGAAAATACAATAATATACATAATCCAGACTCTGTATTTTTCATCTTTTCATGACCCATTATGATTTTTTATTCTTATTTTCCTTCAAGAACCTCAGTTTAATATCTTTAAATTTTTTTTTATGCATGACTCTTTTTTATCCTCTCTGACTTAAGTCCATACACATTTATTAGTCTTACTGTTGCCCATTTAGAGGCCTTTTGGGGGGGGGGGTCTGAATCTGTCTTTACTGTATATCTGTAATCCTTCTCTGACAAGGAACATTTTTCAAATGGTAAGCAGCATGGTCACAGGAGGCCCTGGATATTGGCTCCATTTCTCTCGACCTTTTAACATGGCAGAGGTTTGTTCATTTCCAGCTCCAGGACCACTCAATGGGAGCTGTGCTCACCACCTCAACTCTGGTAAGTAGTGTGTAGCCCATAAACCCTTTTTGTCTGAGTAAATCTAAATCTGCCATGCAGCACACTGCAAGGCCTGGAAATGTCTCTGTGTATGGAGGCAGGAAACTGTCATGCTCTCCTGCCATGCACACCTAGTAGACCAGATCCATGTACTTTGCCCAAGCAGGGAGTGCTGAGGCACAGGCATGCTCTCAGCTACTTTTTTTCTAACCCCAAGCAGGTGTACAGACCCAAAGTGGGTGGGTGGTTCAGCCCCAAACATTTGGGCACCAGATATAACTAGAAGTATGATGGAGGTGGGTCATCTTTCTATTTGTTGTTTCATTGGTTAAGTAATAAAGAAACTGCCTTGGCCCATTTATAGGCCAGCCCTTAGGTGGGTGGAGTAAACAGAACAGAATGCTGGGAGAAAGAAGCCGAGTCAGGAGTCGCCATGATTCTCCCACTCCAGACAGACGCAGGTTAAGATCTTTCCTGGTAAGCCAGCTCGTGGTACTACACAGAATATTAGAAATGGGTTAGATCAATATGTAAGAGCTAGCCAATAAGAGGCTGGAACTAATGGGCCAGGCAGTGATTAAAAGAATACAGATTCCGGTGTAATTATTTCGGGGCATAAGCTCGCCATGTGGGCGGCTGGTTGCTGGGGACACAGCCCTGCCGCTCTTATTACAACAGAAGTATTTTCTGTACTACTGGTCCCCCCAGACTGATTTTTCTCTGCCCACCTGTTCCTGGATCTGGTTATGAAATAAACACTCTGAGACTTATTATCAGTTACATTTGTTTGGCCAATGTTTTAGGCTTCTTACTGGCTAGCTTTAACTATTAAATGAACACATTTCTATTAATCTGTGTATTGCCATGAGGCTGTAGCTAACTGGTGTGGTAAGTTACTCCTTCAATGGATACATGGTATCTCTGTGACCCCACCTACTCTCTCTATCAGTCAATCAATCTATCTCAGTTTGAATTTTCTACCTGACTTTCCTCTGCTAAGCTATTGGTCAAAACAGATTTATTCATCAACCAATAAAAGTAATACATATACAGAAGGACATTTCACATCCCATTACCTCATGTTCCCATTTCCCATCCCGTTCCCTTTACCACATCCCCTTGTTTACAGTTTACCTAGGAAATCACATATAATTCCCCTTCTCTGGGAGCTCCATATGTTCCTCTTAATGTCTTCCTTACTACATAGCTTCTCTGGAGATGTGGATTGTAGTCTAGTTATTCTTTGCTTTGTATCTCATATCCACTTATGAATGAGTATATACTGTATTTGTCTTTCTGAGTCTGGGTTACTTCACTCATGGTTTTTTTTTCTTTCTAGTTCTATCCATTTGCCTGCAAACTTCATGGTGCCATTTTTTTTTGCAGCTGAGTAATACTCCATTGTGTAAATGTGTTACATTTTCTTTATACATTCTTCAGTTGAGGGACATCTAGGTTGTTTCCAGGTTTTAGCTATTATGAGTAATGCTGCTATGAACATTGATGAATAAGTGTCCTTATGGTATGATTGAATATTCTTTATTCTTTGGATATATGGCCAGGAGTGGTATCATTGGGTCTTGAGTTAGATTCCGAATTTTCTGAGAAACCATGATACTGATTTGTAAAGTGGCTGAACAAGTTTGCACTTCCACCAGCAATAAAGGAGTAATCCCCTGACATAAGCTGTCCTCAGCACTTTTTGATCTTAGCCATTTTGACAGGTGTAAAATGGTATCTCAGAGTCATTTTGATTTGCATTCCCCTGATGATTAAGGATGTTGAGCAATTCCTCAAATGTCTTTCGGCCATTTGAGACTCTTCTGATGAGTATTGTCTGTTTAAGTCTGTACCCCAATTTTTAATTGGATTGTTTTGTATTTTGATTTCTAGTCTCTTGAGATCCTTTTTTTTTTTTTTTTTTTTTTTTTGATATCAGCCCTTTGTCAGATGTGGGGTTGGTGAATCTCTTTTCCCATTCTTCTGTGTCAATGCATTTAAAATTGCTTCCTACTTTCTCTTCTATCAGATTCAATGTAACTGGATTAATATTGTGGTTTTTGATTCATTTGGACTCGAGTTTTGTGCAAGGAGGCAGATATGGATCTATTTTCAGTCTTCTACATGTGGACATCCAGTTATGCCAGCACCATTTGATAAAGATACTTGGCTTTTTTCATTGTACCATATTGACTTCTTTGTCCAAAACCAGACATTCATAAGTCTGTAGATTAATATCAGGGTCTTTGATTTGATTTCATTGGTCCACATGTATGTTTTTATGTTAATACCAAGCTATTTTTATTACTATAGCTTTGTAGTAGAGCTTGTTGTCAGGAATGGTGACGTCTCCAGAAGTTATTTTATTGTTCAGCGTTGTTCTAACTACTCTGGAAATTTTGTTTTTCCATATGAAGTTAAGTATTGTTGTTTTGATATCTATGAAGAATTTTTTGCTTGGATTTTGATGGGGATTATATTCAATCTGTAGATTGTTTTTAGTAAGATTGTCATTTTTATTATGTTGATCCTACCTATCCAAGAGCATGGGAGATCTTTTCATATTCTGATATCTTTTTCAATTTCTTTCTTTAGAGACATACAACTGATAAATGGGCTGAGAAAGAAATCAGACAAATATCACAATGGGCACAATTATAAAATATCTTGTGGTAACTCTAACCAAACAAGTGAAAGACCTGAATGACAAGAACTTTCAATGTCTACAGATACTTTTTAAGTCATGTCCATTGCTGCTCTATCCACAATAGCTAAGATGTGGAAATAATACAAGTAACCTTCAATTGATAAATGAGCAATCAAAATGTGGTATATAAACATGATGGAATACTATTAATCTTTAAAGAAAACTGAAATTATAAATTTTGCAGGTAAATAGTGTATCTCAGAAATATACTAGTTGAGGTAACATTGCAGAATATTCCTTTATACTATGTGAAGATGTGTCATTGTGATTGGCTTAATAAAGGGCAAAATGGCCAATAGCTAGGCAGAAAGAGGTTAGGTGTGACTTCTGGGGACAGAGAAGAGTCAGGAAAGAAGAGAGGTAGGGTCGCTGGTCAGATGTGTAGAAAGCAACATGAGCAGTATGGAGAAAAGAATTAATGAGCCATGTGACAGAACATAGATCAAAATGAATGGGTTAATTTGTTTTAGGAGCTAGTGGGACAAATCTAAGCTGAGTCCAAGTTTTCATAATTAATATTAAGTCTCTTTGTCATTATTTGGGAGTTTGTGGTACTGAGAAAGACTTACTACTTGTGGCGTCCAACATGGAGGCTTGAATATCCAAAAGTAGAGTCTGAGTAAGCTAAGCAAAATTCTGGACAAGGAGTTGGATATAGCTTCCTAGTCTTATATTTTCTCAGCCTGGCTGGCACTCAGTGGCATACAGAGGTTGGCTACCAGCTGCTGCCTGCTGGCTGGATCCAGCTGCCAGCACTATGTATCAGTGCCTTGCATCAGGCTGAGCTATGCAGCTGCTGACATGACAGTTTAAGATTTGTCTTGCATGGTCAGAGACCACTGCAGATTCTTAGAAAAGTCAGGTCCAGACATAGAAAACCTCTAAAAAGGCACAATATGTTTAAAAATATGCTTAGATATATGATAGAAAAGAAAATGGGTATAGACAGTAATAGCAAGCAGTAAATAGTTTTAAAATAATAAAATCAAATGTTTTAAAAGAAAGTAAAGTAATATTTTAAAAAGTCAAGTAAAATTGGAATATATGGGGCATCTGGATCCTGTATGGTGCTCTGTGGACTTGGAATTTTTTGAATGTTAAAGAACTGAGAACAATAGCTGCTGGAGGACATTGGAGTATGGAAGAGACTGTTGAATAAAACCAGCCTGTATACCTTGGGGATATCTTGACTTCAAAACGTGTTGCATTGGGGGAGAGTCTATGCTTCTGTTACCACAGGAGTTCTATTTAGAGATTAATGCTGAAGATCAGAAAATCAGAGTGGCCAGCCACTCGAGAGTTCTCTTACCTCTATCAATGCTCAAAAGGAAGGGGCGATCCTGTCCTTAGACTGCATCTCTCAACTACATACATCTATCTCCACCAAACATCAGTCTGCAACTGTCTACACCAAACCTCAGACTGCAACTGATTCCATTAGACCTCAGACTGAAACTGTCTCCACAAAACTTCAGACTGCCACAGTCTCTACCAAACCTTAAACTGCAATGAGATCCTATCCCCTTCCACCTTGTATTCCCTCTCTGCCCAGCCATATCACTACTGTCTCCACCTTCCTAGTGCTGGGATTAAAGGTGTGTGATCTCAAATGATGGGATCACCTCTGTGTGAGCTCTGTTTCTTTTAAACAGATTCAATCTTGTGTAGCCCAGGATGGCCTTGAACTAACAGAGATCCCTCTACCTCTGTCTCCTAAATTTTGGGATTAAAGGTCTGTGTCTCCACTTCCTGGCCTCTAGTGGTTTAGCTATGTACTCTGATCTTCAGGGAAGCTTTATTTGTTAAAACATAAACGAAATATTACTACACACCACCTTTCTGGTTTTCCAAGTGTAAATCTCTCTTCTTTTCCTATTTGTCCTTGAGGCTCCGCCAAACACACATGGCAGAGACTGACTCTTGCTAACATAAGCCTTGATTGAATATTATTTGCTTAACTAAGTGTGGTAGTGCACATCTATAATTCCACCACACAACAGACTGAGGTAGGAATTGTTATGAATACAAGGATAACCTGGACCACACTCAAGAGAGCTTGATGTACAATGTGAGAACCTGTTTCCAAAATGTTATAAAAATCTGTGATTTTAAGAGCCAGAGAATGTGGAGCTTGCTGTGAGATTGTGTCTCCTAGAAATGTCAGAAGCTACACCTGTTAAAGCTTACTAACTTGGTTGCCTAAACATGGCCTGAACAAGGACAGCACCAATAGAATGCTAGTGAGAGTTCCATGGTAAGCTCAGGAGGTCTCAACCCTAGACAAAGAACTGCAAGAAACTAAGTGCCTATAGAAGAAGAAATAGTCTTCCCCAGGGAAGATTATACCAATTGGTTATCTAATACTAAAGAATTAGCATGGGAAACTTATACAAATACCATCATTTAGACTGAGAAGGTTGTATTTAGGAATATCTAACTCTATATATCTAGGAATATCTGCATCTACATGGGATAGATAGGTAGGTAAGTAGATGGATGGATGGATGGATGGATGGATGGATGGATGGATGGATGGATAAATGTATGGATGGACAGATGAAATTTTTAAAAAGAGATCATGAATTTGAAAGAGCAAATTTGGAGCATATGGGAGGTTTGGAGGGAGGAACAGAAAGGGGGTGATGTATTATAATCTCAAAAAATAAAGAAAACTGTTTTTTCTCATGTAGACGATATATCACATTTCCCTTTGTCTCAGGTCACAGATATTTTCATGTTACTAAACTACATGCTTTCAATTTAGCATAGAGTACCACAAAATGCTTCAATTTTTCATAGCCATTGTTCTACTGACCCAACCCCTACTGTGAACTTGTTTTTTTTTTTTTTCCTCATCTGCTTAACCTTTTAAAGTAGAATGTGGTTGGGCATTGCACTTCCATTCTCAAGCCTTGTTGTGTTACAAGACTAAGTGAAGCTTAAGGTTTTGCTCTCCATACCTTACTTGAGAAAACAAGCCAAGTGGTGAATTTCTGTCAAGCTGCTTCAGCTTGTGGTTTTTTTTTATTTATAGGACTAGTATATACAGAATTAATTACTGGGAATGAAAAATTTGGAAAGTAGATTCTATACGGTGACTTTCAAACATCCATTTTTCCTTTTAAACATGAAGATATACACTTCAGTGGCAAACAATTTGCACTACTAAGGAATTAAACTACATAGCTAAACACTTCAGACCACATGATTAACAATAGGTTACATTTTCAACAAACCTTCTACCAGTCTGTAGAAACAAGCATACAGTATCACAGTATCCTAAGTAGAAAAAAAAAATTATCTTCCACTTAGTTTTCCTGCCAGGCAGATAACTTTAAATGCTAACAAAAGTAAACAAAAAAACCTGAAAAATATGTTATCAGAAGGAACTAAGGTAAGTGTTAAACATGTGGTTCTTCTAGTGAAGTTTAGTTTACTTCTTCCACATGTGATGTGTCATCACCTCCTTCCAGGGGCATCATTTCTTCAGCTACAGCAGCATTGGCAGCATTTATCTGCAGTAGGCTCATCCTCATCAATACCTAGACAAAGCTTGATCAGCCTTTTCATTCTATTAGCATGTCTTCCAGACTGAAGCCAGAAGCCAGAAGTGCAGTTTCATATACAAGATAATCAGATCCTTCACAGACTTGTCATTCTTTGCCTTTTGCCTTGAGGTTTCGATAATTGAGTGGTCAGTATTTATCTCCAGGTGTTTCTTGGCTGCCATGTAAACAATTGCTGCGTAGTCTCTGGGGGCTTCAGCTTTCATGATCCTCTCCATGTTTGCTGTGGATGCATGTGCTCTAGTGAAAAGGCAGGATGGGGTTGCCACCAATTTGATTGAGACAACCTCCTTTTCAAACTTTTTCTCACAGATAACTTTCATCACACTGCAGAGCTTTTCAAACCTTGCTTTTCTTAGTGTTTCTTTTTCTCCTCTTCATCTTCTGGAAGTTCCAGTCTTTTGGCAATTGACACTAAGGTTTTTTCCTCATGTTCCTTCAGCTGTTTCACAAAATACTCACCAATGGGTTCAGTCATAGAGATCACTCCTAAGCCATGATTTCAGAGATGTTCCACAAAGGCTGAGTTAGCTATTTGATGCTAGGTTTAACTTTTGATAAGAAATAGATATGTTTCTGGTTTTTCTGCATTCTGGCGCAACACTCCTTGAGAGAATCCATCTCATCCCCAGAAAAAGATGTGAGTACCACAAGAGCTCTGTAAGGTTTTTTTTTTCTGATTTTGAGAGTCATAATGAATTCCAAGCTTTGTATTTTTTGAGAACTGTCCATAAAACTTTTTGTGGCTTTAGGATCACAAATTATAGACTCAGTGGCCACTATCCATGGCTAGAAACCAATTATGAGTGAGTATATCCCATGATCTTCTTTTTGGGTCTGGGTTACCTCACTCAGGATAGTATTTTCTATTTCCATCCATTTGCATGCAAAATTCGAGAAGTCATTGTTTTTTACCGCAGAGTAGTACTCTAATGTGTATATATTCCACACTTTCTTCATCCATTCTTCCATTGAAGGACATCTAGGTTGCTTCCAGGTTCTGGCTATTACAAATAATGCTGCTATGAACATAGTTGAACAAATGCTTTTGTCATATGATAGGGCATCTCTTGGGTATATTCCCAAGAGTGGTATTGCTGGATCCAGGGATAGGTTGATCCCAATTTTTCTGAGAAACCGCCACACTGATTTCCAAAGTGGTTGCACAAGTTTGCAGTCCCAACAGCAATGAATGAGGGTACCCCTTTCTCCACAACCTCTCCAGCAAAGACTATCCTTGGTGTTTTTTATTTTAGCCATTCTGACAGGTGTAAGATGATATCTCAAAGTTGTTTTGATTTGCATTTCTCTGATCGCTAAGGAGGTTGAGCATGACCTTAAGTATCTTTTGGCCATTTGAACTTCTTCTGTTGAGAATTCTCTGTTCAGTTCAGTGCTCCATTTTTTAATTGGGTTAATTTACTGAGACAGTGGGGCCGATCTATGGGGAGCTCACCAAGGCCAGCTGGACTGCGACTGAAAAAGCATGGGATAAGACTGGACTCTCTGAACATGGCGGACAATGAGAGCTGACGAGAGGCCAAGGAGAATGGCACAGGGTTTTGATCCTACTTCATGTTCTGGCTTTGTGGGAGCCTAGACAGTTTGGATGGTCACCTTTCTAGACCTGGATGGAGGGGGGTGGACCTTGGACTTTCCATAGGGCAGGGAACCCTGACTACTCTTGGGACTGGAGAGGGAGGAGAAGAGGAGTGGGGGGACGGGGAGAGGGGTGGGAGGAGGGGGAGGGAAATGGGAGGCGAGGAAGAAGTGGGAAAATTTTTTTTTCAATAAAAAAAAATCTGTCACAGTCATTCTGGCATAAATATGCTGCTATTTATACAATGTATGTGTCTAAAATGTATGATTTACACACTCAAAGAATTCTTTTTTTTTTTTTTTGGTTTTTCGAGACAGGGTTTCTCTGTGGTTTTGGAACCTGTCCTGGAACTAGCTCTTGTAGACCAGGCTGGTCTCGAACTCACAGAGATCCGCCTGCCTCTGCCTCCCGAGTGCTGGGATTAAAGACGTGTGCCACCACCGCCCGGTTCAAAGAATTCTTGTGAGTTTCAGGAGCAGAATTAAAGGATTCACCTAAAAAAAAAAACTTTTTGTGGCACTCTTTCTTCTGCCAGTTCAGTGACGAGTTCTAAGCATTTCTTAATGAAATTATTTTGATAACCTTCAAATTTTTGCTTTCCTGCAATATTTCAAGGAAAATATTTAGAGGGAGAGCCTTGGAATTTACTACCCCTCTAATAAAATGCAGATACTCATGAATGAACTCCTCATAGCTATTCACGATAAAACTTCTGCATACGTACAACTTGATATCTTTTTATTTCTGTTTTCAAACAGACAAAAAGAATCATGTCTTAGACATAGAACTTAAAATTCCTATTGTCCTTCAATAAAAAAATGTTTTACTGTCAAATGTTTTCCCCAATTATTGGTTAAGGGCTTGTATAACTCTCCATATTCTTTATTAGTAATGTCATCAGGATTTCTGTTCCAAATAGAATGTTTTGTTGAGTACTTGATCAGTAGTTGTTGTTTGTGAAAGTCCTTCTCCTTCTTTTCCTCTTGCTCTCTTTCTCCTCCTCCTTCCTTCCTCCTCCTTCTGAACCAACATCATCTATTTCACACTTGTCATTATAGTCCTTATATTTTTTATTTCCTATTTGTCTTTATCTTTCTTTTCTTCAGTTTCATCATCACTGAATTCCCTATCATGCTCCTTCTTTACAAAGAGCAATGGGATAATGAATGTTTCTTCACAATCTCCTTTATTTCCCTTTCTTCTAAATAGTCAGTTTGGTCTTCTTTAAGGTATAACTTTTGCTCCATGACCCATTGGTTCGTCTGTGTTAGTCCGCACTCTGAATGATCCCCCTGCCAAGGATTCCTAGGTATACTGTTCACCATTATTATGCTTGGTGATGATAATTATCTCTTAACCAAGCAAATATGTAGAGTAAAAACCAACCCAAAATTGTCAATCACAAAGTTATATTCACCAGCTTGCTAAGTATCCATGAAGGCTTTGATGCTAGACTTGGCAATAGTGTCAGATTTATTGATCAAGCCAGTTTTAATTATTCCAATTCCAGTATCTACAATTGTTAAGTGTTCAGTCAGGAGTTTGCTGGAAATGAGATTAATCTGGAGCTCCTTCACAGAGTCTGGTTATCTGGGATCTGTCAAACTCTCATAGCTCATCTTTTCCAGAGCACCTGATAAACTTGAAATGAGCACCTTCAGAAAGATCTCTTCATTCAAATAGAAAGTATTGATGGTTAAGGACATTAACCTGGCAATTTATGTCTGAAAGACAAAATTTTCAACCTCTTCTTTCTCCATTGGGTATGTGTTTTGGTCTTGGGTATATGTTTCCTCAGGCATCTTTGCTGAGTAAAGACCACACATGAAATAACACTAAAACTACTTCCCACTGTCAAATCTTAGAGTAGCCCAAATCTCCTAGCAAGAATTCAGTAAGACCCCTTTAATAGATTTGTCAGTTTGTGGGGTTTCCACTCTTTTCTATTTCTCACACAGGTGGTAATTCTGCAATCACTGTCTTCTCTGTTCCAAACATCACTGTCTTATCTGTTCCAAACATCTCTGATCATTTTACTGTCTTACCCAGAATATTACTATAGCTTCCTATCCCAAATAGGATAAAATATGAACACCATGTTGTTACATGTTAAATATTAGGTTAGCCATCACTTTCTAATTTTTCAAATTTATCTCTAATCTCTTGTTTTAGCAAAACTTGATTTCTAAGATAAACTAAGCTTTTGCATAATTATAATCTCAGAATAGCCTTTTTTAACCTAGGAAGGCTGTCTGGGGAAAATAAATAAATAGATATTTGTAATTTCTCCAAGGTGATACATGATTCTACCTCAAAATGAATGAATAAATCAATAAATAAAGCCAAAAAAGCCACTGTATTATATTCATTCATTTTTTTCATGTAATTAACTTCTTTTTTGTTGCTGTTTTGGACATTGACTGTCACTGTAAATCAAGCTAGCCTAGAACTCACTCTGTTTCTCAGGCTGGCTTATAAGTCATGGAAATTCTACCCCAGGGTCTCAAGTTTTGGGATTATAAGCAAGACTTATCACTGCATTTTTTTGCCATCACTTTTGCTTGAAACCATCACCAGCACTGACTATGATCTCAGTTCTGTTAAGAGTAAAATTAGAAGCTCTCTTCTTCCAAAAGGCAAGCTTCAAGGAGCTGCTGTACCTGGTACACTTGGTCACCCTTATTTATTCTCTTGCTCTTCAAGTAAATAGACAAAAATGTTATCTGTTCTTTCATTAATATTAATGGAATTCGTAGAATCAAACTAAAATAGTAAAGTAAAACCAATTCAATGAAAGACATATTGCGAAGTTAGTGACAATTCCTGGCAACAGTGATGATTCTACAGGGCAGTAAAAGTTGATCTACTAGAGCCTCCTAAACCTAAAAGGAAAGCTTTATCCACCTAATCACAGAAATTTTAGGAAATTTGAACCTTCTAATTAACCAATAAATTTGCATTTCTTCTTAAATAATATTTTAAATTATAGAAACGTAGATTATAATCTACTTGCTATTCTCATTTTACAAATTAGGAGGCTGAGGTTATTAGATGTTCAGAAAGATTTTTGAGTAGGTCATGTTGTGCAGCCCATTAGCAGCACAGCAAAGAGAAAAACAAGTCTCGAGTTTTCCTCTCTATTATGGTTTCCATGACATCTCAATGCCTTACAGCAACCACTAATGATGTCCTCTATCTAGTGAATCTCAGACTAGAAAGGTCTCTGTAGACAAATCATTCAGAAGGAAATACTCTTTCTCTGATAAAGCCTGCAGATCACACTAACTATGCTCTAAAGAGAATCCAAATAACACAAGTATTTATATAGTCAGAAATAAAGATCTAAATGAAGTCTATCCTAATTCCTTATATTCATACAGGAAAAATGAGGATCAGAGGTGGAAGAAGTAGTTTTCTCAAAGTCTCATTATAACTTGAAAGACAACTCTAAATTATTAGTGAGTTCTTGTAACTCAAACTTAAACACTATTCATTAATCCCATTTCTCATTGTCTTAGTTAGGGTTTCTATTTCTGTGAAGAGAGACCATGACCATGGCAAATCAAATAAAGGAAATCATTTAATTGTGGTGGCTTGCAGTTCATAGCTCAGTTCAGAACTTTAGTACGTTAACATCATGGTGGAAGCATTGTGGTGTGCTGGCAGACATGGTGCTGGAGAAGGAGCTGAGAATTCTACAGCTTGATCTGAAGACAACACGAAGTGGATTGACCCTGGGAATAGCCTGAGCATAGGAGACCTCAAAGTCCACACTCCTCCAATAAAGCCATCATACCTACTTCAACAAAGCAACACCTTCTAATAGTGTTGCTCCCTATGAGCTTATGGGGACCAATTACATTCAAACTACCACAATCACCAAGCCAAAATTTTAAGCCCACGTTGCCCATGGATTATAGTAAGCTATCAATACATGAGTGCTTCATTAGCACAACCTGTTTCTTTTTTTATTGAAAAAATTTCCGCCTCCTCCCAGCCTCCCATGCCCCCTCCTCTCCCCCTCCCCCTACTCCTCTCCCCCTCCCCCCACTCTGCTCCCCTTCCCTCTCCAGTCCAAAGAGCAGTCAGGGTTCCCTGTCCTGTGGGAAGTCCAAGGTCCTACCCCCTCCATCCAGATCTAGGAAGGTGAGCATCCAAACTGGCTAGGCTCCCAAAAAGCCAGTACATGAAGTAGGATCAAAACCCAATGCCATCATCCTTGGCTTCTCATTAGCCCTCATTGTCTGCCTTGTTCAGAGAGTCCGGTTTTATGCCATGCTTTTTCAGTCCCAGTCCAGCTGGCCTTGATGAGCTCCCAATAGATCAACCCCACTGTCTCAGTGGGTGGGTGCGCCCCTCTCGGTCCTGACTTCCTTGCTCATGTTCTCCCTCCTTCTCCTCCTCATTTGGACCTTGAGAGCTCAGTCCAGTGCTCCAGTGTGGGTCTCTGTCTCTATCTCCATCCATTGCCAGATGAAGGTTCTATGGTGATATGCAAGATATTCATCAGTATGGCTATAGGACAGGGCCATTTCAGGTTCCCTCTTCTCAGCTGCCCAAGGAACTAACTGGGGACATCTCCCTGAACACCTGGGAGCCCCTCTAGGGCCAAATCTCTTGCCAACCCTAAAATGGCTCCCTTAATTAAGCTATATACTTCCCTGCTCCCATATCCACCCTTCCTTTATCCCAACCACCCCATCCCCCAAGTTCCCCCCATCCTCCACTTCTCATTTTTCTCTCCCCATCATCCCTTACCCCCATCACACCCCACCCCCAAGTTCCCAATTTTTGCCCGGCAATCTTGTCTATTTCCAATATCCAGTAGGATAACTATATGTTTTTCTTTGGGTTCAACTTCTTATTTATCTTCTCTAGGATCACAAATTATATGCTCAATGTCCTTTATTTATGGCTAGAAACCAATTATGAGTGGGTACATCCCATGTTCATCTTTTGTGGTCTGGGTTACCTCACTCGGGATAGTGTCTTCTATTTCCATATATTTGCATCCAAAGTTCAAGATGTCATTGTTTTTTTACCGTTGAGTAGTACTCTAATATGTATATATTCCACACTTTCTTCATTCATTCTTCCTTTGAAAGGCATCTAGGTTATTTCCAGGTTCTGGCTATTACAAATAATGCTGCTATGAACATAGTTGAACAAATAAATGCTCCTGTAATATGATAGGGCAACTCCTGAGTATATTTCCAAGAGTGGTAATGCTGGGTCCTGGGGTAGGTTGATCCCGAATTTCCTGAGAAATCACCACACTGCTTTCCAAAGTGGTTGCACAAGTTTGCATTCCCACCAACAATGGATGAGTGTACCCCTTTCTCCACAACCTCTCCAGCAAAGGCTATCATTGGTGTTTTTGATTTTAGCCTTTCTGACAGGTGTAAAATGGTATCTCAAAGTTGTTTTGATTTGCATTTCCCTGATTGCTAAGGAAGTTGAGCATGACCTTAAGTGTCTTTTGGCCATTTGAATTTCTTCTGCTGAGAATTCTCTGTTCAGTTCAGTGCCCCATTTTTTAATTGGGCTAATTAGCATTTTAAAGTCTAGTTTCTTGAGTTCATTATGTATTTTGGAGATCAGACCTTTGTCTGTTGCAGGGTTGGTGAAGATCTTCTCCCAGTCAGTAGGTTGCCTTTTTGTCTTAGTGACAGTGTCCTTTGCTTTACAGAAACTTCTCAGTTTTAGGAGGTCCCATTTATTCAATGTTGCCCTTAATGTCTGTGCTGCTGAGGTTATACATAGGAAGCGATCTCCTGTGCCCATATGTTGTAGAGTACTTCCCACTTTCTCTTCTATCAGGTTCAGTGTGTTCAGATTGATATTGAGGTCTTTGATCCATTTGTACTTGAGTTTTTTGCATGGTGATAGATATGGATCTATTTTCATAACGTATACCTTAGATCTGTCTCTGTAAAACACCAGTTTAAGACAAATGATTCAATATTTAATTTTTCCTAATGATTAGGTTTAGTAGTAAAATCATATGGGTTTTCAATTTACTATTATTGCTAATAGCCTCATGACCTTGGACCTGTTAATCCATCTTTCTTACCTCAGTTTTCTCATATTTAAGTGTTAATAAGTACTAAATCTGGGGATATATCAATAGCATAGCACTTACTTAGTGTGCATGTGAACTTGAGTTCTATCAGAATCATTGCAAAATAGATTAAAAAGTTCTGTCTTATAAATATGTGGTTATTCTGTGTATTAATGGCACATAATACTAACCGGTGCCAACCAGTACTGACCAGTGGCAGAATTATTGCCAACAGATGTTGGTTTCTATATAACCATACCATTTTGTATTCATAAGGGTTTTGTTGCTTTCTAGATTTATCAAATCATTATGTCTTTCTGAGTTTTAATTTAGGCACAGGCATGCTAAGGATATAATATCTGTCATCCTAAGGTTTATGAGAATCCATGCACATGAAAGTTATTCTTCAGTTAGTTCCCATTTTCCTTAGGATCCTGAATACCATTTCCACATATTGAGTACCACAATATCTCTGGAATCACAACCCAAAATTGTTTTATTTGACAAAACTAATTTTTATATTTGGAGATAAAATACAATGTTTTATTCTATGTATACACTATATAAGGAGTTAATGAATTTAATTAATGTAAACATCACATCACCAATATCATTTTGGTTATTAGAACATTAAAATATGATTTATAATTTTGAAATATGTAATACCTTATAAATAATGATTTCCACATAGTGAAATATATCATTAAAGTTTCCCTGCAGTCTAATCTCCTTTACTCAGCCTTTCTTTTTTTCTCCAGGCAGCAACAATAACTTCCACTATTCTGTTTAAATGAAAATAAGTTCTGAAGATTTCCTTGAGAAAATGCATCATTTGTCTTACTGTGCCTTTTAATTTTACTTAATGTAATTTCTTTTATTTCTATCCACGTTGTATTAATTATACAATTTCCCTTCCTTTCAAAGCCATATAGTATTTTAACTGCATAGCAGAGAACTCCATATGAGTACTTCATTAGTCCTTCAAGATAATATAATAAAAACCCAAAGTAACTCACCATCTTCTTCTCCATCCCAAATCTACCATCATTAAATGTTTTCTTTTTCTATATTAGGTGGGATTCTCTAGAGAAATAGATTTGATAAAATGGCCATATATTAATGGGAATTTATTGAACTGCTTATTGTGAAAGCCAAAGTTATATTTTAAGCTTTAAATACTATGCCTTAGAGATTCAGGAAAAAAAAATACCTCTTATCTGCAAGCCCCTTACCCAAGGACGGATAGTTCCTAAAATGCTGGAGGCTATTATTTATAGGAGATAATAAGTCACATGAGTTTCATCCTCAGAAACAAGTTTGTTTGACCCATATGCAAATATGCTTGATCACACGTGGGTAGGAGGTCCACAGGCTGAAGGTACTCTAGGATGTATGTTGCTCCTGATTGGACGTGATAGGAAATGCAATCAATTATTAGGTTTTTTTCTTAAGCTGCTACAAACAAGTTAGACAAAACCATATATAAACTGACTAAAGGATTGAGAGAAAATATCCACATTAATAAAATCAGTAATAAAAGGGGGAAATAACAACAGACGCATAGAAAACCAAATAATCATAAGGACATACTTTAAAAAAAACCTGTACTTTACCAAATTGGAAAATATAAGTGAAATGAATAATTTTGAAGGTACAAAATTTGATAGGTACCACATACCACAGTTAAATCAAGATCAGAGAAAAAAAATTGAATGGACCTATAATCTCTAGTGAAATAGAAATTCTACCAGGCATTCAGAGGAGTTAACACCAATACTCCTAAAATTATTCCAAAATAGAAACAGAAGGAACATTGTCCAACTCATTTTATGAGGGCACAGTTATCTTGATACCCAAACCACAAAAAATTCAACAAAGAAAGATAATTACAGACCAATTTCCCTTATGAATGTAGATACAAAAGTACTCAGGGAAAGATTCGCAAACAGAATCCAAGAACACATCAAAAAGATCATCCACCACAATCAAGCAGGTTTTATCCCAGAGATGTAGGGATGGTTCAACATACAAAAAACAATAAATGTAATCCACCATATAAATAAAAAAATAAAACAAAAGCAACAACAAATAATCATGTTATTAGAAGCTGAAAAAAAACTTTGACAAAATACAACACCCCTTCATGATAAAAGTACTGGAGAGATTAGGGATACAGGTGCATATTTAAACATAGTAAAGGCAATTTACAGCAAGCCTATACCCAACATCAAATTAAATGAGAGAATCTCAACGCAATTCCACTAAAATCAGGAACAAGACAATGCTGTACCCTCTCTCTGTATCCACTGAAAATAGTACTTGAGGTTTCAGCTAGAGCAATAGTAAAGCTAAAGGAGATCAAGGGGATACAAATTGGAAAAGACAAAGTAAAAGAAATGTTACTTGCAGATAATATAATACTATGTGTAAGTGATCTCAAAAATTCTAGCTGACAAACACTTCCAGCAAAGTGACTGGATGCAAATTTAACTAAAAAAAAAAAATCAGTAGCCCTCCTATATACAAATGTCAAATTTACTAAGAAAGAAATCAAGGAAACAACACCCTTTACTATAGCCTCAAATAATATAAAATAATTTGAGGTAATTCTAACCAAGCTAGTGAAAGACATGTATGATAAAAACTTCAAGTCTTTGAAGAAAGAAATTGAAGGAGCGATCAGAAGATGCTCATATATCAGTAAGATAAACATTAAAAATGGCCATTCTTCAAAAGCAGCCTACAAATTTCATACAATTCCTATCAAAATTTCAACAAAATTCTTTACAACTCTTAATGGACACCTCAAGGCCCACCTCTACCACTCTTGGGAGGAGTGGTGGGAGGGGAAATTACAGTTACAATGTATTGTATGAGAGAAGAATCTTTCTGTAGCTTGGTTTGAGGGGACCTTGGCAGTGGTAGCAGGATCTATTCCTGGTACATGAGCTGACATTTTGGAACCTATTTCCTTTGGTGGAATGCCTGGTTCAGCTTTGATGTGGGCAGAGGGGGTCTTGGTTCCCCCTTAACTTGATGTGCCAGGCTTTGTTGATTCCTCATGGGAGGCCTTACTTTTTCTGAGGAGTTGATGTAGGGTTGGGGGAAGAGGGAGGGAGTAACAAAAGGAAAAGGAGGGGAAACTGTGGTTTGTATATAAAATGAATAAAAAATTGAAAACAAAAAGCAATTATGCATGTTTTTTGATCCGTTGGGGCTAAATAATCAGCTGTGATTAGCAAGAGTAGTATTAACGTGAAACCTTTACTTCCCTGGGACAATAGATGCTGATCAACGCGGTCTGAAAGATCAGCTGTAATTATTAAGAGCCCAGCCTCAAAGAAGTGAAATATTATTTTTTTTAAATTATTTTTATTCTTTTTTAATTAAAATTTCCACCTGTCCCCGTTCCCCATTTCCCTCCCCCTCCTCCCAAATATTGCCCCTCCCCCCACTCCCCTTTCCCTATCCCCACTCCTCTTCTCCTCCCCCCACTCCATTCCCCCTCCCTCTCCATACTGAAGAGCAGTCCAAATTCCCTGCCCTGCGGGAAGACCAAGGTCCTCCCACTTCTATCTAGGTCCAGGAAGGTGAGCATCCAAACAGGCTAAGCTCCCACAAAGCCAGTTCATGTATTAGGATCGAAACCTAGTGCCATTGTCCTTGGCTTCTCATCAGCCTTCATTGTCTGCCATGTTCAGAGAGTCCAGTTTCAACCCATGCTTATTCAGTCCCAGTCCAGCTGGCCTTGGTGGGCTCCCAATAAATCAGTTCCAATGTCACAGTGGGTGGGTGCACCCCTCGTGGTCCTGACTTCCTTGCTCAAGTTCTCCCTCCTTCTGCTCCTCATTTAGACCTTAAGAGCTCAGACCGTTGTTCCAAATTGAGTCTCTGTCTCTATCTTGATCCATCGCCAGATGCAGGTTCTAAGGTGATATGTAAGATATTCATCAGTATAGGATAGGATCATTTCAGGTTCCCTTTCCTCAGTTGCCCAAGGTACCAGCTGGGGACATCTCCCTGGATGAAGAAAGTGTGGAATATATACATATTAGACTACTACTCAGCGGTAAAAACAATGACTTCTCGAATTTTGCATGCAAATGGATGGAAATAGAAAATACTATCCTGAGTGAGGTATCCCAGACCCGAAGAGAGGAACTTGGGATGTACTCACTCATAATTGGTTTCTAGCCATAAATAAAGGACATTGAGCATATAATTTGTGATCCTAGAGAAGCTAAATAAGAAAGTGAACCCAAAGAAAATCGTATAGTCATCTGCCTGGATAGGGGAAGTAGACAAGATTGCTGGGCAAAAACTGGAAACTAACGGGTGAGGTGGCTTGGGGCTAAGGGGAAATGGGATGAGAAACGTGAGAAGGGGAGGATGGGAGGAGCTTGAGGGATTGGGATGGTTAGGATATAGGAAGGATGGATACGGGAGCAGCGAAGTATATATCCTGACTAAGGGAGCCATCTTAGGGTTGGCAAGAGAATTGACTCTAGAGGGGCTTGCAGGTGTCCAGGGAGGTGAAATATTCTGAAAAGTATTTCCTCAGAGCCAACAAACAAAATCTGGGGGTCACAGAGACCAGAGCTGCATCTCAAGCAGATAGTGGAACCTGTCAATATGGAACTGTTTCCCACATGGGTCTGATATTTACTGCATGAAAGCTGAAGGTTTGAGGAGGCAATGGGGAGAGATGGAACTTGACATGATGTGGCAGTGGCAATAGTCTCTGAACTGAAGCCAGGAAAGCTATTGGTGAAGATATACCTTCACTTGCAATGGGGACCCCCAGGTATTACTGGAGATGCCTGTATCGTGGAACATTCACCAAGGACGGCTGCCAGTGTAATGTGGAGCTTGCTGAAGCTTAAGAGACAAGCTGTACAGGTTTATACATGGAAAAACTGGATATATGGAGCTACCTAAGCCTTTGGACCCCAGAAGACAAGTGCATTGAAGATGCCAGACACAGAGTAACCAGATCTGGTTTTACAATGCTAAATTCTTGTTTTGCACAAGTGTGGTTCTTTCATCCCCTAGTTCTTAAATTTTAGGGCTAAGAAAGTAAGTTATTTTTTTAATTTTATTGTAGCCTACAGTTAAGAGACTAGATTTTAAAGAAACCTTGATATTTTAAAGGCCTAATTTTTTGATGACTGTAAGAATTGAAAGGTTGTGCTGTGTTTGATGTAGTAATATTTATATAAGGATAAGGAATTTAAAGTTTATAGTTTCAAGTGTTGTGTTTTAAGTTATCAAGTAGTGGAGGGCTCTCATTAGCTTTAACTGTCATAACACATCCCAGAGTTATCTGAGAAGAGAGTCTCAATTGAGAAACCACCCAAATGAACTTAGCCTGTTGGCATGTCTGTAGAGGATTGTCTTGATTGCTGAGTGAGGTCAGAGTGTGTAGCCGGCTATACATAGCACCATTCCCAGACAAGTAGTCCTGGGCTGTATAAGAAAGCTAGTTAATTATGAACCAAAGAGTGAGTAAGTAATCATTGTTTATTAGTCTCTGTTTTGAATCCCTAGTTTCCTCAGTTATAAACTATGACCTTATAAACTGTAAGTCAAATAAATCCTCTGCTCCCTGAATTTGCTTTTGGGCACAGTGTTTAATCATAATATATATATATATATATATATATATATATATATATATATATATATATATTCTACAATATATTATAATCTATAATCATATAGTTAAAGGCATATTCATAAACATATATAAGTATGGTCTATGAGTATATAATATATAAGTATAATATATGTAATATAGTCTTCATTAAAGTTGAAATTTAGTAGCATCTTGGGAAGATTTTATGCATACTATAATAGAAGGTCCAGTTGTCCTAGTGCCATTTTTAAGAGAATATTTTTTATCCATTGGGTATTCTTGGAAGATTTTTTTACAAATAAGTTGACAATATATATGCAGGACTTGTATAAAATATGTGTTTTGCAGTGCCAGGAATTGATCCTAAGAATTCATGCATGCTAGGCAAGCACTACACCACTGATATATGCCTCTGACTCCTTAAAATGTGTTAAGTTGTTCAGCTAGGTTGAAATTCCCCAAATATATTCTGTTTCTAATATCTGGAACTTGTGAATATTGTGAAAGAGAGCATATGCATGTGATTAACTTAAGGATTTGGAAACGTGGGGATTATCCTAAGATTGGATCCCAAATGACATCCTAAGTATCTTTATAGATGAAGGAAGTATATGATTATTGGATATGTCTTTGAATAAAGAACATAGAAAACCAAGGGATGCAAGGAATTTGTTATATATGCTAGCAAAAGGCAAGAAAACCATTTTATTTCCCAGACACTCTGTATAATATATAATCTAGTTAGCACCTTAATTTCACCTCTAGGACATTTTATATTTGGGTTTTGACTGCCATAATTCTGAAACAATAAAATGTGTGATTTCAATATTAATTATTTATCTTAGTTTGATATTATAACCACAACAAAGTAGTACAGCAATTGAGGATGAACAAGAAAATAATTACTGTAGAATATTGACAACAATTTGATAGGAATAAACCTGATAAGTAGCTAAATTTTGGTTATAGTTAAAGATAATATGGTGACTAGTTGTTGAATTAAGAGCAATAAGAGAAAAAATTTTAATTAAAATATTTTGAGCAACTGTAGAGATCATGATAAGTTTTGCTAAGCTGGAGATCTCTAGGTGAAAAAAAGACATTAGGATGAAGAGAAGTATCACATTTTAACCATTTTATGTTGAGATGCCTACTAAGTGAAGTTGTAAACCCATGTCTGGAATTCAGGCTAAATAATATGGCCAGTGAATAACCAATATCCCTGCCTGTGATGTTTGGTGAGTCAAAGGGGCTTCCATGGTACCCCTTTGGCCAACTATTAAACAAGATATACTATATTCCTGGCACTGACGGTGTTACTTGGTGGCATAAGATATCCACTTAGTTTATGGTTCTTTCCATTATATGACAATTCCTTCATATTGCTTTCAAGTTTGTATATATTTTAGGAAACTTGTCCAGTACAGCAGTAGGTTTCCATTTGATCTATTCTTTTCTTCTCTCTCACTCTCTTTCTTTCTTTTACTTTTATCTGCATTCATTTTATGTTGAATTTATTCCTGTGCCAAAAGTTTCTGTTTCTTCAGGGATATCTTCTATTCTGTGTAGTCCCCTTTTCTGGCTTTGGAACAAATTGTTCTTTTTCAGTGGCAAGGGGAGCTCCTGTGTGAGTATTATAGCCATGAGCTCTGTAAGTTCATCGGTGCATCTTAGGTGTTTTGTTCACCTGGATATGTTCAATGACTAGAGAACCTACATCTAAACCCTTAAGTTCAGCATTGCTCTCTGTGGTTTTAAGCACGTGCAGTAAAAATTCAGCACTTTTTTTTTTTTTTTTTTTTTTTTTTTTTTTGCTACTGACCTGTGTCCAGCCCCACTGTTTGACCTGGGCGCATTTACTGACTCCACCATTGTACTGTCAGAATGGCACACACTGCTTCCTTAAAGTGATATCTTTCAGATACTTGGCTTTTTGGATATGTATACCCTTGATGGCTTGGCAGTTTTATGGATTTTCTTAAAGCGAACCTGAAAATTTGCATAATTTATTGGGTTTTCTGAGTCAAGAGAGTAGTGAACCATCTTCCCAGGTCACCTGAGGTGTATTCTAAAAAGAGGATTCATCCATTTGACTTTTCAAAAGACCTTTAGTGATAGCTGTCTCTTCCCATATTTCCTTTGTTACTCTTCTATCCCATTTCCCTCCGCATTTAATCTTCCTATTAGTTTTCCCCTCATCCCTCCATAAGACTTTGTTTTATTTCCCTTGCAATGGAAGATCCTCTTCTTTTTCCTGGCCCATTAATAAGTACCTAAACCTTCATGGTTATGTGGATTCTAGCATAGATATTGAAAACTTAAATGATCAATCCACATTTAAGAGAAAATATACACTATATGGCTTTTATAGTTTAGATTGCCTGATTCAGAATGAATTTTCTAACTCCAGCCATTTACCTGCAAATTTTATAGATTCTTTTTTCTTTAAAACTGAATACCATTCTACTGTGTGAATGTAGCAAATTTTCATTATTGATTTACCAGTTGAAGTATATCTATGCTTTTCTCAGTTTCTGGCTATTATGAATGCAGCAGCAATGATTATAGTTAGTGCTCCATTGTTGATTTTAAAAAAACCTTTATTTATTTCAATAAACCTGGAGAAGTCAAACTGGTCTTCAACCAGGAGCTTTATTCATACTGACTATCATTCATGTTGCTTAAAGGGACTCTGCACACTACTGGAGAGGAAATGTATTAATATCACCCAGCTACAAACTCCACAGCCTTACAACAGCAACCAGCCTGCAAAATATACTGCTGCAGTAGTGACACAAATGTTATAGAAAAAAACAACAACAACAAAAAATTGTTATTGGATTTAAGTCACACTTCATGAGATGGAGCATATAGTGCTAAAGTTGCCAAGACCGTGAACTTGATAGGCCATAGGCCTAGGGAAAAACCTAATACTATTATTTTGCTAAAGGAACATAGCAATAAAATGACTCCTAATGACACATTCAAACACCCATAGATCAGTGTGCCATTTAACCCTCATCAGAAAAGCCTGTTTTTGCAATAGATAGAAATTAATAGAGAGATACACAACCGAACAATGTGCAGAGGATGAGAGATTTTGGACCCTAAATGGGATGTCTTTAACAAAGCTCTCCCCTCGAGTCTCACTTATCTAAGTTGAAGAGATAGAAAGACTGTGAGAGCCAGATTTGTTGGATGAATCCAAGGAAACAGCATTTTCCAGACACTATGGGTCTGAATATATCTTTTCTATGGCTGTGAAGAGACACCCATAACAAAACAAATTTAAAATAATGCATTTAATAGGAAGATTGCTTACAGTTTTAAAAAGTGAATCCATAAACATCATGATTAGAAGCAAGGCAGCGAGCAAGCAAGCATGATGCTGGAGCAGTAACTAAGAGCTTACATATGATCTACAACCACGAGGTTGAGAGACAGACTGGAACTAATGTGGGCTTGAGCTCACCAACTCCAGCTGGACAGGGAAGGAAACAACATAGGTCCAAATTAGTCCTCTGAATGTGGGTGACAGTTCTATGGCTGGGGCAGACTGTGGAGCCACTGGCAGTGGCACCAGAATTTATCCCTACTGCTTGTTCTGGCTTTTTTGAAACCTATCCTCTTTGGATGGATACCTTGCTCAGCCTAGATATAGTAGGGACCTCCCCCAAAGCAATGTACCTTACCCTCTCTGAGGAGTAGATGGGGGTGGAGTAGGAGGTAGGTGGAGGGGAGGGAGTGGGAACTGGGATTCGTAAGTAAAATGAAAAACGTTAGTTTTCTTTTTAAAAAAAAAGAACATAAAAATAAATAAATAAATAAATAAATAAATAAATAAATAAATAAATCTCAAAATCCACCCCAAGGATACATGTACTCCAATAAGGGCACACCTCCTAGCCTTACCCCACCACTTCCACCAATAGGAACCAAGATTTCAAATATATGGGCATATGAGGGTCATTTTGGTTCAAATCAACACTTTTCACCCCATTTCCCCCATAGGTTTGCTGTCATGTCTTAATGAAAAATATATTTAATCCAATTTTAAAAGTCTCATAGACTATCACAGTCTTAAAACAGTTTTAAAGTCCAAAGTCTTTTTCTGAAATTCAAGGCAATCTCTTAATGCAATTCCCTGAAAAAAGCAAATTATGTGCTCCCAACATGTAATGACACGGAATATATACTACCATTACATGATGGGAAGCAAGACAGCAATCGGGGAGACATAGTACTGGAGCAGTAGCTGAGAGCTTACATCTGATCCACAACCACATGTCTGAAAAAGAGAAAGACTGGACCTGGAGTGGGCTTTGGAAATCTCAAAGCCCTCCCCCAGCAATACATGTTCTTCAACAAAGACACACATCCCAGTCATTCCCAAAACTCTTACACCAACTAGGGAACCAAGTGTTCATATATGGGGGCCATTCTCCTTCACATCGCTACAGACTCTCATATGAACTCACAGAGCCTGTGGCAGTATGCACAAGACCTGTCCAACTTCAGGGCAGATTGGGCTACAGTGCTTAGAGAGAGAAGTGGACACAAAGTCTCATTCCTAACTAGGAAGCCATTTGCAATTGATACTTACTGGGAAAGGGAAGATCAGTTTTCTCCAACCAAGTGTCCCTGGGTTTATCAACCACATCTAGAGCAGGCCCAATGCTTAGGAATCATTTTTACTTTGCACTTCTTTTGTCTCTTGGCTTTTTGTTTGTTTTAATTTTAATTTTTGTATTTTTGTGCTTTTTTTTAAGAGAGAAAGTACATAAAATTGGGTGTTCAGGGAGGAAGGGAAGATCTGGGAGGAGTTGGAGTAAGGAAAACACAATCAAATATGCTGTATAAAAAATTTTAAATGTGACCGGGCGGTGGTGGCGCACGCTTTTAATCCCAGCACTCGGGAGGCAGAGGCAGGCAGATCTCTGTGAGTTCGAGACCAGCCTGGTCTACAAGAGCTAGTTCCAGGACAGGCTCCAAAACCACAGAGAAACCCTGTCTCGAAAAACAAACAAAACAAAAAAAAATTTTAAATGTGGCTAGAGATTGAAATTTGGAAATCATTAGCATGTTGAAGGAATTTCAAACAATGAATCTAGAAATAGCTGTGTTGGTTCTCTTATGATGAATGTCAAGCTGTATTTTCAGTTAAACCCTTCAAAGTTTAACTCTTCCTTTCATTTTGAGTCTGTGCTCCTTTCAGTGCTATCTATTCAAATCTTTGGTACACTCGATGAAAAAAACTCTTGCATATTTTCTCTCATGTGTAGAAAAATGAAGAGGGGCAAAGGAAATGAATGCCAGACAGAAATACCCAGTAATATGAAGAAATGAATGCTAAACAGAAATCACCATGAATGTGAAAAATGGAAATGGAAAATGGGCACAAAAGATGATTGTTAGAGGAGGTGAATCTGATCAAAGTACCTTAAATACAGGTGTGTGATATCATAATGAAACCCATTATTTGCATAATTAATAGATTCTAAGAGAATTTTTGCTACTTAAGTTGCTGAGAAAAAGGGACAATTGAATGCTCAGCTCTAAAGAGGACATTTACATGACTGTATCTACCATTCATGGAGTATTCCAAAATAAGAGAAAGAAAGACTGTAAGACTCAGAAGGCAGCAAAAGGGGAAGCAAAATGCTATGCTGAGTATGACACGGTTATTGCAATTATGAGAGCTATGGTTGCCTATAGTAGACCTGTATAAGGTTGGACCTGTCATCAGCCAGTCATGGATAGAAGATACATGGGACATACCCGTGTCTGATAAATTACTATCTAGTGATGAATTGTGAAGGAGGGATAATCACTGTCTTAAGATGTGCATCCACTGATGAACACACCAGTGACCAGTGAATAACTTAGTACCTATAGTCACAGAGATGGCCCTAGTTAAACTTACTTGGATTCCAATGAAAACAAAAAGATATAAACATGAAAGAGGAACCTGTAGGGGATTTGAGAAGATTCACAGGAGATGACAGGAAATAAAAAGGTGGGTGGTGAGAGTAATTAGAATGTATTACATAGATGTATAGGACTGTCAAAGACCAAATTTAAACAATAAAATATTTAAAAATAGCAGTATGTCTGCCTGGTAGTCATCTAAGCTAAAAAAAAAATATTGGTTTTCCTAGACTTTCCCTTTTCTCCCATTCCTGCTGATTTTAGTTTCAGAAAGTTTCTTTAATCTGCCTTTTCAGTTTGTAGGTTAGGCATTTTGTCCTATGTTATTAAGGCTATTGTTATGGTCTCCTACGTGTTTGTACTGTCCTTACCCTACTTTCTCCAAATCCATAATTCTCATTGCTCCCAGAGATTTATCTAGAAATAATTTACAGTCATAGAATTCAAATAATTGTTATTTTATATTGGTCTTTCATATGTTCTGTTATTCAAAATATATTTAGTCATCAACTACTATGAGCCAGACACTGTAGTGGTCATAGGGAACCCAAGGTGAGAAAATCCAGACACAATCATTGTTTCAAGGAGGTGACGGAGAATAAAGTCTGAGAGCTTAATCAGAGGGTACAAAGCCTTCCATCACCAGGCTGCTGTATATCTTTCTAACTTTATGGCATCTACTGATTTTCAGTACTTCCTCTTGCATTTCAGATATAGGAAATATTTTGCTCTTTTCCTTGGAGCTTATGCTTTTTAATTCCCTTTCTTCTGTACATGAATTTTTCTTCTTTGCTTAGAACACCAGTTCTGTCCTTTCTCTTTTAGGCACACCAATTTATCTTGGAAGGCTCCTCTCTTAGTGGTTATAATTATTTGCCTATTGAAATGCTTCTCTGATACCTTAGGCTTACACTTATACAAACATATCATATTTATAGAAGTTAATTTCTGATAAGTCAGTCTCTTTATTTTATAAGTACCTTGAAATTGTCAAAATAATGTTGAAAATATATTAAAGCAATGAAAAAAATCTCTGTAAGTCTTGACAATAAATACCCAAGTTTGTATAGAAGAGACCAGTCATTTTAAGAGGAGAATGAATAAGTAGGGAGTGTGAAAACAGAAGCCTAGTTGGCAGTCATGGACAATACAATTCTTTTCCCTTATAGAGGCTTAAAAGATGGATACCTTAGCTCTGACGATGGTATTTTAAGGAAATGATATTCAAGGTCCTAGAGAAGATAAATAGCCATTTTAAAAGGACAAAAGATACATTCACCATTGTAAATCTTTTGCAGTAAATGCCCTAAGGAAAGAAGTACAAAGGTGAGCTCAAGCATTGGCTAAAATAATAAACATACAAACTTCACTAGGCAGGCATCTTAAGGAGGACAGAGATAATGCTAGAAAGCCAGATTGTGTCTTTCTCTTAGTGTCAAGATTTTCAGAGAGTGTTTGCTTTGTGTTATATTGTTCTCAAAGATAAGATCCCCATTTATTTAGCTTTTTATACATAATTCACACTTCAGGCATCAAACAGACTGATTCAATCAGGTCCTGAGAACAGCAGGAGTAACGAGTTCTGATAAGGGGTATGGGATTTCCTTGGTATATGCCAGCCTGGATAGGGGTTTCTCCATAAAGCCCACATAAATGAATTTCAGGTAGTGGGTCTATATTTCAAATGCTTGATATATGGGGGCCATAGTAACTGAAACACCTAAGTGCCTACTATGAGCAAGGTTGTGAGCTGAGTTTAGCATGCTCTTAAAAGAGAACTACCCAAAGAGCTGAATTTGCTGCCCTTGGAAACTACATTTTGTTAAAGAGAAAAAGAAAAATACACATAAAAGACATCCCGAGCACCAAGTGAGAGATACCAACAATGAGTGGTTCACATACATGGTAAAAGGAGCAATTTTCTACCATCATTTTAATCAGGAAGACTCATTGTTCATGGTTATAACCCCCTCCACAGCCTCTTGAGCAGCTAGTTTTGGAAGAAGAGGGCATTAATGAAACCAGGAGGCATTGAAGCCTGAATAGACATTTCCCAGCATGGTTGAGTACATCTAGATTGAGATCCTTGAATTAATACTCTCGCCAACTTGAGTTGTTTTTAAAGTTTCTATCTATTTTTAAGGAACTGGAACATTTTGTTCCCAATTCTCTGACCTCTATGAGAAACCTGACATAGAGCAATCATGGTCAGCCTTTCACATGTCCCTGACAGAGCCATAGGGTAGCAACTTATACATAGGCCTGGAGAAAGAAATCACTCGCTGCTGTTTTTATTACCTGACACATAAATTATTGATTGCCTTGTTCTATTACATGCACAACCAAAAATATAAGAAACTAAAATTCTAAATCAAAGCAAATAAATGCTAATGAGAAAATGTTCAAATGAGTGGATGCTAGATATTGTGTGCCACAAACAAAATATGAGTCAGCAAAATACAGTCATTAAAGCAGGCAAAAGGGAATCAGTGAAATGGCTCAGTGGGTAAAATTACTTACTGCTAAGCCTGACAACCTGTTTGATTCTCAGGATAGGAAAAAACAGACTCTTTCAGGTTGTCTTATGACCTTCACAAATATACCACGACACACATGCACATGCACACATGTGCAATTGCAAATAAATAGGTATTTTAAAAGAGAAAATGGATATTAATGCTAAAAGTAATTAAGTAAGCAAAACGTATAATGACACAACTTGAAAGGTCAGTTTCTAGACACGGGAAATGTGGGTTACAAAGATGATGGAAATGTTTCAAACTTCCCCCAAGCAAACAGTCACATGCAAATCCCAAAGTTTTCAGCTCTTTGACTTTTACTTTCTTTCAGATAGTTCCTTTAGTATGTATTTTTCCAGACTAGAGAGATAGATCAGCTGTTAGGAGCATGTGTTTCTCTTGCCAGGGACTTTGGTCTGTTTCCTCTAGCATCTACATGGTGGTTCACAAACATCCGTAACTTCAATTCCAGGAAAGCTGGCACCCCTTTTGACTTCTATGGGAACCAAAAAAGCACATGGTTGATGTAGGAGTACCCTCTGTGTGCTATGATTACCATTAATGAATAAAGAAACTGCCTTGGACCTATATCAAGGCAGAACTTAGGTAGTCAGGGAAAGCTAAGCTGAATGCTGGGAGGGAAAAGGGCAGAGTCAGAGAAATGCCACAGAGTAGCCACTGGAGATAGACATGCTGAAACTTTGCTGGTAGGCCATGACCTCATGGTGCTATACAGATTAAAAGAAATTGGTTAATTTAAATAAATATATAAGACTTAGCCAATAAGAAGCTAGAGCTAATGACCCAAACAGTGACTTAGTAAATACAATTTCTGTGTGATTATTTCAGGTCTAAGTCAGCCGGGCAACCAGGAACCAACAAGCAGCTCACTCCCTCCAACACATGGCGTCTATATATAAATGAAGCAAAACACTCTTCACATAAAATAATAAACCTTTAAAAACTGAAATTAATTTTAATTTTTTAGAGAATAATGCTCTTACCATATAGCCCAGGCTGGTCTCAAATCTGCAATATCCCTGCCTGTATCTCTCAGTGCTGAGGTTATAAATATGTACCAGCATGCTCTGATCATTAGGTGCATTTCATTACTCAAAGTTTTATAAGAATTGACTTTGAGGAAGCAAAGAAGACTGAAGTATAAGGCATAGGTTGAAATTAAAACTCTTCTTTATCATAAATTTACATGTCCTTATTAATTGCTAATTTGAAATTTTCTTATAAGACAGATCACTGACTTGTAATTCTGAGTCAAGCAATGATGCTAGGCTATGTGTCATCAATATAAAGGTTTCAGTCACAACCAATTAATTGCAGTCACCCCTCTACATGCTCCCAGTACCGTTCTATGATGGCTTCTATGTGGCACATGTCACGTACTCACAATCCTTAATAGCTCATTTGTGTCTTTTTCCTACAACTTCTTTCTCACAAACCCCATTTAAATGCTTGGTCTCCCAAACGAGCCAGAGGTTGCGCTGGCAGCATAGCCCAGAAAGCTGGCATTTCAAAATGGCTGAGGCTTTTTTCCTGCTATGGCTAAGTCAGGAAAATCTCTCTTAAAGGAGCTGTGGCAAGCCACGGGCAAGCAGCAAGAAGCTGTGTTAAACTCTATTATTTTTTGTTTAGAATTCCTTTTTAAGCCCTCTCAGTTTTTATGTGGATTTACTTGGCCATGTGGGTGCCAATTGTTTCAAGGAAGGGCTTGTTCATCTCAGCCGCCTAGAACCAAAATAACCACACAGAAACTATATTAATTAAATCACAGTCTGGCACATTAGCTCTAACATCTTAATATATATAGCTAACTCTTACATATTAATTTAACCCATTTCTATTAATATGTAAATCACCATGTGGCAGTGGCTTACCTGGTAAAATTCCCAGCATCTGTCTCTGGCAGCCTCATGGCATCTCTCTCTCTGTCTTCCTTCTCCCAACATTCAGTTATGTCTTCCCTACCTACCTAACTTCTGCCCTATCAACAGGCCAAGGCAGTTTCTTTATTCATTAATGGTAATCACAGCACACAGGGGGGACTCCCACATCATCATTTAGAGTATTCCTTACCTTGTTGAAATAGCCGTTGTAAAAGCAAATGGAATTGAATCATTTGATTTATTTGAAACTTCATGCTACAACTTAATGTGTGGCATAATGGTAAGAGTACTTGATCAGCATGCACATAACCTAGAATTCCATACACTGCCCCATAAAAATATATAAGTAGAAACTAAATCTTTACTATAATGCATCTGATACCTAGACCAGCAAATGTGACAGAACAAGTAAAAGTCAAGATGTCTATCTTGTTTTAGAAATCCTGTGGATAAATTCAGATTGTGAAAATTTACATGGCACCTCCACTGTGGTGTGGCTCATGTTTTATATTAGTCTGGGGTAAGATTTATGGATATATCCAATATTTATAACCCTCATTCGGACACACAGCATAATAAATGATAGGCCCCCCAGGACTAAATCTGGAGGTTGTAAAGTTCGATATTTTCACAGCATAAATTATAGTAGATAGTGTCAGCTCTATCAATGGGAATCAATTAAATTATAATTGCAAAGAAGGAACTTGAAGTTCTAATTATTTCTGCACATTGTAGCCAGACTGATCTGAAAATACTACTTTCATAGTATCATTGCTGTGATAGCTAGCATAAAATGAACCCCTAATTTCTGATCCAAACTTAGCTTCATAGTCTAAGTACATTATAAGCATGAACTATATACATCTTTTTAATTTTAATTATATATATATATATTAATATGGTTGTGTTATGTTTTACTACATATACACTGTATGCATAGAATAAAGTCATCCTCCATTTTGCTGCCTTACCCAAACCCTTTCCAGTGTGTACTAATTACACTTGTATACTCATTTTGTCTTTTTTTAAACTTCCATATATGAGAAAGAATGTTTGAATTTGTCTTTTTGTGCCTGGTTTATTACATCTAACATCATGTCCTCCATTTCTTTGCAATTTGCTGCAAATAAATGCTTTATTCTTCTTTGTGACTTAATAACTTCCTCTTTTCCTTTATCTGTTAAAGGGAACCTAGATTGATTTTGCATCTTAGCTACTGTGGATACTGTTGCCATAAATAGATGCATACAGACTTTACTTTAGTATGCTGATGATTTCATGTCACTTCAGAAGTAGCAAAGTTGAATCATATGCGGATATATTTCTAGACTTTTAAGGGCACTCCACACTGTTCTCCACAATAGTGGCACTAATTTATATTCCTACTAACACTATGTGAAAATTCCCTCTTCTTTAACATCCTCACAAGTATTTGTTTTCATATTATTCATTGTAATTGGACTGAGAAGGAATTTCAGTGTAGGTTTTGGTTGTGTTTCCCTAGTGGTTAACGATATTGAGTTTTTGTTCCTTATATTCTTGTCAGTTGAAGTGTATGTTCACATGATTTGCCAAATTTTAAATTGGATTAATTTGGTTCATAATTTTTGTTTGTTTATTCTGTTTTCCTATTAAGAATTTTTGGCAATTAATCCCCCATTCAATGAATAGTTGGAAAATATTGTCTTCTGTCCGGTAAGTTGTCCTTCTCAATGTGACAGCTCTTCCTTTTACTGACCATGTTGTTTGACTTATCAGTTTTTACTTGTTTTTGTTTTATTTCTACTCATAAACTCCCCATCTTCTATAACACTGAAATCAAAAAAGATCACTGAATACATAAGCTATAAGAGTTTTAGAAAAAATGTAGGGGAAAATCCAGAGTATCTATAGCTATGTAAAAATATTTTTAGTTTCAAAGTGAATAAATTACATATCTGCCAAATGACTAGTCTGTATAATATTTAAAAACTGTCAGAAACAGCATGACAAAGTAGCACTGCACTCAGCTTTCTGGGGCACCTTATTTTCAAACACAAGGCAGTCTTTTGCTCAACAGAGACCAACATATTGTGTTGTACATGGTACATTCACAGTTAGTATATCCCTGTAAAGTGTATTTAAGTCTCAGTAAAGCTTCAGTATTGAAAACAGCTTGGTATTGGCATAAAAACAGAGAAATCGATCAATGGAATTGAGTAGAAGACCCTGATTTTAACCCACAAACCTATGAACACCTGATCTTTGATAAAGGAGCTAAAAGTATTCAATGGAAGAAAGAAAGCATCTTCAACAAATGGTGCTGGCAGAACTGGTTGTCAACCTGTAGAAGAATGAAAATAGATCCATATCCATCACCATGCACAAAACTCAAGTCCAAATGTATTAAAGACCTCAATATCAGTCTGAACACACTGAACCTGATAGAAGAGAAAGTGGGAAGTACTCTACAACATATGGGCACAGGAGATCACTTCCTAGGTATATCCCCAGCAGCACAGACATTAAGGACAACATTGAATAAATGGGACCTCCTAAAACTGAGAAGCTTCTGTAAAGCAAAGGACACTGTCACCAAGACAAAAAGGCAACCCACTGACTGGGAGATCTTCACCAACCCTGTAACTGACAAAGGTCTGATCTCCAAAATATATAAAGAACTCAAGAAACTAGACTTTAAAAATGCTAATTAACCCAATTAAAAAATGGGGCACTGAACTGAACAGAGACTTCTCAACAGAAGAAATTCAAATGGCCAAAAGACACTTAAGGTCATGCTCAACCTCGTTAGGGATAAGGGAAATGCAAATTAAAACAGCTTTGAGATATCATCTTACACCTGTCAGAATGGCTAAAATCAAAAACACCAATGATATCCTTTGCTGGAGAGGTTGTAGAGTAAGGGGTACATTCATCCATTGCTGGTGGGAATGCAAACTTGTGCAACCACTTTGGAAATCAGTGTGGCGATTTCTCAGGAAATTTGGGATCAACTTACCCCAAGATCCAGTAATACCACTCTTGGGGATATACCCAAGAGATGCCCTATCATATGACAAAAGCATTTGTTCAACTCTGTTCATAGCAGCATTGTTTGTAATAGCCAGAACCTGGAAACAACCTAGATGCCCTTCAATGGAAGAATGGATGAAGAAAGTGTGGAATATATACATATTAGAGTACTACTCAGCGGTAAAAAACAATGACATCGTGAATTTTGCATGCAAATGGATGGAAATAGAAAACACTATCCTGAGTGAGGTATCCCAGACCCAAAAGGATGAACATGGGATGTACTCACTCATAATTGGTTTCTAGTCGTAAATAAAGGACATTGAGCATATAATTTGTGATCCTAGAGAAGCTAAATGAGAAGGTGAACCCAAAGAAAAATGTACAGTCATCCGCCTGGATAGGGTAAGTAGATGGCCGGGCAAAAGCTGGGAACTTGCGGGTGAGGTGGCATGGGGCTAAGGGGAAATAGGGTGAGAAACGTGAGAAGGGGAGGATGGGGGGAGCTTGGAGGAATAGGATGGTTGGGATATAGGAAGGGTGGATACAGGAGCAGAGAAATATATATCCTAATTTCTTTTGTTATAGATGTAGATCATCTGAGTTTAGGAGGTTTGGTGCTTCCTTCCTTTGTAATTTAGAGGATGTCTTATAGAGATGCTAATTCATGGCCTACGTGACTGCTAGCATACAAGTAGATGTGGACATGCCTAAAGCCCATTCACCTGGTTGCCTAGGAGACAGCCTAATGTGTTTTCCCGCTCAATTGATGTGATGAGATATAAGGTGTTTGGATGATAAACCAGAGATCTTGCCCTTCCATGATGACCGGGTAAGCTGCGTCTAATTATTCATCACGACTCTGTTCCAGTCCAATTAGAAAATCTGTGTTGGACCCACATAGGCTTCAACAACTTACTACCCAAAGTCCTCATATGTAGCATGACTAGGTATATCCTGTCCCTCACAGACATTATAAGATCTCATTATTCAATTCAATTAGGTTCTTAGAACAACAACTTTCCCAGGCACTATACCCTCCTAAGCTATTGATACTTGAGTTATGGTAGGAGATGGTGGGGTATAGAACTATAGTACTATCACTAAGAAAGAAATAATAGCATGATTATAAAAGGATCTATTTGAACACTGTAGGTTGGGATACTGGAAAGTGAGTGCTAAAGCTATACTAGAAAATGAGAAAGCATTATTGAAAAGTAGAAAGTAAGCACACAGCCTATGCACATGGAGCAGAGAACTTATTCTCCAAATCAAAAAGAGCAACACATAGTCAATACAAAAGATGTGTGCTTTGAAAAACCCACAAAAATTTGTATTGTAGAGCCACACTAATGGAAAGAGCCTGAATCCATAAGCAGAGGACTGTTGTAAAGTGTCTGTGCTCCCCAAGAAAACCTGCAGATATGATACGAACCCCTTGTTATCCTAGTAGGCTTTCTGTGCAAACGAGTAAGTCGATTTTAAAATTTCAAGGAAATCCAAATAGTCAAGACAATGTTGAAAAAGATGAAAACAGGACTAACCTGGGTATGATGACACATACTTGTAATTTTAGCTTTCAAGACAGAAGACTCACAAGTTGATTGCAGTCTGAGTCATATACCCTGTCTCAAACAAAACAAAAAAAAATGTTGAAATTATAGACATCATATAACCCTGCAATTCTACTCTTATAAGTACTCCTAAACAAAATAAAAAAATCATATTCACACAAAGTTTTGCATAGCAACATCATCTTATTTGTAATATTTTAAAATGAAAATATCATTATATAATTTCCTTCATGTTTCCCCCAACTCCTCTAATATTGCATTCCTATTCTCAATTTCATGGCCTTATTTCCTTTAAGCATTATTGTGTGTGCATGTGTTTATGTATGTATGTATAAGCACATACAAATATAAATACAACCTGCTAAGTACATTTAATATTGCTTATATATATAGTGTAGTTGGAGATTTAAAAGGCAAAATTTTTATGTCAAAGAGTCTTTAATATTTTGGGAGGCTAATTGAAATGTTTGTTTGTTTTTTAACCAATCATAGTCTGAGTGTCATGAAAGTTCACAAAAGCCCAAAATCATCGAGGCCCAGATCTGGGACAGACACAAGCCAGTCATGAACACTACTGCTTGCTAAAGGCTTCTTTGAAATCGGAACATGTACAAATCCTTAGATTCATTTTGATTCCCCCCAAACATGAAGTCTTTCTTCACATAAATGCAGCAGCCACTATAGCAGTATTCAATTACCGGAACAGATGTGATATATCTGACCTGCCAAAGATGTTACTTGGAGAGCAGTTCTCATGTCTTCTTGCTCCATAGCCCACAACACTCATGTGTGGGTTCTATACCACATTCATATTCCTGGGAATATGTCACCACATTTGCCACTAATATTTTTGTCTGGCTGCTGTCTTAGAACAATAACCTTGTAAGACTAGGCTGTTGCTGGATGGTGGTGGTGCACGCCTTTATTCCAACCATTTGTGAGGAAGAGACAGGCAAATATCCATGGGTTTGAGGCTAGCCTGGTCCACAGATCAAGTTCCAGGTCATGTTCCAAGGCTACACATAGAAACCCTGTATCAAAAAAACAAAACAAAAACACATAGACAGACAGACAGATAAATAAATAGCAAGCTATGTTTTTGCCTGTTCTAGCTTTTGAGAAAAGAAAATGGAAGTCCTGGATAGAAAGACAAAAGACGTTTTCTAAGTCACTACCAATACAGTGACAGAGTCTACAGTACAGGAGTTCTGCCTCATGTGTCCTCATACATGCCATGATTATTTGGTTTGGAGTTATGAGATTATTTTTAGATTTTTCTTAAAGAATGTTACTTTTTTCTTCTCTCATACAACACATCTCAATTGCAGTTTCTTCTTCCTCCTCTTCTCCTAGTCCTCTCATCTCCGCTCCCCCACCAGATTGATTCCTCTTCCATTTCCCTTCAGAATAGATCAGGCCGTCCAAGGATATCAACCAAATATTGTATAATAAGATGCAATAAGACTAGGCACAAACCCACATATAAAGATTGGTCAAGGCAGCCCAAGAGGAGGAAAAGAGTCCCATGAGCAAGTAACAGAGCCAGAGATGCTCCACATTTACGAGTTCCCCCAAACATCCCCAGTTAAACAACTATAGTATGTATGTAGAGGACCTAGTGAAGATCCATACAGGCTCTGTGATTGATGCTTCAGTTTCGGTGAGTCCCTATGATCCCTGCTTAGTTGATTCTGTGGGTTGTGTTCTCCTTGTGTCCTTGACCAGTTTGACTCCTATAATCCTTCCTTCCCACTCTTCTGTGGGGTTCCTTGAACTCCAAGATGATGTATATGTTTATAATGTATCTTGAACATTTCAACCCTCAACTCCCCTACTACTACACCAGGACATGTAACTTGTATTATCTTGGTGTCTTCTTTTTTTAATAACTCAAGATCTAGCTAGTGCTGCCCATATACCTAGGGTACAAAGTCATCCACCGGAGATTGAAAAAACTGCCAGGGGACACACCAACAAAGAAAATTCTCATGTAGTAGTTATCAACTACCAATAGCTCTTCAGCTAGGAATGAGACTTCAGGAGTGTCTCCCCACTCCCTACCGGAATGCTGCCTGGCTTGATTTTGTGTAGGTCTTCTGCAGTCAACAATGTGGTGAGATTGGCAGTCTTGTCATGTCCAGAAGACAGTATCTCTCTACACTCTTTTCTACTCTCAGGCTCTTACATTCACTTCTCTTCCTTTATGTAATATCCCCCAAGTCTTAGCAAAGGATAGGAGTGTTTTATTAGTTTTTTTTCTTTAACAAGTCACTATAAACTCATGGCTTAATCTAAACAAATTTATTATCTCCCATCCTTTTGGATTAAATTGGACTTACTTATATAATGCAGGATAATATCTAATCTCAAGATCCTTAATCACATCTGTTCAGTCCTTTTTGACATAAAAAGTAACATATTCACAGTTTCTTAGGACAGAATGTGGACATTATGGGTCATTTTACCACTATAAGAATTTTATTCTCAGACAAATGAAGGGACTGAAAAATATGTCACCTGAGTTCTCCTTAAAAATAAAATTCAAACACAATAGGAAGTGAAAGACCTGTTATTAGTTACATTATGAGTCAGCTCACGTCTTACATGGAAAATGAGGGATGCTGCGCCTTACTAACTTTATGATTTCAAATAGCTTCCATGGAGAAATTCAGCAGCAAAACATTGCATTATTCTAACATAGTAATAAAATATATACCATAAAATTATCTTTAGAAGTTGTCTGTCAACTGTTCAATAAACAGATCTCCAACCTAAAGCTTTTTCATGCTTCTCAACCTGTGCTGCCTTGTATGCTCAAATTACTCATTTGTCTTCATATCAGGCTGCTTTCTGCTCACAATTCTCATATATAGTATTTCCACATGATTATACCCATCTAGATGTATACACACACACACACACACACACACATACACACACATGCACGGTTGGTTGGTAGATAAAAGTTCAGATTTGCTGTCTTAGGAGAAGCATATTTATTTGCTTGCACCCAGAGAATCATAGTTCCATAAAAGAAGCAATGAAGGCTTCCCTGATTCCAAGGTTCTTTCCTTATTTTGGAATGTTTCTACCTACTTTCTTTCATTGTCTAATTGTTTCTGCAGAAAAGTTAAGCCATCAATCATAAAATAAGTTTCTGTGAAAATCACTTTTTTTGTGTATCTCCTCTCACTAAAGAGAATTTTAAAGAGTTTATTTTTTGTTTTAACTTAATAGTTGTCTATGATTAGGAAATGCACTATTTTGCCCCTCCCACTCCCATCCTATTTGTCAGCTACATGGTGCATTGCTGTCTCTCATACAGCCTCTTTAGAATTAGGAAGGAATGCATATAAATAGTTCTGTTTCAGCAATGATGTATTCCCTTCAGAATGAAGGGCTGCCAACTGAGATGAATTTATGGCTATTTTCTTTCCATTTCTAAGTATTTTCTGCTGCAGTTTTGTTTAGCCATTCCTGTTATAGTGGTAGTGGTACAGTTTGAATATTAAATGCTCCCTATACACTCATATGTCAGAGGCTTGGTCCTTAGCTGGTGGTGCTATTTGGGAGGTAGTTTGTCCTACATGAGGGGAGTGGGACACGGGAGGACTATTCTTTGGAACTTTATCTTGTACCAGTTCCCTTCTCAGCTTATACAATCTGATTCTCATGAGGTGGGCGGTTTTTCGTTACCATGCCCATCTGTCTTAAGGCTCTGCCTCATGATAGGCCCAGACAATGTTCAGTTTGAAACCTCTGAAATGGTGACCCAAAATAATCTTCTTGTGTTAGTTTTGTGGGTTTTTTTGTTTGTTTTGTTTTTGTTTTTCGAGACAGGGTTTCTCTGTGGTTTTGGAGCCTATCCTGGAACTAGCTCTTGTAGACCAGGCTGGTCTCGAACTTACAGAGATCCACCTGCCTCTGCCTCCCAAGTGCTGGGATTAAAGGCGTGCGCCACCACCACCCGGCTAGTTTTGTGTTCTTATGCCCAAACACCTGAAAGAAAATCGTAAGAGAAGACATTAGGTATTTTGACCCACAGCTTTCCACTGTTGTGTCCATCAGTTCGTTCATGACATTGCAGGCAATGGCTCAGAGAATGGCAATTCAGGATCTTCATTACTTTCTCCTTTTCATCATTATTCCATTATGTTCCCAATTGATGGTATGGGATGGCCCATGTTCACTCTGGGGCTTCTTAACCTAAGTAACCTGTATGGAAATTCCCTCGAAGACACACTCACAGGCGTACCTTACAAATCTCGGGTAATTCTAAACCCAATCAAGTTGACAGTTAAGTTTAAGTCTAAGGTGCCTTTTATGCTTTTTAAGTTGTTTTCTTCTGGTATTTGTTACAGTGCTGAAAAACAGTATCAGAGAAAATACTTGTGATGGTTCATTGTGGCTTCATTTGCCTGAGAAATGCTTAGTTTAGATAAGCATAATAGCAAAGATATCTGTTTTCTAACCTGACAATATCTCTGGGTCCTACACCCGTTCTTCCCACTTTTCCACAGTGAACCTTAACTCTTTGGATGAGGTGTACAGTATACATGTTCCATTTATGACTGAGCTTTCTTCAGTGTCTTGTTCCTGTGGTTGTCTGTGCTAATTGTTATCTACTGCAAATAGAAACTTCTTTGATGAGGGTTGAAAGATGCATTCATCTATGGATATCGAGATAAGATGTTAGAAGTCAATTCAGAATAATACTAATAAGATCTCCCCCAGTGAAGGCTGAGTTTCTCTGTGTCCCAGCACCCACTCCCAGATAACCATTCAAAGACTTAGTATTAATTACAGATTCTCAGCTGATAACTTAGGCTTCTTTCCAGCCAGCTCTTAGAACTTAAATTAACCCATTTCTGTTAATTTATGTGCTGTCCCGAGGATCTTTTACTTCATCTATGAACGTTCCATGTTGCTTCTTTTGCATCTGGCTCACAACTCCACAGACTCCACTTTTTTTTCTTCCCAGCATTCTCTCTGCCTTGCAAATACTTCTGAGCTATTGACCAACCAGCAATGTGTTAATGAGAACAATGCATCTTCACAGTGTACAGAAGGAATATTCCACAGTACCCTAGGGCCTATGACTTGTCTAGCCATAGGTTCATGGTCCTGATATTGGTGCCAAATACAGGCTTCATCTTGTGGAAAAAAAAACAAAAACCTTAATTCAAATCAGAGAGTTATTTGTTATTTCCATGATCCTTGTGCAATTACTGCACAAATATGCATGCCTTCCCAGGCCAGTTATTAGCGTAGCTCACAGGGTTCACAGCTAATTACTTTTGAGAATGTGAGCAAAGAAGTCAAGACTATGATAAGACTATGATGGAGACACCCACTGAAACAGCTTACCTGAGCAAATGGGAGCTCACCAACTCTGGCCGGACAGTAAAGGAACCAGCATAGGATCAAACTAGTCCCTCTGAATGTGGTTGACAGTTGTATGGCTAGGGTAGACTGTGGGGCCATTGGCAGTGGCACCAGGATCTGTACCTACTGCTTGTACGGGCTTCTTGGAACCCATTCTCTTTGGAGGGATACCTTGCTCAGCCTTAGATGTAGTAGGGAGGGCCTTAGTCCTTCCTCAAAGCAATGTGCTTTACCCTCTCTGAGGAGAGGATGGGGGGGTGGGATGGGGTGGGGGGAAGGTGGAGAGAATGGAAGGAAGGGAGGGAGTGGGAACTTGGATTGGTATGTAAAATGAAAAAAAAGATGGTTTGTTTTCTTTAAAAAATAAAATAAATAAAAACAAAGAACAGATTGATTACCTTTTTCCTTAGGTAGCACGCATAATATGTGTGGTACTACAAAATTAGCCAGTAAGCATGAAGCTTCCTGTTGAGTACCTGTTTGATTCCTTTATGTTCTATTAGTAAAGGCTATCTTCAGCAATAGGATATTACGAACAAGTTTTGGCAGGTAAATGAGGACAATGGCAATCGCCTAAAATGTTTGAGAAATTTCTAAACCAAAATGAAATGAATGTTTATAAAATTCATGTTTTCCACACCTAATGAAATGATCGCAACACTGAAAACACTGACTGGACTTAGAAATATTCATACAAAATACTCATTTAAATTGGCAGCAGTAATAAGTGGCATTTTTGATAAGCTGACAAGTTGCTTGGTTACTTTGAAATAATGATGTCTTAGATTTGGGGATTGAGGCTCACTCAGAATATAGGAATTGAAGTTATATTTTAGAATAGTCCTGACAGTAATTCCAATAGACTCTCCATTACTACAAAGTGATATTAAAATGACCACAATACAAGAAACTCAGAATTAAGAAAAATGAAAGGTAGCCATTTCCTTGTTATAAATCAATGCTACATACATTAATAGTAGTCTATATTCAACATGCTTTCATGTCTGGAGTAGGATAAATGCATGTCCTTACTATTTTTCTGATACAGCAAGCTCAGTGAATCTTTTTAATATCAGGGTAGGTTTTCTTCAAGAAAACTGAATATAGGGTTGCCCCTGAATACATTTCCTGCTTTACTATGGTTAGTCAGATTAAACTCTACACTCTGAATCTCAGTTCCTATATCCAAGAACTTCAACACTGTGATCATAATAAAATAGTAAGAACTCACTAAATATCAGTTCCCAACTTGTTATGCTCTCTTGCATACTGGACTTATTCTTTATCTTCCTTTATCAAACATTGCTAGTTCAAAATTCATCTCTTCTCAGGTATTTTCTCTGTTTTCTTTTACAAGAAAAAATGCTGCAAAGCTAGGGATTTTATTCATTTTGTTTTGTTTACTAATCTAATTTAACACTTTGAAAAATCTCAGCTTATCTTACAGTAGAGTTTCTAAATATTTGTTAGAAAAATGAATCAAGACCTACAGCCTGTAATTTGGTTTTCATGAAAACAGTAATGAATCATGCAAGGTTGTGAACACAATGTGCTAAAACTGTGACTGGATTCCAGGCCCACAGCCTCCAAATGTGCAAATTGGAAACTGCATGAGAGTGTTCTGCTTTCAGGAAGAGACCTGATACTAAAATTTAGAGTGTTAGACCTTCTCATAACAAAGATTAACATCTGCTCAAGAAGGTACATTTTCAATTTATACAACAGGTTCTGCTACTAGGGTCTTTGTTTGCCTGGAAGAGATAAGTTTTTGTAATCCCGACAAAGGTATCGTATGCAACCACCTTACATGGGGACATTTTCTCTTCATTAATTCTTGTAGTGTCATGTAAAACTAGGCACATGATGGATAACCAATAAAAAATTCCTGTAGATAGTTATGGGAAAATATTAAAGAGTCATCTTTCCTCATTATTTTTGTTGCCTTTTGCATTTTATCAGGCTATCAAAGACAAGGCCAACAGGGTGGGAAATACAATATATCTACAATTTCCACTGCTTCAACAAAGGAATGTCTTTCTAACAAGTCAACAGCGTTGCTACACACTCGTTAAGCTGGCGGTAAAATAATCAATTATTTTAACATCAGTGTCAGTAAATATATTGAACAGCGCGGCAGTTAAGAAAAACAATTGCAATAAGCTGTGTAAGTGAGCAAAGATAGTGCTGTGAAGGTCCATATGGTTTCCTCTTTCTTAACTGTCTACAAAGATAAAAATGCTTCCAAATAGAAGCTTAATAAAATACATGAGATCATTTAAAATACGCTGGAACTATAAAATTTAAAGTATTTTGAATAAAGATTCTAGTCATAATTCTTGAAATAATACACTATTTGACTTTGTCTATTAAACGATTGTGGATTTTTTTTTGACAAGAAATGAGTATTTTTGCACAAAAATGCATCTTCTTACAATGAATCTTTAGCATTAGGCAAATACATGGATGATTATAAATGCTTTTTCCTGCTTCTTTGTGGAATAATGAACCTGAGGGCTATTTTCAAGGTACTGAGTGAGAGAGAATTAAAGCTCTACACCAGTAGAGGACTCGGTTCCCATTTCACCATCTAAATTCAGGGTAACTACGAGCAAGTAACAACATCCAGGCATTAACTATTCTAGTGTATTTGCAAAATCTGATTAACTGATCAGAGAATTAAAAAATTCTGTGTGCATTCATATGTACACGTGTGTGTGTATGTGTGTGTGTGCGTGCATGTGTGTATGTGTGTGTTCCTGTGTGCAAGTGCAGGCATGTCTGTCACAGCACACTGGTGGAAGGAAGAGACTGACCTCAGATTGTGGTCTTCTCCTATTACCTTGTTTGAGACTGAGTCTCTTATCATTTGACACTGTATATATGCCAAAGGCCAGGTCGGCAGGAGCACAGGACTCTGGGAATTATTGTGTCTCTGCTTCCTAACTCACTATAGAACTGCTGGAATTACCAATGAGCCTCAGACTTTTTCCATGCATTCTGGGGATCTGTATTGAAGTTCTCACATTTGCATGGTAAGTGCTTTATCCACTGAGCCATTTCCGCAGTCTGATAAGAGAAGTTTAATCTCAGAAGGTAGCAAGTTGTAGAAAAATCAACAAGAGTAAGAGGCTTATGTGTAGCAGTCCACAAACTAATAATGCACAATTCTTCAGGGAGAAAAGCAAATAGAGAGAGGAGTGCATGAAGCTCTCTTAGAGACCAGTTCAAAAATAGCACATGACAGCACCATATCTTGCATTAGCCAGTTAAGGACAGAAATTTAATAACTGTCTTCAAGAGCATGAAGGGCCATTATGTTGACAGTTCTGTCCTCTGCACAGCCCAAATTCTCGGAACTACAAGAAAATTTAGAATATTAAAGATGATTACAGAGATTGTCTTGAGAAGTAGAGGAGATTGAGATAATCTCTCTAAAGAAAGCAAGTGAAAATTGAAAAACATTCTAACTATATCCAATCAATTCACCTCGGAGCAAAATTTGCTTGCTTGTTGAAAGGTTAGTAGCTACATAACTTAATGCTTTTGTCTAGCCAGAATACTTTAGGGGATGTGGTGTTGCATTAGCAGAATAATATGTATATAGAATTATAATTGAAGAAATGACAAGAGAGGACGTCGATAATAAGAGGAATTAATGTAAATAAATATTTCTACATGATTTTATGTTAATTTGCTAATCTAGTATACAGAGCAATCTTAAAATGAAGGCTCTGATTTTAGACTAAGTCTCAGAGAAATTCAGCCCTAAAGTCTACACCCTTCAGCAATGTTGCTGTAAGGAAATCTTCTATAGGAGCAAGTGTGCTTGTTTGAGAGTCTGACAAAATTACTTTTGCTTTTGACTCTGCCATTAACTAGGCTATATCGTCCTAAAAATGTCTCTTGTCCTTGTGCTCAGTTTCCATGCCATGTTCTAAATCACTAACATTCCTTGGTAAATTTGGAACAATTCATCCTCCTGAGACTATACGTAAGGACATGAGGATAGTCATTCAGAGTTTACCAATCTCTTTCCCTGTAAGTCTTCATAGGAAAACAGGTGTGAAAAGGGAGCATTGAAGAGGCTAGATTAATCTTCTTCAATGTAAAGATATGAGACATGAGTAGGGAGGAAATGGAAAGAGAGAGGGTAGGAGAGGAAAGGGAGGGAACAAGGGAGAGAGCAGAGAAGGAGAGAGAGAGAGAGAGAGAGAGAGAGAGAGAGAGAGAGAGAGAGAGAGAGAGAGAGAGAGAGAACTTGTTTTTACTGTGCCGTTTTTCATGAATTTTGATCTGGCAAATACTAACCCAGAAATTTAGCTCAGAAGAGGCCCCTCATTCCTCATTCACCTATTGCTTATCTTACTCTATTCCTGGGACCATGCAATGCACTTTTCTATCTCTATGCCACCATGTCCTCTCCATCATTGCCCCTATGTATTCTCAGAATCTTTTTTGACAGATGAGAAAATCTGAGGGTGAGGGAAGAAAGGACCTGCTCAGTTATCCAGTTAAGATGTACAGAGTTAGGAAACAAAAAGTGTTGTTACGTCTCAAAGCTCATGATCCATATCTTATACTTTGGATGAATATATTTAGAAAATATTCAGCACCATTTTAAAATCCTGTTTTAAAAATAAAATAGAAAGAAAGGGAGATAAACTAATTCATTTTAGTAGAGGCTATTTAACTTGCTATTGAAATCTGTTCAACTGATGCCAGCTACACCTATGTATTTCTCATTACTACCCACCTCCCTAGCCAATCTGTAAATCCCATTCTTCCTTCTTTTTCATTTCCCCCCAACTCGAAGATGAAGTCACCACTTCTGTATTATCTTTCTCTATGTCTTTGTAGCATCTGACACCAATATTAACCCTTTCTTTGAAATACATTCATATGTGACTTCCATTACACAAACTTATTCTTTTCTATTTGGCCTCAGTGTCCCAATCTGTACAATGTTCCCATCTAAATTATGGGACTAGATGAATCTTGATAGGCAATTCTGTAATATAGGTGTTCCAAATATCCCGTGTATTTTCTACCTCCTTGATGTCCTTCTCTTGTCTTTGACTCACTCAGTTCCCCATGCTCCTCCCCTATCATTTCCTCATGTTTGACTTCAAAGTATAAGTTTTCTTCTTTCACATCTGCAACATTGGCAAAATAATGTATCTACTCTTTCTGTAGTCTTGTCCCGGTACATACATTGTCTCATTTTGAACTCTAACAGCAGTTAGCACTGCTGCCATTCCTTTAACTACTTTGCTGTTTGCTAGCTTATATTATTCAGTTATTATCCTGTTTGTAAATATTACATTCTCTGTTGGATGGGAGAAGAGAAGTTATCACCTTATCCCTTCCATTCTCCATGGCTTCTTGTATGACGGGAAAACACATGTGATAATTGATAATAAACAGTGTAGACTTAATGAGATAATACTGAAGAGCAACGTTGGAGGAATATATGTGTGTGGGTGTGTGTATGTGTGTGTATGTCTATATATGCATGTAGCTTGTGTGTTTGTAACTTCCTTTTTGCTTTTTGCCTGGTTGTCAGTTTATACCTTATATTAACTGGAATAACAATGTGACCTTATATGCCTTATTTATTTTATTAAATGATATTTTCAATATTCATTCATGTTGTAGTAGATAACAGTAGTCTATTTGCTTTTATTAATAATAAATGTACATATATACTACATACTGTTTATCCATCCACCAATTTGTGGATACCTTCCTGTTTCCACATACTGACTCTTAAGATTATTGCTGTACTGCTGTATCCAACCTCCAGGCCAAGTTTGTCCTTCATTTCTTGTACGGAGTTCCAATCTGGTGAGTCAACTTGATCATACGCTACTCATATCCTTTCTGATCCTCAAATCTAGCCCAAGTCCCATATTCAGTACTCTAACTTAGTCAGGTGAGCCAAACTTACACCATTTGTAAACACCTTGCTTGGGCTAGGACTGCATAACCTGTGTCTACCTGATTTATTTTGCCCATGCCATATTTAGTCTATAGGTCCAGCCTGGTTCACACAGCCTGTATTTGGGCCGAACCTGGTGAGTCTGACTGATCCTACATTGTCTACATACTCCTCATTCTTAAGATCAGACTGGGTCCCACATATCATTCTCTGATTTAGTCTGGTGGACTCATTCATGTTTTGTACAACCTTCAGGTTTAGAAGTAAGGACATATAACCTGAATATTATCCCAGGCTTCTGCATCTACCTGATTTAATCTCACTCTATGATATCTAACCTCCAGAAAACCCAAGCCAACTTGATCATTCTGTACTCCAACCCAGAATTCTCAATCCACATCAGACACAAACCCATGAAAGAAATCCACATTCTCAGAACTCACTGCAAAAACACAAATATGAAAGGTCATAATAACATACATCACCAATCCACCAGTCCTATAGAAATTTTCTTCAATAAGAACTATATAGTGAACCCCAAGACACAGAATTTAAAAGAACTGTCATAAAGGTCATCAAATTTCAAGGAAGTTAAAGAAGACAGAAGTAAATAACTCAATAAACAGAAGAATTTCAGTCAAGAGACAGGAAGCAAAATCAGTTCATAAAATGCAATAGCATTTCTGTATAACACCAACAAATTCACCGAGAAAGATATCATGTACCCACTCCCACTCATAATAGCCTCAAAGAAATAAAAGGGGAATAAGCCTCAGCAAGGTGAAAGACCTCTACAATTAAAACTGTAAATCTCTGAAGAAAGAGATTGAGAATACACAAGAAAATGGAAAGAGCTCCCATAATCATGGACTGGCAAAATTAATATCATGAATATAACCTTTCTACAAAAAGCAATGTACTCAATGTAGTACAAATAAAAATCCTCACAAAATCCTTCATAGTAGGAGAAACAAAATTCTAATACTCTCATTGATCCACAAAAGACTCCAGATAGTAAAAGCACACTCCTATTTCAAGATATATTGCAGAACATTAGTAAGGAAAACAGGATAATATTACACAAAAAGGCATGTACAACAATGAGGCAAAATAGAAGACCCAAATATGAGAACATATAACTACAGCTTACCAATATTTGACAAAGAGACAAAAATCATGCAGTATGCAAAAGACAGCATCTTCAACAAATGTTTCCAGGAAAGCTTGATGTCCAGATGCAAAAAAAAAAATGGAATTATACATATATCTATCACACTGCAAGTGCATCAACAGTCTTATTTTGAAATTTAGAATGATAAAACTACTAAAGAAAATGATAGATAGTATTCTAGAAGACATAGGTATAGAAAAGGGCTTTCTAAATAAGACACTATTTGCCCAGGAATTAAGGAGAAAATTGATAAGTGAGACTGTGGTGGTTTGAAAGAAAGTAGTCCATATAGGGAGTTACACTATTAGAAGATATGACTTTATTGGAATAGGTATGGCCTTGTTGGTGGAAGTTTATCACTGTGGGAGTGGGCTTTCAGGTCTCCTATGCTCAACCTATGCCCAGTGAAACAGTTGCTTCCTGTTGCATGTGCATCAAGATGTAGAACTCTCAGCTCCTTCTTCAGCACCATGTCTGCAGGTTTCCATGTCCCTCCATGATGATAATGAATCAAACCTCTGAAATTGTAAGCCACCCCAGTTTATTGTTTTTTCTCTATAAGTGTTGTCATGGTCATGATGTCTCTTAGCAACAATAGAAACTCAAAGAAGGAGACCTCAAAAAATTTGAAAGCTTCTATACATCTAAGGAAACAACCAAGTGAAAAGGAAGTAAAGAGAATGGGAGAGAAGCTTTGCAAGTCATTCATCTGATAAAGGATTACTATCAAGAGTATATAAAACATATATATATATATATGCACAAAACAAAGCATCAAGAAGAGAGTCTACTCCATTAAATTTGATATATGAATCTGAACAGAGTTCTCAATAGATAATATAAAAATGGCCCCAAAATACCTCAAAATGTGCTCATCATCCTTAGAAATTGGAGAAATGCAAACCAGACTTTGAGATTTCCTCTCATCCTAGTTATAATGACTAAAATCAGGAAAACAAAAAAACAAAACAAAACAAAAATACAGCAAATGCTGACAAGAATGAAGGAAAATGGGAACCTCATTCAAATTAGGGGAAATTGCTAACTGCTGCAGCCACACTGTAAATCAGTGTGGAGAATTCTCAAAAGTAAACCTATCATATGATCTATCTATATCACTCCTTGATATATACACACGTGTGTGTGTGTGTGTGTATACATATATACCCAAGAGACTCATTCTAATGCACAAGTGCTGGCCCAAGAGTGTTAATTCCTATCCTCTTCACAATAGCTCAGAAATGAAAGTAAAATCAGTTGTTTCCACTTAAATGTCTTTCAACTGATGAATGGATAGTGAAACTGTGACACACATACACACACATGCACACACATACACACACATGCACACACATACACACATGCACACACAAATATATATGAATACTATTCATCAATAAAGAGAAATTAAATTATGTAATTTACAAGCAACTGGAAGGAACTAGTAAGAATTTGTAGGTGTGAATATATAACTTGGAGTAATCTCAAAAGACTAGAGAGTAAAACGAAACTATGACAATGGTGGGGGAGAAGGAAATATAGAAATCAGGATATAAAGATGAATATGCAGTAAAAAAGGAAACACAAAAAGAGGGAATTACCTGGAAAAGATGGAGGCAAGGCAATATTGAAAGAGGGGCAAAAAGTACTAAAAATGTTTGAAAATTATATAAGAAATCATGTATGTGTACATGTGTGTGTATGTGTGACTTTAGGTAAAAATGTTTTTTATAATAATGTACACATGTATGATTGATAAAAGAAGTTATAATACTTGGAATGATAGTGATTCTCCCAAGAACTATAAATTATCTAACAAAAATGCCAATTCAGGGTAAGGGAAACCTTCTTTTGAATTGTTGGTCAGGAGAGTACAAGTGATTCCAAAAACAATATGGGCCATTGTTATTGCCCTTCATTACCTCCCAGGACTTGAAGGGAAGATCCAGGACTTGGATAAATAAATAGCTGACTTAGAATCCTTGTCTCTAAAGGTTAGTTCTCATAGTGTTCAGAGGTGCTGTGCGAATTCATTGCCAAGGTGAGAATATAACCAATAATCCTACACAGATGTGGTGTTTATAAGCTTCAACAGCATTAAGAACTGAAATATATCCCTAATTTTAAACAGTAGCATCCATATCTTGAGAATAGACAACAACTGTCTAATTGGGCTTAATACTTATTCAGTAAGAATGAATTCATGCCTGGTACTGTAAATTTAGCCAAGTACTTTGGGCTGGTGAGATCATGAACCCTAGAGGAGAACCCACTATTAACCACTTTTCTAAACAAGACCAATTCTTTTCCTTATCTCCATATTCTGGTCCACACCCCTGGCAAAAGCCACCTACTCTACCAGAGACCAGGTCAGATTTCTGCCCCACTCCAGCCATACTCACCCAGGAAAGGTTGGCATTAATGTTCCATCTAAAACAGAGCTCTGTTGATTACTCTCAGCATCATGAATAGTTACAATGACATAGAAAACCTAGGTTTGTCAAGATATACAACTTTCACACATGCAGACTCCTTAGCTGTTGGTTCAGTGTCTTTAAGTTTCTATGAGCCCAGACAAATTGTTTCTGTGGGTTCCTTTCTGATGGCCTTGGAACCTATTCCTCTTACTGGGTTGCCTTACCAAGCTTTACTTAGTAAGAGGGTGTGGAACTTAGATCTATCTCAACTTGATATGACATGCTTTATTGACACCCATGGGAGGCCTGCCCCTTTCTCAACAGAAATAGAGGAGTGGATCTGAAGTGGATTGCAGGGGGGATGTAGGAGGGAATGGGAGGAGAGAAGGGAGGGAAAACTGATTGGGATGTAAAAGAAGTAAATAAATTAGTTAATAAAAATTCCAGATAATGGTTGATATATCCTAAAAATTCCCACTCATGTCCCCCAGTCATGGAAGTTAAGAGCTGAACCCACAAATGACAAGAAAGGTCAGAAGTCAGGCTGACTGGCTTCTACGTTTTATAATAAAAAGAGGATCAAGACTCAGGCTGTGGAGACTACTCTCCTGAATGTGTGATGTCCTGAATAAATACTTTTGATTCTCTAGTTGCTGTCTTATTCTTGTTCTGAGTGTGGTGTTTCCTATTTCATTTTTTCCTTACAAATGAGTCTCTGTGTTAAGCACTACCTACGGAAATAAGATTTTCTGATGAAGGCAGAAAACAGTACAAATCTGTGGGTATAAACATAAATATTTTGAAGGCAATTTGAAAACATGACTGTTTAACAAAATACCATTATGTTCTCTTGGTCCCATGACTTCTCTAGCTTTGAGTTTTGATCACATAAAATATGCTAGGCACTAATTTCCCTTTGTGGAGCATGTCTTAAATCCAATCAAGAGAGTAGTTGGTTATTCCCAGAAACAGTATTGTCACTATTATACCAGAGAGCAAGTCTTGCATCCTTGGTCAGTATTGTAAGATGTAGAGTACAACACAGGGTAAGGCCATTGATGTCTTTTCTCTCCAAACAGCCTATATAGCACCTTCTAGCACTATGAAAGTTAACTACTAGGGAGAGTTTCCTGGTCAGTTCAAAACTAATTTCTCTGTTTCACAACCAGTCTGTAGTGTCTTCAGCAATTTACTATATTTTTATAATATAAATATAGTATATAATTATTATATTAATTTATTTATTATAGGTAGATAAGAGCAGCAACAATAGCCCATATAGTTTGGTGTAGGAAATTCTTCTGTTTATGTGCTGCTTTCATTGGCTAATGAATAAAGGAACTGTTTTGGGCCTGATAGGGTAGAACTTAAATAGGCAGAGAAGACAGAACTGAATTTTGGGAAAAAGGGCAGAGTGAGAGAAGCCATGGATCTTCTGCCTGAGATAGACGCCGATTAGTGGTGTAGGAGGGTCATCTGTCTATATGTTACTTTCATTGGTTAATAATGAAACTGCCTTGGCCTTTTGATAGGCCAGCCCTTAGGTGGGTGGAGTAGACAGAGCAGAATTCTGGGAGGAAAAAAGCAGAATCAGAGAGACACCATGAAGCTCTGGCCTGAGATGGACGTAGGTTAGAATCTTCCCGGTAAGCCACGACATCGTGGTAAACACAGATTATTAAAAATGGGTTAATCAAGATGTGAGAGTTAGCCAATAAGAGGCTAGAACTAATGGGCCAGGCAGTGTTTAAATGAATACAGTTTCTGTGTAATTATTTTGGGTAAAGCTAGCTGGGGAGCCAGGTGGCAGGAAGTGGCCTGCCACCCGAATTACAACAGGTTAGAATCTTTTTGGTAAGCCACAGTCATGTGGTGATACACAGATTAACAGAAATGGGTTAAATTAAGATGAAAGAATTAGCCAATAAGAAACTAGAGCTAATGGGCCAAACAGTGTTTTAATGAATATAGTTTCTGTATGGTTATTTCAGGAGTAAGCTAGCCTGGTAGTCAGGAAGAACAAGCAGCCCCTCATTCTACAACAATTGTTTTATGCAGTTGTGAGATCTTCCTGAGAAATAACGCCTAGGGAAGTAATAGATGGTGGACCTGAAATTCTCATTTAATAACCTGTCTGGGAGCATCATTGCTCACCCATATGGAGTACCTCTATTCAAATCTGGTTTTTAAAATATATTTAGTTCCTGGTGGAGTAGTAGTACTTCATTAGGTTTCTTCATATATCCTTATTTTTTTTTGCTAACCCACTCCTATCCCTGAATCTTCCCATTCCTCCATCACCATACTCATATGAGAGTGATACACATAGTATTTGTCTTTTGAGGGTATGGTTTTATACCATGCATAATTATATTTCAGCTGTATTCATTCTCCTGAAAATTCAATAATTTTATCTTATTTGCAGTTGAATAATATATATATATATAATTTTCATTGTCCATTCTTGGGGTGCTGAAAATATAGGTTTATTCCATTTATTATCTGCTGTGAATAGAGCAAGAATGAGCATGTATGACTAAGCATCTCTGCAGGAAAGTATAAAGTCCTTTGGTTGTATTTCAAGGAATATTATAGCTGGGTCATAAGTAGTTCTTATTTTAGTTTTATTATAAAAAATCTAATTGTGTTAGTTGTCACAAGATTAATTCATATAATCCATGATAATAAGAAGCCTTTATATCTTCTTGTGTCTTCCTCAACTTCCTTTTTATGGATCTTAAATTTTTCATTTAAGGCATTTTCTATTACACTGGTTTAAGAGAGAGAGAGAGAGAGACAGAAACAGAGACAGAGAGTATGTGTGTATATGTGGGAGAGAGAGAGAGAGAGAGAGAGAGAGAGAGAGAGAGAGAGAGAGAGAGAATTATAAATAGGACTGTTTCCCTGATACCTTCTTCAGTATGTTTGTCACTGGTTTATAGGAAGGTTATATAGATTCTTTTTATTATGCATCCTTCTACTTAACTGAAAGTGTTCTTCAGCTCTAAGTGTTTTATTATATAAAATCTTTGGAGACTTACGTATAGAATCGTATCCTCTATAATAACATATTTTGACTTCTTTTCCTATTTCCTATTGGTTTATTCCCTTCTCTTATAGGAACTCGACTTTTTATTGAATTATAGTCTTTTGACTATAATGATAGGTAAGATTTAAGTCATTGAATGTGATTGAATATGCTGTCTTGAATGCCAGTTCCTGCAATTTCCTAGCTCTATTGTATCACAAAATCTATTCAGATCCTATAAATCTCGGCTTCTTCTTGCTAACCATAAAGCAGATTGAATGATGCAATATGTAATCGTACCCAAAATGAGGCTTGGAATAAGAACACATTAACTAGTGTTGCTTAAGCAAAAATAATGAGATGGTTGCAATTCTATCTACAATGTAAAAATATTGCATATCAAATTGATTAAAAGCAATCCCTAGTCTGTTATAAGAGATCATGAGTGCTCTGACTACTCCCATTTGTATAAACATATTTAAGCAGAATTCACATTGTTACACAAATTATTTTTTAAAAGCACCCATTAACATGCTGGGAAAAAAATTCTCCTAACATTCAAGAGACTGAAACAGCAGGATTGTGAGTCAGAGGCCAGCCTAGTCTATGACCCTATCTTAAAGAACAATAATCATGACATACATTTTCTGCAATTATACAATTTTTTTGAGACAGGGTTTCTCTGTAGCTTTGGAGCCTTTCCTGGAACTAGCTCTTGTAGACCAGGCTGGCCTTGAACACACAGAGAACAGCCTGCCTCTGCCTCCCAAGTGCTGGGATTAAAGGCATGTGCCACCACTGCCCGGCTTTGCAATTATACAAATTTTAAGCTAAACATACTATATAATAACAAAAACAAATTTAAATACACAAAATTTAAAAAATAGTTAAAATCTAAAGGAGGGTACCAAATTAATGATGTTGGCCAAGTAGATTGAAGAGATTAGGAATGACCTAGATTCAATTTTCCTTTCTGTTTCTTAAACATGCTGCAATTTTGTGGTATTACTTCTCTAACAAATTACAAAATTGAAATCAATAATATATATATATATATATATTATTAAAGAAAAGCACAAAATGCAAACTTGGATCATACCATAGGATTAGACACATTTGGAATCTGTTTTTTTTTTTAATTTATCAGATTTATTTTTTAAAAAATACAATGCAAGTTCTCACTCCCTCCCCTTCTCCCATTCTCTCCACATACCCTCCCACCCTACCCACATCTAATCCTCAAAGAGGGTAAGGCACATTGCTTTGTGGATGGTCCAAGACCCTTCCTACCATATCTAGGCTGAGCAAGGTATCCATCCAAAGAGAATAGGATCCCAAAAAGCCAGTACACGCAGTAAGCATAAATCCTGGTTCCACTGCCCCAGCCATGCAACTGTCAACCACATCCAGAGGGAATAGTTTGGTCCTATGCTTGTTCCTTCCCAGTTCAACTGGAGTTGGTGAGCTCCCATTAGCTCAGGTAAACTGTTTCTGTGGGTGAACCCCTCATGGTCTTTACCTCTTTGCTCATATTCATATTCCTTTCACTCTTCCACTATGGGTCTCCAATGTGGGTCTCTTCCTCTGTTTCCACCAGTTGCTGAATGAAGGTCCTATGGTGATGATTATAAGATAATCATCAGTCTGATTACAGGGCAAGTCAAGATCGGGCCCCCTCTCCTTTATTGCTTAGGGTCTTAGGCTGGATCATCCTTGTGGTTTCCTGAGAATTTCTCTAGAGCCTGGTTTCTGCTAACCCTATAATGGCTCCCTTAATCAAGATATCTCTTTCCTTGCTCTCTTCTCTGTCCTTCCTCCATCTCAACTATCTCATTCCCTCAAGTTCTCCTCAACCTTCCCCTTCTCCTTTTTTCTATGCATTTTTACTTGAAAATATATTTTCCTGTCATATAATACATCCTAACCACAGTTTTTTTCTCTCTCCACTCCTCTCAGATCCATCCAGCTCCACCTTCCCCCCTCCCCGATTCACTCCCCCTCCAACCCCCTTCAGAAAGGAGCAGGCCTACAGGAGGTAACAGTCAAACAGTGAAACAAGATACAATAAGAAAAGGCAAAAGTCCTCATAATAAGACTTGACATATTTTGAATTTTTAAGCAGGAAATCAAACATGGCATAGAAACATAGGTTCCAAATCAGGTTTTATTCTGAAACCTAGATTCAAAGAAGCTTTTATCCTTGCTTTAAATCTTAAAATCTTGTGCAATGTGATATTATTGCTCTTATAGTTCACAAAATATAGAGTAATGATGAAAACCACCTAGAAATTTGAAATGTATTCATTAATACAAGAGAAAGTAGCACCTCGGATAATGTTCTGAAGGTATAACTGCAATTATACAAAAGTTATTCTCTCTATGACCAACCTAATATGGGAAAGAAACTTGTTAAACCCCAGCATCAGAGTGGTAGGTGAGGCGTTATGTTTTTTTCTCTTGGCAGTGCTGGGGATCTCTCCATGCTAAAAAAAATAATCTACCGTTGAACTGCAATTCATTGTCTGATATTAAAATGTAAATACTATTTTTCAATAGAATAATTGTTTGAGAGATGAAACAAATATGAAAATAAGAAAAATGAAAGGCTACAATAATGTAATCAACCAAGCTTTTCTGCATTTTGCAATTACTTTAAAGCATATGCATGCTCAGGAAAGACTGAAATGAAATAAACAGAATAATCAACTGTGGCTTGTGTTCCAGTGGCAGAGATTTTACATTTTGTTCCTTGGGTTTCTCTGTACTTTTCCAACTTAACAAATATTTTTAATGAAAAGGTTAAATCAGATAAGATATAATAGATAAAATGTTGGCTAGAGCAGAGGTGCAAAGTTCCCTAGTGTGCACTCTAGTTAGAACTTTGAAAGATGAAATGGAAGATCAGAAGTGGCTGACTCACTGATCATTAGCTTGCTTCTGGTGCTTTCTCCTAACAAGCTAATTCAGCCAATTCGACTTAGAGTGGAACATTAAGCAAATAATGTCATCTCAAGTCTTTAAATTGTTCCCTGGGTAGAAGACAGGACTGGAAGAGGATGATGTCTAAAAAATTAGCTACGCATTTACCTCTCAGTCCCTCCAGAAAAGAGAAAGATTTCAGGCTTAGGAAGGATAAAGCCTTTGCCTAAATACAATGCCTGAGACCACCAACAGATCAGTTTGACTACTCTAGAAACATCAAGTGAGTGTGTGATCCTTTCTCAATAGTTCTTTCTATGTCCTGACAGCCTTTTTTTTTTTTTTTTGAACATTCAAGGATTCTAAAACCTCGGAGTCCCATCTCAGACCAGGCATTTTGTTGACTCCTATGTTGTGTGGAGTGGCAGGCTGTGTCCTGCTACCCCGGTTCATGCATTGGCTAGCTTATGCCCCTAAATAATTACACGGAAACTGTATTCTTTTAAACACTGCTTGGCCCATTAGCTCCAACCTCTTATTGGCTAGCTCTTACATATTGATCTAACCCATTTCTAATATTCTGTGTAGCACTCCTAATCATGGACACTGCTGTCTGTTTCATCTAAATTTCTGGATCTTTTTCCTCTTTATCTTCTGAGATTGTTTCTAAAATGAAGCTTTTGAAAAATTTTAACTAAGGATTTCTCTAGGTTTAAGAATAACATTGCATTATGTACTTCAATACCCACTAGTCACCATTCAAGAAAGAAGTTAGGAATGGGTGGTAGGTTGCATATTACCCTAGTTAGAGTAGCCAAGTTTAGTAAAACAAATGACAACAGATGCCAGAAAAGTGGAATGTTTATTTATTTCTGGTAGTTTTGACAACTGCACTCTATTCTTTTACTATAGTAATACTTGCTCAAATACATGGAAGTTGAAAATAACCTAGATGTTCATCAACTGATGAATGGATAATAGAAACATGGTACAGGTACAAAATCAATTATTATTCAGCTGTTAAGAAAAAATGAAATCATAAAATTTTCAGGTAAATAGATAGAGCTAGTAATAAACATCCTGAGTGAGGTAAAACAAATATTGTATATTTTTCTTATATTCTGTTTTTAACTTTTAATGTGTGTATTTCATTTACAATATCCACAGAGGATAAGCATCTAGAAAAGCATAAGAATGGTATAAGAATCTTCCAAGAAATGGGAGATATAATTTATAGTGTCATGAAGGGATGAAGTGCAAATTAGATCAGGAGTTTAAATGAGGTGGAGGATGGGAGGGAAGGGTAAAAGAAACAATATGTGACGGGATAACTAACACTAAGGCCATTTGAAATTCCATATAGGAACCTAGTAGTGTAGAAGTTTGCTAAAATATGTACTTGTATAAATAGAGTAAGCATATAATGGGGTGACAATATATCAACGAGACATAATATGCTAACAAATCAAACCCTCAATAATAGGAATGAATTACATTTCTTTGAGCCATTGACAAAAGGATTTTCTTAGATTGCCCCCACCCCCAGACTTTATGGTCTATTACCAATATCATTGGTTGTCCCCCACAACCTGGTGGATGATAATACTGTATGGCTGATGACACTACATCCTTTTGTCATAGTACTTGGGGAAATTAAGATGATATTCAATTGGAAACTTCGCCCTTACTGACTAAAGTTTACAGTGCTTAAAGATTCTTTACATGCTACCTGGAGGAGAAAAGAAATCATTAATCTCGATCAGCTATGAGTCCTTCAAACTACAATAGCAACCTGTTTGCAAAATATGCCCATTGGTGTAATTGTGGCATGAATGTTATGAGAGTAACCAATGAGTTTTTAATTGGATATAAAGTCTACTCCATAGAGCCCATACACAACAGTTAATAAAGTCAATAACCTGAGACTTGATAGCCTTAGGAGAAAACTTATTGATACTATTCTGCTATTTGAACATAGGAGTAAAAAAGCTCCTAATGACACACAGCTGTACCCACATATCAATGTATTGCTGAGCATTCATCAGAAAATCTTCTTGCAATAGATAGTAACTAGCACAGAGATCCACAATGTGCAGAATGAGAGATTTTGGAATATTCACCTACAAATGAGATGCCTCTTATATACCTTTCCTATTGTGACTTAGGGATATATGTGGAAGAAGAGGCAAAAAGATTATAAATGTCAGAGATTGTATATTATTTTAAGGAAACGGTATCCTCCAGAAACAACAGGCTGAAATACATATGCACTTAAAGAGTCTTATGATAGTATGTACAAATTCTGCACAAGAACAAGCCATTAAAAAATTCCCACCATACATCATGGGAAGTAAGTACAACATCTCATCACTAATTGATAGATACTAGGAGAGGGACAATAAGGTTTTCTTAAATGGGGTAACACTATGTATATTAGTTGCACTCTAGGGCATGACCGATTCCCAGTAGTAGTTGGCCTACATGAACTGTACTCCATTTTTGTGTTTTATTTTTGTGTTTTGAGATAGTGACATAATTACAACAGTTTCCCTTCCATTTCCTCCTTCTAAACCATTCATGTCCTCCTTCAAAATCATGGCATTCTTATAACTAATTGTTATGACATATGTGTGTTTGTGTATACATACATGTATACATATACATGCATAACCTACTTAGTCCATATAATGTTAGTTGTATATATGCTTTCGGGATGACCATTTGGCACTGGACAATAAGTTGATGTGCCATTCCCTGGATAAGACCACCTCCCCACTGCCAGCTTTCCTAAGTTGCCTATGGTTTTTATGTAAAGCTGAGGCCTCGTGAGTTTTCTTCTGTTCATGTTGGCATGCCCATTATTGTCAACCTTGTTCAGCTCATATTTGGACAGTGAGATTGTTGAGACTTTAATGGGTGTGCATCCTGACATTTCTTGGACAAAGAGGCTCACAGAAAACTCCCTGATTCCCTGGCTCTTATAACATTTCTGCCCCACCTTCTACAATGTCCTACGGGCCTCAGAAGTGGGAATGTTTTATAAGTGTATCCACTGGGACCAGGTTCCACAACTCTGAATTTTGATTGTTTGTTGTTTTCCCAGTGGTCTCTATCTGTTACAAAGAAGACTTTCTTTAATGAGGAGCAAAGATTAAACTTATCTGTGGGAATAAGGACAAACGTTTATAGATTGCTGTTAGGGGCTATTTTAGCAATTAGAGGTTATCATGACTAAATTAACACTGAAATGTTAGCTAGATTTCTAGTACCTGGAATGGTTTTCCTCTTGTTGAACTGGTCTTAAGTCGAATTATCAAGCTGTGGGTTTCCTAAAGGCATATGTGCTGCTACTGAACACTAGAGGTTATCCTACCATGCTAGTCATTGATGTGGTTCATAGGTGTCATAGCTGGGTATGTCGTTTCATCGCCTCCATCCTTTGGAAGAGTTAGTTCATGAAACCTTCTGGTCCCATGAAAGGTAAGCCATAGGAATATGGAATTCAGGCCACCCGTAGCTCAGAAACCTCTTGACCCTATTTCTTTTTTTTTTGTTTTTTTTTTATTTTTTTTTAATTTTTTTTTATTCTTTTTTAATTAAAATTTCCACCTGCTCCCCGTTTCCCATTTCCCGCCCCTCCTCCCAAATATTGCCCCCTCCCCCCACTTCCCTCCCCCTATCCCCACTCCTCTTCTCCTCCCCCCACTCCATTCCCCCTCCCTCTCGATACTAAAGAGCAGTCCAAATTCCCTGCCCTGCGGGAAGACCAAGGTCCTTCTATCTACGTCCAGAAAGGTGAGCGTCCAAACCGGCTAAGCTCCCACAAAGCCAGTTCATGTATTAGGACCGAAACCTAGTGCCATTGTCCTTGGCTTCTCATCAGTCTTCATTGACCGCCATGCTCAGAGAGTCCAGAATCAACCCATGCTTATTCAGTCCCAGACCAGCTGGCCTTGGTGGGCTCCCAATAAATCAGTTCCACTGTCACAGTGGGTGGGTGCATCCCTCGTGGTCCTGATTTTTTGCTCATGTTCTCCCTCCTTCTGCTCCTCATTTGGACCTTAAGAGCTCAGACCGTTGCTCCAAATTGAGACTCTGTCTCTACCTCGATCCATCGCCAGATGAAGGTTCTAAGGTGATATGCAAGATATTCATCAGTATAGGATAGGGTCATTTCAGGTTCCCTCTCCTTAGTTGCCCAAGGTACCAGCTGGGGACATATTCCTGGACACCTGCGAACCCCTCAAGAGTCAAGTCTCTTGCCAACCCTAAGATGGCTCCCTTAGATAGGATATATACTTTGCTGCTCCCGTATCCATCTTTCCTATATCCCAACCATCCCAATCCCCCGAGCTCCTCCCATCCTCCCCTTCTCATATTTCTCATCCCATTTCCCCTTTGCCCCATGCCACCTCACCCGCAAGTTCCCAGTTTTTGCCCTGCAATCTTGTCTACTTCCCCCTCTCCATGCGGATGACTATATGATTTTCTTTGGGTTCACTTTCTTATTTAACTTCTATAGGATCACACATTATATGCTTAATGTCTTTTATTTATGGCTAGAAACCGATTATGAGTGAGTACATCCCATGTTCCTCTTTTTGGGTCTGGGATACCTCACTCAGGATAGTGTTTTCTATTTCCATCCATTTGCACGCAAAATTCGAGAAGTCATTTTTTTTACTGCTGAGTAGTACTCTAATATGTATATATTCCACACTTTCTTCATCCATTCCTCCATTGAAGGGCATCTAGGTTGTTTCCAGGTTTTGGCTATTACAAACAATGCTGCTATGAACATAGTTGAACAGATACTTTTGTCATTTGATGTGGCATCTCTTGGGTATATTCCCAATAGTGGTATTACTGGATCTTGGGGTAGGTTGATCCCAAATTTCCTGAGAAATCGCCACACTGATTTCCAAAGTGGTTGCACAAGTTTGCATTCCCACCAGCAATGAATGAGTGTGCCTCTTTCTCCACAACCTCTCCAGCAAAGGCTATCATTGGTGTTTTTGATTTTAGCCATTCTGACAGGTGTAAGATGGTATCTCAAAGTTGTTTTAATTTGCATTTCCCTTATCGCTAAGGACCCTATTTCTTAAGGATGTGGTACAATTTGCAATAGTGACTACCTTCTTTTTCTGGGGAACAGCCAAGGAAATATCACTAAGCATGTATGTTTTGGAGCTTTCTTCAATAACACTGGTCAATATCCCCAAAAAGATCTTCTCATGCCTATTATGTCTAAAAAAGCCATAAAATCATATTTTTTATTTTATTTTATTCTTTTTTAATTAAAATTTCCGCCTCCTCCCCGTTTCCCATTTCCCTCCCCCTCCTCCCACATATTGCCCTCTCCCCCCACTCCCCTCCCCCTATCCCCACTCCTCTTCTCCTCCCCCCAATCCATTCCCCCTCCCTCTTGATACTGAAGAGCAGTCCAAATTCCATGCCCTGCTGGAAGACCAAGGTCCTCCCACTTCTATCTAGGTCCAGGAAGGTGAGCATCCAAACAGGCTAAGCTCCCACAAAGCCAGTTCATGTATTAGGATCGAAACCTAGTGCCATTGTCCTTGGCTTCTCATCATCCTTCATTGTCTGCCATGTTCAGAGAGTCCAGTTTCAACCCATGCTTATTCAGTCCCAGTCCATCTGGCTTTGGTGGGCTCCCAATAGATCAGTTCCACTGTTATAGTGGGTGGGTGCACCCCTCATGGTCCTAACTTCCTTGCTCATGTTCTCTCTCCTTCTGCTCCTTATTTGGACCTTAAGAGCTCAGTCTATTGCTCCAAATTGGGTCTCTGTCTCTCTATCTCGATCCATCGCCAGATGAAGGTTCTAAGGTGATATGCAACCAACCAAAAATCATATTATTAACTATTTGTCTAATAACAAATCTAGAATACGCGTAAAACTGTATATAAACACACATATAATTTCAAGTAACTTTTCTTATCTGGGCTGATGATACTCTCTCCAAGAGCCCACTGCTTCCAAAAAAAAAAAAAAAAAAAAAAAAAAAAAAAAAAAAAACCTCTCAAATATTACATATGTTGTTTGTTTCTTTGAGAAAGAGAAAGGCCATAAAGTCCATTTTCTTTAAGGGGAACTGGGAAGATCTTGAAGGATTTTGGGAAGGAGAAATATGATCAAAGTATATTCTATGAAAGTCTTAAAATACAAATATAAACAATGAGAAATGTGTAAGAAAAAGAAGTACACCATAGAGTTGGTATTCTTGTGAGATTCCTCACAGTGATAGTATGGGGTGCCTCTGACTGTTTGACCTGATTTTTGGATCCTTTTCCTCCCACTGGGTTGCCTCGTCTATCCTTGAAATGAAGGTTTGTGTCTAGTCTTATCATAACTTGTTATGCCATATATGGTTGGTATATCTGGGAAGGCTGTTCTTTTCTGAAGGGAATTGGAAGAAGAATGGGTCTGGGGGAGAATGGAGGTGTGGGCATGGAGGAGTGGAGGGAGGAGAAATTGTTATTGGGAAGTAATGTATTGAGAAAAGAAATATTTAAAAAATCATGGAGCTTGGGATATTGGTCAGTAGCAGAATGATTGTCTAACTTATACTTGGTTCCATTCCAAGTACTTTCAAGCAAGCAGACAAATAAATTAAATATGTAAATAAATAAGTAAAATCATGTAAGAAAGAAAGAAAGAATTAAAATCAAGTAAGAAAGAAAGCCACGTAACCTAAGAGAAGTAGAGAGCTATATGAATTAAGGTGGAGGCAGTAGAAGTAACAGCAGTTGTTTATTTGTTAGAAATACATAATGAGATAATGATAATGTTATTGCCTACATCATTCTCTAAATATTTGAATGTTTTTTTAATTCAGTATATTTTTCTGTAAATTGAAAGATATTGCAACATCATTGATGAAACAAACAACTTCTTCTAAACCTGTTCTCATGAGAGATGTAGATCTGCATAACTTTTTCACTATTGGTGTAAAACTATGCAATTTATGCTATAACACTGCTGAAGAACTTGTTCTTATAAAGGGAAAAGAATAATTACAAAGAAAAGTGAAAGAAGGAACTGTATCACAAATGGTGAACTAATCAATAAATAAATCAAATTAATTTAGTTTGGTCTATATAAATAGGTCAACTTGTTTATTTAACATGGAACATGGTTTTACTCTCATATATATATATATATATAATCGTGTATTATAGGTATATATGTTGTATTGAACTTCTGCAAGTCATCAAATGACATTGTTCAGGGGTAGGATATAAGATAGCAACCATGTCTGCTGTCATAGCCAATGTTTGGATAAAATAATTGTTTACTACTTCAAACTATAATTTTAAATCAACTTTAAAAATGAGATGGGCAAGACAATCTTTTTGTTAGAGAGATAAGGTTTCTAAAGGTACACAATATGATAAAATGCATCAAGGTTAAAAAGAGGATGCTTTTCTCTAATACAGCTACTGATGAGAGACTTTACACACACGAACTCACAGTGGCTGTGGCTACATGACCTTTTTTAAAAAATATTGTTTACTGTAACTGAATAGTCTGATGCTACAAGCAAACAGTGTTTTCTAGACATAGCAGGGCAGTTGCACATGTGAACACACAGTAGTTGTGATAGCATCAAAAATGCGTGCAAATGGAAGCTAGACAAATTTCTAGCAAGGAGGGAAAGCGCATTAAATCCCTTTCCTAGGTGAGGACTAATGCTGGGAAAGCAAGAATCTCTTTACGTTAAGAGTGTAGCTTTTGGGAGGTTGACTATGCTTCAATAGAAGGTTACAAATACAATAAATGTGTAGGAAGCCCAAATTATACTTGATGAGTTAAAAAGAAAAGGACACAAAATTAGATGGCTATGCAAAGAAAAGAACAAAGATATGAGAGTTGAGAAGGAGATGAATATAATCAAAATAAATTATATGCAATTCTCAAATAACCATTTTTACTATGTTAATTTTACCTCTCCAAGAGCATGGGAGATCTTTTCACTTTCTGGTGTCTTCTTCAATTTCTTTCTTCAAAGATTTAAAGTTCTTGTCATACAAGTCTTCCATTTGCTTGGTTAGCATTACTCCGAGATATTTTATGCTATTTGTGGCTATTGTGAAGGGTGATGTTTCTCTGATTTCTTTCTCAGTCCAGTAATCATTTGTGTAAAGGAGAGTTACCGATATTTTTTTGAGTGAATCTTGTATCTTGCTACATTACTGAAAGTGTTTATGAGTTGTAGAAGTTCCTTGGTAGAAATATTTGGATTGCTTATGTAAACTATCATATCATCAGCAAATAATGAGATTTGACTTCTTTTTTGATTTGTATCCCCTTGGTCTCCTTTTGTTGTCTTATTGCTCTAGCGAGGACTTCAAGAACTTTACTGAATAGATAGGGAGGGAGTGAACAACCTTGTCTTGTAACTGATTTCATTGGGATTGCTGTGAATTGCTCTCCATTTAGTTTGGTTTTGGCTGTTGGCTTGCTGTATATTGCCTTTATTATATTTAGGTACGTTCCTTATATCCTTGCTGTCTCTAAGACCTTTATTATGAAGGGATGTGTTATTTTTTCGAAAGCTTCTTCAGCATCTAATGAGGTGATCGTGTGGTTTTTATTTTTCACCTATTAAAAAGAGAAAAAAGCAAAAAAATTTTCATTATCTTTCCATAGTTAGACATTATAAACCTGAAGAACAAATGTCCCAGTTATCTATAACAGAACACTAAGGTAACTATCACACCTATTATTTATTTGATAACTGTGTACCGACCACTTGCCAAGTTCCAGGCAGTCAGCTGTACTCTGCAGGTGCAAAAATCAATGCAATTTAATCCATGATTCAGGGAGTTTAAAAGATAGAAAGGAAAATACTAATGAATACATAGTTATTATGTGACATGGTAAGAATTATGGCAGTTATATTTACCTTAGGATAGTATTTCATAATCAGAGTAGAAACTACAAAAGTGGGAAACAGCTAGATTGACAACTAATTATATTTAATTGAGAATGGCGAGGGAATGAAGAATTTGTGTGTGTGTGTGTGTGTGTGCTAAATGAAAGATGCTTCAACATTTTTCTAAGACTAAGAGCTAGAAAAAAACAGTATATAAAGTAAAATCAAAGTGCTGGGATGTGATAGAAGGAGGTATCTAAAGATGTCTGTGTATATATTGGCAATTATTACCCAATTAGTAGCCTAGAATTTTGTTTGCTTGTTTTACTAAACTATTTTAGTAGTTTCAAGCATGTAATAAGAATGAATCATGTAGTAGGGGCTGCGGGCCTCTTCCCACAGCCCGGCTCATGGTTGCCTGGCTAGCTTATGCCCCAAAATAACGACACACAAACTCTATTCTTTTAAACACTGCTTGGCCCATTTCTGTTCATGTATGTAGCACCCCAAGGTGCGCTTACCGGGAAGATTCTAGCCTACGTCCATCCTGGGTCGGAGCTTTATCGCGTCTGCTCTGGAGAGGAGAGCATGGCGTCTGTCTCTCAGAGGAGCTGCCCTGCATCTGAGCTCACTTCCTCTTCCTCCCAGCATTCTATTCTGTCTACTCCACCCACCTAAGGGGTAGCCTATCAAATGGGCCAAGGCAGTTTGTTTATTGACAAATGACCTTCCTGCATCAGAATCAGTACTTTCTGAAAAATCATTTGTATAGTTTAACGGTTTATATTTCTTCAATAGAAATTTGCAAACCTTAATTTTCCATTAAAAGAGTAAATACAATATTTATAACAGTTATAGAGTACTTGCTGTGGGCAATATAATTTTAAGAATATCATTTATTCCTCACAACACCATAAATAAATACTACTATTAATATTTTAAATTAAAATGATCAATTTGAAGTATAGTTTGTATTATATCAAACTATTTCTGTTTGTGCAATTTCAAAATTATTTAATATTAACAATTTCATGGTTTAATCCATTTGGTATCTCATATACTAGCACACACAAACTCAAGAATGAGTGCACACACACAGATAAACACAGACAAATAAACAGACACATACGCACATACACATGAAATTGAAATTTGAATTTTATCCTATAGTTTCTAAAATCCCTGTGCTAACCAAGACTAGTATATATAAATTTTCTAGATATACAATATATTATTTTTATAAACTGTAGGTCTTAATTCAGTAGTTATTATCAGACCCAGACTCAATGCCATTTTAAGGATAAAGTCTTCCTATAATTTAGTGAAGTGTAGTGATTCTAAAGAAATATAGCTTCCTGGTAGTTGGTGAAATGTGCTTTAGACAAAGAGCCCCAGGTTAAGTAAGCAGACAGGCAAATTTTAAAAGGACAATATTAAGGAGGAAACAGGAAAGAGAAAAAGAAGTGTAAAACTGAAGGCAATAAATAAGTATGGCCTCAGGGTGTTTGAATGCAGGAAACAAGAAAGTTATAGATTAGTTTGAAAGGGATCCATGATCTCTTTTAGCTACTAACTAGTATCCAGTTGATTTGCCTATAACAGGATTTCTCAGTTAAGGCTTCTTTACTTGTGATCCAAAAGCAAATTTGGAAGAAAGTGGTTAATTTCATTTTATACTTTCAGGTAACAGTCAATTGCTAAAGGAAATCAGGGCAGGAACTCAAGGTAGAAGCCTGGAGGCAGGAACTGAAACAGAAGCTTTGAAGGAGTGCATCTTACTGACTTTCTCTCCATGCATTGCTCAGCCTGCTTTCTTCTACCATTCAGTGGCACTCCGTACAGTGGCCTTAGCCATCCCACACCAATCACTAATGGAGAAAATTCCCCCCACACTTGCCTACATTCTAATCTTTTGGAGTCAGTTTCTTAATTCCCTCTTCTCTAGCTTCTATCAAGTTGAAAAGAAGGCATGAACTCATAATAGAGTGAATATATTGCATGACAGAGCATTGAAGAAGAAGAAATAAGATCATAAAAAGTAGAGTTAGTACCCAGATTTCCATTATTCCTTTTGTTTCTGTAGCAAAGTCCAATAGTTATTAAGTAAGTTGAAATTCAACCTTTATATAAGGAATAGTAAATTTCTCTGGGTGTTTCACTTCATACAGGCAATTAATGGGTTAAGTAATATGTTCTACAAGGTTTTCCCCCAGTACCAAAATCCATTTTCTCATTCATTCATTTATGTATTAATTATTAATTGAAGATCTAAGTTGTGCAATGTATTTTGCTTCCTGATCCTCTAAGAAACACTATGACAAGAGCAACATGGGGAGGAAATGGATTATTTCAGTTTACAGGTTACAATCTGCCTTTAAGGGAACCAGGGAAGGAGCTCAAGACAGAAAACTGAAGGCTAGAACTGAAGAGCGACCTTGGAGAAAAGCTGCTTACTTACTCTCAGTCTCACATACTTTTGTTACAGAGGCAGTCCAGGGGATGGTATCACACACAGTGGGCTGTGCACTTCTACATCAATTCCCAATCAAGATAATGCCCAACAGACAAGCCCACAGGTTAAGGTAAAGGAGACAGTTCTTCAATTAAAGTTCCTTCTTCGCAATTGTTCAAGATGACAATAAAATTACCAAGGAAAATGTTATGGCATATTACTTTAACTATGTAAAGGTGTGTTACAATTGTTTATATTGCAGAATATAACTTTAACTATGTAAAGGTTTGCTATGTTTGTTTATGCTGCATTTACTTGACTATGTAAAGACGTGTTACTTTTATTTATGCTACATCTGTTTAATTATGTAAAGATGTGTTGCTCTTTTATCTCACCTGCTTAAGGTCTCTGATTGGTCAAATAAAAAGTTGAATGGCTAATATCTAGGCAGTAGAAGGAGGATATGTGGGGCTGTCAAGCAGAAAAAATAAGTAGAAAAATATATGGGAGAAAAAAATGGGAGATGCCAAGGGACAGTCAGCCAGCCAGCAAGACAGACATGTAGTAGGACATACAGAATGAAAGAAAGGTAAAAACCCCAAGGCAAAATATAGACTAAGAGAAACAGGTTAAATTAAGCTATAAGAGCTAGTAGGACAAGCCTAAGCTAAGGGTGAGCATTCATAACTAGTATTAAGTCTTCATGTTTTTATTTGGCAGCTGGTTGATGGCTACAGAGAAAGCCTGCTATAGAAATGCTCTGTGTTAGACTCTACAGATATAGTGATGGATTAGATAGGTTCCTTGCTTTCAAGGAACATACAGTTTGGAGAACAAGGTGTGTGAGAAATAAGGTGAGGAGGGGGTACATTTGGCAAACAGTCAATATTATTATGGAGCAAATACCATATTGTATGATGAAGACGTAGATATTGTCATCCCTACTTGTGGTGGTTGAGCCTTGAATGTGTCATAGAAGTGAAGAGATACTTTGTCTGACTAGCATGCCTGTCAAGAACATGTAACAGAGATATATTCTGTTAGAAAATTTGTGTGAGAAGGCCTAGCAAAAAGCATTTACAGTCATAAATCAAAAACATGGGCATTTGGATTACTTAAAGCCTGAAATAAGGAGTTCAGATAATGGAAAGCTATGGATGCCATACTAATGGGGTCATTTTCTATGTTAGTGTAAAATCATTTTTACTCTGAAATGATGTCTTGCTTTCAGAACCCCAGTCCACATGATCAACAACTGAAAAAAAATTGCTTAGTACTGTAGCTAACATAGTAATAACAAGACAAGAGAATGTTGAATTATCAAGAAACTCAACAAAGGAATCAATAGCTGCATGACAAAAAGAATTGAAGTTCCACTAAGGAACACAGAAGAAAGTCTAAATAAACTTGTTCTTGGATGAGAAGATTCAGCTCTGTAGTCATGTCTCATGAAGATCCCCTGAATGTTTGTTTAAAACAACTTCCAATGAACTTAGTATGTGTTTACTAATCATAACAGGATATAGTGTATAGATTTTTATTTGTGGGTACATATATGAATTGTGCAATTAATACACTGTGCCTAATTCTAAATTTTATGAAAATTATCATTATATTTCTAAGACTGAAATATATTAGCCCGCAGTGCTCCAATAACTCTTCAAAACAAAGTCCCAAAACTTTCTCTTGAAACTCCAACATTAATTTTCACTGATGTGAAACCTTGAGTCAGCTATTGTCCTGACCTTGGCTTTAAGTTGTCATTTGAATACATGTCTGCGCCATGTGTCCTCTCTATCTTTCATCTAAGTCCTATCTAGTTTTAGACTTCTCATGGTGACTCACAAGAAATAAACATGGCAAGCAAAACTATACAATTACAGTTAAATTAGCTGGTTGCAACATACCATCCATTACTCTACTGTCCAAATAAGTCATACCGTCAAGCCCCATGTTAAATAGTAAAAGTAATATTCTATCTAATAGTTGATATTACAAAGTTATATTGTAAAATGTATAGACAATTATGTAACAAGGAAGTACTATAAAATTAGAAACAATAATTGAAACTACTATAAAAACTAACAGGACACAATCTGCATGGAATATTAGAGCATATGTTTAAATTTTGATAGCAATGTATTTGGAGACTTGGTCACAATATCATTTAAATCAATGACAGGTCCAATGATAGGTCCATGTGTGTATGGAAATCAGTGCAGGATTAAATTGATGGCTCAGTAGGAGTCCTCTGGTTTCTGATAAAGGGACTCAGAATAACTTAGGCTGGAAAGTGAGTTACTAGCAGGACTTGAAAAGGTGCATTAAATCATCAGACAGGAAAATGAAATCAGGAAAAGAAGAAGAAGAAGAAGAAGAAGAAGAAGAAGAAGAAGAAGAAGAAGAAGAAGAAGAAGAAGAAGAAGAAGAAGAAGAAGAAGAAGAAGAAGACCACATGTTTGGAGGTGTCAGAGGACAACTTTTCAGGAGATAATTCTCTTCCATAATTAGGAGAGTTCCAGTTATTAAACTCAGATCACTATGTATATACATGGCATGCATTTTACCTGCTAAGCTACTTTGTCAGCTCATTTTTTTTGTTTTATTTTAGTTTTTACTCAGAAGTTTATTTTTTATCTTTTTTTGAAAATGTTTTTCATACAAGATAGTGAGACCATTGTTTTCCCTTCCTCAACTACTCCTAATTTCTCTCCACTCTTCATCCATTTAACTCCATGCCTAATTTCAGAGACAATGGAAGGAAGCTAATTCTCCCCTTCACATATAACGTGAAAATGATCAATTGACAAGTGAGAAATAAATCTCTAGGATCATGATAATAAAAAGCATAATTTTGTTTTTATCATCATCACCATCATCACTATAATTCAATAGAAAATAGCTAAAAAGCAGAGCTAGGAAACATATATGGTAAGAATATCAAATATCTTTAAAATATATGAGATGACTCTTAACCTAATGTATTTAAATTTAAATTTAATCATGCAGATTTAAATTTAAATATATGACATTTAAATGTAAATTTAAAATAAATAAAATGAAACCTAAATTTAAAATCATGCAGGTCAACATAGTAACATGAGCATTTTGCAGCTAGCAAAGAAGCACTATGTCACATGAAAGCCAGGTTCCTAGGTTTGAATCACAGTTCTGTCTTTTACTGCTCTGGACAAGTCATTTAATGTCTATAAATTTCAGTTGATATATTAAAGAATTGACAATGCCATTTGGAAGATTATAAATACTCCAGGTACTTTCATTGAAATTATTCTAATAGAAATGGTAAATGTAAATTTGAATCTCAATTTTTTTATATGACATATGGAAAAAAACTGATGAAGATGAGAAGAGAGAAGGAAACCATCTTCTAACAAATTTTAGAAATAAATTTCAGATGTCATATAATATTTTTAAAATTCAATGAAAGAGATTTTGATTTTCATTTAAAATTTATTTTTCTACTATATTTAATTTCTGTGTGTGCACAGACATGTTAAAGTAAAAGAAGAGCTTTGTGGAGTCCCAGGTATTGAATTCAGCTCAAGATTTGGTAGGTGACAAGGGACACCTCTAACCACTGACCCTGAGTGTCATTTTACAAAGATGGAGAAATTTAGCTTCTGAAAATGAATGTTGCTTGCTTAAGGTAAAGAGTTTGGATAGTAACAAATCTATGTAACAACGGAAGCCAGGCTATTGCAACCACAAATTGATTTCTCACTTGGGATGTGAAAGGGCATATAAGAGGAGGCTAGAAGATGTATGAACCCACAAGTGATAAAACAATAGACTCAAATATGCGTAGCTGTAAGACATTGTTGAAATTTTTAATCCGAACATGTGATGCATCTCTCTGTTCAGAACTTCTTGGTTTATTTATCTGTAACTTACTGTTCTCCCTTAGTGTGGTGGCTTGAACTTGAATACTACGTTGAATAAAGATGGATATCCATGTTTACTTAAAGTGAAGATGCAGCTTTCATCATATGGTATGATGTTAATAATAAAGTTTATTTTTTAAATATTGCCTATAAAATGAGGAAATTTATAGAAAGTTGGCTGAAAGTGTAAATTATGAGTGGGTAATAGAGCTTGGTAAATTTTCTTTCTTTATAATTAATATGAATCCTATGATTTTTATTCTTTAGCCTATTGATATATTTCAATTATTTAATTTTAAACGTGAATCAGTCTTGCAAACATGTAAGACATGACATTTGGACACATATTTTTGATGTTGGATGGCAATAGGGGCTTAATTTTGCATTGCATCCCACTGACATTATTTATGGGAGGATAATCAGAATACTAATTACTTCCTTAACATAAAAAATAGAACTCTGCACTCCAACTCATCGAAACCACATGGTTCTGGAGAAAAATTAGGCCACACCGTTTGTTGCAGGATGAAAGATCAGTTTCTTGTTCATCACAGTTGGTACTATCCAGCTAGGAACTCTGATCATTGCCTAGAGTTTAAAAACAAACAGCTTGGAATTACAATTAGATACTGAACAGCATAACAAAGGGAGCGGTGAATAAAATCACCACAGCAACAGCAATAACAATAACATTTTCAAATCAGTTTTCCATTTGCACTGGTAAGAAAGAGATAAGGATATATTTTACTGATGTGTGGATGAAATTTGATAAAGACCACTAATTTTTTTTGTTGCCATTAGATCCCCCTTCTCTAATTCCTTTTTATTGATTGTGGCAATTCTGACTGGTTCTTTGATGGCTAAGGATGTTAAGAATTTATTTAAGGGTTTCTCAGTCATTTGAGTTTCCTCTTGAAAATTCTTTGTTGAAAACTGAATCCTATTTTTATTTGGGTTATTGTTTTTCTGATATCCAGATTTTTAATACTTTGTGTGTTTCAGATAGTGACCCTCTGTCAGAGGTAGAGTTGGTTAAAAAAAAAATTTCCATGCCTTAGGCTGATGCTTGGTCCAAATGATGATGTCTTTGCCTTGCACAAGCTTATCAGTTTCATAAGATCCCATTCATTAACTGTTGATCCTAGTGCCTGTGCTAACAATGTTTTGTTCAGAAAGTCTCTTTCTGTGCCAATGAGCTCAAAATTATTCTCCACTCTCTCTTTTACCAGATTCAGTGTATATGGTTCTATATTGAGGTCTTTGATTAATTTGTAGTCCGGTTTTGTTCAGGGTGATAAATATGGATCTATTTGGATCTTTCTAAATGCAACCATCCATTTTTTGTCAGCAACATTTGTTGAAGATGCTGTATGTATTACTGGATTTTTTATCAAAAATCAAATGTTTATAGGTGTGTGAACTTATATCTTGGTTTACAATTCAATTCTATTGATGAACATGTCTTGTTTTATGCCAAAACAATGTATTATTATTATTATTATTATTATTATTATTATTATTATTATTATTATTATTATTATAGCTCCACAGTACAGTTTTGAAGTCTGGAATGCTGATACCTCCTGCAGTTCTGTTATAATTCAGGGTTGTTTAAGGTATAATCCATTTTTGTTGTTTATTATGTTTTGTGTGTGTGTATGTTTCCATATGAAGCACAAAAAAGAAAACCCAATGTTCTTTCAAGATCTTTGAAGAATTTTTCTGAAGTTTTACTAGGGATTTCCTTGAATCTAAAGATTGCTTTTGGTGGGATGGCCATTTTCACAATATTAATTTTCCCTGTCCATGAGAATGAGAGAAATTTCCATCTTCTGATAGCTTCTTCATTTTTCTCTATATTTTTAAAGTATTTATTATATGAATTTTTGTTTGGTTGGTTAAAATTACTACTAGGTATTTTATATTATTTGAGTCTGTTTTAAAAGGTGTTGTTTATTTGATTTCTTTCTTACTCCATTTGTTATTTGTATGTAAGAAGACTACTTATTTCTGTAAGTTAATTTTGTATCCAGCTATGTTGCTGAAAGTGTGTGTCAGTTGTAGTAATTAACAGTGGAATTTTCAGAGTCACTTAAATATACTATCATATCATCTGCAAATAAATAAACTTTTTAAAATAGGTATAAAACTTGAACATTTGTTGATAATAAATCATAAACAAATTTTATTTTGGAACAATTATTTACTATGTACATAATTTTGTTATTAAAGATAAAAGTCAAAATACAGACTGATAAGATGCATTTGTTTATTTATTTTTATATTAAGAATTGAGTCCTGATTGAACGTTTGATACTGAAAAACATACAGCATCTTCAGTGTAGTCTGGAGTTGATCAATGTTTGATTTTATAATTTTCAGAGCTGAGAATGTTATTTTCCATAAATACATAGTACAAAATAGCAGAACGATTTGTAAGACTATTTCAAAAATTATTGAAAACACTCTCCTAATCCCAACCTCTTGCTCTTTTTCCTCAGAATTTAGAAATTTTTTAATCTTTTTAATTTTATTTACCATTGTCTTTTTTAATGTCTGAATCTCCTGTCCAGAATTATGTTTTAAAGCCTTTATTGAGGATTTTAAAGTATGAAGTTTGTCCATTAGAGATAACGTCTCATCTTTGGACATAATTTTTATAGCATATACCGTGTCTTTTTGTATAGATAATCTTTTTGTCAATCTGTCATAAGTTTTAGACAAAATCCGATTGTCACATTTAGCAGTTTTGATTTTTTCAGTTAATGTTTTTGTTTCTATTGAAAGGGACTGAAGCTTACGATCCAAATCAGCTGTTCCTTTTTTCATAGTAATAAATTTTTTCTTAATATCAGCTGTTAATATTTCAGTTCCTATTGAAAGGGACTGAAGCTTATGATCCAAATCAGCTGTTCCCTCTTCCATAGTAATGAATTTTCCCTTAACATCAGCCTGTACCTCTTTTAAATTTTTTTTAGTTTGTCGAGTTGTGTTAAACAAAGATCTGTTCTCTGTCTGGAGAACTTCAAACTGATTTTTGAGAAGATTGTTGTCATTTTCAATTGTTTTTAAGCGTTTTTTAGTTTGTCGAGTTGTGTTAAACAAAGATCTGTTCTCTGTCTGGAGAACTTCAAACTGATTTTTGAGAAGATTGTTGTCATTTTCAATTGTTTTTAAGCGTTCAACCTCGTCTCGTAAAGACTTTATCATATTTCCATTATCAAACCATACAGTACCAAGGAAAACTACGAATCCCAGAAAGATCCATATCTGTGGGCTGACAGACACTTCTTGTAAAATCTCCCACATGGTACAACTGAAAAGGCTGTTAAAGTCTTGAATGGTAATGTTTTTAGACATTTTTCTTATTTATAAAAGAAAATTATGTACCTGTAATGAAGTTTTCCTGCCAGTGGTGGCTAAAGAAATGCACCTGAGTCCACGTGGTCTAAGCCAGAGCCGGTCTGAAACAATTAACTCAAAACAAAAATTATTGTATTGCCTGTTAAGGGAAGGGGTTGGCGGCTTTTGCTTCGAAACCGCAGGTGCTTCACTTAAATCAGGCAGTGAGGGTTTGGAAGAAGCAGGGAGCTATTAACTGCTCTGTGGGGGTCGCTGCTCTGCGACTGTAGTGGCCTGGAGTGGGGGAAGGGAAAGCAAGCAGGGAGCGCGCTGTAAATCGCCTTCCTGAGCTCAGGCAACTAGCCGGGAAAGGTGGAGCTTGCGCCCCCCCTGTGCCGGGTCGGGGGCAAAATAGCCCCACGTTGTGCGCCAAATGTGGTGGCGCAAATGAATGTAGACAGATTATATAGATATATACAACTTTAATAAGGAAATAGACTTACAGGACCACAGGTTCCTGCGGAGTACTGGAAAAGCGGAGCAAAAGAAAAAAGGGGCTGCTGGGCTCACGCCCGGCAGATTTATCTGTAAACATTAGCCCGAGGCGAACACGCCATCAATGGGTGGGGCTATGTCCCTACAATGTATTTTTGTGAAACCCAAAAAGAGGAACAGGGGATGTACTCACTCATAATTGGTTTCTAGCCATAAATAAAGGACATTGAGCCTATAATTCGTGATCCTAGAGAAGGTAAATAAGAAGGTGAACCCAAAGAAAAACATATAGCCATCCTCCTGGATATTAACCTTCATCAGGCAATGAAAGGAGACAGAGACCCACATTGGAGCACAGGACTGAAATCCCAAGGTCCAAATCAGGAGCAGAAGGAGAGAGAGCATGAGCAAGGAACTCAGGACCATGAGGGGTGCACCCACATACTGAGATAAAGGGGATGATCTATCAGGAACTCACCAAGGCCAGCTGGACTGGGTCTGAAAAAGCATGGGATAAAATCTGATCTCTGAACATAGCGGACAATGAGGACTGCTGAGAAGTCAAGAACAATGACACTGGGTTTTGTTCCTACTGCACGTACTGGCTTTGTGGGAGCCTAGGCAGTTTGGATGCTCACCTTACTAGACCTGGAAGGAGGTGGGAGGTCCTTGGACTTCCCACAGGGCAGGGAACCCTGACTGCTCTTAGGGCTGCTGAGGGAGGGGGAGTCTATTGGGGGAGGGGGAGGGAAATAGGAAGCGGTGGTGGGGAAGAGGCAGAAATCTTTAATAAATAAATAAAAATAAAAACATAAAAAAATTTCAAAGAGCAGCTTTTCAAAACCAAACATATTATTATAACAAAATTCAAACTAATTTCATACTTACTTGTTAAGGAATGATAAGAAAGAAATGTTGAAAGTCTTTGTTTCTCTCAGTTAAATCATTATGTGTTTTTAAAATCAGGAATCATATGTACAGTAAAATCTCTGTAATTCATAATGCTAGCCTACAATCTCAGCTGAGGTTCTTCTAAAAGAATTTATTGGCATTGAATGATGTGATCTCATGCACAGTGCTCTTTGGCTGTGTTGTATGTTCAGAATCAAGGCCACAGTAAAGTCCCATCATGTGACATGGATGGGTACTTCACAGCTTTCTAAAAACATATACATATATAAAGGCAGTATAAATGAAATCTCAAAATAATAGTGGAGGCAAAGCCCCAACTAGCCATCTTTTGTCACCAAATGAAGTTTCCAGTACTAGTACTCAGTTATAAATAACTGAGTTATTGTCTAAAGTGATCTCATGGAAATCACCAAACAACGCAGGCTTTTGTCGAGCCTATAGGTTGCTCTCCACAAACTGATGGCAGTCACCACTTGCAGAAGACAACACTTACACAACTTATCGAATATGGAGATATTGACCTGATGCCTACACAGAACCTTCACCCATATATTCGAGCATCTTTGGTATAGGAAGGTATTCTGTATGCTATCAAAAAGGAATCATAAACAATAACCCAGCCACAAATGAATTAATTTACAAAGGTGTCTGGCTTGCAAGATATGCTAGGACAATATTTGCACAAATCTTGTTGGCGTGACCAGCCAACGTTTGATTTGTCTTAAAGCCTACTCCACAAGCTGGAACTCATACCTGAAACTGCTTGGGTGACCAAGAAAAAAAAATGGAGAATAGATAGCCTGGAAAAACATAGCTAGGGCAAAATTAAACATTACTGCTGTGGAAAAAAAAAAAGGTCCCAAATAAAATGACTCCTAATGACATTCTCCTATACTCATGGGTCAGTGCCTTGCTCAGCCATCATCAGAGAAGCTTCATTCTGCAACAGATGAGAACAAATACAGAGATTTTGTTCAGAAAGTGACAGACCTCAGAATATTCAACCATAAATTAGAAATCTCCATTAAAGCCCTCCCCTCGGTGTTCAGGGAACCCTTCCGAAGAGGAAGCAGAAGGAGTGTAAGAGTCAGAGGAGATGGAGAGCACCAAGAAAACAAAGCCATCTAAGTCAGCATGATTAAGGCTCATATGATCTCACAGACTGAGGCAGCACGCCCAGGATCTGCATGGGTCTGCATCAGGTGCTTTGTGTATTCATTTTGGCTTCCAGAATAGTCAGTTTCGTGATTTTATAGGATTACTGAGTATACAAATGAGTGAGTCTCTGTTTCTTGCACCTTTTCTTGTTCTCTATTCTTGCTTTCGTTTCATCCAATTTTGATGTGCTAGTTTTTGTTTTATTATATTTTTTATATTATATTTTGCTGGCTATTATCCCTTAGAAGCCCATTTGTTTTCTAATGAGAGACAATAGGAGAATAGATCTGGACAGTATGTGAGATGGGGAAGAACTGGGATAAGAGGGAGGGAAACCCTGATTTGCTCCTTGCTATTTAGTATAAATTTTATGAAAGTTCAAACTTTATAGCTGTACCTATGGTTCTTCCTGAAATGCATATTTGAAAAAATTGTTTCACTGTACTTTAAGTTCAGTTACAATCTAGCCCTTTCAGGATATGACCCAAACATACATTTCTAGCTATAAGACTGATATTTGCAACCAGCTATTGTCAGCTGTGGCACTTTCCTAAATAGGCATTTTTTATTAAGCCTAAAATATTTTCACTCAAATCTTCATTCTCTGTCTAAAATGATTTTTACCTTCATAACTATTACTCTTTCATATGCTAGATCACAGTGGTGTTATCTTCGATTGCTCCTGAGTATTCTTCTATTCCCAGACTGTTCTCAATACACTGGAGCAAAACACTTTCTCTACATCCCACGCAAAATTTATTTATTTCCATTCCCCCATACACTTTCTTGTTAAAACCTGATCTTACCATTGTAATTACTTGTTTATATGTTTGTCATTCCCAGTCTCTCTTTCCACCCCCAAAAATCTCAAGGGTATGGGCTGCTTGAAAGACACTAACAAATGTTTATTGAAAACATTATTGAAAAGGGTGTATTATTTAGAACTTAATCTAATTTACTATAATGCATGCTAAATAAAACAGCTAAGATGCTGCACAGTGCTCCTGAATTCTATTATAAAGAACTTCAGAGAGTCTTGATTTTGTGTTCTTTTTCTGCTACTAGTTCTTCTTTCTCCCTCTTGATTTCTTTCTTCTCCAAGTTAGTATAGTTATTTGTCATTGTAGTAGACATTTATTAAAACACACCATTTAACCATATTTAAATGGGTCATTCATGGATAATACCTGCATACATATTGTTATAGAACTACCACAATTTTCTTTCAAAACTTTTTTATCTACCCATGCTGAGACTTCATACCAATCCAATAATAATGCACTCTGCCTTTCCCCTAGAAATCCTTGACAGCTATAACTTCAATCTTGGGACTGAGAATTTCTTAGGTACTGATTATAAGTAGACTCATTCAAGAGTTTCCATTTTCTACTATCTTCTCTCAGTATTATGCTTCAAGGTTCATCTGTGTTTTACTATGTATCCAAATATTAATGATAAATAATATTTTGTTCATTCATTTACTCGTGTATGAACATCTGAATTGTACATGATGATTAATGGCATTATAGTCATAGGTGTACAAATATGTATTTTTCAACTAAGTTCTAAAATCTTTAGAGTTGGACAAAAAGTTCTCAAAACAATAAATACAAATGAATTGTAAACACTTAAGATAGTGTTCACTACACTTAGCTATCAGGGAAACACAGATCAGTGCTTATTAATGATTCTATCTCAGCGTGGCCAGGATGACCATGATTAGGTATGAAATTTACAAAAAAAATGCTAGTGTGCCTGTAGGAAAGGAGGAACTCTTATATATTGTTGCTGAGAGTATAAAATAGTATAGTCACTATGGAGATCAGTATGGGTATTTCTCAAAAAAAAACTAGAAAGAAAATTACCATGTAGCACAGCTATATCACTGGGAATTTACCCAAAGGACCTCATATCTCATTACAAAAAAACTTGCATGCCCAATCCTGTCAGGGACCAGCTTGGACAAAAATACCTCTTGCTAGGGTAGAGGCATGGCTATTTAGAAAACATTAGTAAAGAATGTGAAGATGGGAATGAAAACAATAAAACAGAGTAATATATAGGATAGTATCAGGAGGGAACTCCAGTGAGTACTGAAATTTGCTTGCAATTAATTTCCAATTGCTTAAAATACCCCTGATCCCAAAACGTAGGCATAAGACAAAAGACTGCCTTAACACAGGACAAGGAAATGAACAGACCAGTTGAAGGTCATGAGCTAAGTCCACAGTTGAACATTCTGTTGCTAAAACAAGTCAGGCTTATACCCTAGGTCAATACATTCTGTAGGCAAACCACTCCCTCGGTGAAATCCAACCTTATCTCCTTGAGGGAACTGGAACTTAGTGGAATCCATAGACTTTTTTCCTTTGATGTAGACAGTTCTACCTCTCAATTCCTGGAGTAAAAGGTCTGGCTAGTAGCCACACCTGTTGACAATAACCTTGAGAGAGCAGAACTCTCTGGTCTACCACTTTGTTTGAGGTAGAAGCACAATAACCTTGGAGGAACTAGAGGTAAGTTCCAACTCTCTGACTTTTGGTCAGAAATAGGCTCATATTTTTAGGCCTCCTCACAATCCGCGTCCATTGATGCTCAACCCTCATTAGCTCAATAATGGAATCGACAAATATGTCAACCTGTTGAACTCAATGATGGAATCGACAAATATGTCAACCTGTTGAACTCATAAGAAAAATGTGGTACATGCGTATAATGGAGTATTACGAAGATGAAAAGAAAAATGAAATCTGCAGGTAAATAAAAAGAACTAGAAAGCATATACTGAGTGAGAACACTCAGTACCAGAAAGACAAGTGGTGTAGGAGGGTCTTCTGTCTATCTGTTACTTTCTTTGGTTAAATAAAGTGTTTAGGCCTTTTAATAGGGCAGAAAATTAGGTGGGCAGGGTAAAGAGAACAGAATTCTTAGAGGAAGAAGGCAGTGTGGCAGATGTCAGGGGTCTCCTCTCTGAGACAAACGCTGGTTAGACTCATGCCAGTAAGCCACAGTCAAGTGGCAATACAGATTATTAGAAATGGGTTAGATCAATATGTGAGAGTTAGCCCATAAGGGGCTGGAGATAACGGGCCAGGCAGCAATTTAATTAATACAGATCTACGTGTGGTTATTTCAGGCATAAGCTAGCCAGGCGGGATGGAACAAGGGGCCTGCGATCCTCTTTACTACAGAATGACCTGCCAACTCCTCATTACTACAGACAAGTACTGCATGTTCCCTCATATGTGGACTCTAGCTTCAAATCTTTTGTTTTGTACATTTAACATGGAGTACACATGAAAACCAAGAAACTGGACACAGGCCAGTGGAGTCAGAAACTTTAAAGGAAGTGCATAGTAAAATATAGGCAAAATGAAAGTAGAGGGAGGGAGAGAATATTGGGTAATAAAAGGTTAGAAATGGAAGCACAGGGAGGGGTGAAGAAAGGGGGAAATGTGTTATTAATTGAAGGCTTAACCAAAATCAAAAATATATGAAAAAGCTATATAGAAACTTACGGTCTTCCAAATAGGATAAATCAATTAAACCAGAATGTATAACTGAACACAGGTAACATTAAAGGAGAGAGGATGATAATGGGCTATAGGTTTAATTGGAGATAGGAGCATTGGAAAGAGGACAGGGTTGGGAGAACATTAGTCCAAATTAGAGATGGGATGCATGAAAAATCCTGATGTAAATCTATTACTTAGTAAGCTAATGAAAAACTTGTAACATAATATAACATATGGACAATTATGCTCCCAGAAGACATATGCCACTATATTAAAATCTCAGTGTCAGATAAAGAAGGCCTTCATACAAGTTATTGGTCAAGGATGCCTCATAGGCATCTCAGAAGTCAATGGCAACTAAGGGAAGAATAGTCACTCTTCTTTGTAGATATGGTTATTAGTAGGTTTTTCATACCCTAGTAGTTGATCATACTTTCATATGCATAAAGACAGCACTGATTGGACTGGGGGGACAAATCAATATTAATAAACAAATAAATAAATAAGTATGTGTAGCTGAGAGAGAGATGGACTTGGAGTACTTGGGGGAGTTAGAAGGAGATAGGGTTGTATGGATATGAACAAAGAATAAAATATATATTATTTAATATACAAAACAAATACGGGGCTTATGGAGTTCAATTCATTGAGAGCTGTAAATCATTACCTAAATTCCTGATTTCTTGTTTTTATGAACAAGATAGTGAGTTTAAGAGAGCAAAAGAACTATGCTATACACTTTCTTCTTTGAAACCTGGAAACAGAAAGACCTATATGAATAAAATCTTCCCAGGTCTCTAGATCACAGTAATTCTGTTTGGTTCTTCAATTTGAACCCTTAACCCTAAGGACTCCGCTTCTATCTATAGAAGCAGTAAATTTCTATTTCTCCTGAAATAGATCCTATTTATGAGAAGTAAATGAAAGTTCTTGAATGTTTGGCTTGCTATGTAACTAAAGATGCTAGAAAATAGTTATTTAAGCTGAACTAAAATAATCTTTATTGAAATAGTAAAATATCAGAAGACTTACAATCTGATGACCACTGTGCAACCTTTCCTAACTAACTCAATTGCTACCTGACCTCTTTTGGGCACACGAAAATCTGTTCATATTATCAGATTCTAAGTAAGGAACTTGACTAGTTCTCGGCTAACCAAATATGAGCAGTATAATATAGCTTAATTCAGTCACTTATTTTACTGAGAAAAGAGATCTGTCTGTGGGCGAGAGACCTAGCAAATAGTTTTCAACTTCTAAACACAGTGATATTTTTGTAGCGTGCGTCAGAGTCCAGGGACTCTAATCAGCAAATCCATCTTGTTCACCTGACACCTAGTTCAGGCGCTTGCAGTTGTTATTTTTAGTAAGTTTCGTTTCTGTTGCAAAAAGGCAGTAATAAATCTATTTCAACCAAATCAGTATTGTAAGGGCCAAAATACAGCCTATGTTCTGGTGTAGCTCTGTGTTTTATTTGCTCAATCATAAGATTTTGGTCTCATTTTTTCTCTTCTCAAACTTATGTTTTAGTTAGCATACAAAAATGTATTTTTATGATATTTTCATGCATAGATATTTCATTTAGTTCATATTTACATTCACATTGTTTCCCTTTATCTCCCCAAATAATTCCCTTTCTGATAGATCTGTCCAGGTATATTTTGATTTCATGTGGGAGAAAATTTGATCTTTGTGTTTGTCCTGAAATCACCCTTTCTTGTTACTCATCATATTTTACAATCTCATACCCTCACATAATTTCCATACTCTTTTCAGCTGATATGTATAATAATTTTAAACCAATATATGCAATATTGATGTCTTTGAACAAAGCTTGTTTATTTTGCTCAATTAATGAACTACTTTTTCTGCTACTTCCCTACAAATAACAAATTTTCTTCTTGTTTAAGAATTAATAAGACTCTTTTGCCTGTATATACTACACTTAATTTGTCTGTTAATCGCTTTTCATAATTTGATCAAAATATGACACAATTTCCTCTTGCTTTTATCCCTCCTACCCTTTCCATGTGTACCCCATCCCAAATTCATGATCTCTTCCTTAACCATTGTTGTTACATATATATATATATATATATATATATATATATATATATATGAATAAAAACACAAATACAGCCTGCTGAATATTTCTAGGACTGACCATTTGGTATTGAATAATCAACCCAGAAGTTCATCCTTGGGAAAGACTACTTCTCCATTTCTCAGCAGGTTTTAATTGCTTATAGCTCTTCATCTATGGGTGGGACCTACAAGTTTTCCACTGATGATTTGGGGATATCCCTGCTCCTTGTATACAAGAGTTCTTTTGTTGGTATACCAACTTGAGGTGGGCACCCTGTAGTCAGTGGTTTTCTGTATTTTGATTAATTGTGGCTTTTTGTAATATGACTTCTTTCATGAAGCGATCTAAAGTCATCTGTGGATATAACAATATGTATTTAGAATGCAGTTAGGAATTATAATTGTTTATTGAATTGGTGGCACTAAATTCCCCAGGATACATAGTTTAGCAACAGACAGTTTATTCGATTTACAATATCTGGCATGATTTCCCTACTATTGAGTGGGCCTTGACTCCAGTTAGATAGCTATTGCTTAATATGAACCACTATTAGATGTACTTTTATATGCACCACTGTGTACCTTTAATGACACCTTACTGTGTTAGTCACTGCTGTATTTCACAGGTGTCACAGCTGGGAAGGATTCTTTGCCTCACATAGCAGCTTGCGCATCACCTTCCAGTGCTATTAAAGACAGTCCTCAAGGAAGAAGCCATCAGAACAGTTCCAGCTCAGAACCTCTGAGTCCTAAATTCAAAATGTGTGGTGTCTTCAGCAGTAGGGACATAACTTCAACTTTAAGAGGTAACCAAGGAAGTTTCTAGTTCCCAGTACTGGAGGTTTTGTTAGATAGTCTTTGGTCCTTGGGGGAAATATTATTACCCTAAATACACATATACTCATATCAATTGCATGTGATTTTAGGTAAATATAAATTAATAATTGCCCATTTAGTTTTTCAGTCATCATTACTATTCTTTTAAAGTATTTTACTTTTTTGAAATTGTAATATATTACATCATTTCCACCTTCCTTTTCATGTACCAAGTTCTCTTTCCTTAATCTATTTTAAATCCATGGCCCCTTTCTTCATTAATTGCTGTAGCATGCATACATATGTTTTTTCCACAAATACATCATTTTACCTTGCATAATCTGGATAACGGTACTTATATGTATGTTGCCAGGGCTGGTCGTTAGTGTGTTCTTCGCTAGGGAAGACTATTTTTATCTCTTTCAGTATTCCTTAGTTGCCTGTAATTTCATGTGTAGAAATGAAACTTCATGGACTTTTTCTCTCATTCATATTATCATCTCTATTGTTGTCCATGGTCAGCTCATGTTTAGGCAGTCATCACGGAGGAGAATTTATGGGTATAGCTTGTGACAGTCCTAACAGACAGAATCTCATAGCAAACTTCCTCAATCCTCTGGTTCTTACAATCTTCCCAACCCCTGCTTCAAAATGATCCCTGAGGCTCAGTTACGGGAGTTATATTGCAAACACATCCATTGGGAATGGGCTCCACATGTCTACATTTGTATTGGGTGTGGTTTTCTGTAATGGTGCTCATCTATTGCAAATAGAAATTTCCTTGATGAGGGATAAGAACTGCACTTACCTGTGGAGAGGACAAATATTTAGAATGTGGTTAGGGATTAGTTTGGTTTAATAAAGTGGCAGTTATAGGTTCTTTTTCATGATTTATGGCTGTTTCCTAAGTTTTCAGCTTCAAGAATGAATTCTTTCTTGTTGAGTGGGTCTTATATCCAATTAGAGAGCAGTTGATTACCATCAAGTTGTGCATACCATTATTGCACCCTTAGAGTTATAATGAAATGGTGATTAGTCTTGTGAGTCACAGGCAACATAATTGGGTAAGACTTGTTTACTTTCTACATTGGAACCTTGTATGACACTTCTTGGAAGCATGAAAGCTAGTCTACAGGGAGGATGCTCTCAGGTCAGTTTTAGTTCAGGGGCCTCTGGGTCCTGTGTATAAAGTGAATGGTTTCTCCAGCAATAATAGATCACCTTCCAACTCTGAAAGTCACCAAGGGGCAATAGTGGTAGCCTGTAAGGTTTGGGGAGTTTCTTGAACAACCTTGAGCAATAATTCAACTGACAGATTTTCATGCCTGGTGTTGGAGATTTTTTCAATTGTCTTTTGTTCTTGAAGACAACTTTCAACATGGAAAATAGGTATATACATATTTTTATGCATGGTCTTATGTGTATCATAGAAATTTTACATAGATAGTTCAGAGTATGCTTCTTTGTGACTTTTTCCGTCCTATTGTTTTACACCCCTTCTTCCCTCTACTGTATTTGTTTCCCTCCCTTTTTCTAATTACAATCTCTGTCATATTTTCCAATATCTTCCCATCAGATCACTTGTAACTTGTTTCCTTCTCTATTGTTTTCCTAATATTATTCCTACAATGGTTCTGTTTAAGTTTCCTTGTTTTTACATTTACTACAGCATATGAGATCACATATGGGGCTGGGAACCTCACATGAAAGAGAACATTTGATGTTTGTGTTTCTGGTTATGGGATACCTCATTTAATATGATATTTTCTAGTTCCATCTGCTTACCTGAAATTTTATGTTGTCATTTTACTTTGCAGCGGAATACTATTACATAATGTATATGTGCCATACTTCCATTATCCATTTGTCAATTTTGAAAAAACAAATAGGTTGTTTACATTTCCTAGCTATTGTGAATCGACACATAGTGAACATGGCTGAGAAAGCATCTGTGAACTACAATACTGAGTCCTTTGGGCCTATACTTGGTATAGCTGGATGGCATAGGAGTGGTATAGGTGGGTCATAGGGTAGATTTAATTTTAGGTTTTTGAAAAATTTAACATTGGTATCCAGAGAGGCTGGACCAGTTTGTAACTCCAACGGTGAATGAGAAATTGATTTTTCTCCATAACCTGGGAAGCAAGTGTTATCAGTTGTTTTGCTGATTTTAGCTATTCTGAATAGAGTAAGATGAAATAGCAGATTTATTTTGATTTGTATTTCTATTATTGCTATGGATAATGAATCTTTTTGATAGACTTTTTAGCCATTCTCTTTTTCTTTTGGGAACTCTCTATTCAGTTCCCAGGCCCACTTTTCTTTAATTTCTTTCCATTTATTTTATGTATCTTTTATATCATGTATCTTTATCCCATTTATTTCCCCCATCTTTTTGCATCCTCCCTCTGCCCCTGCATCCCATCCCCCAAATAAAACAAAAGGTAAGAGGAAAAAAAGGGAAAAAATTAAAAATCTCATTATGGAAGCTGCAGTGTGACACAGTAAGTTAGGCAGTAAATGCCTTTATCCATATACCTTTACTTGCAAGTTTTCATTGCTTAGAGCCATTGGTCTGGTTCAAAAACTCTGCTTTCTACTACACTATCAATGCTTGACCCTCACTAGGACTCTTCTTAGATATGTTTTTGTTGCCCTATGTTGTGGAGATCCTGAAGCTATGGTTCTGTGGGTCAGGTCCCTTCACATGCTCCTGCAGATCATAGATAGAGTGGATGTTGGGGCAGGATAAGTCATAACCCAGATACTGTGCCTGGGCAGCTGCAGTGTTGATCTTCCCACTGGTTCTTCCCTGTCCTTACCACCAGAGTGAGCACTCAACATGGTCCCTTGCTAATTCACCTCTTGCAGCAATGAACAAGAGATGAGGCCAGTTCTCCTGCTTCCACACTCTCAGCATTGGCTCTCCCATACCTACCCCATTTGGGTCAGCTCTATTTTGTTGCCTAGGTAAGATACAGGTGCCCTTCTACCAAGTGCTGCAGCTCATGAAGGGTAGAGACAGGGACAACTCTCCAACTCTTAGACCATGGGGCCACCTTCTCTAACTGTCTCAGGCACTGATAGGCAGGAGGTTGGGGGAAGGGCATCGATCTTCTACCCATGCTGCCACATGTCAGATGAGCGACGGATCAGCTTTCCCTTTCTCATAACATTGGGGTTTGATCTCCCTCAGTTCTGACCACCAGGCAACTCTGCTGTGTTGCCTAAGTGAGGGGCAGGGCTTGTTTCCTGAGGGCTGCATCTGATAAGAGGAAGGGTCTTATCTGTTGTAGGCAGTAAGGAGCAAGGGGGCAAGGGAGGGCATCTCTCACCCTCCCACGCCACCACATGACAGATGACTAGTGGAAATAGCTCTCCCGTGCTTACAACGTCAGGCGTGACTCACCCATTCCTCTGTCAACAATGTTCACCAAGGTGAAGTGCAGGGCCTGTTCTCCCAAGTGTTGCAGCTAGTGGAGGCAGGGACATTTCTCCCACTCTTGTGACTGCAGGGTCAGTTCTCACACCTGACTCAGGCATTGCTGAGCAGGAGAAGGAGGCATCTTTCCCTTACCCATACCGTCACAAGATGGATAAGTAATGGGGAGAGCTCTCCCATACTTACAACTTCGGGGCTGGCTAACCCACCCCTGTGCCAACAAGGTTCACTCTGTATTGCTGCCCAGGCTAAGTGCCGGAACCCCATGCTAGGTATAGGGCCAGGCCCATTTTTTAATGTGTCATTTATTCTTTTGAATATTTTAGTTCTTTATAGAATCTGTATATGCTTCCTCTGTCAGACATTCAGCTGACAAAGACACTTTCCTATTCAAAGGTTTGTTCCTTTAGCTGTGCAGAATCTTCATAGTTTTATGAAGTCCCACTTATCTATTGTTGACCTTCAATCTTAGACAGCTGCAGTCCATTTCAGAAACTTATTCCTACATCCATATTGTATAGGGTACCACCTATATGCTTTCTTCTAGCAATTTCAGTGTTTAGGTATCACATTTTGGTCTTGATCCATTTGAAGTTAGTGTTTGTGGATGTTCATGGATCATGGGTCCAATTTCATTCCTTTACCTACGGACATCAACCTTTACTAATACCATTAGTTGAAGATGCTGTTTTTTCCTCAAGCATGCATTTTGGGAATTTTTGTCAAATAATAAATTGCTAAAGTTACATGTAATCATTTTGAGATGTTCAGTTTTGTTTCATTGGTCTGAGTATCTGGTTATGTGCCAGTATCACATTGTTTTTACTTCCTAGAGCTTTATAATAAGTCTTAAATTCTGGAATTACAATCTCTTCAGCATTTTTTTTTTTGGCTCAGGATTTGGTGAGGGGATATCAGAGTTATTTTATGGTTCCATATGGATTTTAGATTAGAGTTTCTATTTCTATGAAGAATGAGATGGGACATTCGATAGAATGGCACTGAATCTGCAAATGACTTCTGGTAAAATTTTAGTGGGAGGCTGCTTGTTGGTTCCCAGCTGCCCAGCTAGCTTAGACCTCAAATAATCACACAGAAACTGTATTAATTAAATCACTGATTGGCCCATTAGCTCCAGCTTCTTATTGGCTAACTCATATATTAATTTAACCCCTTTCTGTTAATCTGTATATCGCCACGTGGCAGTGGCCTACTGGCAATGTTTTGGCATGTCTGACTCTGGTGGTATCTCCATGACTTCTCCCTAACTCTTCCCTTCTTTTGCCTAGCATTCAGTTTAGTTTTCCCCACCTACCTAAGTTCTGCCCTATCAACAGGTGAAGGCAGTTTCTTTATTCATTAGCCAATAAAAGCTAATAGACAGAAGGACCTCCCACATCAAAAATTGTCACTGTTTTAATATTAATTCTATGAATTCATGTACATTCTGATTTTTTCATTTTCCATTGTTTTCCTCTATCTGTTTCTTCAGAGGTTTAACATAGTTATTGTAACTTTTTCCATCTTCTTAATTATGCTTATTCTAAGATATTTCATTTTATTTGAGGCCAGTGTGAATAGAAATGTGCCAATCATCTCTTTCTCTATATGTTTGATGTTGGTGTATAGAAAAGCTATTGATTTGTGCACATTGTTTCTGTATCCTGCCACATTGCTGAATTACTTTAGAATTTCTAGAAGTTTTCTGCTGGAATTTTTGGAGCTCTAGTATATAGTATGCTGTCATATTTAAATAAGGATATTTTGCTTCTTTTTCTCTATTTGTATCCCTTTCATTTTCTTCTTTAGCCTTATTGTCCCAGCTATTACTTTGAGAGCATACTGTAAAAAAGTAATGGTAGTGGACTCCCCTTCTCTCATTTCTAATTAAAGTGGGATTTCTTCAAACTTTACTCCTATAAATTTCCAATGTAACACTATTTTCAATAATGTCCAGAGGTTTTGTTGTATTATTTTCATTTTCATTTAGTTATAGGAAGTTTATTTTATTTCTTTCTTGATTTCTTCTTTGACTAATTTATTGTTCTATCATGAGTTGTTTAATCTCCATGTGTTTGTGCATTTACTAGAGGTGTTTTTGCTATCAATTTCAAATTTTATTGCATTATAATCAGACAGGATAAAGGAGTAATTTCAGTCTTTTTCAATTTGTAAAGATTTATTTTGTGTCCTAGGATTTGATCTATTGTAGAGGAAGTTCCATGTGCTTCTAAGGTTAATGTATTTTCTTTGACATTTGTATAGATTATTCTATAGTTATTTACTAAGTCCATTAATATATTAAGTCAATTAATCTGTTTTTCTGTTTATTTTTGTATAGATGATCTTTTGATAAAATAGAGTATCAAAATCATCTATCATTAATGGGATGATATTAATCTGAGTCTTTAAATCTGGTAGTGTTCTAAGACTGTACCTATTTATAAAGAAAACAGGAGTTTATTGTTGAAAATGAATTTAATTTCTTGATTCATTCAGTCAATTTATGCCTTTTGACCAAAGAAACAACACTACTAATATTTAAATATATTAGTGAAATGTGTGTGTTAATGATAGTCATTGCATTATTGATTTTAGGAGTGGTGTTTATGTTTTCAGTCATAATTTGTGTTTTAGTTATCAAGGCTAGGTATTTCTTCTCATTGTATCTTGGCTATGTCCATGACTCTTTTCATTTGGAAATGCTGCTTTTTTGATTGGGGGGTGGGTTTGTTGCATATACTCTTTTAGGCTGTTTTTGTGGAAAGTTTATATTTCTCTTTTAACTATGGAGGAAAGTTTGCTGGGTATACTAGTCTATGTTGACCCTCATGGTTCTACAGTACTTGAAATTCAGTGTTCCAGTCTTTCCTGGCTTTCAAACATTCCATTGAGAATTCAGCTGCTAATATGTCGGATTTTTAAAAAATATACTGTTTGTGTGTATGTGTGTATTTGTGTTTCTCTTGAAGCTTTTAGTATATACTCGTTGCTCTGTATGCTTAATATTTAAACTATGATATGCCATTGTAGTAAGAGACTGCTTGTTTGTTCCAGCTGCTCAGCCTCGAAATAACCACACAGAAACTGTATTAATTAAATCACTGCTTGGTCTATTAGCTCTAGCTTCTTATTGACTAGCTCTTATATCTTAATTTAACCAACTTCTATTAATCTATGTATCACCATGTGGCTGTGGCTTACCAGCAAATTTCCATCTGGTGTCTGTCTCTGGCAGGGCTACATGGCTTCTTCTTGGCTCTGCCTTCTTTCTCCCAGCATTTAATTTAGTTTTCCCCGCTACCTCTATTCTGCCCTACCAGGCCCAAGACAAGTTTTTTATTAACCAGTGGTATTCACAGCATACAGAGGGGAATCCTACATCACCTCTCCATTTCTGTTTAAATAAAAACATAGGTTTTAACTTTAACATAGTAAATTTACATATGACAAAACAGGTATCAAGCAATAATTACAGTTACAATATTTTATCTACTTTATCTTTTATCAAAACTAAGAAAAACTATAAATAACTAATCTTCAACTCCATCAAAGATCCCAGAGGATATAATATTACCTAAGTAAACAGGGAGTGCACTGTAAGCAACTTCAAAACTCTAGAATTGACAGAGACATCTCACTGCCTGGACAGTCACCCAAAGTTCTTCTGTAAGATTGGAGGACCCATCTTTACCCTACAGGCCCATAGTATCCATCAGACTTTTCCATGAAGCAGGAAATTTTAAAGATAGTTCAACCCATATTAGCAGGTTGTCAGTCACTTTTTTCTGTGTCTGCAGAATGTCTGACAGACTCTTTCATGAAGGAGGAACCCCGAAGGATTGTCTCACCTTTAGACAGGTTCAGCCATCATTTCTCTGAGGGTCCTGCATGTCCAGTTCATACAGCACATCATCAATCAGGCCAGGCAAGAGCAGTTTCTTACCTAAATGGCTAAGAAACTCTATGTGGAGCCTCTTTGATGCCCATCATCTTCTTGAAGTAATTGATGCTGCCAGGGACAAATGTGTCTCATTGAGATGTAAAGTCTTAAGCTCTTAAAACATTTGAAATGCCATATTCTGAAGGTCTCTGAAAGATTTGAAAAATACCCATTTAACTGAAATATATCTCAATATATCTAGAAAACCTAACTAACATGGCTACAAGCTTGACTATTATATACATTACATTTTTAAATAAGCTGCATAAACACAATACCTTAATCAAGAGCAGAAATATACATACATCAAAATTGAACTTAAATATGTATTAATAGATCAAGATTCATACAAATGCAAATCTCTATAGCATATCCCCCTTTAAAAGTAAACAAACATTTACAGACAATATTTGGGAATATGAGTATAGTTCTTTCCAAACTGCTTCCAACTTTCTGTTGGGCAAAATAATTTTTTGGTGGTGCTTGTGGAGAACTTTCAGGGGGTCTTAGTCTATCAAACCACATTAGTCTGAAAGGAATCCACATGTTCTCTTCTTCTATGAAAACATAAGTTGAACCTCTTTACTAAAACAACATATCCCTAGACCCAAATTTTGAAATCAAGATACCTTTAGAATATGTATGTTGGTTTAGCTTAGCAGCGCATACAATGAAATGTCTCTCTGTACTTAGCTCCTTCACAGTCAAAAACTTTAAAGAAAACACAATAATATACATAATCCAGACACTCTGCACATATTCCAACTTTACATAGATTATTTTTCTTACACTCTTACTTTCTCTACAAGTTTAATATTTATATTATTATTTTTCTTCCTTTAATCTATGATTGTCTGTACTCTTATATTACATTTACTGTCTCTTTACTCTTTTTCTTCTCTCTCCCAAGCCTACATACATTTTTTTTAAACATGCTGCATCTCATTTAGAGGTCTTTTATGTCTGAATCTGTCCTATTGTGTACCTTAAACCCTTTTCTGTCAAGGAGAGCTTCTTAAAATGATAGGTGACATTACTAGGACTAAGGCTGCTTTACCTTTTGGCTCTGCCCAGTCCAACATGTCTGATGCCCATTCACTGCCTCTGAGAGCCATTCTCTCTACTGCAGATCCAGGTTCAGGTCACAGCAGGTCTGTGTTGCCATGAAGCAAGTTGTAACACTCTGTTCACAAAACCCATTTAAATACTTCATAGCTGAACCTCCTGAAAGAGTCAGAATTCATGCTGGCAGCATGGCCTAGGAAGCCACCATTTAGAAACCACACTTTTTTTTTCTGCTACCGCCTAATTAACAAAACATCTCTTAAAGGAGCCAATAGTGTTAAGACTTACTTAACTCTGTTCTTTTGTGTCTATAATTGCTCTTTAAGCTTTGTCAAGTTTTTAGCAGATATAGTCAACCATGTTGGAGTTCCAATTTGCTTTATGAAGTCTGAATGTTTGCTCCTAGCTGTCCAGAACCAAGATAATCATACAGAAACTGTGCTATTGACTCTAGTTTCTTATTGGCTAGCTATTACATCTTTTTGATGATTTTATTGAGCTATACATTTTTCTCTGCTCCCTCCCTTATTTTCCCCTTTCTTTCAGGCCTCTATAATGGTCCCCATGCTCCCAATTTACTCAGGAGATCTTGTCTTTTTCTACTTCCCATGTAGATTAGATCCATGTATGTCTCTCGTAGGGTCCTCATTGTTGTCTTGTTCTCTGAGATTGTGATTTGTAGACTGGTTTTCTTTGCTTTATGTTTAAAAACCACTTAAGATTGAGTATATATGAGAGTTGTCTTTCTGGATCTGGATTACCTCACTCAATATGATGTTTCTAGTTCCATCCATTTTCCTGCAAATTTCAAAATGTCATTTTTTCTGCTGTGTGGTACTCCATTGTGAAAGTGTACCACATTTTCCTATCTATTCTTTGGGTGAGGGGCATTTAGGTTGTTTGTAGGTTCTGGCTATGACAAACAATGGTGCTATGAACATAGTTGAGCACATGTCCTTGTGGCACAACTGAGCATCCTTTGAGTATATACCCAAAAGTGGTATTACTGGGACTAGAGGAAGGTCGTTTCCTAATTTTCTGAGAAATCACCACACTGACATCCAAAGGGGTTGTACCAGCTTGCATTCCCACCAGCAATGCAGAAGTGTTCCCTTTACCTCACAATCTCTCCAGCATAGGTTGTCATCAGTGTTTTTGATCTTGGCCATTATTATAGGTGAAGATGGAATCTCAGAGTTGTTTTAATTTGCATTTCTCTGATGACTTACTTTAACCCATTTCTATTAATCTGTGTATTGCCTGATGGCTGTGGCTTACCAGCAAGGTTCCATCCTGTGTCTGTCTCTGGCGGGACTGCATGGCTTCTGCCTGACTCCTCCTTTTTCTCCCAACATTCAGCTTAGTTTTCTCCACCTACCTCCATTCTGCCCTGCCAGGCCCAAGACAGATTCTTTATTAACCAATGGTATTCATAGCATACAGAGGGGAATTCCACATCATGGCATGGGAATTACCTGTCTATTTGGTGTTCTGTGTACTTTTTGCATCTGTATGGGTATGCTGCTTTCCTTAGTTTGTGAAGGTTTTCATCTACATTCTTTTTGAACAGATGGTCTATGCTATTTGCAATTTACTTGTGATTCTTCTTCCTCACTATACTTATTATTCAAAAGTTTAGTTCTTTAATGGTCTTCCACTTTTCCTATATAGTCCTTTCCTCTATGAGTGCATACGTATGTGTTTACTTTTTTCATATTCCTTGCTTATTTGGTCTAGATCCTCTACCTTTGAATATAGGTATTCTATTTTCTTCTTGATGCAGTCTACTTTTAAGGGTTTTCTTTGTGATTTCTGCATAAAATGAGTACACATCTTCTCCACGGTATAATTGAAGGGAAGGTTCTTTTTTTATAAGTATGAGGAAGAGTATAGCCACAGTTAAGAAAAGGGGGCCAAAAGAGGAAGACAAAAGAGAGGACAAAATTGGCACATAGCCAAAAATAGCAGGGTTCTAAGAGAATGAGAAGCTGGTGGAGAGAAGCCCGTGAGCTTCCCAAGTTTATCGTGGGAGAGTAAGGTGAGAAGAGTTGAGAAGAGCTGTAGGTAGCTGTGAAAATGAGGAAACCAGGATATCACCATGCAGTTTGGTATGCTAATAGGTATCACAGATAGTCATTTCTTAGATGTGTCTTTAGTATTTGACATTCCAGTCTTTTGTTAGTGATAAGGGGTAACTTAATTTCTTCTGTAACTGTTTCTTAGCTGAAACTAGGATATAGTTGTCAGGGCCCAGGAATTCTGGAATGCTGGTCCAAGTCTGAGAAGGAGAAGAGAATTCAGGTTAGTTGGAAATTCTAAAATTCTATCAGAAGCAGTGCACATCATCTTTCAGTATTCCCAGAGTTCAATGATTCTGAAGAGCACGTGGAGCTGGCACATTGCAAGCAATTTTTGAGAAAGTTATTGCCTGCAGTTGACTGGGAATCTGTTAGGACAGATATAGGCTAGGAGCACAAGGCAAAGTTAAGGAGCTTAGGGAAAAATCTTTACCTTGGATGTACACTTGAAACATCCAGTCCTATTGTCCTTGTAGTTGTGGAAAAAAAAAAGAGTTCTAAGACCAGGAAAAGGAAGGAGAGATCTTATCTTTAGGAAGAAACAGTAGGCTGAGAATCTTAAACTGTTGACTGAAGTATTCATCTGCAATCCCTTTGACCTGTGACAGGAGACTCTTAGCTATGACTTCTTGAAGCTTTCTTGAATTTCTTAAGTTTACAAAAATGCATAAAAGTTTTATATGTTAGTATTACCACTGTTTGGAATCTGTACTGAAATCCTCATTGCAGAAAAGGTAGTTACGTGTCTGTAAAAGCCTGCTGTGTAAATTAAAATGATATAGACTCACCTGATAACCCAAAGGTGACCCTAGGCTCTTTTACAGTGATCTTGATGGTGTGGGGGTAGAGACATCAATCTTTGGCTATCAAACAGGTCAGTATTAAATCCTTAGCTTCCAAACACTGCAACATTAACCTTCAGCTGTCACACCAAGAAGATCTGAGAGATGAGGAACTGGGTGAAACTGATATATATTTGTGAGGCAGAATAGAACGTTTAACTCAACAGTGTTCAGTTTAGGCAAGGCCCTGGTGGTGGGCATGGCATTGGACAATTCTTTGCCCAGCAGTCAAGTTTGCCACATTTGAATTAAGCAAGCGGAAATGCAATGGGGTTCATTTGTGCCCCGTCTTCTTTGGAGGAGACTTCAGGGCCACTAGTAGCTGGCATTTGTCTATCACAGGAAGCATTCTTCATTAAGCACTTTAAATGTTATGTTCAGCAGATCTCTGAGAGATTTTGAGGGCCATATTCTATTAAGTCTATCTAATTTTAGATAACCATTACTTGTTTTTATATACTTATTTCGGGTTTAACCTTAAAAACATATATAAAAGGCTAAACAAAGCTTGTCCCTGTATGTGAATTACATTTATTCTTAGAAAGACTCCAAGAATAGTTCTAAGCACATTAAGGGATTTAATTATTTATAAGGTGACTTACTATTAGCTGGCATGTTTAAATTATCTTTAACAGTTTAGATGTTAGTAGTTTTTATACGATTTGTATTTTACAGTTTTGTCACTGTTAAGTTTGAGCCTTAAAAATTGAATTTGCAATTTAATTGAAGATTTTTTGTCATTAAAATAAAACTTTAAACCATAAATATACTCCATAGGGAGACTGGGAACTTTATAAGACTGTAAATACAGTCAAACAAGGGATTAGAAACCTTATTTTCGTGATTCTTTTATACTGTACCTTTATAGAATATCACAGTTTCTTGTATGACTTGGTTTTCCCAAATAGCTATAGCTTAAAAAATTTAGAGAAGGCAAAAAGGTTAGACATATATCTTGTAGTCAGCTTCTGCTAGTCTGTAGAGACCTTAGCGATCTATAAAACTTATTTATCAAACATACCATATTTATCAAATATATGTTGTTCCTTATTTAAAAATTTCTAGAAGGCTTGTGTCAAACACAGCAAAGACATAAATGATTAGTCATACATCTCTAAGATGGTTTCTGTTAACCTGATTAGGCCTTTATAACCTCAGGAATTTATAAATCTTATTTGCTAAATATACTTTCTTCATCCAACATATATTGCTCCTCATCTAAAATTTTTACTCTTAGGACAATAATCATCATGCAAAAATCCATCCTAGTCCAAAATATCTTTAAGACATACTGTTGCCCCTTTTGTCCAAAAAGGAGATTCAATGATAAGCAAAGAGCTCAATAGGACTAAGATGTTTTATGTTTACTGCTCCATATACCGCTTATATCATGAGGTCATCTTAATCAAGGTGTTGGTGAAATTACATGGCATGAACTCTTTTAACCTTAGTAAAGACAACTGCCAGCCACATGGATGCTCCAGGATGATACTTATCCAGTAGAGAGAGAACATGTAGAGGGAGAGACAGAGCCTTTACATGTTATAGTCCCCAGGAAGGAATAACTGGCTCTAGTGGCCAGAGACATGGAATCACTGTGGAGATGCATAATGGTACAGAGAGAGAGTGTGAGTGACCGAAGTAGACTCTACAGTTTGAAGTTAACTATGGTGGGTTGCAGAAGCCAGGAGAAACAAATAATCCATACATGCTTAGAAGAGTCAAATCAGCAGTTGATTCACTTAAGAGAGATCAGGTACCTTGTATGTGGTCTATTTATGCCCTACCCAGAAGTTTCAGCTTCAGATGTTTCAAGTGAGAATATGACCATTCTAAGGTATGATTTAGGAGAAGATTTTTATTGTAGATATGAGTGTTTGGGTTGGGGCTTCACTCCAGTCCCTGGCATCCATGTGTCCAGGGAGTCTGAAATGTTTGGATAGAAGGTTCCATTCTAGGCCCCCTCCTCTGGGAGTTGCCTCAGTCCAGACTCCACCTCTGGAAAAGTCTGCCAAATGGTGACCCATCCCCAGAGAGACTCAAGACCACTCCCACAGGGTATTTAAACTGTCCCCTAGAGAACATGTTTAGAAAGACTTTGTGCCCACATATCTGGTCAATTTTCGAGAAAATTCTATGACTGGTATTGTTTTTTGTTTGGATAAAATGTTTAAAATATCTATTATATTCATTTGATTTATGATGTTATTGGACTACAGTATTTCTGCATTAGGTATTAATCTTAATGACCTGCCAATTGATGAAAATGTGATATTGAAGACTTTCAATATCACTTTGTGAGAGTCAATACATAATTTAAGCTACAGTAGTGTTTCTTTTATGAACTTGGCTACCCTGGTGTTTAATACAAAGATCTTAAGAATTGCAATGTCCTCTTGGTGGATTTTTCTCTTTGATGAGTATATAGTGTCCTTTAATATATTTTGGATTAATTTTAGTTAGAAGTATATTTTGTTATATATTAAAATGATTGTATTTGCTTGCTTCTTAAGTCTATTTGCCTGAAATATCTTTTCCCATGCTTTTACCATGAGGTAATGTCTATCCTTGATATTAAGTTGTGTTTCTTGGATTTAGCAGAAAGATGGATCCTGCTTTCTATGCCACTCTATTGGTCTATCTTTTTACTGGAGAATCAATGCAATTGGCGTTGAGAGTTATCAAGGAGTAGTATTTATTGATACCTGTTGACTCCTTGTGTTTTCATGAATGTGGTTCACTTTTTCAGATTGAACTTTCCCTTTCAGCACCTTCTATAGAGCTGGATTTATAGATAAATGTTGCCTAAACTTAGTTTTATAATGAAGTATTTTTCTTTCTCCCTCCATTGTGATTGATAGCTTTGTAAGTTATGATACTCTGGGTTGACATCTGTGGTTTCTCAGAATTTATCAGTCCAGGACTTTTTTCTTTTAGAGTTTCCATTAAAAGGTCAAGCATCATTCTAATGAAGCTTTATTTATATCTTACTTGGTCTTTTTCCCTTGCAGATTTTCATATTCCTCCTTTGTTTCATAAATTTAGTGCTTTTATTTTAATGTGTTGTAGTTTCTTTTCTGTTCCAGTTTATTTGATGTTTTATAGTTGGTTTCTTGTTAGGCTCCTCCTTCTTTAAGTTAGAAAATTTTTTTCTATGATTTTGTTAAATATTTTTGTGCCTTTTGACTTGAATTTCTTCTCTTTCCTCTATTCCTATTACTTATAGATTTGGTGTTTTTACAGTGATCCAATTTTCCTGAAGATTTTGGTTCTAGATTTTTTTCTTGTAGATTTAACATTTTTTTGACTGAGGTATCCATTTCTTCTGTCTTATCTTCCGTGCCTGAGATTCTCTCTTTCATGTGTTGTTCTGTTAGTGAGGATCACTTCTGATTTTTTGTTTTCAGTTCCTAATTTGTATTTATTTCCAGTTTTATCTATATTTCAGTTTTCTTTAATGATACTCTATCTACTTTCTATTATTTTTATTCTCATTTCCTGAATGGCTTTCATCATTTCATTCTACTGCTTGTTTGTGTTTTTATAGACTGTTTGAAGGGATTTATTCATATTATTTTAAAGAACCTTGAACATATTCATAATAGCTATTTTTTAAGTCCTTGTCTTGTGCTTCAACTATGTTGTATTTTTCTGGGCCTACACTAGATAGCGTTACTGGGTTCTGTTGGAGATACATTGTCATGACTGTTAATGACAGTGGTTTTGTCCTTGTATTTGATCATCTGGGGTTTTAGATAATTGTGTTTCTGGGTGTTGATATATATTCTTGCCTTTGTTGGGTAGGTATTATTTTTCTTGGTTTTTGTTGCCTTATCAGGATCTTAAGAATGTGTGGTGTCTCTGAGCTGCCTGGTAGGGAGTGCTTGTGCAGGTTAGTGGGTGGTAAAGAGAGATAGAGGTATGTTATGAGAAAAGGTTTAAAGAGGCTTTATGAAAGTATAAAGAAAATCTTGTTCATACCTATATGTGGGAACCGTAGAGAGCTTGAGGTGTGGTGGGATGAACCTGCAAGTAGGTTTCAGGAAGGCAAAGCATTATCTCAATGGAGATGGATGAGAAGGCTAGAGGGACTCTAGATTTGAACCAAGAGTTGTAATCTCCAGTGAAAAATGTTGAAATGGGAGGAGGGGCACATTGTTGGTAACACTTTGCTGTTTCTAGGTTTCCATGGCTGAAACAAAGTGAAGTGAGGAAGGAGGATAATGAGGTTTTATGGAGTCCACAGGAACTGGAAGTAGGATGGAAGAGCTGACTCCTACAAACAGTATGTTACACGGCTGGGGAATGTAATAAAAAAGTTGTAAATGTGGACAGGAGGAAGAGAGAAAACTGCCTACCGGATTCCCAGGCAGTGTCACCACTGGGATTCCAGGTAGAGACTGTTGCTGTGTATGTGCAGCTCATGTAAAGTGATGGAGGTGGAGAGGAAAGCTGAGTCCACCACAAGGTTTAATGGAGTACCCAAGGAATGCAGGTAGGGTCTGAGATCAGGACTCTGCATTTTGTCTGCTACAGGACTGAGAATAAAAATGGAGGGATTATAATTACGGTTTCCTTCTTTTAATAGTTGAATAGTAGTTCATTTTGCATATGTATTACATGTTGTTTATGGTCAGTTAGGTTATTTCCACTTGTGTCTATTTTAAAAAATGAGTATTAAAATTAAAAGGGGTGTTTTCATATTTATGAGTATAAATTCATATATATATAGATTTTATTTAGTTTAGACATAGTTTCAGCAACAGAATAGAAGGATACGTGGGGAGTTCAACTTTAACGTTCTTTTTTACCCAGCAGCAATATCCAATTATTGAAGCTTTTTCTACATTTATACCAGCTCTTGTCTCTGGCCTAGGTTAAGGTATTATTTCATCATGGTCTTGGTTTTCATTTTCATGGTGATTTGTAGCAATGCGCATTCATATAAAACTGTTGTCTTTTTGTATATGTTCTATTGTGAAATGTTTTAGTGTCTCATGTTTTACAGATCTTCTACAAAACATATTTTTTCATTCCAATGTCTTCTCTCTCTCTCTCTCTCTCTCTCTCTCTCTCTCTCTCTCTGTGTGTGTGTGTGTGTGTGTGTGTCTGTGTGTGTGTGTGTGTGTGTGTATGCACCAGCACTCCATGGCACATGTGCTACTAAGGATTTAACCTAGCATATAATAGATAAGTGTTAAAGAACTGAGTTGTAACCCCAGCCCTCATTTATTTTTATTTAAAATCTTGAGATAAGGTATCAATAGTTTTCTTAGGTTGGCATTAAGCTTATAATACTCCTGTTTCAGCTTCCTAGATTGAGATTACAGACCTGTACCACCAGGTACAACTGCCTTTTCAATGTTTTAAAGTATTTGTCTTGCTTTCCCCTTAGTTTCACATCTCTTAAATCATTAAAACATTTTTTTGAATTACATAAATTTTTAATATATATGTCATATATGCACACAATAGTAATTTTAAATATTAGAAAACTTCACTGACATTTGTTTTATTGTGTTTTTGCCCTACCTTTCCTACAGTGATAATGGCTTGGGATTTGTCTGTTTTGGGAGAAGGGAAGGGTCTCAAAGAGCAAACACAGAATGATCATGTTTTATTCGTACTGATGAGTGACAAAGCCAACATTTACTGAATTTTACTATATATCTGTCATGATTTTAAGCACTTTTAGCCTATTAACTAATCCTAGACAACTCTATGATGTAGACAGTATCATTATTCACGTTTTAATGATTAAAGAGGCACAGAACATAAAACGTTTGTCCGGAATCACAGGACAAACTGGTGGTCAAACCAGATTCAATCAAAGCCAGGCAGACCGGCTCCAGAGCTGTGCCACTGTGCGGCAACGTGGAAACGCAAGCTATAAACTGTGTGCACCGCGAGTCCATCTTTATAGAAGCAGCCTTTACAATGAAGTTCATAGGGCTGGGGAGGGGCTCAGGTCATGAAGGTGTCTGGTGCTCAGCCTGATGACCTGAGTTTAATCCTTGAAACCAACATTGTGAGGAGGGAAAACATCTTTTTTTTTTTTTTTTTTTGGATTTTTGAGACAGGGTTTCTCTGTGTCGCTTTGTTGCCTGCCCTGGAACTAGCTGTTGTAGATCTGTGCCTCCACTGCTTTACTTTTTTTGAAGTAGCCTCCTTCAAGAACAGAAAATAAAGCTGCTCAAGGCTGGAGACGGAGCTCAGTGATTGTTCGCTTAGCTTGCCTAGGTTTCATCTCCATTACTTCATGTAAGATAGGGTTGGTGAGGTGGCACAGCAGCTAAAGGTGCTTGATATACAATCCGGTGACCTGAGTTCAACCACTTCCAGGTGGTGGGGGCAGGTTCCCTGTTTACAAGGTTCCAACCCCCTGATGCCTCCACTCAGTGCCACTTAGGAAATGCTCCAAGGATCCCATCTTGTTGACTATTCTCCAACTGAGCCTAGTGACAAGTTTCATGGCCAAGGGGTGGGTATGATGTCACAATCAGGAGTAATCGCTCTGGACGCGGCCTGGGTTCTCCGGACGCAGGACCAGACTGGAGCTGAGGCCACGGCCGCCGCGGGGTAGCCAGGGTGCCTGGTCTCAGCCTTTCCCAGTAGGGGAAGGGGAAGGGGAAGAAGAAGGGGAAGAAGAAGGGGAAGAAGAAGGGGAAGAAGGGGAAGGGAAGGGTGGGGAAGAGCTCATCATAACATTTTTAGTTTATTTTTTGAACTAGTAGCAGGGGTTGGTTCTACTCTTTTGCATGTAGATATCAAAAGTTTTCTATATTTTATTGCAAATGTCTTTTATCCAGTACATAATCTTAGTGTTGTTTTTGAAAAGCCGATGACTGTGGATATGTAATCAATTGTGACCCATAATCGACTCCTTTGTTTCTTTCAGAATTACAGAACCAATAATTTATATGGCAGAAAAAGAAAGGAGAAAAACTTACAACTCAGTTTGTCTGCCTATAAGGTTTAAGAAGCTACAGACCGAAGAAATTCTGGTGAGGTACAGGCTAAAAAGGTTGTGGAATACTTGTCTTTTCTGGGAATGGGTTTCTCATCTAATAATTCAGGTGGCACCATTCAGATATTTTTTTCTCCTGTTGTGGTCGTGGAAATGGCCAACTGTTATGGTACTGGATGAGATTATTATCTTATGGATGAGATTATAATGAAGATAGAGATTGTATTGTGGGCATTCAATTAGTCAACCAGTCTGAAGAGAGATTTCCTTCCTTCTAGCATCTCTTCTTTAAATTTATTGTAGATTCCAGCATAACCTGTGGATACCCACAGAAGTGTGTCCACTCCACCTTGACTGAAGGTCAGAAAGCTTAAGCCTACTCTTGCTCTTTCAGAGTTATTGAGGAGAAGTTTAACTGAAGGCATGGCTAAAAACAAGATATCCTGACCTAATGTATGGTTACTTGGTGTTTTGGATATTAAGAGGCCCACAGAGGTGGAGCCCTTCTACCTTAACCAAAGGTCAGAGAGTTCAAGCTTATTCCTGCTCCTTCAAGGCAAGGCGGGGTTTGAGCCAGAGAGTGGCTGCCTACAGGATGCTTGGTCTAAGGTGTGGTCCCTGCATTGCTTGCCTAAAATAGCAGAATGTTTAACTCAGGAAATAGAGACTTGATGTCTCAAGTACTGAAGCAAGTAATTGTTCTGTTTGTCCCTTGTCTCGTGTTAAAGCAGTCTTTTGCCTTCTTCTCCCCTTTTTGGATTGGAGTATATAAGCATATGGAAAATAAACATGGGCACATTCAGTATTCAGGATTCGGCATTCACTGAGTTGCCCTCCTGGTACTATCCTACATCTCTGTATTTCTTTCATATCTTTGTTTCTCCTACCTAATTTACCTTTTTTATTATTAAATTTATTTTTTTCAAAATAATCTTTTCTCATTTTATATACCAATCTCATTTTCCACTCCCTCCCTTTCTCCTGCTCCCCCTATCTTCTCCCCACCCCCAATCTACTCCTCAGAGAGGTTAAGGCTTTTCAAGTGGCATCAACACAGTCTGACATCACTTTGAGGCAAGACCGAGGCCCTCCTCCCTATATCTAGGCTGAGCAAGGTATCCCTCCAAAAAGAATGGACTCCAAAACACCAGTTCAAGTAGCTTGGGTAGTCTGTGGGGCCACTGGCAGTGGGACCAGGATTTATTCTTATCTAATTTTTCTAATCTACTCTACCCTGCAACACATGCCCTTACCCCAGAACATATCCATCAAGCCTGGACCACAAAAGTAACCAGTCAGCTAAGTTACTGAGACAGCATACTAGTTAGCATATGCACTGGTTTACTTCATGACTGTGTTCATTACAATGGTCTTTCTGTCTGTATATATGTCTTAGCTAGGGTTGCTATTGCTGTGAGGAACACCATGACCAAAAGCAACTTGGGAAAGAAAGGGTTAACTAGTCTTATATATATCAAGTCACAGACAATTATGGGATGGCAAGACAGAAACTCAAACCTGGCAGGAACCTGGATGTAGGAGTTGAGGCAGAGGTCATGGAGGAGTGCTGCTTACTAGCTTGCTCCTCATAAACTGATTATCCTGGTCTCTTATAGAAATTAGGACCACCAACTTGGAGGGGTATGGCTCCACCCACAATGGACTAGTCCCATCTCCATCAAACACCAGTTAAGAGAATTCCCTGTAGGATTGCCTACAGTTCAATACTATGGAGACATTTTCTGAATTGAGATTCCTTACTCTCTGATGACCCTAGCTTGTGTCAAATTGACATAAAAATTTATTTTACTTCTGATTGATAGGAATAAAAAAGGTAAAAGTAACAAGAACTCATATTTGTATTTTCACTAGTGCTAGCATATTTATATGCTTTATATAATTATCTTATGTGATTCTGTACCTCAGCTCTCTGATGATGGCTAACACTATCTCCCTGTTGCACATTAAGAAGGTACTCTATCCAATGTCACCTGCATAATAAGTGATATAAATTAGGCTAGGAACATGAATTTTTGAAATTTGCACTTACAATGTTCACCTTCCCATTTATGTGACAGTGGCATAAAACATTTTGCTTTTGTTTGGACTAAATAAAATGTTTGCAAAACAGCACTATTGTATTTGAGTTAGAAAAATGCCTTGATGCTTATGATTCTCCTTTTTAAAAGTGTGAGAAAACAACTTATCCTGAATAAAATCAGAGATATAAAGAACAGATAGATCCAGGAAAAGGGGAACTAAAATTTCCTCCTACCCATACATAGCTTTCCCCTTGGACAGTTTCCAACCCTGTTCCCAGAACCACAGCCTCACTGGAGCCCTCGGTGTATGATGCTGGAGTTTGCAGATCCCCACAGACTTGCCCTTCAACCCAGGAGCTATCACCGAATTGAAATCAAAGAAAGGATTATTGATTTCTTCTAGCAAAGAAAGAGCACATCCAGAAAGGCAGCTCATTAGTCTTTAGCAGGGCATAATTATGTTTCCAGCTTGTCAGCTGGAAAGGCCTTACTAGACAAGAAGTAAGACTCTGCCATAGCAAAAGTTGCAATATTTAGGCAATTTCTGAGAGAGTTTACATAGAAATCTGAAGAAGTGATCAAATTCGAGGAACATTGACAGTTGCTCCGTGGTATTTGCCACGCCTTGGTAGCGCCAGTGTGGCACGGAAGGCCTAGAGGATATTTGAAGAGCTGGTTTCTGATATCAAAAATAAAACAACATCAGCGTTGTATGATTGTTCGTTTAGATTTTGTAGTTATTATTTAATCAATCCTGCTTGTGTGTGCTAGGACCTTTCTCAGCCTCCAAACATTCAAATTTGAGCTAAAATACAATTATTGGCTTTCAAGCTAAGTTATCATTTACCAGGACAACAGTATAATAATAAAATAAATGGATGAAACAACAAAACATACAAAGTAAAGAAATCATTTGTAGAACTTCGGGTCTGAGGAAAGTTTGGGAGAAAGAAAAGTCAATGAAGCCAAAGAATAATTTGTGCCTTCAGATTTTTATATAGCAGGATAATGATTGTAACTCTACTTAACAATGCAGGTGCTGGGAGTTGTGTAGAAAACGGAGTTGGTATCAAGGAAGAACCAAAGGGAAATAACCCAGTAGGAGACAGGAAGCCTGCAGTCTTAGGATGGTTGTATTTAAATGAATTCTAATCAGAAAAGGTAATTTAAAAAATTTAAGGATTTAAGGTTCAGGATCTTGGTGTTTGTTTTGTTCTGTTTGTAGTAATAGCGATGAAAGTTTTAAGGATTTTGTTGTTTATTTGCTTTGTTCTGTTTGTAGTAATACTGATTGAATTCTCCAGGGCCTTACACATACCAAGTTAGTACTCTAAAATATTGATCTGTACTCCAAACGCATAGTTTATTTGATAGAAACTGTGTTTGAGGAGTCAGAAAAGTATTGTGATGTATAATGGTAATAATTGAACAACAATGTGTACATACTAGCTATGATTAAAGTGTACATTTAAAATTATTGAAATGGTGCTCTAGTTTCCTTAAGTCACTACCACAAAGTGCTTTCGAAAAAAGAAACTTGAAGAGAAAATATTTATTTGGCTTGCACTTCTATGTTATAATCCAGCATTAAGAAAAGTCAAGGTGGGGACTCAAGTCAGGAACCATGGAGGAATGCTGCTTGATGGTTTATTCTCTAGATATTCACAGATTCATGCTTAGATAGTTTTCGTATATACTCCAAAATTGCCTTGTCAGGAACTTGCCAGGATCAAAGTAGGTTGAGCCTTACTACATAAATTAAGACAACCAATATGCTCTTCAGAGGTGTTTTCATGGACCAACCTAATAAAGTTGAGACTTTCTTCAGATGGTTATAGACTCTGTAAAGTTGACAGTTAATGTTAAAAAAATGTTTTATTATCTTGTCAACTAGATACACAAACACATGACTTCAGATCATTCTTTTTCATTCCTTGTCTATGACATGCTAATATTATAAAACAATCTTGAACCAGCATTGTCAAGTGAGTCCCTCCTCCAACTGCCGTTCACATCTGCCACCATCTTCAGGCGTAGCTCTCAACATAGGGTTCATGGACAAACTTGGCCTAGCCTAGGTCCAATCAAGCAGCTCTTGCACCTGCTTTCTAGGGCCTAACTCCTATTATGCATCTCCTTCACTGGCCTAACCTAAGGCAAGCTCATATCAGATACACAACCAATGCAGTCTACATGCTCAGATCATTGCAAAAAAAAAAAAAAAAAAAAAACAACTATATGAAATAGCATGATAGCAAAACTTCCATCAACTCCACTAGTAATAAAGAAATGTTCTCTAATGAGACTTGCCTAGATGAACTTCAGGATAGAGTATTTAAAAGAGCAATAAAATTTTAGCAAAGTATTCAAAGAGTATAAAGAAGTCATGTACAACTCATTAAAATTAAACATAAGAGAAAGAACACCCGAATAGTTTACAAGAACACAGAAATAACATAGTTGAATAAAATAAAGAAGACATTTCAGGATTTGAAAATGGTATTTAGTAAAAACATAGAAATATTAAAAAGAACTCAAGTTGAAAATAGGAAGGAATTGAAAAACTCACTAACCCAACTAGAAAACACATGGAAAATCATTATAAGTAGAGCATGACCATTAGAATATTGAATATTAGGAGTTGAAGATGATATAGAGGAATTGGAGCACTGAAACAAAGAATACATTTGATAAATACACTAAAACAGCAGAAAAATATGGTACAATATGAAAAGAGTAAATTCTTGAATTATAGGTATTGACAAAGGCAAAGAAATCAAGTTCAATGCGATAGACCAGATCTTCAATAAGAACATAGAATATAACATCCCTAAATTAAGAAAGACATAACTATACTGATACAGGATGCACACATAATACCAATAGGCTAGAGCAGAAAAGAAATTCCCCAAGACATATTATACTAATTACACTAAACACACAAACCAAAGACAAAATATAAGAAGCAGCAAGAGAATAACAGAAAAGTCAAATATAAAGAAAAACCCATCAACATAATAGCTGATTTTCCAATGAAAATATTAAAAAGTAAAACAGGTTGGAACAACATACTCCAAGTTCTAAAAGATCACAAATACCAACCTAGACTACAATGCCCAGGAAAACTATCAGTCATAGTGGAAGGAGAAAGAAAAAGTTTCCATCATAAAAACAAGCTGAAAGAATTTATGGCAGTCAAGCCAACCCTACAGAGAATATTGAAAGCAATAAGTCAGATGGAAGCGAGGAGTAAGTATAGTCAAGACACTGTATAGAAAACAAAGTCATAATTATTGAAATTCAAACTACAACTATGAACACAAACCAGGAAAACAAAAACAAAAATCTCCCCCAAAAAATGACTTCAGTCAATGCACACCTTTTAACAAACACCATAGATTCTAGTGGACTCAATTCCCTAATCAAAAGACACAGTTAATTGAATGGATTAGGAAACAAAAATACATGTATTTGATGTCTACAAGTAACTCAGTTTAGTTTTAAAGACAGGGACCACCTTCAAGTGAAAAGATAGAAAGAAAAAATATCCCAAGCAAACTGGCCGGGGAAGCAAGAGGTGTCTGTTGCGGGAGGTCCTTCCGCTCCTCCAGCCAATAGCCACCAAGATACCAGCCCATTGGGGCGTGGTATCTTTCCCTTTAAAAAAAGCGGCCACTTCCCTCCTCGCTCTCTTTACTTCCTGCTCCGGTTCCGGCGACTAGACTTCTTCCTAATTGCGTGCGTAGAGGGCTGTTGTCTGGGACGGTGATTTGTAAGTTTATTCCCTTTTAAATAAATACCACCCTATTAATCACAATTCCAAACTGGTGTGGGATTGTTTATGACTTGCGCCTTCATCTGGCGCCCAACATTTGGTTTTAGAACCCCTCCTTCCCCCGCTCGGCTGCCGGCCGCCAGTTCGGCCGGCCGCGGCCTGTGCCTTGCGGCCTGTGCCTTGTGCGTGGAGCCAGCAGTTTAACATAAATCATCACGCAGTGGCTTTTCTTGCTGCAGTTCTTTATATTTTCCCTTTAGACACCTCAGATTGACTTCAAGTCCCCACGCAGCCTATCGTTTGCCTCGCTACTTGGATTTAAATTCCACAGGCCCGCGTAGTCTCTGCCCACATGGTTTGCTCTTTTCTGAATCGTTTTCAAATCTCCCTTGCAAGCGCAGCTCTTAAGCGGAGCGAACCAGAGCACGCGGTTACCGGTTGCGGAAAGCTGCAACCCCTTGGGACGACACTGTCACGTGGAGGCATACACGGCTTCCGGGTTACTCTTCTCTACCCCTGGATTCTGGGTTTATGGTTCCGTGTACGGAATTGATTTAATTACATTTACTTTGTTGAGCAACTTGCATTTCCCAGTTTTTAACAAATACTAGGCGGACACTGAAACAGGACCCCGTTTTCGTCGCGACTTGGGAACAGCGCCACCTGCTGGATAATAGGTAATATGGCAGTTTTCGTTTCCAACATGAATTTTACTATTTTGACTACCAAAACAATGGGTTTTTTCATGCAAGGTTTATACGACTATGGAGATAACTTAATTTACTGGTTACTAGGTTTCAGTATTCTTTTGAATATTCTATTATTTAGGAAAAACATGGTCCTAAGAACCATACAATCTTTACCAGAAACTAATACAGGTCAGGAGATTCAGGATTCAAAAGCTTTGAAATCACAGGTGCAGAATGGGGACCAAAAAATTGATACCTCAGTGAAATCACTAGAAACACATGTAGCTCAGGAGATTCAGGATTTAAGAGAGACAATGATAAAAAGACTTGAAATGATTGAAGAAATTATTGGAGCTGGTGAACAGAGTAAGAAGGCACAAGGACAGGATACAATGCCACCACCAGCTATTAGATCTGGCTTACCCAGGGTTTTAGCGACATACCCTGTAATTCATTCTGACAAAGCGTCAACTTCTAAAGGCTCAAAGGGAGTCAGAGAAGCTAGATGGATGCCAATAGCAATGAATGATCTAAAAGAAATTAAGCAGGCAATTGTTACCTTTGGCTTGCACTCTGCATATGTTAAGGAAATGATAAGGACTTGGGCTTCTAATGCTAGAGCTACCCCCCATGATTTCCATCAGTTAGTGTCTGCAGTCTTAGATAATGGACCTTCCTTGATGTTTGGAATCTATTTCAGAGAAGAATCCAAACATATGGAACAGCAAGGAAGAGCAAAAGGTGTGGAGGTTTCCCAAGATCAAATTCTTGGTGTAGGAGAATATGCTGACCCACAGGTCCAAGCTCTTTATGATGATGAAGTACTGTGTTTATGTCACCAAGCAGCTTTAAATGCTTGGAATAGGCTACAAGATCCAGCAAAAAGGGTTGAATCATATACCAGAATTAGGCAGGGACAGAGAGAACCCTTTATTGACTTTTTGCAAAGATTAATTAAGGCTCTGGACATAGGGGTAACAGACCCAGAAGCTAGACGACTACTTCTTGAATCTCTAGCTTTTGAGAATGCAAACATAGAATGCAAAAAGATAATTGGGCCTTTAAAGTTTAGATCAGCACCTATGGATGAATGGATTCAGCATACAATGAATGTCGAGACGTTTAGCTATAATGATGAATCTTGGGTAGGAGAAGCGATTTCCAAAGCAATGAGGAGACATCAAACTGCCAGGTGTTTTAATTGTGGTAAATTAGGACATCTGAAAAGGGATTGCAGGCAAAGGATTTCTAGGAATAATATCCCTTCTGGGAATGACAAAAATAGGAGACCTCGGCCTTCAGGTATATGTAGGAGATGTGGTAAAGGCCGACACTGGTCCAACGAATGCAGGTCAACAACAGACAGACAAGGCAACCCGATACAGTCGGGAAACTCCTTGAGGGGCCTCTCGCAGGCCCCCAAGCCAACAGTGGCCCAGTCATTCCCAGTCACAGTAGAGAACGTGCCTCACCAAGAAAATTAAAAGCTCCAATTTCTGCTGTAAAAAATATTACTGGTCTAAATGATGAATTACGCATGGAGGATGAGTCAAAAAACCCAGTAGGACAGAGTAAACGTATATTTTGGCAGACTTCTATTAATGATCAAAGACCAAAGCTAAGAGTCTGTATAAATGGCACTTTTATTGAAGGCTTATTGGACACAGGTGCGGATGTAAGTATTATTACTCCAGAATCTTGGCATCCAAATTGGCCTCTTCAAGAGGTAGATGTTCAGTTCCTGGGAATTGGAACCCTATCTCGTGTAAAACAAAGCACAAGATGGGTTGAATGCATAGGGCCTGAAGGGCAAATAGGAAGACTAAGGCCATATATTGCCAATATCGCAATAAATTTATGGGGCCGCGACCTGCTACAGCAATGGAATACCCAGATTAACATTCCTGTAGTTCCAGGAACTCATAATTCTGGGAAGGACATGATGAGATATTATGGGAAAAGGTCACCAGCCATTCAGGCTGTACAAGAACATACAGCAAATACCAAACCTTTAGAGGTACCAACAGCCCTACCTTTAAAATGGCTAACTGAGAAGCCAATATGGATCAAACAGTGGCCTCTAGCTGAAGATAAATTACAGGCATTGGAACAGCTGGTGCAAGAGCAACTAGATGCTCAACATATTGAAGAATCAACCAGCCCTTGGAATTCTCCTGTGTTTGTTGTAAAAAAGAAATCCGGTAAATGGAGAATGGTGACAGATTTAAGAGCTGTCAACAAGGTAATTCAACCTATGGGCCCACTACAATCTGGAATTCCTTTGCCTTCTCTATTACCAAAAGGATGGCCTCTTATAGTTATTGATTTGAAAGATTGTTTTTTCACCATACCGTTACAAGAAAAGGATAGAGAAAAATTTGCCTTCACAGTGCCTACTTATAATAATTCTCAGCCTAATAGGAGATATCAATGGACTGTCCTCCCACAGGGTATGCTCAATAGTCCTACATTGTGCCAATATTTTGTAAGTAAGCCATTGGAAATAATTCGTAAACAATTCCCCAAGTCCATAATTTACCATTACATGGATGACATCTTGTTATCTGATTCAAATAAAGATACTTTAGAAAGGATGTTTGAAGAAGTAAAGAAAGTCTTGCCTAGGTGGGGATTACAAATTGCCCCTGAAAAGATTCAAAGAGGAAATTCTATTAATTACCTAGGTTACAGAATAGGGTTAGAGAAAATTAAAACGCAAAAGGCACAAATTAGGCGAGACAGGTTAAAGACTCTTAATGATTTCCAAAGATTGTTAGGAGACAGATTTCCAAAGATTGTTAGGAGACATTTCCAGTCTACGACCAGCTGTTGGGATAACACCTGATCTAATAGTTCATTTAAACAAAACCTTAGATGGTGATAAAGATTTGAATAGTCCAAGAAAACTGACAGCTGAAGCAGAAAAGGAACTGACAATGATTGAGGAAAAATTACAGGAGGCACATGTGGATAGGGTGAACCCAAATCTTAGCTGCATCCTAGTCATATTGCCTTCCAGAATTTCTCCTACAGGGATTCTAATGCAGAGGGAAGATATTATTTTAGAGTGGATATTTATACCTAATAAACCAAGTAAAAAATTAAAAACTTATGTGGAAAAAGTCTCTGAATTAATTATAAAGGGTAAACTGAGACTTCGTCAACTAGCAGGTATAGACCCAGCAGAAATTATAGTGCCTTTTACTACTGAAGAAATAAAAAAGTTATGGGAAGACAATGAACCATGGCAAAGAGCTTGTGCTAATTTTTTGGGAGAAATTAATAGCAACTATCCCAAAAGTGGTAGACTTAACCTAATAAAGAGAACTTCTTGGATTCTTCCTAGAATTGTACGTGATGCTCCAATAACTGGAGCCCGTACATTCTATACTGATGCAAATAAATCAGGGAAAGCAGGTTATAAGTCAGATGAATTGAGTAAGGTGGAACAAAGCCCTTATAATTCTGTCCAGAAGGCAGAATTATATGCCATTCTTATGGTGCTAAGGGATTTTAAAGAACCTCTTAATATAGTTACAGATTCACAATATGCAGAAAGAGTTATCTTGCATATTGAAACTGCTGAATTTATACCAGATGACACAGAGTTGACTTCATTGTTTATCCAGGTACAAGACATAATCAGGAACAGGCTTTGTCCGATGTACATAACACACATCCGGTCCCATACAGGTCTGCCTGGTCCTCTAGCACAAGGCAACGCTGAGATTGATCAATTATTGATTGGAAGCGTGTTGCAGGCCTCAGAATTTCATAAGAAGCATCATGTCAATAGTAAAGGCCTAAAGAAAGAATTTTCCATTACATGGCAACAAGCTAAGGACATTATAAAGAGATGTCCTACTTGTTCCTTCTATAATCAAACACCGTTGCCTGCAGGGAGTAACCCAAAGGGTACTAAGAGAAATGAAATCTGGCAGATGGATGTGTTCCACTTTATGGAATTTGGTAAATTAAAATATGTACACCACACCATAGACACGTATTCAGGTTTTCAATGGGCTACTGCCCTGAGCTCAGAAAAGGCTGATTCAGTAATCACACATCTATTGGAAGTTATGGCCATCATGGGAATACCTGCACAAATAAAGACAGACAATGGTCCAGCATATGTATCTAAGAAAATGAAACGCTTTTTGCTTATTATAATATAAAACACATTACAGGTATACCACATAATCCCACAGGTCAGGCAGTTATAGAAAGATCAAATCGTACTATAAAGGATATGCTGAACAAACAGAAAGGGACCGAAAATACCCCCAGAAATAGATTACATAATGCTTTATTGACCTTGAATTTTCTTAACGCTAATGAGAAAGGAACGACAGCAGCAGAAAGACATTGGATAATGGAAAAGTCTGCTGAACTAAATCAACCAATTTATTTCAAAGATGTGCTGACCTCTCAATGGAAGCCAGGAGATGTGCTACGTTGGGGAAGGGGTTTTGCTCTTGTTTCCACAGGAGAAGAAAAATTGTGGATACCATCAAAATTAATAAAGGTTCGATTTGAAGAGGAGAAACCTCTTGGAAAGGAGAAATGACAACTCATCCACAATGATGATATTCCTACAGGTGGTAAGAAAAACATATAGAATGGGGGCAGGGTTCTGTTCTTATCTCCACAGGAAAACACTCATCTTTGAAAAATTCAAGGGATCCTGGATGTTTGGATACTGACAGATGGAAAAATACTTGCCCAATAGGAACTATTAAGAAAACTGAATAAGTTGTGTAAGTAAAATATACTAAACCATATTTCTAAATTTATAGAGCTGGTTTTGAAGTTGGACTCTGGCTCAGTCCCTCTCCAATTCCAAGCCTGTTGGTAAGAGAAAAACCCAGAGTTTCTGGAGTTTCTGTCTCATGTCAAGAGCCATGATAGGGGACAGAAAGAAATATGAGTTTAGAAAACATCTTTGCTTTTCTTCATATCTATCATACTTTTCATTGAATATATCTATCATTCCTTTCATTGAATATATGTGTGTGTGTGTATGTGTGTGTGTGTATGTCTATATGATTGATGTTTAAGTTTTTCACAATGAACAATGAGTTTTTCCTGAAGTGACATTTAAAGTTTCCAGGAAGAAGATGGGGCCCCATAACAACGACTCCACCTGGTTGATATGACGTCATGATACCGATAGCGCTACTACAAGACCTGTTTTGGGTACCAGCTGCACAAGACGATCCCAACTTGGTTAGCTGAAATGGTGCACCTCTTATACAACATTTTGGCCAGACCTGCACAAAATACTCAGAGACTATTTGCAATTTTAAAAGACATCGATCTTGAAATTTAACCATCATTTTACTTTCACAGGATCCCCCAGAAAGAACGTCGCCCCCATGACAGCTGGAAGTAACTCTAGAGGACGACGTCCCCTCTCCCAGTAAAGTTTGCCCTTGGGTTTAGGGACATCATTTAGGGGTTGATTATAAATTGGTATATGGTTGAGGGTTGGGGAAGGAATTTTATAATAAGCTCAGGGATCATTTGAAAAAAAAAAAAAAAAGAGGGATAATAGATTGGTACTTGTTGGTACTTGTGAGTTATTGTTTTGAGACAAATGTATTGGTATCGATTCTTATATATTGATACAAAGTGAAATTATATTGACTATTGTATGCATGCATGTTTCTACCTCTGTTTAAAAACATTTTTTATGTATTGACATATATTGTATTGATATATATTGTATATATTTACCATATTGCAGTGTACATTTCTACCTCTGATTAAGATATTTACATATTGCTTGTGTATTGATATATATTTACCATACTGCAATGTATATTTGTACATTGCTTATATTTGGAGGTCATTGTCCTCATTTGTTTCACAGTTATTTATTGTCTTAGTCTTTAAGTTAGATAGGTATTGAGAATTATATAGATCAATAGTATTCTAAGTTTGTCATTTATAATTAGACTAATCAGGTTCTTTAGATACATAGAGATTATACTCAGTATAGATAGATAATCTTCAACCTCTTCAAAGAGCTGTAGAAAATGGCCTTTAATCTAACTCAGAGTTTTGTGGTAGTGAGACACAATTGCTCCTGGCAACACCGCTCTATTCCCGAGAGAATGTTGAGCACCAAAGACACTCCACCCGGAGCCTTTCTTCTTGGCTGAACTGGCCTTTGGGTAAAGAAATGCCCATACCTCAACCACTGACAGAAATACAGAGTATCTGTGAATGGAAAAAACAGGACTGTCATATCCTGCCAAGACAGGGTAAGATAGTTTTGACAAGTTTCTTGCCTTTGAAAATGGTGTGTCAGTTATGTTAGGCCTTAGCCAAAGTTGGTTGCTTCAACGCTGCAAACGTGACCTTGGGTGATTGCCCAGGTAGCTAGTTGTCTCTGTGATTTGTTGCATGTTTTAGAAGTTGTTTGATTGCACTTCCTAATTACTCAGGTAACATTATTTCCCTTCTCAGATCTTCGATGGGGTTGAAGACTATATAAATGTAGTTACTTTCGACTCATGACTTAGCCAAGCTATTTATTATATAAGACCTAAGCTAGTTAGAATAGGATATTTGTACTTATTGTATATAATTTCATAGTAGGTTTAGAACTCTCTTACTTAAATAAAAGGGGGAGGTGTTGCGGGAGGTCCTTCCGCTCCTCCAGCCAATAGCCACCAAGATACCAGCCCATTGGGGCGTGGTATCTTTCCCTTTAAAAAAAGCGGCCACTTCCCTCCTCGCTCTCTTTACTTCCTGCTCCGGTTCCGGCGACTAGACTTCTTCCTAATTGCGTGCGTAGAGGGCTGTTGTCTGGGACGGTGATTTGTAAGTTTATTCCCTTTTAAATAAATACCACCCTATTAATCACAATTCCAAACTGGTGTGGGATTGTTTATGACTTGCGCCTTCAGGTGTCACTATCTTACTATCTGACAAAATGGACTTTAAACTAAAACAAATGAAATGAGATAATGAAAGACACTTCATTCTAACTGAGAGAAAATTAATCAAGAATACATCACAATCATAAATATATATACACCAAACTCTGATGTACCCGATTTCATGAACTATTAGAATTAAAGAAGAAATCAAAAAGGTTAAAAATGTTAGAACTAAATGGGAATGAAAACACAACACAACAAAACCTTTGAAATACAATAAAAATAGTCCCAATAGGGACATTTATAGTTTTTTGTGCCTATACAAAAATTAGAAAGAATACAAATAAATTACTTAATGCTTTAACTCAAGTGTTCAGAAAAGGGATAACAAATTTAGCCCAAATCCAGTAAATGGCAAAAAAGATAGATAGATTTATAGATAGATAGATAGATAGATAGATAGATAGATAGATAGATAGATGAAATATAAACGAAGAAAACAATAACTTCTTCTAAGATATAGTTCTTTGAGAAGATAAACAAGATCAGTAGACCCTTGGCACAATTAGCCAAAAGAAAGAAGAAGCTAATCCAAATAAACATGATCAGAAATGATAAATCTTACAAAAGTCATGGAAAAATTCAGAATATTATGAGGGAATACTTTCAAAACCGATATCTCATTAAGTTAGAGAGCCTAAAAGAAATGTTGAAATTTCTGAATTCATCCAAACCAAAAAGAATAAGTAAAGAAGAAGTAACAATTTAAAGACACCATATAAAAAATAAATAGATTGAAACTTAAATACAAAATGGTGCCAGACCAAGACCAAGGAAAGCCCAGCCTCAGATAGATTCACTTCTCAGAAAATTTCTCTCAGATTTCCAAGGAAGATCTACAATCAAGACTCAAATTGTCACTGCTGGTGATGGTGGGTTTTAGTTTTGAAAATAAAGAAAGAAAGGAACGAAGGAAGGGAGGGAGGGAGAACGAGCTCTTCTAAACTCTTTCACAAAGCCAGTGTTACTTTAATAGCAAAAGCTTGCAAAAATTCAATAAAAAAAAAGACAAGACTGATATCCATGATGAACATGTGTGACTTATCTCAGAACGTAGCTGAGGGGTTGGTTCAATACAAGTCAAATGATAAATGGAATGAATCACATAAATGGTCTTAAAGACAATCACTTGATCATCTCAAGAGAATCAGAAAATGTCTTTGTCAAAATCCAAAATAGCTGGGAACCTGAATAGGACTGAACTAGGCCCTCTGAATGTGGGTGACAGTTGCGTAGCTTGGGCAGTTTGTGGGGTTACTGGAAGTGGGTCCATTATTTATTTCTAGTTCATGAACTGGCTTTGATACAGGGTTGCAGGGGAGCTTGGTCCTGCCTCATCTTGATGTGACTTTGTTGACTCCCCATGGTAGGCCTTACTCTTTCTGAGGAATGAATGGAGGTGGCATTGGGGGGAAGGTGAAAGGAAGGGGAAGAGGGGAGGTAGGGGAACTGGGATTGGTAAAATGAAAAAAAGATTGTTTATAAATAAAAAAGTAAATAAATGAAAAATAAAGCAAAAAAACTCAACATTGCTTCATGGAAAAAAAAAAGTCCTACAGTGAATAGGACTGGATAGAGCATACCTCAACATAATAAAGGCTATATATTGCAAACATAGAGCCAACAATGCCTTAAATAGGAAAAACTTGAAGCAATCTCATTAAAATCAATAGCTACTACCTTCTCAGTAGAATGGTCAAAGCACTAGTTTGAACAATAAGATATGAGAAGGTAAACAAGGAGATACAAATAGAGAAAGAAGAAATCAAATTCTCCTTATTTGCAGACGATATGGTGTTATTCCTGAGAGGTCCCCAAAGTTACAGCATGAAATGGCTAAAATCCATTTTCATCAAGTTGCAGGATACAAAATTGACTTACAAAACTCAGTTTATTTATATCAACACAAACACAATGAGAAAGTGAACATGGACACACCACCATTTATAATAGCCTTAGAAAGATAAACTGCCTAGGAGATACCAGGGCAATGCAAGATCTACAATGAAAACTTTAAAACTCTGAAGAAAGATACTGAAGAAGACATCAAAAGACAAAAAGACCACTTACTGTCATGGAGTCATAAAAACATCAAATAATAAAGTTTAAAAGTAAATGGACGAATCTAAAATATATTATTTTTTGAGGTCACCTCAATCCAGAAAGACAATCAGTATGTTTTCTTTTGTTTTGGATATAAGCTTTGAATTTTTAGATGAAAGTATATATCTTGGAGCAGCTGTAGATGCCAAGAAAATAAAATAGAGCCATGGGGCACAGGACAGGATCAATAGAGAGGAGAACAGTTGAGCACAATTATTATGAAGGGTGAAACAGGAAAGACATGTAGAGAAGACTCGCATGGGGAGGTAGTAGGGAAGTCAATATAGAGAGAAGAGGAAGGAAGAGGGGGAAACAACACTTCATCTTAGAATAAGCTAAAGGAATTGGACTGTTATTACTAAAGATTACATGTAGTATATATAATGTTTATGCATATGAAAATGTGTTTTTAAATAAAGTTATATTAATTGGGGTAACAGTGCTCCCCCATAAAATCATAGACTATCTAACAAAAACCCAGTACTGGCCATCGGAAGCTTCCTTTCATGTCAGGAGAATCCAAGAGACCCCCAAACAATTAGGGTATTGCCACTGCTTTTTGTGCCTTCCAGGGAAAGAAGATAAAGTCCCTATTGTTAATGATATCACACAGTTGGGACACAGGATTTGGAAAAATAGATCTAAGTCTGACCCGTAAGCCTCTTCACTGAGGGCTAGGACTCAAAATATCTGCTGGAACCTTAAAGCTGCCAAAAGAGAAAAAGAAATCTATAGTATTATCCATCTGTACCTGCGAGGAACATGGCAAGATATTCCAAAAGGTGTGATGGTAGCAGAAATTCTGGGGGTAACCAACAGTCATCTAATTGGGCTTAAATTCCACTCAGTAGGAAAAAAGTCATTCTTGGCAGCGTAAAATTAACCAGCTACCCATAAATGGTTATGCCATGGACCCTAGAGGAGAATTTAGCTATTGCCAGTTTCCTAAACCAGGGTATTTTCTAAATTTTGCACCTATATACTTATTGTTATATTCTCAGATATGTGTAGGTCCCTTCCCTACATCAAAGAAGCTTCTTCTTTTTTTCCAACAGACAGGGGATCATCACAGGAAACCACAACTGTTCAAAACAAAAAGATCAACTGACCATGGGGTTCTAGTCTGTAATTAATACATTTACAACATAGCCCTTAAGTTAAGGCTGAGGGAATGTCACTAAAGAGGGGAAGGAAAATTGAAAATGCTAGAGGACCAGGACATTTGCTGTGATACAGTCTTTCTTTTAAAAAATTAAGAAAGAAATAAAGAAAGGAAGGAGGGAACGAAGGAAGGAAGGAAAAAAGGGAGGAAAGGAGAGAGGGAAGTAGGGAGGGAGGGGAGGGGAGGGAGAGAAGAAGGGAGGCAGGGAGGAAAGGAGGACGGAAGGGAAAAGTAAATAAGAGGCTAGGATGGGGGTGGTTGTTGGGGTGGATTGGAGGGAGTTGCTTAGAGAAGTGGGAGGTTGCATATGATAAAAATACACTGTATAAAAATACTCTATTAAAAATTACAAACTATAAAATTTTGTAGTTCTCAAAGGTTTTGTTTTATAAAAATTTCTCATGTTTTGAAAGTTTATAGTCTATTACAAATCCAAAGCTCTATAAAATAAAATTAAGTTATACCCTTTCTTATTCTAAATGAGAAAATCCTTGCATTATAAAGTAACTAGACTTTAGCAAAATCAAAATCAAACACTGTGGCTACGGAGCCTGGAGCTCATTGTTGAGCATCCGGGTCTCACTCTGTACAACGTTTTGGCTCAAAATGCCTTAGACAATCCCAATTTTCTAGCTCTTCCATCTGCAACATACATGGGTGTCTCATGCTTAGACCAGTTCTACTCCACGTTTGCTTCTTCTCTTGATGTACATCTCAGGATTCTGATATATCCAGTATCCTGGGTTCTCTACTGCAGCTGAGGATGCAACTCCAACAATGTCTTTTAAGGACTTCTTCGCAGGTACTTAGCCTTCAGCTTCTGTGTGCTGACCCTAAGAAAATACTTCCCAGAAGATTTCAGCTCAATGCTGATGATCTCTTATAATCAAAGCAGATTTTCTAACCTAGTGGATCAACGTCCATTGTCCTAAAGATGCACAGCTTTCACCTTAATGATACTGATCTCTTGTTAGGACAGCTGCTTCTTTAGCTCCAGCTAACCAGCAATCAAGGACTGTTAATTTCAACTATCACACAAATAGCCCTAATAAAGTCTTTTCTTCCCTCTGAACTCTCACAAGCAAAACCTCTGCAGTTCACATTCCCTCACACAATAGCTCATTAAACTCTGAGAAACCAGTGGCTTTTACAGCCCAATTCTCCCACAAAATAGTCCAAAGGATTAAAAAGCCAAATGATTAGGTCTATCACAGCACCAGCCCAGTTTCCTGGTACAAATTTCTATTTTAGTTTGATTTCTGTTGCTGTGATAAAACATATTGATCAAAAGCAGCTGAGACAAGTCAGGATAGGAACTCAGTGCAGGAGTTTGGGTTAGCGAACCATGGCAGAATGCTTCTTGATGCTTACCTTCAAGTTCTCTCACATGCTAATGCTTTGCTAGCTGTCTTCATATTTAAAGAATCATTTTTTTTAATTAAGCATATTTGCCTGGGGGTATGTGCTGGTAAATACCACTACTTGTGGAGCCCTGTGACATCAGAGCCTCTGGAGCAGGCGTTAGAATTCTTTGAGAGTGACCTGAAATCTGTGCTGAGAACCAACCTTGGGTCTTCTGCAAGTGCAGTTAGTTTGCTCTCATAACGGTTGAGTCATCTCTCTAGACCCAAGACCAGCCTTCGTAAACTAGCCTAGGACCATTTACACACGCAAAAAAAGTGTCAGCGAAAGTGGACTAAAACTTCTTCTATAAATGATCAGAACAATCTTCACAGACTTGTCCTTGTAATATCGTCTCTGCCTGTTGTTGCTGACTTTTAAGACACAGTAACAAGCCATAAGCAAAGGGAGGCTGGCAACCTTTAGAAGCGCAAAAACCTAAGGAAATTGTTTTTCCCTCAAACCTGAAGCCAGCAATGTAATCTAAATAATTTTAGATTATCGAACATCTGTCTGATGTTCGAAAAGTAGAAATGAAATATCATAAACCTTACTAAATTTTTAATTGCATTGTTAAAGTTATTAATTCATGTGGGTTTGTTATAGCAGCAATAACAGCCTAATATTATGATGATTTAATTATGATCAATAATATTTACTAAATACTTACTATGATCTAAGTACTATTATATAATTAAAGAATAGTGAAAAAATAAAAAATAGTGATGATAACAATAATGATTATAATAATTTTTTATTAAGGTTTTAAAATCTGCCACACATTTGTATTGATTACATTTTTGGTACTCTCCAAAAGCAACTTCTGGAAGGCTATTTTAGTTTATGGTTTCCGAGGGCGAACTGTTGATCAGGGCAGGAAGGATAGCAGCATGTAGAAAGCACTGTAGCAGGAGCACGAAGTTGAGAGTTCACATCTTTAGTCTCAAGCAGGAAGCAGTAAGCATGAACTGGATGTATGAACACACAAAGGCTGCCTCCAGAGATCAACTTCCTGTAGTAAGACCACATCCCCAAATAGTGCTAACTGGGAGCCAAGTACTCCAATACCTAAGCCTATAAGGATATTTCTCGTCCAGACCACTACAACATAATTCTAAAGTTGTCACATAGCCTATTTTACTTAATTAGTAGCATAACCCAGTAAAATTGATATCATTATTAGTATTTTATGATTATAGAAATTCATTAGGAATAGAGAAAATAAAATTGTCAAAGATCACAAACTGGAGAGATACAAAGGTAGAATTATATCCCAGCGAGCACTTTCAATATTATAAAAATTGAAATTATTTTTGAGAATTTATATGCAAGTACTATATTCACACCATTTCCATCCCATTCTTCCTCTCCCCATCCAACTCCTCCCATGTTCCACCCACTCCCTCTCATGCTCATGACCTTATCTTTTATGTTATTATTGTTATATAAACCTGCTTCCTTTTTAAAGACTTTAAGAATATTAACTCTATGTGGGACTATGATGGCAGCAATAGAAGACCAACCAATACTATCATGTGTGTGTATGTGTGAGTGTATCCTACAAGTATCTTACATACAATGATTGTACGTACATGTGTTTAGAGATAACTGCTTTGGATTAGATAATCTATCACTAAGTACTTCCCTGGAGAAAACTGATTCTCCCTTTCTTGGCAGCCACTGAGTGCTGGTAGCTATCCTACTAGGTGTGGGAATATTTGAAATTTCTCCAATACAGATGGGCATATCAGGTTGTCTTGTTATTATTTAGACCCAGAACTTGAAGTCCTTATTGTTGAAGATACAGAACAGTTCAGACAAAAGGCCTTGAATGAATTGAACTAAAATTAACCATAAGCTTCCTCTCTGAAGACTAACTCGCATAGTTTCAAAAATTGCTGTGCAAACTGCCAAGGAAGAAAAACAATCCTACCCAGCTGTATAGATTATAACCCACACCAATGACTAGTTTGCTAAGATATCTCCATGGTGCAATAGTGGCATTTTTACCTTGAGCGTTATCAACAGCTGTCTAATAAATATGGTCTACTTCATATACATACCTGGTACCGTAAACCTAGTCAAGTGTTTGTGGCAAAAAGAGGTCATAAACCCTAGAGGAGAACCCATTACTGCTATGTTCCTATACCAATATAGTAACTGGGCTCTAAATACTTTCTTTTATATACACAAATATGTGTAGCTTTCACCCCCATTAAAGCCACTTTTTGGCAAAAGATGGAAACCACAACAGAAATCTGCAACTGTCCAGACTTCAAAGAATAAATGACTGTGGGGTTCCCAGGACCAGATTGTCCATATGCAAAACATAACCCCTGAAGGCACAGCTCATGTAACATATGGAAGAGGGAGTAGGAAGATCTAGGAGCCAGAGGTTCAGGATGTCTGCTGCTAGATAGTGTCTTTTAGACATGACAGGGATTCTGTACTCATGATAGTGCAACAATATGTTTGCCTAAAGAAAGAAAAAATATATATGCATTGTGAAAACCCCCTATATGACCCACATACATTTATCTTTCACACAGGTAAAAAAAAATTAATCTTCCATAGTTTGATAGAATGTTTATCATATTACTTTTGCTTAATTGACAGTAAGTACTGATAATCCAGAATTTTAGAGCAGTGCAAAGCTGTCCTGTGATTAAATTTTCCTCCTTTCTTTGACAGTTTTTGGAACTGAAGATTTTCTTGAAAAATCAGTAACCATAGTATAGCTGTTATTTTATCACGGTGTGTCTTATCAATAACTCAAATGTTATTATTCAGAATATAGGAGCACTCTTCATTTCTCTGCATTGTCCTGATGTTTATTTAATTACCTTGGCCACTGTCTATAATTTAATTTTCTCTAAGCTGCATTTGCATACCATTATCATAATTTTTAGTGTAAGAAACACTCCAGTTTTTTGATTCATAATCACCCTTGAGAAATCTTATTTATTTTACAACTGACACTGTATCCCCTCTTTTCTCTCCTCCCAGTCCTCCCCTGTGTACCTTATGCCTCCTCCTGTGCCCTCATCTACTCCTTTTATTTCTATTCAGAGGTGGGCAGGCATTCCATATCAAATTGAAGCTTGAACAAGACAACCTAGTATGGGGATAAGGGTCCCCCAAAATGGAAAAAGAGTCAGAGACAGTCCCTGCTCCCACTGTTAGTAGTCCCACAAGAAGGCCACGCTACACAACTGTAACATGTGTGCAGAGGACTTGGTCTTGGTCAGTTTCATGCAGGTTCCCTGGTTGTCTGTTCAGTCTCTATGAGGCCCTATGTGCCCAAGTTAGCTGATTCTGTATGTTACTTGTGGTTTTCTTAATCTCTTTGGCTCCTACAATCCTTCCTCTCCCTCTTCTGCAGGATTTCCTAAAGTCCACCTATTTTTTGATATTGGGTCTCCATATCTGTTTCCATCAGTTGCTGAATGAAGCCTCTCTGATGACCATTGGGCTAAGCACCAATCTATGAATATAGCAGAGTATTATTAGGAATAATTTCATTGATTTTTTTTCTTTTGCCAGTAGTGTTTGGTTCTATCCTGGGTCTCTGGAATGTCTAGCTTGTGTGTTCTGGCCCTCTAAGTAGTGTTATGACTGGCCTCCCTCTCCTGTCATGGGTCTCAGGCTGGACCTGTTATTGGTTGGCCACTCCCACAATTTCTGCACCACTGCCTATACTCCAGCACATCTTGTGGGCAGGACAAATTGTAGGTTGAAGGTTATGTGGCCGAGTTGATGTCCCTCCACTGGAAGTTTCGCCTGTTTACAGGAGATGGCCCATTCAGGCTCTGTACCTTCCATTTCTAGGAATCTCAGCTAGGGTATACATTTTTAACTCAAAATTTTAATATTGAATATGTTGTTCTCATATACTAGAAAATGGAAAAACAAAAAATTCCCTTGAGGAATTTTGAAAATTACTTTACCTGTCCACTAGTTAACTCGACTCATCAGTCTTTTGTGATTCTACATTTAGAAAATGATTATCTTTCACAGAAACATAATGCAAGAAATGTGAGACTTACTTATATAAGATAGATCAGTCCGAAGATGTCAGTTGATAACTCAATCTTACTTGTCACTACAGAACATGTCTGTAATTTTAGTACTTAGTAAGGGAGGGCAGGAGGTTCACCAGTTAAACACTGTTCTTGCTTACATAGCAAGACCCTGTTGAGTTATGTGGGGGAGGGCAACAGTTAGATCTTATGGTCCTGGAGACAATGGAGACACAACAACTCTGAGGCCACAACTGCAAGCTGACCCCAGCTTAGTCATCCATTCTCATTATGGCAAATGTCGATAGAAAATATACAATATGCCACTGTTATAATAAGTGCAGGGATGTGAGTCATCTTATGAACAATTTTTATTTTTGCTTTACTAAAGAAATATAAAGGTACAAACAGGAAAACTGACTTGAGTTTTAAAGTCAGGTTTATATATAGCAGCCAGGGACTCGATTGAAAATGAGCCCATTGATTTCTCAAGTCTGTGTCCTTAGTTACTCACCTCAATGCCTCCTGAATATTAAACAGTTTGCGCTACTGGTAGATTGTAGAGGAGAACATGGTAAAGGATGAATTGTAGGCAGCAGTCTTTGATGTTACGAACATGTTATACCATTCTGCTTCTGCCACTTCCATGCTATGTGACTTAGGAATGGTTGTTAAACTATTCTGCTTTAGATCGAACCAATTAAAAATGAATTCAGTTATTTTTGCCCTCATCTACTTCAGTTAGAAATCAAACATGAAATGGGATTTAAGGATAAATGAGACGATGCCAAAAGGAAAAGGCACTAAACAAATGACGGTAGTGGAGTTCGGGGTTTGTCACGGAATTTATTTATACCTAGAACGGCATTTGTCAAGCTTGTTTGCATTGAGAAATGTTTTATTGCCAATGCAGAGACTCACAACTGGCAAAATCGCTGTCAATTACTGACTGTGAGTGTTCATCCTTAAATGTGACATCATTATCAAACCCCAAGGTTCAGGGAACATCACGGAAGAAAAGGCAGAAAGAGTTTAAGAGTTGTAGAATACGGAGGGGGGCTGTGAAATATTATTTTCTGCTTTTGATAAGGCTATTTTACTCACAGCAGCTGGGGTTACTGACCCAAGATTAAGATGAAGCCAGCTAAAATTCTAGCATGGAATGGATAGAGGATCACAAGAGCCCATCATTAATTAAGGAGCTCTCAGCAGTTGGTAGGTACTGGAAGATGGAAGTCATCATTCCTTGGGAGTATGTTCACTGGTAAGATGCCCATACCTTGGTAGGCTGGCTCCATGCTTACGCATATATGGGCAATGCTATTTGGTTTAAATAGGTTAAAACATAAAAACTAAAAGCAAAGGAAAGGAACATGATGCTGGAAGGGCAATGTGTTGAGTGGAACTTGAATATATATGCACTAGTTGAGACCTAAGAAAATCAGGAAAGCCTTAGCTGAGATGGTAACATTTAAGAAGAAACTTAAAACAGAATATTAGTGTCGCGAATTATGGTACACAGAGGAAATGACAATCACAAAGGTTCTGCAGTGTTATGGGATGATTGATAAATAGGCAATGGTGACCAGGGTGGTTGTCACAGTGACTAAAGGTAGAAGAAATGCAAGTAAAAAAGGTTACAAGGAACTTGGCACAAAAATTGAAGGACGTAACTCACCCTGATATTACTGCCACTTGTTGTTGGGGTCAAAGTGTTTCACTCAGTCTGCCATTATACCCTTGAGGTGAGAGACCCTTCTTTTCTCTTGGTAACATGAAAGTTTTAAATCTTTCTGAAATTTTTGTAGATACTAATCTGACCAGAAGACGGTAACATATTACTATTCCCTCGATGACCACCACTGACACTTTTGAATGGAAAGATAAATGCCACTAACAACTACTAGCAGGGCTGGAAGTGAGAGGAGTGTTCTGTAGCTACATGGCAAGGTGAAATCCCAGACTCATGGTAGGCTTCCACTGATACCTTAGTGAGATGCAGGTACTGACAAAGTCTCCATGCTGCATTTGGCCTTGTTAGGTAGTAGCCTGGCAGGATGGAAAAAAATATGTCATTCTTTTCCATTCTGCCAGGCTACTACCTAACATGATCTAAGTTGATTAGGACAACTGACCAGGTCTCTTCCTCAATAATGTCATATAACCATCAGAAAATCATTAAATCTGTCAGAATTTCAGTTTTCTTCTTTATAAGATGAAGATTTCCAAGGGCAAGTACAATCTATATCATGAGGTTTTGGTTCAATAAAATACAGGGTATTGATTAATAGGTAGGGTCAACTCACATAAGAGTGTCCTTTAGTTATTTTTAAATGTCTTTGAGAAACACCATGACCAAAAGCAACTGCAGGAAGAAAGTGTTTGTTTAGCTTACATGTCCAGATCCATCATTGAGGGAAGTCAGGGCAGGAACAATAACCGGAACCTGGATGTAGAAATTTGAAATAGAGGCTGTAGAGGAATGCTTCCTACCTCCCTGCCTTACTCAGTTTTCCCTTTTGTACAGCCAAGGTCGACTTGCCCAGGGGTAGCATCACCGATAGTTAGCTAGCCTCTCCCACATCAAGGGTTAATGGAGAAAATGTCCTGCAGGCTTGCCTACAGGCCAGTCTGAGAGAGTCTTTTCCTCAATTGCAGTTCATTCTCCGATATTCTAAATTGTCTCAATCTGACAAAAAAATTAATCAGTACACTAACTACCACATATGAATACTCCATTCCACTTCATTGTCACTGTGCTATTACTTACAAAGGAGCTATTAAGGAATGGAATCTGCTTCCATGAGAAGTGACAAGGATAAAAGCTTAGAGGATGATAGCTCTGCAGCTGAGCAAGTTCCCTAAGTAAGATGCCATTTTGTTCAGAAAAAAAACCCAGCACTTAAAATCCCAATATTCATGTATACATTATTTCTCAGTCCTTAAAAGGCTAACTTCTCGGTATATAGAAACCTACCAGTCACACTCTGAACATAAGTAGTGTTACTAGTCCAGAAGAATGTAAGTGCTCCCAGTAACTAATAAAAAGATCAATAACAATCTAAAAATTCCATGTTTAATGTTTTGATGATTTTACTGCTCTTATCCATCTGTTCAGAGATCTAGTTTCCCCACGTCATACTAGCATAGAGTGGGAGTTAGTTCATTGCCCTGTGACTAGCACAGGCACACAGTGACCTCAACTCCAGAGCGGACAAGGTTACTGCTCACATATTAACTATTTCTGTGCCTCCATCTCCATGTGTATATTTGTGGATTTAATCATCTTTGCTACAGAAGCATTCCTAATTTTAATCAAGTGAGAATATAAGACCTGACATGTTTCTTACACCCAGAAACAGGACAGTCTCGCCACAGTCCCCAGCCTCTCAACAACTAGTAATTGCGAGGAAATCAATATTTTATGGAATGATAATGTTAATATGCCTCACTGTGCCCTGTACTGGTACTTTTTTTGATTAACATGTTTTCTTTGTGCAATCCTACAACTGTAGTGACTTCCCCTGATCTTCCTCCTTTGGTCTGAGACATGTGCCTAAACCTTCCTCTAAGTTCATTTTTCTCTTTTTCCCTGGCTATGTAGATAGTTCAAAAAGAATAGAACTGAACACATCTCTTTTCTTTTTTATTCTGAATTGAGTAACAAAATAATGTATGGAAGAGAGAAGAAAAGAGGAAGGGAAGGGAAGAGAGATCAAGAGAAAGGAGAGAGAGAGAGAGAGAGAGAGAGAGAGAGAGAGAGAGAGAGAGAGAGAACAGACTCAGTCCTAACAATGAAGGTATATGGAAAGTACTTAAATTAACAAGTCAAAAAGTGAACTCAGAGATCAGTGATCATAAAACATTTTTAAAACAGCCCTATTGAGTATTTTACAGTATTTTACATAATAAATTTCATTCATTTCAAGTGTGTCTTCCACAATTTGGGAGGGGCGCGATTAAGACAGAATCTCTCTGTGTAGACCTGGCTGTCCTGGAACTTGCTCTGTAGATCAGGCTGGCTTCTATCTCAGAGATCCACGTGCCTCTTCCTCCTGTGTTCTGGGATTAAAGGTGTGTGCGCCATCACAATCCGGCTGCTTGTTTGCATTTTTAAATAAATTTCCTGAGAAGAACAGCTACCACCATAGCATTTTTATCTTCTAAATAAGATCATATATGACTATTAACATTTAGTTGTTTCTCTTGTACCGGTTACCAAGAGACCAATAATTTACCTTCTGTCACCACTAGTTTACACTGCACAAACATCTAATATAAATGTAACTATGTAACATGTGCCTTCTGGTACCTGGATCCTTTCACTTCGTATAATTGGAGATTGAACTCTGGCATGTCATCTATAAGAATATAAATTAACTGTTGTTTAATAACATGTTGTATTACAATTTGTTTATTCATTCGTCAATTTATGAAATTTGGATTGTTATTGACTTTGAATATTATGAACAATGTTTATAAAAGTGTTTAGTCAAGGTATTATGTGTACAAGATCAGAATATATAGATGAGTAGAATTATTGAATTTATTACAACTGAAGCTATAACTTTTACAGGAACCGCCAGACTGTTTCAAATGGTCATACCGTTTACCAATCCCACCCACAATGTATGGATTTTCACCTTTTTTCACATCCTTGTCAGTATGTATTTTATTAGGATAAGACAATATTTGAGATAGGAAGAAATTTAATTGTCTTGTTTTAAATAAAATTATAGGAGTGAAGAACATTTCAAATCAAATGTTAGTCCTTTAGCAGCCCCTTGAATCAACTAACATTGTGAACAAAAATACAGTCCAAACAACGGGAGGTAATGCTCTTAAGAGGCAATCTTACTGATGGTCTAGTTTGTGTGTGTGTGTCTGTGTGTGTGATGTGTGTTTTTTCCTATTTTTAACGTGTGTGTGATGTGTGTTTTTTCCTATTTTTAAAACAGTGTGACCAAATAGGAACTTGGTTCATTCCTTCAAATATATGCACGCAGTCTGAAGACTACATAAACCTTCTTAAGAATTATAAGTTTAGAACACAAAATTGTCTTGTAGATCTATAGTCAGACAAGATTATAAATGTCATAAACAATTCAAAAGCAGGATAATTTAGACTATAACTCAGATCTCCTGAGTTACAAGTAAGAATCTCTGTAGCCCTGGTGCTACACCCAATGATTAGAAACACATTTCTTCCTGTACTGACTGAGCAGACACAGAAAACAACGAAGTGACTCACCCCAGTTCCCTGAAAGCAGAGGAATAAACAAGACATTTAAATGTACATCTGTTTATTGATTCATATGAATTGTTTGCAGATTTTCATAATCCAAACACAACTTGTCTGTATCCACACATGCATATGGCTCAAGATTTGACAAAATCTTTATAAATAGCTCATTTAAGGAAAACAATAATTAAAATCTACCTACATTAAACACAAAATACCAAAGACCTTGGTAATAAATTGAGAGGTCTAATGAAGTCTTCTACTGACTTATACTCCCAAGCAGAAGACACATAAAAGCATAGTACTCAAAGTTGTCCCACTCTATAAGGACACTTCTTGAGCAAACATGCAACTGTTTATTTGGCCATGGCCAAATATCAATTATAAAGAAAAAAAGCACCCTTCCCTTTTACCCGAGATACCTTAGAAACCAAATAAAAACAAAACTTCACCTTATTCTAATTACCAACTCCAACTGTTAAATTTAAGAAAATTGGAGCCAAGATGGTTCTTAGTATGATATATATATATATATATATATATATATTCCTTGCTCTGTAAAAGTACAGTGTGGTGGGATGCCTCGCTCATTTAATCCCATCATTTTTGCTGTGTTATCATCACAATCCTTCTCACTGAGAAGCAGTGACCAACTTGAGTTTGGAGCAGTGCCAGGCACATGGTGACCTTTTGACAGCTGGAAACTACTTAAGTTCATTCTACCTTAGACTGGGTGTTAGTTCTTCTCCATCAGAAGTATAAATATGACTAATTAAAATTAGTGAGATAAGAATAAACTGTCCCAGAAAAAAAAAGTACAGAGTGCCCAAAGACCAAGGCCTAAACCTTGTCTCACACGTATTTGCTAATGCTTACATGAGACCAGGTTGCCTGGTGCAGTTTTGTGAGTCATTGCTTCTAATCCCCTGCCGAGTACAATGGGACCTTTTGGCATTTTTCTCCCATGCTTTTAACACACTTATCAGTGGTTTGACCTTAAGGCCCTTAATCAGTGGTTGTGGATGAGTTGTTATTAAAGATATACTTAACAGAATCTTCAAAACAGAAATCTTGTAGAGAACACTCTCTGTTAGTGGTAAGACCTGGTGATGAAGTTCATGTTTTCTTTTAACCACCAAGCACTTCAGGAATAGAAACTAGCTATAAAAGATTCAGAAAGATTTTGAGATAATAAAGAATAATATAATCTTCACAGAAAATCTTGTTTCTCTCTGTTCATGAAACGAATAGAGAAGAACTAAAGGCAAAACGAACCTTCAAAAAGAACCAAATGGACAGCACCCTAGGTATCAAACTGACATGTCAAAAGCAAGACCCATCCATACCTTGGGGCATCTTTCTCACTCTCACTTAGCTAACCCTAAATATGTTGGGGGTATTGTATTGAAATTGCATTGAAGCGCCTTCTGGATGCTTGTATTGAAAGCGCAGACATCGAAAAGGGAAAAATTGACTCAAAAATATTCTGTAGAGTCCTGAAAGATCAAACTTCAGTCTGGATTCCTGCTAGGGCTAGAGAGATATAGAATTTCAAATATTAGATAAGGCCCAGGAGACCCATATGAAACTTCTTTTCTGTGTTGTATGGTTCAATTCAGGACCATTGCTCTTTGACTATCCGCTGGACCTTCTGGCAGACTCACAGAATCCTATGAGTCCAAGGACCCAAGAATCAAGTCAAAAAATCTTATAAACTGTATTTAAGAGTTAGTGGTAGAAAAAGCAAGAAAAGGTCCTAAGATGAACTAATGTAACATTTTCCAATGGAAAATTCCAGTACAGTTTCTGTAGCTCTAGAAGATTCTGGGATCTATTGAATTTTTTGGTGGCCACAATGTTTTTGTTTCTTCTTTACTACCATCTTTTCCTTCCTTCCTCCACCAATCTCTTTCTTCTGTTTGCTAGGATGGAATCTAGGTCCTTGTTCATGCTAAAGGCAAGTACTCCATCACTAACTAAATCCCTACCCCTTGGGATTTTGAGAAAGAGTCTTGCAGTACACTGCAGACCTGCTTCAAAATGCTGGTACTTCTGCTTCCTTTATATTAAGAGAATACTTGCATGCATCCATGCCCTGTTCTTGCACCTTTGAAAACTCATCAGGAAGCTTCAAATTAGGAGAAAAGACTGAAAACATTCAAGCCTTGTTATGCACTCCTGTTTCACTGAGTGACCCCTTCACTGCCTTTATCAAAGTCTGTATAATGAGCTACGGAGATGACAGCTCTGATGTGAATAATAGAAAGGGAAGCAACATATGTGAAGTAAATCTTAGCATCTTTGACCAAAATGATTGTGCTTATCTTTAGGTTTTTGTAATAAATTAAGTCACATCAGCATTGTGGAGTGTATATAAAACTCCCAAGCAAAGAGATCCAGATGCTTTACTCACTTGACTGCTTTCCCCCATGTAAACCTGAACCACTAGGAGGGAATAGGCATGAAAACCAGTGGCTCTTTTTGGAATAAGGGGATACTTATAACCAGTATGGGATGCCCACACCTAAGTCCTGAGGGTCACATCTGCCATGTTCCACAGAAAGGTCATGAAGGAAAAGGCTTCAGTTCATACTGAGAAGCATATGAAACTGGAGGTTCAAGCTTAAGAGAAATGAACTGACTGTTCTCTAAGCCAAGAAAGCACCAAATGGTCCCCTTTGCTCCTTACTGCTCTACTCCTGCTCCTCAGAAACTTGACAGTCAAGACCTGACTGGGAGGGGAAAAGGTAAGAATATTAGAGTAATAAAAAATGGAAAGACATTTAAGAAAAAGGTAATTTTAAAATCTAAAAGACACTAATTTGAATCCTAGCAGAGACTGTTGGCAGCCTAATCTTTGAGAATGCAGACTTTAACAAATACGCTGACTTCAAAGCAATCACGGGTATAGAAATCTGGGACATGAGTTGTAAAATTAAGGCTTCAGGCCTCGATCATGATATCTCTTTTTATATATTCTCCCACACTCTCTCTCTCTCTCTGTGTATGCATTTGCTGTGTGTGTGCATGTGTGTTCATGCCTCCCCCATGATCTCTCTCTCTCTGTGTATATATATATATATATATATATATATATATATATATATATTCCATTCTATGTGTGTGCATGAGTGTGTGTGTGTGTGTGTGTGTATGTGTGTGTATTAGGGGAGAGAGTCAAAGCAGAAAGCTAAATTGAAAAGCACTTTATTTTTCTCTCTAAAGTGGTATATAGATGTCAACAGAATTCTGTAAAACCCTTTCTCAGATCTACCTGACAAAAAATATAAGAAGAAAAAAAATATACAGGCAGGAAAATTCGACCTTGTTTGTTGTTATTCCCCCACCTCTATAATTAATTAACTGGCCCATAGCCATTTTCATGGCTATGAATTCTGAGTCCCCAGACTAAAATAAGAAAACAAAAAATGCTCAAGGCCAGTCTTGGGAAAATGGTGGGGATTTAATTATCTGGTAGGATGGGCCCTGTGTACCCCGTTTTTAGAGTACTGATTATTGTGGGGCCTATATCGCAGGCCCATGCACAAGCTGTTGAATAGAAGAAGAGCAGGAAAGTCCAGGAACAATCACTGGCAAGGTTGCCAAGAGTGAAAGAGACCTAGAAAAAGAGCAGAGTAGTTAGAATCCTGTGATGCTGTGTAATCACCACCCTCCTCTTTCTTTTCTCTAAAAGTTCGTGTTTGGACCAGTGATTTAGGGTACAATAGCTGAAATCTATCACCTGGCCGTGGAGATAACAAATCTATCCTATTCCAAACTAGAAAAAACATTTTTTTCCTGAAACTGGGTTAAGTTTTAGCACCATGTACTTAATAAAAACCCAAAGTGGTTCTTCTCAGACAGATGTTGTCCTCAGTTCTCACATATGGCAGAGAAGTCAGATGTGTGACCCAAGGAAAGAACTAGAACTCATAAGTGAGTACAAGATACAATTATGCTTTTTATATTGAGCTCCAGTTTGTCAGTTGTAAGTGTAATACACATTGGGCAGCTGTGAGCTCTTTTCACTACAATATTTGAACAAGAACTACATAACCTCTAGACAAAGAAATAGATTGGGTGTCCTTAGGGCAAAATTCAAATTTCAAAATCCAAAATACTCAAAATTTTATTACTATTTGACATGACACCATAAGTGAAAAATTTCAGACTTGCTCACACATGACAGTTTGTACTAAGAATAGCACATGAAAGTACCTTCAGGTTATGTGTGCAAAGTGCACATGAAGCACAAATGAATTTTGTGTATGTTCTGGTTTTTTTATCCATGATGTTTCTATACACACACATGCACATATACATGCATACAACATATGTATAGTGACATATATTGAGGTAACACACACATATATTTCAAAATCTAGTGATGGAGTTAAATGAACTCTGTAATGGAGCTGTGAACCTCGGGTTCTAGCCTAGTTCTGAGAATGGATTACTCTGTCTTTAAGCAAACCACTTTTCATCTCTGTGGCTCAGTTTCTGCCTGTTTAAAATGAGATTAGCATATTTCTGATTTGTCTACCACAAAGGCATGAAGTTACGAAGTTCAGAAAAAATGTAGTGGATATAGAAGGAATTTGTAATTGGTGACCAAACACAGGGAAAGGAAGGAAATGCCATCATGGCACAAACACCTCTCACGAAGACATTATAAAGGACACTTGCATATGTTGTCATTCAATCCTCACACTAACTCATGAGCAGAAGACTCTGTCTGAACGAGGTAAAATGATTTCCTCAAGATCATAAGGTTGTTCAGGAACTGGGGTTCATCTGAATACAGAGTTGCATATTTGTACAATGATGTTGTGTTTATACAAACAAAAGGAGTAAACAATATGACTAGTCAAGAGTAGGATCCAGATGAAGAAGCTGGCATCACGCCAGCCTGCCAGGTCTCCAGACAATTGTTGGCTTCCAAGTCTGATGTAAAATTAGCTCAAAGACTTAGTGCCACAACTGTTGCCTCTCCAACCTCTACCAGCCTCATTTCCTGCCATTCTTCCACCCAAGCCCTATCAGACAATAGAACTGGTGCTGGAAAATTATTGAGAGTGGCCCACACCTCCTGGTCTTTTAACCACATTTTTCTAGCTCACCTCAATAGAGTCAAAGGCTGGGAACTTGAAAAGGTACTCGGAGCTCCAGGCTGTCTCCGGAGCTTTCAACTGTGTTCTCCCTCAAGGTTTCAGCTCCAGTACAGGGCGCAGAGCTGGAAAACTTTTGCAGGTCCAGCTCTGTACATTCAATGGGGGTATGGACCCATTTAGAATGGCTCTCTGAGGCGCAGGAGGCCATGGTAAAGGACTCCTGGGTGGGGAAGCCACGCGTGGAACTGCAGTCGTCGTCCAGGATGGAGCTGAGTGGCTTGATCTCATTCACTAGAAATTCGGGACTGGTCTCCTGGCCAGGTGGCGTAGGGAAAAGAGAATCCTCCTCCACTGCCTTTTCAGCCTCATATTGCAACGAACCTCCTGCAACTCAAAGCAGAAAGCCACTGAGTCACCCCCGCAAAATCAGGGTATCTTCTCAACAGGGTATCTCTTCCTGAGCATCAACTATGGGAGGGGTGAGGGGTTCCTGAGCACCAACTATGGGAGGGGTGAGGGAGTCTAGGAGCCAGACTCCCTCTTTCTTTCTGAAGGACCAGAGCATCTAGAACTAGGTGAAAACGACACATTTCAGAGAAATGCTTTCCTTGGGGTATTAATTAAGTCTTTTAGATGCTGGATTAGAAAGACAAATTTCTTCAGCTAGAGATAAATGCTTTGTAGGAAAGGTATTTTAATATGCTTGTTTCTTCCATGATCTGGGTATATTACGTGGGAAAGGAACCATGCAATCAGAATTATGGTAGTGGATGTTAAAATAGGAAGATTATCTTGAATTATGCAGATGAGTTCAGAAAATCCTTAAGATAAATCATGATTTTTTTTATTCTGTGATTAATGATGAACATTTTAATTTAGTTCCATTTCTTTAGGTTGCTAGATGCATCCTGATAAGTGTCAGAAGGCAGAAATGACACCGAGCATTAATATAGAAAGATGTGGCATAACATCTCTCTAAACAACTTCATTATACCATTGCTCGTTTTAGACAAAGAAGAGAGCCATGAGCCAAAACATATGAGCAGCCTCTAGATCAGTGGTTCTCACCCTTCTTAATGCTTCAACCCTTTAATACAGTCCTTCATGTTGTCATTTTAAAAGTACAATTTTGCTACTGTTTTGAATTATAAATATCTGTGTTTTCTGATGGCCTTAGGCAACCCCTGTGAAAGCATCATTTGACCCCCAGAGGGTTCATGACCCACAGGCTGAGAACCACTGCTCTAGAAGCTGGGAGTGACCTTCTGCTCACAGTCACCAAGAAAAAAAGACTTCAGTTCTACAAACTCATGAGGGAAAAGATTCCCCTCAAACAGAAAGAAAGAAACACAGTCCTGCCAATTTCTTGGTTTAGGCCTCGTTAAGATTCCATACAGCGTGCTAAATTTCCGAACTATGGAAACTGAGACAAGCCATTAAATGTGACAACTTGTTACAACAATGATAAAGATAAGCAATTCATCATTCATGCATGAGTCAGACTCAATATTAGGTTACAAACTGAGTCTCTGTGTCGTTATGTTTTCCCACTGTGACTGCGTTGCCACAGTTTGTTCAAATTATGTGAGTGCATAAGAAAATTTCATACAAAATTACAAATGTCTGGACTATTTGAAAATTTGGAAGGTTTCACAGTGGTAGCAAATGGATGCAGCTGAGTAATGGATTCTTGATTAGAGAGAAGATGGTCCCTCTGGTATGTCACAATCCTATTCCTTTTTCCTGCATCTGCATTGGATTTAATTCACATCAGGTTGACCTCCCTTACAAAGCCATAGAATGTGTGTAAGTCAGTGAGTACTAATAAGCACATTTGTCCTAAGGAAATCATAAGGAAGCTACCTGTCCTTATGTTCCCAAGGAGATACTGCAATAGTATAGAAAGGGGGTTATCCATTTCTTCTCTCCCAAGGGAAGAACAGGTAGACAGGCAGGTCTTGGATGTCTAATCACATTCACCTTGCTGAGACGTGTGACCCAAACACTTCATTACCCATGATTCAGTACTGGGCAAGAATTCTTACATTACACATTACCTTCCAAAGACTGAATGGTCAATGAGACAGAGATTCAGTTGTCCACCATTGTCTAAACTGTCAGAGCTACCACAGGAGCTTTAAGGAGATTGAAGTAAAGCTGAAGAAGGGTCATTGAGAATCAAGAGGGGAAAACTACATCTCATGAAATGCTAGATTCATCTTTGCTTAAACATGGAGTACACACAGGTAAATCATTGATAAACTCTAGAGCCAAACTTACTAAGCAAGTTCTATTTAAGAAGGATTTTCGGACACAAACAGAATGCAGCTATAATAACGTGCTGCTTCAGGTATAGTATCCATTTAGTTATTGAATCCTGACAGCTCTTGTATCCAGTAAAGTCCATCCTTTCCTTTGCTAATACAGGTCTATTTATTAGTCTATGTTAGATTTTTCATTGTCCCTGTTTAGTTCTTGCTTCTGTTAATTGCACTAAAGCTGCATTGAACACTGGTATTCGTGTCTGGAATTCTAATGTCTTATTTAGTCCTGATGATCCCACCTCTTCTGTATTCGCTCCCTGATGAACTATACTTTCTGTCTTACATTGACTGATAGATGAAGTTGACAAAAGTAAAAGTGTTCTCAAGACTTTAAACATGACTATCTGTCTTGATTTTAATGCACCATCTCCTATGGCTTTGGCCAGATCTTCAGCAGCAGTATTTTGGAAGACAGATAAACATAAGAATGTTGACTAAACACTATGCTTTCAGTTACCCAGTTTTGGGAAACTCCTATATTGACAGCACTTACTGTAGACCTCATTAACTTTTATTAGTCATGTTTCAGGTATATCTAAATCTCCAATTCTGATATTTCAGAATCTATTAATACATACATAGAGAAAACAGTTTAAACAACTTATCCAATTCCATCTATCATTTTGAAGATTAAAAATAAATAAACCTAAAGAATCTATATAATTTGAGTTACACTATAATTTAAAAATAAAGTTAGGCCGGGCGGTGGTGGCGCACGCCTTTAATCCCAGCACTCGGGAGGCAGAGGCAGGTGGATCTCTGTGAGTTCGAGGCCAGCCTGGTCTACAAGAGCTAGTTCCAGGACAGGAACCAAAAGCTACAGAGAAACCCTGTCTCGAAAAATCCAAAAAAAAAAAATAAAATAAAATAAAATAAAAAAAAAATAAAGTTAGATAATTGGTCTCTGGGTTTCTTTACCAAGTGATTTCCCATTAAGGGAGACTCTCCACGAACCCTTAAAACCTAATAAACTGGTCTACTAAACTCCCAGGTAAATTCTAGCCCTTTTGATGTTCCATATTTTTTGATGGTATGCCAGATAGTTCCCATATGATAACAGAGCATGATGCCTGGGATTTTCTAATGTGATAGGGAAGGCACCTTGACTTATAATCTCAAAAATATTCCTCTTTTGCCAAAAATTGTATCTCACTTTTGTTTCATGGGAAATGTTAAGCAGACACACTTACCACATTGACAATGTCTGTTAAAGATTTGCTTGCAGTAGAGGAAGAAGAGTCCAAGGAAGGCCAGTGCAAACACTACCAGCAGACTGCCCACCAGTGCGACAAGTGTGGCTTCTTTACCGGGAACAGCATGTGCATCTACCTTCACTAAACTCAACTGGAAGGTACCTGTGGAACCACAACAAAATAATAGGAAAGTCTGACAATGTGGGCAGTTAAGAGTCGGAAAAGGGCCCTAAAGTTCCTTAGGCCACATCTCCTTTTGGTCATCTCTATCAGGACTGTTATGTTCTTATCTGAAATTAGGTAAGATCATAATGAAAAAGCAAAACTCATATGCTGCAGGCACGGTATAAATTAGCATGACTAACCAAAAGACGCTGCTGTTGTAGTTCATTCATGCTATGTTTAGTAATAGAACCTAAAAAAATAGAAACAAATTAAAATGCTCATCAGTAAATACTAGATCAGTAAATCGTGATTTACCCCCTAAGACGTCATAAAAGACCTTTTGTTGATTAATATAAATAACCCAGTGGAGAAAAACCAAGTGAAGAATAGCTTGATGACCTTTATAGAAAAATGTTGTAAAATGCAAAATACTAGCAATATTGTCTAAGAATATGAATATACAGGATGTAATAAAAACATTTAAACAGTAGTGGAGAAGGTAGCAGAGGAATATGCCCATGAATTAACAACACACTCTTCGTGTTCTTTACACCCTTACAGCAAAGACATCAACATACTTGCAGCCAATGCACCTTGACTGTAAACAATGCATGCCATTTCTAGACTGAGTCAGTAAAGAGCTGATACATCTCAATCATTTCATTCTGTGACATGGAACTGGGCACTACCTAGTCTAGCAACCATAGGCACATGATACAAGAAGACTTTGGCCTTATGAAAGGAAACATGGGATTTGTTAATTGCCATAGGATAGTCTGGTAAAAAGCTGCTTAAAATTTCAGGACAGTGGTTGTTTCTGCGGAGGGAAGGAATGAAGAGGACTCAGAAAGGATCGAAAAGGGAAGGTTATTATGTCTGTTCTTTTAAAACGCTGAAGGAAATATTTAAAAAATAGGATTTATTATCTAGGAATCTCAGCTAATTTAGGACTTTATATTTCTATACTTATGTGTATTTAGCAAAGTCTGTTTTATTCATCATGATTTTTAGGGATTGTTAGAGATACATCAATAATTTAAAGACTATATTAGAAGACAGACAAAAATTATAGAAGTCAATCAAACAAGTAAATGTCAAGTGACATGGATATAGACTATATTCTAGTTATTTTTTCAGATATTAATGTGATCTAAAACCTAAGGACTTCCATATACCATGTGTATCGACTCTAATAGCAATATTGACTATAATTGCAATTAATAAGTGTAGAAATGCTATTATATGTAAAGTATATTGTAACATTCATTATGCCACCAAACCCAGCCAAGTAGCTCACAAAGCATGAATAAAAATATTTCCTCAGCCGGGCGGTGGTGGCGCACGCCTTTAATCCCAGCACTTGGGAGGCAGAGGCAGGCGGATCTCTGTGAGTTCGAGACCAGCCTGGTCTACAGAGCAAGTTCCAGGACAGGCTCCAAAGCCACAGAGAAACCCTGTCTCAAAAAACCAAAAAAAAAAAAAAAGAAAAAAGAAAAAAAATTTCCTCATTTAGATTCAATTTTCAAAACAAGGGAAATAAATGATGTCCAATCAGTTTGAATGCTGCAAAAGTTGAGGTTTAGTCATAGGCAACTGCCTTTACCAGCAATGTAATAGAAGGAGTACTAAGGAGTATTTTCCTTCTACAGGAATAAAGAAGTCTATTGACTTCATTGACACACAGAGGTTTTGGGGAAGACAGGAGAGAAAAATAGATACACACACTGAACCTCAGAAGAAGGAGTCTGCTTTGTACATGGGATGCATTCTTGGTCCTGCAGGCCCCCGATGCGTGTCTTTCGGTAGAACCTGTGATCAGAGCAGAAAGGAACGTGGAGGGATGAAATGAGCAATTAACTTGTAACAGTCCTTCCTGAGGTTGTAGAGAATATCTAAGAGTCTTTCCCTCATGTTTCCTGCATGGGACGCCGTACCTACCCTCGTGGGATCTCTGACATATGTGATTCAGTCCACCATTTTCTTAAGCCATCACTTTCTATAGCCAAAAGGGGAGTTAAGGTCATGAGACCAACTTCTTCATGATTCTGTGCAATCTGTCTAAAGCAACATTTTTACTTTAAATTTTAGACTATCAGAATGATTAAAAAGCTTTTAAGCACTCATCTGTGTTTGATAATTGCTAGATATTTTATATATAGGTATATAGTTAGGAATATATGGCTTTCCATTCATAGAGCTTAAATAGATCATGACATGGGTAGTTAGAATACTCCTACTAGGGTCTAAGAGGTAGGATGATAAGCAACATCAAATAGCTTTAAAAAGTTCCAGAAAGACTGATATCATTTAATGGCTTACCTGGGCATACAGTCTCCACAGATAGCATTAGAGGTATTCGTGCAGTTGGCTTTCTGGACCCGATTGATGACAGCACAGGTGATGCAAGTCTGACACCTGTGATGCCCCCATGTGCTTTTATATTTTCGGGGAGGGCAGGCTGTGCAGTATGCATCTCCACCTTCTCCATAACCACAATCCTGAAATACAGGAGTATTCATAAAAGCTCTAAGAGGGTATCTGCTAGAAGTCAAATGAATATAGTATAAAGCAATATTTTTCAAACTACAAGTTTCCTCCATATTATTTGGTCACTGAATCAATCTTCTGGGTTGTAACTAACATGGAAAATTTAAATGGAAATAAACAGCATAGTGATATAAAATGAAGTAAAGCCAAGTGCATCAATTAAAACAAACAAGATCACACTATGGAAAAAAAAAACCTGAAAACTTTAGCTATGTGAAAACAAAAGGTTATTTCTCTTTTGTTTGTTTGTTTGAGCCAGGGTTTTTCTGTGTAGCCATAGCTATTCTTGGCTGTCCCGGAACTTGCTCTGTAGACAAGGCTTACTCACCCATGGTGTATTAGAGATTTAATGAGGGTTCTGACCTGCATTAGCCACAATGGAGCATACATGAAAGGTTTCATTTTTGTGCTACTATGACTGAAGCATCGGGTAAAAGAGAACATTTTGTCCTCAGAAATAATACACTTTGCTTTTATCATACAGCACAGGACACACAAATCAACTGATCATTATTAAGTATAAAGAGTACAAGAAAGCACAATTTTACAGTATGTCAAAAGATGGGTACTAGCAAATATCTGACATAAAAGATAGTACCTATCTTTTTAATTAACTTTCACAGGAAAAACGCATATTAGTATATGTTGGGAAATGATGAAAAATTACATCTTACTTTAGTATAATAAAAATGCTTTAATATTCACTGGATAAGTGATTTATCCTGGCTTTTGCTTCAAGTTAGGTATCAATGCAATGATGCTATTAATATTATTCCCAACCTATTTTTTCTTTGCATAAGATGACTGAGAACTTGAAGAGATTGTAATAGACATACTGTAAAGATTATTCTAGCTCTCCTTCTCTGGAAATCAGTCTAGTGGTTCCTTAAAAATACGGGAATCAGTCTACCTCAAGATCTAGCCATACGACTCTTGAACATATACCCAAAGGATGCTATATCATACTACAGAGACACTTGCTCAACAATGCCCATTGCTGTTCTATTAATAATAGCCAGAAATTAGAAACAGCCTAGATGTCCTTTAGCAGATGAATGGATAAAAATGTGGGGGCATTTCTGCTATGGAACATTATTCGCCTGTTACAAAATGAATCAGTAGGTAAATGGATAGAACCAGAAAAAAATATCAGCCCTAGAAAAGTAATCCAGATGCAGAAGGACAAATATGGTATGCATTATATGTTGATGCCAATAGTTAAGTCAATTATAATAAAGTTACAATCCAAAGAGGGGATGAATAGATCTCCCTAGAGAAAGGAACTAGAGGCCGGGCGGTGGTGGCGCACGCCTTTAATCCCAGCACTTGGGAGGCAGAGGCAGGCGGATCTCTGTGAGTTCGAGACCAGCCTGGTCTAAAAGAGCTAGTTCCAGGACAGGCTCCAAAGCCACAGAGAAACCCTGTCTCGAAAAACCAAAAAAAAAAAAAAAAAAAAAAAAAAAAAAAAAAAAAAAAAAAAAAGAGAAAGGAACTAGAAAAGATAGTTATGAACAGGTGGGAATACTGAAATAGGATGACCAAGTAGGCTGGGGGAGGGAAAAGGGAGATGAGAGAGGGAATATAGGGAAAAAACTAAAATTAAGGGTCATTTTAGGACTAGTATGGAAACTTGATGCAGTAGACATTTCCAAAAGTGTGCACATATGTGAAGGCACTCTAAATGAATTTGTCAAATAATGGGGGACACGGAATCCCAACTGGACATTTCTTATCAAAAAAGTGGAAGCCATCAGTACAAGCAATGGGTTATATCTAATTGAGTTGTTGGCCAATGTGGTCCCATGGGAACGCCCAAATAACTCAGGTTACTCTACATGAACTGACCTCAAGTCCCCATTTTTGAAGACAACAACCTATGCAACTCACTAAAGATGGAGAATTCAAGTAGTTGCCTACCTAGAGGCTTCACCTACGCAGACTAGTGTTCTTGGTACCAGATGGTACTCTGCACACAAACAAAGGAGAAGCATAAACACTAACCCAAGTATAAACTCTTTGATCTACAATGATCACCTGCCTAAAAAACATGCTAGGACCATGGTGGCAGAAAGCTTGTGGGAGTAACCAACCATACCTGATTTGATATAAGGTCTACTCCATGAGAGAGAAACCATATCCAACACTGCTTGCGGGACCAAAAGCCTGAGACTAGATATCTCAATGACCTAGGATAAGACCAAATACTGCTCTCCTAAATAAAGGAGTAGCAATAAAACGACTCCTAATGACAATTTTCTATACTTATAGATCAGTGTCTTCTTCAGTTATCATCAGAGAAGCTTTTTTTGTGCAGCTGCAGCAGATGGGAAAAATATAGAAACCTAAAGCCAAACATTATTCAGAGAGTGATTTTGGAACCTTCATCCTTAAATGGGATGCCTCCATCAAATCATTCCTCTCAGGGATCAGGGAACCCTGAAGAAGAGGAGACAGAAAGAGTGTAAGAGCCAGAGGGGATGGAGGACATGAAGAAAACGAGGCCCTCTAAATCAACATGATCAAAAGCACTCATGAACTTACAGAGACTAAGGTAGCATACACAAGGCCTACATGAGTCTGTCCAGATATTATCCTAGAGTTGAAAAGAGAAGGGGACAAATGTACCCATTCCTACCTAATTCAGAAACTGTTTTCATTTGATAGTCACTTACAAATGAAAACTTCGTTTTCTCCAAGTGAGTGTGACTGGAGAAACAAACAACTCTTAAGGGTAGCCTGTACCCCCAGCAGTAGATGGCTAATAAAAAATGAACTCAATGGCATCTTGGACATTTCTTGTTTCATAATGCTGGGTCAGGGTTTTCCCTTTTTTAAAGATTATCTTATTTTTACTTTCATTTTTACTTTATTTATATATTTTTGCTTTCTCTTTACCCTACAGGCCTTTGCATATATATTATGGCTTTTGGTTGAAAGATTTTATGGGATTCCTGAATATGAGAATATGAGATAAATAGAGAAAATTCTAAGAAAACATCTTTGCAATCATCAGGTAGTCTAGCAGAGTAATGCAAGACCCTGCAGTACCTCCCAAAAGAATATAGACGCAACAATGTATGTACCCAGGATATAGAAAATTAGTCTTTCAAACATGACAAAGAAGGCATGTATGTTAACACAGACAACTGCCTGATAAAATGGAAGATTTTAGCAAGACTCTGAGTCTCCTGGAAAAAAAATCAGACATTATAAACATCTTTGATAACAAGAATCAAGAAAATCAGATTAATGAAAACAAGGCAATCAACAGGCACTACCAGTTAAATGAATCAATTATTGGAATTGCTTAACAAGGATTTTAAAGCACCCATAAAAACTGTTTTGACAAGCAATTACAAATTACATTTAAATATGAGAGAAAATTAAAACACCACAGCAAATAAATGACTTTTTTATTGGCAAGTTTGTTTTTTGACAAAGTGCTCAAGCTGATTTTAAGCTTGAAGTTGTTTTGTTCCTGTCTTCTGAATGCTGGCATTAAAGCTGGAACTAACAATATTCAGCTCAAAGAAATTATTTTTTAAAGAGCCAAATTGAAGTTATAAAAATAACTAAATAGATAAACAAAATTCACTGGGCGCGCTAATTACAGGAAATTAGAAAAATCGCTGAACCTGAAGATAAAACAATAGAATGAATGCAGTTCAAACAGCAGGAAAATTAGACTAGCATAGGCAAAAAGAAGACAATGACTGGAGAACTTTGGGGTTATAATCATGCAACATATGAAAGAAAAATCAAAATTATTTGTGTCAAAAAACAACCACAGAAACAAAGGCTGAAATTTTCACAAATTTAGAAAAAGAATAACCAGATATGACTATCAATTAGAATAGAATAAGTTCAAACAAATACAAATACAAGTAGGTTATTATGGTCAAGTAGTGAAAACAATATGGTAATGACACAAAATTGGACATGATGACAATTGGGGAAACAAAACCCTGAAGATCCAACCTGAGAGTGCATAACCACATCCATCTAATATTCTACAGAAATGTTCAAAGCATACACTGGAGAAAAGACAGCATCTTCAACAAAGGGTGCCAGGAATACATTATGTCCCCCTGTAGAAGAAAGATCTCAGACCTGTGTCTCTCGTCTTTCACAAAATTTAACTCCAAATACAACAAAGAATTAATGTGAAATCTCAAATGTCTAGAGAAAAAAAATATATGAAGTATATTATGTGAAATGAGTGTAGGAATGGTCTTTCCAAATAGGATTCCAATTGCCCAGAAATTGAGGTCAACAACTGACTTCACAAAATTATAAAGTGGAACCTCATAAAACTGAATAGTTTCTTTCTACCTAAGGAAATGACCACATGAAGAGTACTCCCACAGGATGAGAGAGAATCTTTGCCAGCTCTGCATCTGGCAGAGGATTAACATCCAAAAAAAAAATGTAAAGAACTCAAAACACAAACAGACAAAAACAAAAACAATTCACAAATAAACCATTCAAAAAATAGGCTTGAGATAAAAGCAGGGAGAATCCAGGTATAAATGATCTGATCAGGGAAATGGGACAAAGAGGCTGTAATTATAGAAGGGAGAAGGAGATAAATATAGAAGAAATGGGGATGAGGATAAAATAACAGTAAGCATGTCTTAAAAAGTTACAAGGAATCACACTATTAACTATTTACCAAAAAAATCTTATTAAACATAACTTTATGCATAAATATATGTACATACGTTAAATAAAAATTTCTTTTTATTTAACATAAAAATACATCAACATATGCTCTCAGTTGGCAATGTTCTTTCCAAGAGCCAAAAACAACCTAACACAAAACCCCCAACACTAGGCATAAGAAACCTTCTTTTGAATTTTTGATCAGGGTTGTCCAAGAGACTCCTAAAACAGCCTTTTGCTATTGACATTGATTGCCCTCAAAAGTAGAAGGTAAGTCCCTGTTGCTAAAGGCAGTATGCACTTTAGGCACAGGGCTCAAATGCCCCTGTGCTGGAACTAACTTGAATGTATCCTTCATGAGGAGTAGCTTTCATGTTTCCAGAAGAGACCATGGAGCCATCCAAAGCTTCCAAAGGAAGAACACAACTAACATAACCCAGTTATGACACCTATGAAACACAATAGTGACTTCCATGAAAAATAAACCTAATAGGTACAGCAGTGGTATACATACCTTGCTGGTAACCAAGAGCTTTCTAATTTCACTTAAGACTGCCTCAACAAGAGGGACATCACGCCTGGTACAGGAAACCTTGTCAACCGCCTAGTGCTAGTGAAGTCAGAGATCTTGAAGAAGTTACAACTGCCACTTAACTAAACCACCAATATCTTCAATCACATTCTAAATATTCGTCTTTACACCCACAGATAAGTGTAGTCCTAACCTCTTATCAAGGAAACTTATCTTTGCAAAAGGAGAACATAAATAATAATGCAGAGTCATAGTTCCCAGCCTCAATGGAAACACCTACAAAACAACTTCTATATCCAAAACTCATGGAACGTTATGGATAAAGAAGTTTGCTATGAGACTGTTTCCTGGTAATGTCAGAAATACACCCTTAGTCTTACCAATGTGAATGCCTAAACATGAGCAGAACAAAGACAACATAGACATGTTAAAGTGAATGGGAAAAGCCAAGAGGCCTCAACCATACACAAACAACTAAAGAATGCCCAGAGAGGGAGAAATAAATAGTTTTCCCCAAAGAAGAGGATACAAGGAGAAATTATAAAGTAATGGTAATAGGGACGAAAGGGAAGGAAGAAAATGATGCAATCATGTTTTAATTTGAAAAGCTAAAAAAATAGTTTTTTAAAAAACCTTTCTCTTGCTTTTTCAGTCCCCGGCCAGCTGGCCTTGGTGAGTTCCCGATAGAACATCCCCATTGCCTCAGTGTGTGGGTGCACCCCTCGCCGTCCTGAGTTCCTTGCTCGTGCTCACTCTCCTTCTGCTCCTCCTTTGGATCGTGAGACTTCAGTCCAGTGCTCCAATGTTGGTCTCTGTCTCTGTCTTCTTTCATCGCCTGATGAAGGTTAATATTCAGGGGGATGCTTATATGTTTTTCTTTGGGTTCACCTTCTTATTTAGCTTCTCTAGGTCTCGCTGAACATAATGGACAATGAGGACTACTGAGAACTGAAGAACAATGGCAATGGGTTCTTGATCCTATTGCACGTAATGGCTTTGTGGGAGCCCAGGTAGTTTGGATGCTCACCTTAATAGACCTGGATGGAGGTGGGTGGTCCTTGGACCTCCCACAGGGCAGAGAAACCTGCTTGCTCTTTGGGCTGAGGAGGAAGGAAGACTTGATTGGGGGAGGGGGAGGGAATGGGAGGTGGTGGCGGGGAAGAGGCAGAAATCTTTAATAATTAAATTAATTAATTAATAAAAAAAATCAGCAAGAAAAAAAACCTTTCTCTTCATAACTCTTATAAATCCTGTTTGGTGATTATACTAAAATATCATGTCTGATATCAATTAACAATTATATTTATAGCGGGTGTGGTGGTATGAATAAGAAAGGCCCATAGACTCATTTATTTGAATGTTTAGTCATCAGACAGTGGCACTATTTGAATAGGTTTAAGAGGTGTTGTCTTGTTGGAGAAGATGTGGCCTTGTGAAAGAAACTGCATCACTGAGGGAGTGGGATTTGAGGTTTCAAAACCCCAAACCAGTTCCAGGGTCTTTCTCTCTCTTCCTGCTGCCTGTAGGAAATTTAGGGTTCTAGTGGTAGAACTCTAAAGTTCCTTTCCCAGTGCCATATCAGCTACATTCTGCTGTGCTTCCTGCCATGCTAATGGTGAACTAAATTTCTGAAACATAAGCAAGCCTCAACAAAACACTGTCTTTTATAAGACAGTTTCTATGGCCATGGAGGACACTTAAGTGGAAGTGATGTTTCCACATTCATAATTGAAAAAGAGTTGAAACCAGCAGACCCTGAAAATTACATGTGTGTATTTTAGTACTTCGAAAGGCTAAGTAAATAATACAAAGAAATACAATAAAATGGCACAAATAAATCAAGATGAAATCCTAAAAGATACTTTTATGTAACCAGCAGGAAAGCAAGAAAAGACAACGAAAGGAATAGAAATGGAGAGCACAAAACTAAAATGGTAGCCTTAAGCTCTAAAATGCCAATCAGTGATAATCTTAAATTTAAATCATCTAAGCAAAGCAATTAAAAGGCAGAAATGAGCATTGTAGATAAAATCAGATGCTATCAAATTACCCCCAGTAGCCATTTCTTCCACTGATGAATGAATCATTTCCTAAGAATTAAAAAGATGCAAATTATCATTTAAAACTCTTGTTGAGAATCATCTTTCATAGGTAGGAGGCAAAGGGAATTTTGTTTTTAAATGATTCAGATTCCTAAATGCTTTTGCTGCTAATCAGTTTTATAACCATGAAACATTTATCTTAATTTTAACATGCTTTGATGATGCTGACACAAAATTTTGATCCTCATCATGGAGTAGGTAGAGTTATTTCTTTTTAAAAGTTGTTTGTAACATATGAGAACAATTAGCTAACAATCATAATCAAGAATGGTATGGTTTATCTGCAAATATACATCATTTTAACTTTAAGAATCTATTACTATATTAACAAATTAACATGATAAAGACAAAATATATGAAAAAGCACATATAAAATAATGAAATACAAATAAATTGAAATATTTTCTGATTTTAATATATTTGTTTAATTTATAAATGACTAAAAATATTTTATTTGTCAATGTTGGTCTACTTAAGTACCTTACATGACTAGAATTCGAACAGTAAATATTGCACTAAGAAACAGTTTACAGGTTAGTATATTTCTCTATCAAATATTTAAAAAGTAACAAAAATTCTCATCAAGTTTCATAAATTAGTAATTTAACATTACAGAAGAAAGCATAAAATTAACAGATGATAGAAATATGCATTATTCATTTTTAGGGTTTGACTTCTGGGACATGGAAGCTTTATGCATTATTGAAAATTCATGCAATTGTAATGGAAATTAGTAAAAAATGTTCAAAAGTGGTATCTGTTCATATATTTCAAGAATATTAAAACTGTATTTAGTTTACAAATTATACTTCTAGAAAAATATCCTGAGGAAGTACTGTTAATTTTCTGCAATAGTTTGTTTTCAGTGATATTCATTTATAATTCATGAGTGAGACATAAAATTAAATAAAGGTAACTGAACAGAAATGTTGTCATTAGCTACTTATCAAAACACCATGGGCCTTCTTTAGTAATCAATAGCTGATTTCATTCTAGATACTATGATGACCATGCTAAAACTGGTTTCTAAATTTCTTTAGTCAATCATGATATCACTCTTTTTTGCCAAATGCAAATTTCCCAGTCAACCTACCTGGTATATAGATATGCATTGACCAGTTACATATCATAATATATAAAGAAAAGTCTACTTGGAAACATGGGGAAATATTTATTTCCTAGTAGATGGAAAGCTCTTTTGGCTTTGCCTCTGCTTCATGCCCTTTGTGGTGTGAAAATATGATTGCTTGGGTTTTAACAACTATGGAGCTATGAGTATGTAAACAGAAAAGCAAAGATTTCAAAATACCAGAAAAGAACCTATGTCTTTGGTAACATTGATGATGAGCAAAACACACCACAAAGATGTCTGTATCCAGACTTCAACATGTTCATACATGGGCTCATATATTAAGTCACTTCAAATTTTAATGACTATTTTTCATGCTAAGCATAGACAAGTTGTTGAAGTTGTAAAACAATTGTTCTAATTAAATTTATTTTAAATTGGTACATAAAACTTAAATATGACACTATATCAACTGAACCAACCTCTCAACATCTGTTTTCATGTTTGCCATACATCATCTTCTGAGAATAATCCACTTATTGCTAGGCCTTTTTATTGATTGTGTGTGTTTTTTATGGTGTTTAGTATTTTTCAGTACATTTATGGTCTACACAACACTTTCTTTGTATTTTTTCAGTGTAGAAATATTTTAATTTCATAAAATTTCATAATCAATGTCATGATAGTCCTATCAGATAGTGTTTGATTTTATTTGTATTTTAAGTTTTACTCTCACTTTTAGGGCTATAGGTCTTAAAGTCTTTGATATATTTCAAATTGATTTTGATGCAGGGTCAGAGATAGAGATTTGGTTTCATTCTTCTACAAGGGGCTATTCAGCTTGGCCAGCAACAATTGTTGATAAGGTTATCATTTCTTCAAGTATGATTTCTTTCTTTTTTTTTTTTTTTTTTTTTGGTTTTTCGAGACAGGGTTTCTCTGTGGCTTTGGAGCCTGTCCTGGAACTAGCTCTGTAGACCAGGCTGGTCTCGAACTCACAAAGATCCGCCTGCCTCTGCCTCCCGAGTGCTGGGATTAAAGGCGTGCGCCAACATCGCCCGGCTCAATCATGATTTTTAAAAAAATCATGTGATTGTAGCACTATGGGCTTATATCTGGGTCCTATGTTCTGTTACACTGATCCATAGAAGTGAACTGTTTTTGCCAATATAGTGCTATGTTTATTGCTATGGTTCTGGAGTACAACTTAAATAATGGGTGGGTATATGCCTTTCTTTGCTCCTTTTTCCCCCCAGAATTGATGGCACTATCCAGGGTCTTTAGTGTTACCACATAGATTTATTTATTTATTTCTATTTCTGTGAAGAATGGCATTGAGATTCAAAAGGGATTATATTGACTATGTAGTTTTGGTTTTGGCAGTGGAGTCGTTTGCAGAATATTATTTTCTTTTTTTTGATTTTTTTTATTAATTAATTTATTTAATTATTAAAGATTTCTGCCTCTTCCCCGCCACCACCTCCCATTCCCTCCCCCTTCCCCAATCAAGTCTTCCTCCCTCCTCAGCCCAAAGAGCAAGCAGGTTTCTCTGCCCTGTGGGAGGTCCAAGGACCACCCACCTCCATCCAGGTCTATTAAGGTGAGCATCCAAACTACCTGGGCTCCCACAAAGCCATTACGTGCAATAGGATCAAGAACCCATTGCCATTGTTCTTCAGTTCTCAGTAGTCCTCATTGTCCGTTATGTTCAGCGAGACTGGTTTTGTCACATGCTTTTTCAGACCCCGGCCAGCTGGCCTTGGTGAGTTCCTGATAGAACATCCCCATTGTCTCAAACATACAACAAAAGTATATGCTCAACTATGTTCATAGCAGCATTGTTTGTAATAGCCAGAACCTGGAAACAACCTAGATGTCCTTCAATGGAAGAATGGATGAAGAAAGTATGGAATATATACATATTAGAGTACTACTCAGCAGTAAAAAACAATGACTTCTTGAATTTTGCATACAAATGGACGGAAATAGAAAACACTATCCTGAGTGAGGTAAGCCAGACCCAAAAAGAGGAACATGGGATGTACTCACTCATATTTGGTTTCTAGCCATAAATAAAGGACATTGAGACTATAATTCGTGATTCTAGAGAAGCTAAATAAGAAGGTGAACCCAAAGAAAAACATATAAGCATCCTCCTGAATATTAACCTTCATCAGGCGATGAAAGAAGACAGAGACCAACATTGGAGCACTGGACTGAAGTCTCACGATCCAAAGGAGGAGCAGAAGGAGAGTGAGCAGAATATTATTTTCTAATTAATGAGAATTGATGGTTTTCTATCCGTCTTAGTTAGATTTTTATTACTGTGATAAAACACTATGACCAAAAGCAACTTGGGGAAGAAAGACTTTCTTTCAAGCTTAGAGTCCCACATCACAGTTCATCATTCAAGGAAGTCAGGACAAGAACCAGGAAGCAGAAACTGAAGCATGCTGCCTCCTGGTTCTCTCCTTGGGGCTTGCCTAACCTGCTTTTTAATAGTGCCTGGTAGCATCAACCCAGGGGTGATATCTCCCAGAGTGAGCTCAAGCTTCCCACATCAATCATCAGTCAAGGAAATGAACTGCTAGTTTGCCCAAAAGCTAGTTCTGTGGGAGCATTTTCTCATTTGTGGTTCCCTCTTCTTAAATGACTCTAACTCATGTCAAGTTCACATAAAACTGACCAGCACACTGTCTTCTCAAGTCTTCTTCTTCCTGCATTGAGTATGAGTGGAGAGACAGTTCAGTCTTACTTTGCTCCTAATCTTAGTGGAAATGCCTGGAATTTTTTTTTTTATTTAGTTTGTTTTTGTTTGTAGCTTTGTTGTATGTAGCCTTTAATACAGAGAGATATTTTCTTTTGATTCCTAACCTCTTCGTTACTTTTATCATGAAGGGATGTTATATTTGTCAAAAGCATTTATAAATCAATTTAAATAATTATGCAATTTCTATCTTTAAGTCTATTTATTACATAAATTATGTTTATTGACTTAAACATGCTTGACCATTTCCAAATCTTTAGAATAAAAACGATGTGGTCATGAATACTTGGAGGCTCACCCTTCCTCTTATTATCCCCAGTGCTTTCTCTTCTTCCCACTCAGGAGTTTAAGATGTGAGCTCTCAGCTGTTTCTAGTACCATGCCTTTGACTTACCATCATGAACTCTTAAGCCTCTGAAACAGCAAGCCTAATTAAATAGTTTTTCATAAGTTTTGTTGCTTATGACATTTTATTATAGCAATATAAAAGCAACTAAGACATGTGTGCTATTGAAAAATTTTTTATCTGTTCATCATGGAAACTAGTCTGTAATTATCTTTTAGCATTTTATTTTGTTTTGTTTGCTTAGTTTAAGTATCAGGTAATACTAAATTCATAGAAGTAACTTGGTAGATTTTTTTATCTTTCTCTTTTATGAAGTTAATTAAGAAATACTGGCATTGATTCTTTCTTGAAGGATTGTCAGAATTGACCAGCAAATCTTCCTCATCCTAAACCTTTTTCGTTGTAAGATTATTATTGTTGTACTTCCAATCACATCCTTCAGTTTTGATTTTATTGTTTACCTCATCTTGGTTTAATTTTGATAAGTCACATGTCTAGTGATTCATTCATTTCTTTTAGATGTCTTAAGTTGGTGGGAGACATTTTTATAAAATGTCTTAAAAGATTTTTCCTGAATGCCATTGATATCTTTTATAAAATCTGACATTTCACTTGCAATTTTGGCAATTTCAGTTTTGTTATGATCTGCTAGCCTGTCATCTGGGTATCCAGACCTTTTAACATACAAGCACCACTCAATCCCAACCATTCCTCCCCTTCCACCCAGGCAAGCAGATCTCCTGCCTCCTCCAGCCTGCCTTCTCTCTCCTTTTGTCCCTCTTCTGAAGCGGTGACTGCTGCCTCTCTCTTCCCCCTCTCCCTTCTCCCCACCTCCCTATCTCTCTCTTCCTCCTTCCCTTTACCCTTTCCCTTTACCCTCCATAACCCACTAAATAAACTCTATACCCAAACTCTCTCTGCATGGCTTATCTGCATGTCTCTCCCTGGCCATGGTTTTCTACTTGCCTTGGCCCCTCTAAAGGCTCCAGTGACTCCATAGCCCCTTGTGGGACGAGCCTCCCCCAACCTTATCTTTAAAAAAAGAATAACAGGTTTCCCTTCTTTTTCTCTTAACAAGTTTTCTTAAGGGTTAATTTGATTTTATTTTTCAGAGAACTAAGTCTTTGTTTAATTAATTATCTGCTTTGTTTTATTATTGTGATTGTTCTTTCCATTCTTTTAATTTCTTCCTGGAAAATGGTTATTTCTTTCTTTATATTGATTTAGGGTTTGGCTTTACTTGCTCTTCCAAAGCCATAAGTTATATTAATAAATTATTTATTTGTAATCTCTGATTGTGTGGGTGTGTGTACATGCATGCAAGATCACATGCAAATCACATATCTTCTTCAACTAATTTTTTGAGACAAAGCCTCTCAATGAGTCTGGGGCTCACAAATACAAACAGACTAGCTTGCAACCAAACTGTGAAGATCCTTTTAGCTATTTCTCTTTAGAATAAAATTACAGGTACATGCTGCCAGGTATGGATTTTTTTATGGGTGCAAGGGGTCTAAACTCTGGTCCTCACATGTATAAAGCAAATACTTTATTAACTGAGCTATCTCCTCAATATAACTTTTCTGAATATAGATGCCAGGTGAAAATTCTGATGGTTAGACAAAAGCCAGCCTTCCTCAGGAACTTGTGAAGCTAGTTCCCCTCTACCAAAGAAACCATTTCCTTATCACTTTCAGAAGGAACAAATGCCTATTTGTGATACCTATTAGCATACCAAAGGGCATTCTGGCCTGAGGCTTCCTGAGTATCAAAAGTACCTGTTCCATATTTCAGTCCCTCCTGGCAGTCCATCAGGCTCCTTACTTTAACTGTCTACAGCTCACTGGCCTCCCTCTCCCCAGCTTCTCATCATTTCAGCTTTTCTATTTTTGCTATTCTCTCTCTCTTACACTCTCTTGATCTCCTTTCCCCATACTCTTTGTCTTTCTTTCTTGCTTTTACTCTCCACCCTTCCTCTCATTGCCACGTTCATTGTACTACTTTCTCTCCCTGCTCTGGACTTTTCCAGATGCATCTGAATGTACTCTCCCTCATAGCTCCAATAAAACCGCTTCCTCAACTACACCTTGGAAAGGTCAAGTCATCAGTTTATTCAACAGTATATCTATATCTATATCTATATCTATATCTATATCTATATCTATATCTATATCTATATCTATATCTATATCTATATACATGGAGAGAGAGAGAGGGAGAGGAGAGGGAGAGAGAGAGAGAGAGAGAGAGAGAGAAAGAGAGAGAGAGAGTTTTAACTACTCTGATTTAGGAAAGTTTTTTTCAAGATCTTTTCAGTTCCTTGCCATTTTGTGATTGATATGCCTCCTGAGCCTGGATAGCCATCCTCTTAGTTTAAATTTTGAAAGCTTTTTATAATGGTTTTACTGAATATACTGTTTTTGACTTTCTTATATTTAATAAAGTTGAAGTATAATTGCATTATTTCCTCTCTTCCATTTCCTCTTTCTAGCACCTTTAATATATTTTTTTCTGGGATTTTATCTAACTCAGTCTCATTGTGGACCAGTACTATGATATTTTCCAAGGGGAGAAGGTCATATTTCCTTGATTTGTTCTCTTCCTTGTTCCATTCCATTGAGCTCTATGCATCTGAGTTATTCATTGACTGGGTTTATCAGTTGCTCTACTGCAGTCAAAATATTATCAGTATTCAATTGATATAATTTATATGCATAGTTTAGAATTAATACCCCTGTCATGTACTCATTGTGCCTGGTAATTGTTAGGAATATTTTCTAACTCGAGCTCTCTGCCGACACAAGATCCCAATCAAGCCAAATCAAAACAAACCAAATTGAAAGAAATCCAGGCTTAATTGGACTCCTGCACTCTCAGGTGGTCCCAAGGGAAACCAGAAATCTGCCAATTCGACTACATGGGAAAGAGGGAAAACCACGTGTTTATTTTGGGGGGAGCAGTTTAAATAGCCTTGGGGAGTGGTCTTGACTGTTTTAGGGGAGGTGTCAAGGTTTGGTGGGCTACTTTGATCCTCCTTGGAGAGGGGTCAAGGTTCAAGGGGCACAGGGGTAGGGCCTCCAAAGATGGAAGCTGGAGATGGGGATTTACAGTAATACTTGAATATTATCTGTAGAATTTGCTAGATAAAATTCTATGAAAGTGTCCTTTTAGCCAATTAATAACCATGATCCTTTTAACTCCAGTAACTATTGGAGGAATAATACATATGGGTAGTATGGAGAATAGTAGAGTATTACCAAGATTCTAAGTAGGAGGGATGTGGTCTAGATAAGGATAAGGATTCCTGTTAAATTAATTGGAAGGAAATTAAGATGAAGAAAAATATTTGGGAGCAGAGCATTGGGATGTTGTTAGTTTCTATAGTTTAAACCTTTTTAAAATTTTTTGGAGATCTAGAGTTAATAAGAAAAAGAAGTAGGGGCAGGAAAGACAAAATATCAGAAGTAGGAATGAGTGAGAAAATACATTGTTTGTATGTAGGAAGAATATCACAAAGTACATAATAGTACAATGGTTTAAAAGCAAACAAAACAATCATACAAACTGAGCAGTGTATGACCTAAAGCACAACCATTATGAAGCATTATTCAAGAGTTAAGATTAAAAGACAAAAAAAAAATTAAAATTCACAAAACTTTCAACAGTAGCAAGAATGTATAATAAAAGCACTTTGGATTAAAAACATCATGTCAGTCAATATTTCTTTTAGCCTGGAATGGATTTTGAAATTTTTCTTCCCTTCCAGAGTTTCATGTGGCAAACTGCACTAATGGGAGAGTTGCAATCGGTTTGGTATTCCAGCAGTCATCTGTAAAGCCTGATTTTGTGTATGCATTGTCTCACAGAGGTTAGCTAGTATCACTTTGGATTGAACTTTTGGCACAGCCACAGTGAGGTGAGCCGTGCAGTTCTCAGTTCCCTCTGTGGTTTGGCAGCATTGTTCTGGAGAAGACAGGTTGGGATCTGTTGCCATGGGTTCCCACTAACTAAAGCTACAGACTTGGTTTAACAGAGTGTGTCAATTGCCCTACCACATTTCAGGCTCTGGACCCACCCAGCTTTCAGTTTTTGTGGCAGATCTTTCTTCAGGCTCTGTCACAGTGTTGACGTAGTGGTACTCAGAAAAGGGAAGGCAGTATGAGCTTTGGTCCTGCAATTCCCGCTTAACCTCAACTGGAACCCTGCTGTGAGAAGGAAAGCTTTAGTTCCAAGGCCTCATCTCCAATTGCTAGCCAGTCCTTGGTTCTCAGCTAACTGTTACTGCAGCTCTGCTGAGTGTGTGTACTGCAAAGTGCTTCCCTGTGGTTTCCAATTACCTCACCAGAGCCAATTTGTGCAGCTAGGCACTAGTTCACAGCCACTCTTGTCTGCTTCCCCACAGAGATCTCACTTGGCTTAATAAGCCCATTTAGAGCTACTGTCTCTTGCAAGGATAAAGATGACCCTGTACTCTCCTGTTTTCTTTCAGTGGGTTGCATCATGAGGTCTCTAATCTGGCAACTTTCCTAAAAATGTCTATTTTTAATTTTTTTGGAGAAACATCTAAGCTATTTTACAATATGACTTTATTCTTACCACAGTGTGGAAGAGTTCTTTTTCTACATCCTTACCAGCATTAAAAGCAAAATCTTCAGTATTATTTCTTTTCAAAATCTTGTTGCTTGAAAAGTCTTTCCCTGGTTAGTGATGTAGAGCATGGCTTCATGCCCTTGTAGGTTATTTGTATGTCTTCTTTTGGAAAATGAAGACTTTCAATTTAATGCATCCTACTTAATTTGAAAGAAAGACGGGACCCAGTAGTACCTGACTCCAAATGTATTTCTTTGGCATTCACGGTCACTGAACAAATTGCACACACTCTCTGAACTGTGGTTGTCTAGTCTGTAAAATGAGGCTCACAACAGTTTCCTGGCAGGACAGTTACAAAACCAAGCAAAGTAATGTTCTTGAGAGAGTTCTTTACAAAGTCCAGACGACCAGACGAATAGAAATTCTTTATAGTTAAAAGTTTTCCAGAAGCAGTATTGCCATATATGTGATTTTTTTCTGAACTTTCAAGTGGTGTGGAAATAAATGGCAGCCAGAGAGGCACTAAGTCAAACGGACCTTTCATCATGCTCTTCCTTTTATGGGTTTCATGACAGCACCTTGACAGATTAACAGACCTCTTTTTCCCCTCAAAGAAGTGCAGGTTTGCCAATGCAGATGGCTTTAAAGGTAATAACCATGTACATGAGAGGAACATTTATAAACCATTTTTCATGAAGTCTGATGTGGTACTTAAAAGAGATATTTTTGTCAAGACAAGAAATTTGTTGCATTAGATTCATCCTAATAACCAATATGACCTATCCTGTGGTAGCCTTGTCATGGCCTTGGAATTCCTCCACAACCCTGTGGGCATCCCTCTGTAGAATACATGTTAAAACTAGAGTTAATACTATCTTTTGATAGCCTTGGGCTTTAGTCTTTTTTATTTTTTTAACTTATAAATGGAAGAAGGAATTAGGATAAATAATTTTTTATTTCTTTTAGTCGATAGAATATGCTATTTACTTAAAAACCCCAGAAGATTCTTAGTGCCCTTAGAAAAAATGTTTCTCATCAAAGTCCCCAAGTTGTCTGACCTATGTTTTCCTTCCCCTTTCTTTATTTATGAATCAGCTGTGTTAATCTTCTTATCCATGAAACAATACTAATTTGTACTTCACTTGGGACTGCATTAGCTATACGTCATTCCCAGAAAGCAGTTACTCAGGGAGCTCTTCCCAACTCCCACTCTGAATCACATCACTGCATCACATCAACATAATTCTGTTCCTGGGCCCTCAATGTGTGTGTGTGAGAGAGAAAGAGAGAGAGACAGACAGAGTCAGACACAGAGAGAGAGAGAGAGAGAGAGAGAGAGACAGAGACAGAGACAGAGAGACAGAGAGACAGAGGGAGAGAGGGAGAAAGAGAGATACCTACAATCATACTGGCCACGTTGCAAATGTGAGATAAGTAATTGATGAATGAATAAATGTGCAAAAACAAGAAGGAACATACAGAAACTTTCCTGACTTTCTTCTTCTAACCATTATAGTAAACTCTAATATCATCCCCAATTGAAGAAGCAACAAGGGATGTGAAGTAAGTAAAAACTAAGGAGTCCCTGCCTTGATCTCAGTTTTCATTGCTTTTCTTTTTATTCAAAAATTTACCTTTAATTGGACCATTCTATGCTTCAACTTGTTTCTTATTGCTGAATCCTTTCTCAGACAGTTTTCTTAGTAAAGCAGACCCTTCAGAACAGAGGCCACATCAGCATTCTTGATTCTTCCACATTCCCCAAACCTGGTATTTTTCTTCTAAACCTAATTAAATGTACGTTGCTTTGTCTAACAGATTTCTCGAATGCAAAAATTCTGAACCTTGATATGTACATATCTCTTTATGACTTATCATAGTATTGCATTAAGCTCTCCCTGGCCTCTGAGTCTGCTAGCCTCATTTCATGATTGAACAATGACTACTATTGCATTCGATTTGTATTTCATTGTATCTGCTCAACTGAACTGAACTAATAAGAGCTGAGAACTGATGGAACTTCTAATATTGTCCTTTCTTAATTTTTTTCTTAAACATTTGTTTCTTTATTTCTTTCACCAGATAAACAGACATACACAGACACACACACACACACACACACACTTCCTGGTTTCTTAGATGTACAAAAAAAAATCACTGATCAGAAGGGTTTACCTTGGAGAGCTCCTGTCCAGGGCCACACTGTTGGCAGGTGACACAGTGCCCCCATTGGTCCCGGTACTCATTTTCTTGACAATCCATGATGAAGAAACTATGGGTACAGAAAACAATTACTACTGAGAAAACCAGAAGATTTTCAAGCAGTGGCTTTCCTGACACCTTGTTTCTGTGTCTTCTTAACTGTGGCTTTTAGTGAGAATGGACAAAGGAGGGAAACTAATGGAGGTGAAACTTTTAGAGCACAGATGGTGTGCCCAGAACTCTTCTAAATGCTTCCTATGTGACAATATATTTGATTCTCAAAAAATAATGACACAAATTATTAGAAATTCCACTTTACAAGTAAAAAAAAAAAAAGAAACAAAGGCACAGGGACAAAGAAATTTTCAGCTCTACCAGGAGCTCACTGTCAATAAACAAAGAAACAAGCAAGCAAGGAAATAAATAAGTAAAACAGTTGGATTCTTTTTTCTTTCTTTTTTTTCCTTTCTTTTTCTTTTTTGAGACAGGGTTTCTCTGTGTAACTTTAGAGCCTTGCTCTGTAGAACAGGCTGGTCTTGAACTCACAGAGATTTGCCTGACTCTGCCTCCCAACTGCTGAGATTAAAGGTGTGTGCCACCACTGCCTGGTTAGTTGGATTCTTTCTCGTGGCTACAAACAAATGTGTAAAAATCTCTTAAGAATTTAAAAATCACTTTCACACTTATTTTATTATATTTGCAAATACTTTTGATATTTTTTAACTTAAGCAATGTGAAAATTATCTTTATTTGTGAATGAAAAAATTGAAACATGATTCTTCTTTGCCAAAGTGTCTGATTACCCTGACTGGCCCATTCCATTTCAACTTGCAGTCTTGGGTGGATTACTAATGACCTCAGTTACTTAAACCGAAGAAAATGAACATCATGTTTCTGTCTTTTACACCAGACAGCTTTTTGAAAAGATTAAATGTGTTAAGTTCCTTAAGTAATCATGAGGAACTATACAAGTAAAACAGTGTTAATGTGAAGATAGGTAGCTTTGCACAAACACAATTTTTATAACATGGTGCCTGTCTCTCTAAAATAAAACTCATGATGAGACTTTTTTGTTACTCCAAATCTCTTGTAAGGCTGTATTTCAACATACTCAACATACTGATAGACTTTAATATATGCTTCTAATTATAAGAGAGGACAGTGTGACCACCAATCATCTCCACAAAGGTCACCAATAGAAATAGATGTGTTGGCTGGCATTTTTGTTGAAGTATAACTTTTCCCATAACTCTTCTTTCCAATTTCTTCACTCAATGGAAGGTGTCCTATGAAGTTCACTTTTGGCACAAAATGAACACACTTTCTCCTCTTTTGTTTCCAGCAGTCAGCCTCAGAAGGCAAGGTTCCCGTCTTCATCCTCTATACTTCTCATTGAAGACAAAAACTATTAGTAGTCTCTTAACACTCAACAACAATGGAATTCAGGATTATGGTAACAAATCCAGCATGGATTATCTGGAGAAAACTTTTCCTGTATGGTTTTCTTTTGAAAGAAAGAAAGAAAGAAAGAAAGAAAGAAAGAAAGAAAGAAAGAAAGAAAGAAAGAAAGAAAGAAAGAAAGAAAGAAAGGCATTGACAGGGTCCACAAAGCAAAATTCCTTTGGAGATAAATTCTTTTTTTTATTAATTTATTTATTTATTAAAGATTTCTGTCTCTTCCCCGCCACCGCCTCCCATTTCCCTCCCCGTCCCCCAATCAACTCCCCCTCTCTCATCAGCCCTAAGAGCAGTCAGGGTTCCCTGCCCTGTGGGGAGTCCAAGGACCTCCCACCTCCTTCCAGGTCTAGTAAGGTGAACATCCAAACAGCCTAGGCTCCCACAAAGCCAGTATGTGCAGAAGGATCGAAACCCAGTGCCATTGTTCTTGACTTCTCAGCAAAAGCACCTGAAATTTTCACGGAAGTTACTGGCCTATTTGCAGTTTGGTTTCCAAAGCCCAATTCACCCAATAAACATTAAATTGCCTGAACCATAGTATCTCCCTTTAGCCCTAGTTTGAGATTGCTGTCTAGGTAGGCTTTCCACACATACCCAGACATAGCAAATAAACACGGAATTTTTTGTTCCTCTTGTTTTTTGAATAAAATCAATTATCCAAAACATAAATTAAATTGTCTGTCAATTGGAGTTTGAAAACTATTTTCTTTGAAAAAACAAAGCCATCTGTATGCTAGACTGTTCTGAAGTATCCTGGTTATATTGATAAAACTGCCTAATAACTAATAAAGGTCATCACCATCAATAATGTGAGGCCTCATATGAAACTACTTCCTGTGAATAGCAGTGTCCTGCAGCAGATGTTAATTTATGGTAAGAATAAGAAAGAATAATCAGACATTGTGAATACAACTATTCTTAAATATCCTATTACTGACTCTGTCCTCCTACTAAGTGTTACAGAAGATGTAGTTTTGAACAAGTCAGCAATGCACAGTCAGACCTATGAATTTTTTAGTAAAGAATCTTAATGCCCAACACCAAGTTAGTACAGAAATGGTAATCCAACAGTGCTTGCTGTTTGTTAGTTTGTGAACACACTTACTTTCCTGACCTATGATTAATTATGTATGTGTCTCAGAAACTTAGATCATTTCTCTCTCCAATAGTGCTTTTCCAGACAATTCATTGTAAACCCACACCAAGCAGACTTGGATGTGAATCAGAACTCCGCCATTTACCAGTCTTTAAAATGGTTTTCTTATTTTACCCTTAATTTTTTTTATTTTAATAATACAAACCCTCCATGGTAATTTATAAAGAACTAGATGTTCTTACGCTAAAGTACCTAGTATGGTCGGGCGGTGGTGGCGTACGCCTTTAATCCCAGCAATTGGGAGGCAGAGGCAGGTGGATCTCTATGAGTTCGAGGCCAGCCTGATCTACAAAAGCTAGTTCCAGGACAGGCTCCAAAGCCACAGAAAAACCCTGTCTTGAAAAGCCAAAAAAAAAAAAAAAAAAAAAAAAAAAAAAGACCTAATATGGAGCTGTGTTCAAGTGCTACTAGATGGTTATTAGACACTTCTCTTCACATTTGCCTTTAGTTTACAAGAGATTTTTTTTTAGAAGTGTAAAGAATTCAAGGGAAATTGCATTTATCACTCCAGGCATTTGCAGGAAAGGAAAGGGTGAAGCACATAAAATACTTCAGTGGCCCATGTCATCAGGAACATGGAAGTCACACCAGAGAAGCGGGTGCCTGCAGAAGACATCCCTCCTTGGTAACTGCTCCCACCAACAACATGATGCTTAAGCACATGTGCCCTTCAATGTGTGCAGTACCTAAGTCACCTTGGCTAAACTGAACACTGTATTAGTGTTCGTTGAATATTTTCCATCAGGATATTCCCATATAAGAACACAATGGGCAAGGCTCAGAAAGTTTTCTGAGATAATTACTTCTGAAATGGAAGTGCAAAGAAAATATATACAAATTAATTGGGGAGGGGGCTGGAGAGATGGCTCAGTGGTTAAAAGCACTGACTGTTCTTCCAGAGGTCCTGAGTTCAATTCCCAGCAACCACATGGTGGCTCACAGCCATCTATAATGAGACCTGGCGCCCCCTTCTGGAAATGCAGGCACACATGGGAGGAATGCTGTACACATAATAAATAAATAAATTTAAAAAAACCAAATTAACTGGGGGGGGGGGGAGGATGATATTAGGGACTTCACTGAGTAGCAGGTCATTTCCCACAGAACAATCAATTTATTGTCACATCCTAGCGCTCTGGTTGATCTTTGACGTGGGACTGTGTTCTTTTTATATCATTCCATTAGTGGAAAGGGGGAAATGAAAGGAAGTATCAGGCATCTCTTGTCTTCTCTCCTGGAGCATGACACAGGCTGGGTGGGGTTCCTTATGCTTCTGCCAAAGTTCAAAATCCACTCAACTGCACCAAAACAAGTCACACTCAAAAATTCTTTTTGCCTCCACCTTGCCCAACAAAAAAGGAAGAAAAATATAGTCCAAGAAAACAGTTGAACGTTGAAGAAATCCCAGATGCAGAGGACAAATTCTGAGCTTTGTGACAGGAAATACTATCCATGTAAACATATAGAACCTTTGTGTTGCCTACTCAGGTTACATTGCCTACTTGTACCCCTTTTCCAGGAAACATGACACCTTCCTGCAAGTGACTGTCATTATAGTTTCTGTCATCATATATTTTCACTGCCATTTATATGTCATCTAAATTTAAATATAGAAATCACCTTTTTGTTTCTTGTTTATATGATTTTTTCATAAGAAATATTAAAATGTATAATTTAAAGTTGTTTTGATCAAATCATATGGGCTTAAATTCTTGGGAGCTCAGATGATAATGTTTTTAAGCTTTAGCAAAATACCAGAAGCAACCAAAGGGCAAGGTGAGAAGACAAGTTTTATATATTTTAGTACTTAAAAATCCAAAATGCTTTTGTCTCAAGGTGTGATTAGGAAACTAGGAAATAGCCTCCCCTCTGATCTGAAGTGACTCTGAACCCCTGGAGTCCCAAAGTGGAGCTGAACTCTGAACAACATGAGTAGGCAGCTCAAGAACTCAGACCCTTGATGGTCTGTCCACCGGACACCTCTAGAGAAGGAGAAGTTGCTGTTAGTTCTGAATATGCTTCTTTTATGGAAAAAGAATGCACATGCCTTACAAGCATGGGTCATCAAGCATTTATCATTGTTTTCAGAGTCTGAAGAAATTGAAGTGTCCCCCCCACCACCACCCAAACACACACATTTTTTTGGTCTGTTGAGTCACTCAGGCAAAGTCTGAGTAAAAAGGAATCATAGTTCACTATGTCACTAAGCATAGCATGGGCTACTGCTCCCAGCAGACTCTTACCCCTTCAGGGAGCAGCTCCCTTCTAGTCAGGGAATGTGATTTACAATTGGGTCCCACACAATGCCATGAGGAAGGCCTGGGATTCCAGGAATGGCCATGACCTTCAGGGAAAGTATGATATCCTGTAGTGAGCCTGAGCCTTCCAGCTTTGGCTTCCAGTGGCATCTCAATCACATCCTTCACCAAAGCCCAAATACTGCAGGATGCTTGTTCCCTTCTGAAACAGCCTCTTCAACACATGTAAAGGTACTAGTCTCAGGCCTGCCATCTGCTGGGCCCGGCTACATCCTCTACTACTCATGAGATGCTATGTATCAGAAATCTGGATGAATTTTGAATTACTGTGGCTGGGTATCAGTAGTCTCAGAATGCACCTGCGAACCAGTCAGATTGCCAGGCCCTCTCGTTTGATTAGCCCACAGGAGCTTCACAGAGTAAAGAGAACGCCAAATGGCACTTAAGAGGAAACTCTCGGTTTCAAGTCTTTCTTTATGCCAGTATGGCAACTGTGGAAAGGTATATACTAAATGTTCTCACCTTATCTGTCCTGAAATAAAGATACAGGTGAGAAGCCCTACACGTATAAAACACTGCACATGCCCTCATGTGCTTGGATGTTATGTGAATATACACTAGATACTGACCTTATGGATATAATGACTGCAGCTTACAGTTAATGACATCTAACCATCTAGGTAGCACCAGAGGACTGACTCATCAATGGATTTTAGTTTGCCTAGAACCTCGGGCCAAATGAAGAAAGAACCAAGATCTTCTTAGACCTAACCAGGAGCTTTAGGTAATGTTCTCCTTTCTTTGGCTCTCTAACCCCTGCCCTCACTGCCTCAGACTAGCACATCCCTTTGATATGAAAAGGTTTAAATAGAGGAAGGAGTATTAGGCTGTGGGATTAAAGCCCAAATAAAGCTGCTGACCTCACCAGGGATACCTCAAATCCTTCAAAAATAGTCTCTGATGTTCTTGTCTCTCCAAGCCACGTACTATACACTTTTAGTCAGATGGGAAAATGGAACAGAGATAAAGGCTTTAAAAAACTTATCTTTTTCCACTCTTCACCTCAAACCCCTTTAATGACCCTTGTTTACTTGGTCCATAAAGTTCAGGATCTCTACCTGGCTCTTCCACAGTCTTCAGCACCAGGTTTATGTTAAAAAATTAAACTAGTGCTTACTGAAAAATGACCTAGGGAAAGGTCTTTTGACACCATGTTTTATTTCATCATCTTCTAGAAAATAACAATAAGAGTCTTAGGCTACAATGAATATAGCGTAGGCACCACATTAGATTCTCTCTGGCATTGCTAGTCACATGGCCAGAGTTTCTGTACCTTCCCACTAGACTCGAATGGAATTCCCTACCGTAGGAGATGGGATCTGAAATTCTTCATAGCCATAGAATCACAGACTTGTGGGACAGGTAATACTAATAAATTTGACTAATAGATAAAGGGAGATAGGAGAGAATCAAGAAGAGAAATTCTGCCTTTTTTTCCCTCTCATGAATTGTTGGGTAGTATTTTTTCTCTCCCACATGATCCCTTTGTGGGGAGATCTCCAAAGCAGCCAGTGAGAACACCTGCCACTTCAAGGCTGGTCGTGAAGCAGTACCCAGCATAGAAACACACCACCTGGCACCAGCTCACTCTTCACTGGCCCACTTGCATGTTAACACTCCTACATCTTGGTTTTGAACACGCTCAATAAACGATTAGTTGATATTTGTTATTTTTTTAAGATTAATTTTAAAAGAAACATCAGGAAAGAAGGAAAAGGAAACAAATTAAGGTGATTGGTTTTCATTGGGTGAATATATTAAAATAACACTCGGAACCTAATTAATTTGTAAAAATTAATACATATTAATCAAGATTAAAATATTTTAAAAATAAAGATGGACAATAATTCACACAAAAGACAAGAAATTAGAAATTATATAACTAATAAGGTATTTTTGCCTAGAATATAGTTAGAGTTCTTATAACTAAAAATTTAAAAAACACAATTTAAAATAAGCTAAGATTATTGAACCCATGTCTGGGTTCATGACCCTGATGCAACCACGGACTGTGCTGATTTCCATGGCTCCTGATACCACTGAAAGCAGAGAGTAAAGGGCTGTACAGAGTTGCCCGAGCACCTCACAGGCTGCAACCCTAGGGAGAACTGGTCTTGCCCTTCACTGGTGGAAGCAGCCAGGAGACAGGGTCCTATACCTCACCTGGACAGCAAAATAGAGGTGACCTTGTTCTCAGGGGCGTGAGTGAAAATGCGAGAACAGGTTATGCCCCTTTCCTCTGCCATGCGGTGGTATGGGTGAAGGAAAGATGCCCTCCTCCCCTCAACACCTTCAGCAGGTTGGATATCTGGCCCAATACCTCACCGGTTGCAGCCCCTTGCCTGGGCAGCACAGTAGAGTTGATACTATAGACAGGAACATGGGAGAGTCAGCCTTGAGGACATGAGACGGGCATAGTTGATACTGCTTCCCTTGTGTGTTGTGTGGTGGTGGGGGCAAGGGAAAGATGCACTCCTCCTTGCCTGTACATCCTCCAGCAGGCAAGGGATTTGACCTTCCCCTTTAACAGCAGCAAGATTTGGGAAAGTTGGCCCTACACTTCATCTAGGGATCACAGGGGAGCTGACCTGGTGATGGGGACACAGGTGAGCCTGCCCCAAGAATGTGAGCTTGGAGACCTGGCCCCGCCCCTAGTCTGCCATATGGCAGCATGGGTGAAGGAGAGGTGAGAGAGCTGCCTCTACTTCCCACCAACTGCAGCACTCAGGAGAGCAGGTCCTGCATTTCACCTGGACAGCACAATAGAGCCAACCCTGTTGGTGGAGGTGTGGGTGAGCTCCCTCACCCAAAGTTGTGATCATGGGAGAGTTATCCCCACTACTCTTCTGTCATGGAGCAGTGTAAGTGCGGGGGGAGATGCCCACCTTTATCCCTTGCCCCTCACCAACTACGGTAGATGAGGAAGCTATCCCTCCCCATCACCTTCTGCAACACTAAGGAAAGTGGGCCCTGATGCTCGCCTGAGCAGCATAGTAGAGGGGACCCTGTTTGCAGAGGCACTGCTGAGCTGGTTCTGAGGGTGGAAGATGCCCTTCATCTGCCATGAGGTACGGAGGGTGAGGGAAAGATGCCCTCCTGCTTGCCCCTGCCACCTGTGCTGGGTGAGGGAGATGACTGTCCCCCACTTGCCGGTGGCAGCACTCTGGGGAAAATAGACCCTGCACCCAACCTGGGCAGCACAGTAGAGCTGACCCTATTGACAGAGAGGCGGGTGAACTGCCCAAGAATGTGAGCATAAGGGATCTGGCTCTGCCCATCATCTACCATATTGGGAGACATGCCCCCCACACCCTGCTGCCTGTAGCAGGTGAGAAATCTGGCCCTGAGGCATAAAAGTGGGAGAACTCTCCCTGCCCCTCACCAGCTGCAGCACTTGGTAGAGTGCCCTCTACACCTCATATGCGCAGCACTAGAGAACTGGTCCTGAAGGTGTAAGTGTGGGCGAGCCGACCCTTATGGCATGGGAGTAGGAGAAATGGCCCTGGCTCTTGCTCATCATTGTAAGGGATGAACTAGCCAGGAAAATGCTAGAGAGCTCACCCTGGTGGTGAAAACAAGGGAGAACTGGAGGGGTTGACCAACCATGCCACTACCCAGGCCCAGAATAAGGGTTATGAGTTGGGCCCAGCCCAGCATCCACCCCAGCTATGATCTGCTGGAGCACATGAAGGGGTTGGTCTTGCAAACCCAAAGCTGCAGGATTGCCATGACACAGGGCAACAACAGGATATCTAAGAGGAGTCCCAGTGAGGGCCCAGCATCAATCGTGTAGCAGAAACCAGAAGCACAGAATCAGACCAATGACTCTTTGTGATGAAAACTTAAAATAAAGATACACAGATAAAAGGGTTTACTGTGTGACTCACTGTGTCACATTGCAACTTCCATAAAAAATTTTTCCTTTTCTCCTTTTTTCTTATTTCTCTTAAATTTTATATTTTGAGGCTAAGGTTGCAAAGGCAGAGGCCAAATACGAAGGGATGGGAAACGAAAGGGATTGACATGCATGAATTGAAAGACACAAAGAATAAATAAAAAGAAAGTTTAATAAAATAAAAAAATAAGCTCACAGCATTTTTGTTTTGGGATTTTTTTTTGCTTGTTTTTTGAGATATGGTTTCTCTGTGTAGTTCTGACTGTCCTGAAACTCACTCTATAGACCAGGCTGGCCTCCAACTCACAGAGATCCACCTGCCTCTGCCTCCAAAGTACTGGGATTAAAGGCGTGCACCACCAACAACCAACTAAAATTTTCAAATCATATAACTAAAAAATTTGTACCTAGAATATAATTAGAATTCTTATAACTCAAATCTTAAAAAGTACAACATAAAATAAGTTGAGGCTTTAAGCAGACACTCCTGAAAAAGTACAAGTGACCGACAAGCATGTGAATGGGTGTTCAGTCAGGATCCAAATTCAAATTATAAGAAAACATTCCACTATATGCAGTAGGTGGCTATATGGTTTTCTTAAATATGGATAAACAACTGTCATGGAAGATGTAAACAACTAGGATTCCATACACTGTTGTTGAGAGTCTAAATAGTCCAACATTTATAGAAAGTGATTTATTGGTTCTTTAAAATATGAAACATAGTATTGTACTATAATATAACAATTCTTCCTAAACATAGACTCCTAAATATATATATGATAAGAGGTGAAAATACATGGTCACAACAACCTGGTATATATATGCTCCTAGCGGCATATTCATAATAACAGACAATAAAAAATCAAATGTCCATCAACTTATAAACAAAGTTGATAAACAGAGCTTGATATGTCTTACAACAAAGCATTATTCATAGGAATAAAACATATAATGTATGCTATAATGTGTAATCAGTCTTTAAATATTATACTTGAGTGAGGTAGCTAGACACGGAAGGACAATAATGTGACTTCATTTGTATGATATTCAAAATACACAATCCACAGAGACAAAAAGTAGGTTTAGCATTTGCCATGTGCTAGGAGGAGGAGACAGTTTCTACGTAATGTGTAATAAAAATGACCAGGAATTACATAGTAGAACCTTGTAATATATTAAAAAGCAGGAAGTTTTATAATTGAAAATGGTAAATTTTATGTTATATGAATTATGCTTCAGTTTTTTGGAGAAAGGTGACCTTCATTTTTTCAAGTTAAATACTCAAATATCCTCTTGGTCCAAATGATTTATTTCATTCAACTTTTCACCCCAATTTCATATTCAATGTGTTTGCACACGTATATGTACTTAATATGATATTATTAAACGAACATTTTATTAAACATGTGCACAGAAATATTTATCCAGTAAGACTGGAGTGACTACAAAATGACTAGTGATTCTTTCCTTGTCCTCTCTCTACTATCTGCATAATCTGTGAGCCTGTTTCCATTGTACTAATTCCTCAGAAAATAACCTAGAAGAGAGTTAGTGCAGGCATACAGGAAAAAGAAAAGCAACGAGCTTGGCATTAATAATAATCTAACATTAGCTCACTGTGCCCTGAATAAATGATGCTGGCTACGTTTCTGTTGGGTGTAAGGTTGTCACACGGCTGGGTGTGCAGCTGCCTCTGGCCACCATTTGTGGCTGTTGGTCTTCTCAACTTGCAGAAATGCCTGTGGCATGAAGCATGGTCTCTATCTAGGATGGCTAGAACTTAGAGGATGATGAGTCTAAATTAAGAACTCAGGACTTTAGGCTATTTGTTTTGCCTGGGCAGTACAGAAGTCCTGAGATTTAAGAAGAGTGATGAAGATAGCAGCTGCCCCATTCCCTGTCCATTCCTCTCATGTAAGCCCAGTCACCACCCATGTGCTCGGGGCTGTCAAAAATCAGAGCAGCGGTTCAGCTTGGCCTTGAGAATCATTCTTTCCTTGGAAATCAAACTTCTAGTCTGGATAGTGCCCTCATCAATTCCAGATGTTTGGCCTGCAGGTCAGATGTTGTTGTAAATGATTAGACAGTGCCTCTCAAGAGTTCTCTTTTCTGGTCTGGCCCAGATCCATTTCTAACTGAGCTTCCTCTTGTCAGATCTCTGTATTGTCAAGCATCTTACCTTCTTCCTGCTCACCATTTGTCATTTTTTTTTTATTTCTTATTTTACTTAGAGTAAATAGTCCCAGGGGCAGCTCTGCCAAAGGTTAACAGTGATACTCAGTGCTGAGTCAAGCTGCACAGTCATCATGAGAAGGTTGATTAGTTTAAATACTTTAGACCAGCGGTCCTCATTCTTAATTATATTTCTGAGGCTTCAAAATATATGGATATCTGGGTACTACTCTTGAGGTTCTGATATAATCAGTCCAAGTAGGAACTGAGCTTCTGGAACTTACATAGTTTACCCGTTGATTCTCAGATACAGCAATGCTAAAGAATGGTGTGGTTATAAGGGTTCCTTTAGCTTTGACTTTCTGTATTGCTTGAATATAAAGCATAATCAGTAAAAAAGAATTCCCATCCTTCCATAGTCAGAGGTAATCTACCCATTTTTTTCTTTTTTGGGGGGAGACTGAGAGAGAAAGGAGAAGAATATAGAACAGATCCTTTAAAACATGTTAGATGACATTATTTTCAACTCTTTCAATAGCTTTTCCTTTTACTTGCAAAAATACTGAAATCCATTTAATGGCCGGTGATATCTTATAGAATCTGGCTACCTAAACTTCCTCTGCTATCTCTAGCCAAGGGGTCTACAATTCTCCTTACTCTATCCACTGCAGTCACAGTGGTCTCATTGCTATTCGTTAAATTAAGCAGGGTTATTTTCAGTGAAAGGCCTTCATACCTTCTCAAGCCAAGAATCTTCTCCTAAATATACACATTTTACTGGATCTTTCAAATTTTTCAGGTCTTTATTAATATATCATCCCTTAATAGGGTTTCTTTGGCCACTATTTTAAAATCAGAATTCCCCTAATCCTCCTATTCTCCTCCTGTTTCATTATTCTCCATTGTATGTATGAATTTCTTAGACATTATGCTTTTCTTATTAACATGTATACAATTTTTCCTCTAAATAAAGAGAAGTAATTATGATATCATTGTACCCATTATATTTACTACCCCATTTAATATACTTAAAACAGTGCCTGTCACACATTAGACACTATATAAGTATTTATTACTTGACCAAATGGTAAAAAGAGATTCTACAGAATAATAGTAACAACCTTACAGTTTGTAGAGCCCCTTACTTCTATTGATATTCACAATAACCATAGGGGAGAGCTAAGACAGATTTGACCAAAACAGAATAAATGAGTCTCAGAGAGAAATTACCTAAAGTTCATTTACATGGCAAGAAAGAAAGCCAAATTCTGTATATGGGAGCAGGGGCTGCCTCTGACTCTTTTGCTTGCTTTTGGGACCTTATTCCTCATACTGGGATACCTTTTCCAGGCTTAATACATACATGGGGAGGTGCTTAGTCTTACTGCAACTTGATATGCCATGTTCTATTGATACTCATGGGAGATCTGCCTTTTTCTGGACTGAGATGAAGGAGGAGAGGTTTGGACAGTGGAAAAGGAAGTGGAGGAGGGGCTTGGAGGGAAGGCTGTAAGATAAATAGATGAATAAATTTACTTTAAAATTTTAAAAAAGGGATGCTCACCTTCCTAGACCTGGATGGAGGGGGGAGGACCTTGGACTTCACACAGGGCAGGGAACCCTGACTGCTCTTTGGACTGGACAGGGAGGGGGAGAGGAAGTGGGGGGATGGGGGAAGGAAATGGGAGGTGGGGAGGTGGAAATTTTTAATAATAATAATAATAAAGTAAAAAAATAAAAAAGGAAGAAAGCCAAGACTCAAAGGCAGTTTAGAATCCATAAGTGTATCATGCTTCCAAAAGCAGGGTTCTACTAAAATATGAGTGCATAATCTTACTGATCTTTTTCCTTTTTGAGATATTTTCAGTGAACAGAAAAAAAACTTTTCTGAACATTAAATTGATTTTTCTTTAAATAATCCTCATAAAAGAATTAGCCGGGCGGTGGTGGCACACACCTTTAATCCTAGCACTCGGGAGGCAGAGGCAGGTGGATCTCTGTGAGTTCGAGACCAGCCTGGTCTACAAAGGGAGTTCCAGGGCAGGCTCCAAAGCTACAGAGAAACCCTGTCTCGAAAAACCAAAAAAAAAAAAAAAAAAAAAAAGAAAAATTACTGGGGAAGTTTTGTGAAATGCCTACACCCATGGCTAAATCAAAACATCTGGTGGTTAAGAATCATTATATTAGGTAAATAGTGGGATAGACTTAAATGGATAAAGGAGGATGCCACAAACAAAATGTTAAGTGACACACATATTTAAAGCTAGAAAGGAAATAGCCACCAACACACAAAAGAAACCCAGGAGAAAAGTTGATTCTGGGAACACTAATGCATAATAAAACGTTAATAACTAAGGAGTGAGAATTAGTGCCAGATATTGGTACAAGGATGGACAAAGGGGTTAAGACATGCAGTTTTGATATTGATTTGCGTAAAAGTAAATTGCAAGTTAGCGAAATAGCTTAGTGGGTAGGTAATTGTGCTTGTCATGAAAGCTTGATGAACTGGATTTGAGCCTTAGAAGGCGTATTTTAAAAGTAAATTATCTTTTTATGCTTTAATTTGCTAAATCATATGCCTGGGATAGAAATAATTAAGAGACAAAGGTGTTTATTATAGTTTTTAATTGGCTCCTTTTTCTATTTTCCTAGTGGCTTAAGAATTTCTTCTGTGATGATAACAGCTTCGGGAAAATAAAAAAGGAGCTGTAAACAATTAAAGAGTGACTCACCTGTTTATGTTTCCTTTATTCCAGTGCACAAAGCCAGAGGTTATATCTCATCGGAGGTGGGCCCACGTATAGAGTTTGTTTTCAAGGCAGGTGTCACTGTAGAAGTAGAATTAAGTCAGTAAACGGGGCCACTTCTACTCATCCAACGCCAAACAGTAATCATATGAGTGAAATTTCAGAATGTGTGCCTGCACACATAGCTACCTCAGAAAAAGTTAAACTTCTCAAAAACACAAATATAACTTCAAAGACAATACATTGAGCAGAAGAAAAGGTCAAACTCACCAAACTATGCATACATACATATATATGCATATATATGAGAGAGAAATGATTAACAAAAGAATTAATGAAATGAATTAAAGTCAATCAATTCTAGGTTGATTTTAAAGGGAACATACCCTTTTGATTTCTGCTGAAACAGTCATTCCCAGTAGAAGCAAAGTCCAGAAACTGCTCTGGAATATGTTCAAGGGAAAGAATGAGACAATGTATGTGAAAGCGCTCTGGAAACTCCAGACTGGGCTTCACATAGGAAGAGCTGCTAGAACTATTGTTACTGTCCCACCCAGCACAGAGGAGCAAAGGACATTGGCGACAAGCCACAGGTCATGGCAATGTTGAGCCAATATTTCAGTCTGATTTGCTTTCCTGTCACCCAAGCCTAAGTGAGTCACTGATTCGTGTATCGACCACCATAAGATAGCATGAAATTTCGCTAGGAACAGTGAATAATTGATTACCTACCAGAGAGTGCTTGAAGTGGAGATTCACTAGCTTCCCAAGAAAATTTGGCAGAGTATCCTAGAAAGAAATCAAGATCATGATATGATTTCTTTATGTGCATGGCTGGAAACTGTGTGACTCGGAAAGTCTGTTCGAATTTCTGGTTTCCCTTACTACGTTTGGCTTTGTTCAGATTACTAAGCAATCTAGACCAACTGTACCACCCTGAATCCCTCAGTTCTTTTTACCCAAAAGTAATCAAATATGACATTTCTTCCTCAGAAGGCCAGGGAAGGAAATATCCTACAGAAACTGTGGGATAAAGCCGGAGGCACATGTAATACAACCCAAGGCAAAACCTCCACAATGAGACTTGGAAAATCAGCTCAGAGGTTGAGGCTCATTCGGAGAGAAGAAGATACTGTTGCCAAAGTTGTTCCACCCTCCATTTAAAAGCCATGCCCATGAAATGGGAAGGGTAATTGAAGGCGAACATAAATAAGAAAGACTGATCTACATTTACAAAAATGTCACAATGAAACCTAATGTATTGGATGCTAACTAAAAAAAATTTAAAGAAGAAATTTATGTGAAAAAATGCTCAAAAAGAGGAAAAAAGTATAGGCCTTGAAAGGGTTAGTATTATAAAAAATATGTGGTAAAATAAACCTATTATCTCACATATAATTATGCTTTTGTGAAATAATTTACAGAAATCATTTTAGATTTTGAAAATCTCACACAAAAGGTCATGTTATCTTCCTGTTTTTATTGATCATAGAAAACTATCATCCATCTCTCTTTGAACTCCTTTAGTAACAGGCAGCTCAGTACTTACAAGACAATCTATTTTCATTATGGTTTATTTTTTTTCTTCATTTTGACAACTGATTAAAATTTAAGATACAACTAATTGGAACTATGTAGGCATGAAATGCCACAGGAATCTATCAAGATAACCTCAACCTTTATGATCCCAGTCAGAAAACTGGAGCTACAGGGGAAAAATACAATTTTCCTCAAATGTACATAGTTTGTTAAGACTATAATGTAAGTCTCTACCCAGGGCTCACTGCTTTGTCTATTTCCCATAAAGAGGCAGGCCACCTTCAGGACTGACTGTCGACTAACTATGTTACCAAGGATCTAGCTTCTTTTTTTCCTCAAAACATAATATTGGCTTTGTAATCTCTCAACAAGAAAAATACCAAAGGGTATACTGGGTCAGGGAAATGCGGCTCATGGAAGGGAAAGAGTACTGCCCACTCTTTTTGGCTTAATCACAATAGTGACTAACAACCTCCTGGAAATAATGACACCTTATTGTTTGATTCCATCATAATATTATATGGAAACTACTTTACTTTTTAGATGGGTTGCTATTTTTTTATATTTTATTCATTTTTACATACCAAGCACAGTTTCCCCTCCCTCCTTTCCTCTCCCCCTCCTCCCCCAACCCACTCTCATTCACTCCTCAGAAAGGATAAGATAGACTAACAAAGCTTGGCCCATCCAGTTGAGGCAGGACCAAGCCCCTCCCTCCTGTATCAAGGTTGATCAAGATATTCCACCTTAGGGAATGGGCTCCAAAAAGCCAGCTCATGCACCAGGGATAGAACTTGGCCCCACTGCCAGGGGTACCATGAACAGACCAGGCTACACAGCTGTCTCCTATATGCAGAGGCCCTGGTTAAGTCCCATGTGGAATCTCCAGCTGTAGGTCTAGAGTCCTTGAGCTCCAGTTCAGATTAACTGTCTCTGTGGGTTTCCCTGTCATGATCTTGACCCTCTCCATTTGATCATATAATCCCTCCTCCCTCTCTTCAACTGGACTCCAGTTGCTGGGCCTGGTGCTTGCATGTGGATCTCTACATCTGCTTCCATCAGATACTGGATGAAGTTTCTATGATGGCAGGTAAGGAAGTCACCAATCTGATTACAAGGGAAGGCCAGTTTAGGCATCTTCTCCACTATTGCTAGGGGTCTTGTTTGTGGTTTCCTGGGAATTTTCCTAGCATCAGGTTTCTCTGCAGCCCCACAATGGCTCCCTCTATGGAGATATCTCTTTCCTTGAACTTCCACCCCATTCCTCCCCCAACTGGCCATCCTGTTCCCTCATGTTCTCATCCCTATTACCTCCCACTTACCACCTCTCACCCCCATTTTACCCAGGAGATCTCATCTATTTCCCCTTCCCAGCGTGATCCATATGTCTCTCTTAGGATCCTGTTTGTAACCCAGCTTCTCTGGAGCTGTGGATTGTGGTCTAGTTATCCTTTTTATCCCTTGTTTTATATCTAGTATCCACTTATGAGTGAGTACATACTGTGTTTATCTTTCTTGATCTAGGTTACCTCACTCAGAATGATTTTTTTCTTAGTTCCATCCATTTGCCTGAAAAATTCATGACGTCACTGTTTTTACAGCTGAGTAATACTGCATTTTGTGTATGTATCACACTTTCTTTATCCATTCTTCAGTTGAGGGCATCTAGGTTGTTCTTAGGGATACATATAGAATAACTGTAAATCCTTCAGAATGGATAGTCAGTCACTAAAAACTCAGCTGATAATTGTTTTACACACTAGGAATTCTGTTAGGCTTTGTCACAAAAGAGAAAACCACCAAACCAGAATGAAGAAGGCCAATCATTTGCAAGAGAGCATGTCTAGAGAAACACTGAAAAATATATAGTTAATGCTAATCTAAGACAGACTACAGCCATCCTAACATCTCTCATACGTCTCTAATAATAATGGTCCATCTCATATATAAACTGATGATAAAACTGACCAGTACTCTTCCCATTAAGCACCTTAGGGGAGAATATATGGGTGGAGCCAGTCCTCTAAAGAAAACAGAGAAAAAAAATAGCTGCTGCTTCTAAAGCTTCTCAATAATGACGTATGCCTTACTCCATGCATAAGGCATTCAAGTGGAACAGAACAAGAAGACATCTAACTAAAGGAAGGCTATGTGGCCTGCCTTAGGTTTCTATGCCCCTGGTTCCTCTTCCTGAAAAATTTCAAAGACAATGTAGCTGACACTAGGCAGTTGAATAGCTATTTTCCTCTCTTCCTCTCTAGATTAATGCCAGAATTAATCTATCTAGCCAACTTCTTATATGCAAGCAGCTGTAAAAAAAATAAGAAAAAAACGTGAATTAGAAGAAAACTGGATTGCAGTTATGGCTCAGACACACAGATCAAATGATCCCCAGCAAGTTTCATTTTTTTCTAAGCATATTCTAGTGAAGAAAAGATGCAATTAAAGAATTGAAAGGAATAATACATTATAAAGAAATTTGTCACATTCTTCCATTATGTTTCTTTTGCAGTTATTGACATCTCTCTTAAGGTGCTGCCACTCCATTTTGTATAATTCAAAACTGCAGACAAATATTTTAATTAATACTATGTCACACGAGAAATGGAAGAAACCCAGCTGATTTCCCAGGGGATAGAAGATGGAGGGAAATTTGGTCTCTGGTCTTCAGAGCTCCTACCTTTCAGAAGAGAGAAAGGGAGTGCGGTAAGTAGCCCCAGAAAGCACCACTTGAACAACTGAATACATGACAGAGGCGTTAGAGAATGCAGCTGAACCAGAGGAAAAAACTTTCAGCTGTCAAGGATTTCCCCACAGCCAGATAATGGCTTCTTTTAGAGAACAGCGAAGACTTTTCCTCTGGACGTGCTGTCAGAGATGAGATGGCTGTTTAAAGGTGAAGTCAAATGTTAGAAAAGAAACATATGACTCACAAAAGCCTACTATTCTTCAAGCATTGGGATAGATCCTTTAGAAGATTATCATTTTTAATCCTTCCTACCAGTGGGAACTATTTCTCATTTTTTAGGAAAACAGAAACAGGGAAGTTTGGATTTTCTCACTGGGTTTCCTCATGATTCTATCGTGGAAGGAAGAAACATCTCTTTACTACATAAAACCAGTTAGTACTGATGCATCATGGAAATATTGAATATACAATGAATGCATTTAGGATTCCAAACAACAGGTTCTAAATTGTACTCTCTAGAAAGGTAGGACGAAAATGTGTACTGGTTCAAAGTGTAAGTTAACCCCAAGAGATAAACTCTATCCTTCCCTTTTCAAATCTCATGTAATTCATCATTTCAAATCTCTGAAGGGATTTCAAAGTTTGTGTTACTTGATATATACATTGCCTTCCTTCTGTTCGCTCAGCCACCACATTAGTTTTTGTTTGTTCACTTTTGTGTGTGCTCTTATTCTTGCCCAGCTGATTCACATTTACCTAACTATTCTTCCTAAAGTGCAGATCTGACCTTTCTTCAGTTCAGAAACTCACGGTGGCGGTACCATGCTCTGCCAAATAAACAGAAACTCAAGTATCCAAAGTCTCGGTTAGTTTCCCACCAATCTAACTGGTACTCTCTCTCCCAATTGTACTAAAGCATTCAACTTGACTATTGTTCCTTTCACATGCTCTGAGTTCCTTGCCATCAAGCAGTTGTTCATGTTTTCTCTACTTCAAATGCCTCCTCTCCTTTTTCCACCTGTTGAAACCTTATCTGTGCTACATACTCTACCTTCAATAATAAGGGTTAACATTTATTGAGTGCTCATTTTGAACCATGCCAAGCATGTACAAGCATTTTACATGGATTAATTCAGTTCATTACAATAACTCAATGATGTTGGTGCTGTTAACTAAACCTTTACCTGGAGCAAAATGAATCTCAGGATCCTTTTATGCCTTTCGATCAAAGGCACACAGTTGCTATTTGGTGGAATGAGATCTGAATACAAATAGTTTTGTTCTCTAGCACCCAAAGGTGTTAGGACTGAAAAGCAATCAGCTGGGCATAATGAACACATACCTGTGCTTATAGCATTTGGGAGTTGGCAGCAGGAGGATCAGGAACTAAAGAGCCACCTTGCTACATAGAGTTTCATTTAGTCCAGCCTTATCTACCTGGAACACTATATGGTCCTAAAGATACCCAGAACAAGTCCCACTCAAAACAAAACACCCAAAAACACTAAAAAAAAGAGAGAGAGAGAAAGTACAGCTTTTCTGTTTTTCTCTGGCTTTAGTTGATGTGGTCCTTACTTGACTACTTGAGAGCATTTTGACTGAACTTTTAAAATTCGCCTTGTACAGTATTATTTGTGTTCCTCCACTTAACAGATGAGTCTGTTAAGTCCTAGGGGATGCAGCCTCTCTATCGTAGACAGCTTAGTGCTTCAAACTTGGTGATAGAGGGTTATTATTCAGTATGCATTTTATGTTTATTAAATGTTAAGGGGACAGGAGAGTTACCTAAATAGTTCCACAATTTACTACCTCCCATTGCCCTACATGATATTGGCCTTGCCGCCAAAACCTGTCAAAATGAGATCCTCCAGCCTGTTTTCCCAGCCTTGTCTCTGGCAAGTCTCTTCTCCTCCCTGCACCCCGCCAGTTCTTGCAGCTGTCTGGGTCTTGGCCAGTGTTTGGGGTGAGGCCGGATCAAAATATCACTGTCCTGGGCTCGGCTTCCAGCAGCAAGTGATCAAATGAAACTCAGTCACTGGTGACAAGGCTGGATTGAAAGCCCCCATACACAGTGCCAAATTGCTCTTTACACAGGCCCGGACTTGCCCAAGCACCACGTGGGTGGGCTAAGTAGTTCAGCTTTCTGCAGGATGCTCTGAATATCCAATCCATTCCCTTCTCCTCTCTCTTCCTCCATCTCTGGATCCCAGATGCACAAGGTTGTTGGACAAGTCCGGGCATATTCCCAGCGGCCATCTGGCTTCAGTTCGAACCTGCACAGGCAGGAACTGACTAGTCAAGGCTGTAGGGATAACAGCCTAAGTTTCTGACATCTCAGAGGGTGCTGTCGGGGCTCAAACGATGAAATGACTGATTAGAGAATACTTTTCCCCAAGTCAGGCTGACTTTGTAGCACCCTTACAGGGACATCTGATATGGTCCTCTATTTCCGTCCCTAGTTAGTTACCAAATGAAAGAGTGTTCCCACACTTAACCTGTAAAGATCAATGGATGGATCATACATAGAGACTCCCTGAGCAAACACATTAGAGTACAGAACAGACACCCTGCCCAATAGCCGCCCCTCAGCCCCCAACCTGCATACCGCTCTCACAATAGGCGAAATCCGTTGCAACCAGTGTTCTGCTGGATTCATTTCACTTTCACGTGTGGCAACAACAGATCAAATCCATCCTCTCTTTCATGTTATGCCTATACCCCCTCCTCTCCTCTGTGAGGCATGCGGGACAACTATTGGACTATTTGATGTGTCTGGGAGTGGTCATGCAAATAAACCCCGCCCCTGAAAGGCCGCGGCGAGTCTGGCTGGTAAACAATGGCCAAGCCACAAGTCTGGCAAGAGTTTTTAAAGCTCCAGGAACTGAAGCTGGGGCATGAGGGGGGAGGGCCTAGAGTTGGATCTAACTGAATCTGTGGGCAGGAAGGGAGGAGGCAGCTAAACGCAGCTCAGTTTTTCAAAGTTCTGTGCATGGCTTAACAGGCTTGGAGTTCCAGAGAAAACCAAATGTTGGGACAGTTAGGATTTTCAGACACAAGGAAAAGGCACTTCCCAGCTCTGGCTTTGCAGTTTTATATTAGTACTCTCAGAAGATTAGGATTTTTACCAGGAAACCTGAAGCTGGGGAAAGACCTCAGAAAAGAAGAGGAAGAAGAAGAAGAAGAAGAAGAAGAAGAAGAGGAAGAGGAAGAGGAAGAGGAAGAGGAAGAGGAAGAGGAAGAGGAAGAAGAGGAAGAAGAGGAAGAAGAGGAAGAAGAGGAAGAAGAGGAAGAAGAGGAAGAAGAGGAAGAAGAGGAAGAAGAGGAAGAAGAACTGGATTCTAACACTTCACTCTGATTTTAAGACATTTTACTTCTGATGGGTCTCTAGATCTCACTACACATACATATACGGTACAAACACACACACACATACACACACACTCATATCATATACTAAGAGCTCTTCCAAAAACGATGCTTTCTGAGAGTCTTGTTATTTCACAGGCCACACTATAGGGGATGTCCTAGAATGCATTATAGATAGGAGGAAGTGGAAGCTTGAGCCAAGGTATAGAGGAGGGCATGTGTCTTGACCAAATTGAGATACCTCAGCTGGCTGGGTAGAGGCCATAAACAGGAATTCATAATCAAGTATCAGAGGTTGAAAATCATTTGGAGGAAATGATCAGAATTGGATTAGAATAATGACTAGAACTTAGTTGCATACAAGTGTATACTGGACATAAAAAATAAATACATACACTTTTGGGGCAATCTGACATCATCTCTGAAATTAAAGTGAAAATTATTACCCTACATAGCTAATTTTGTCTCTAATAAAGAGGAGGGACCAATAGAGGAATAATCTGCCTTTTCTTCCAAAAAGGGCGACTTTTTCTAAAAGAGGGGCCCTCTGATTTTCTCCATCTTCTTCTAATGATAGTGCCTGAACTAGTTGAGTTTTGAGACCTTATTGTAATAAAAAGAATGTTGATCTTGGCATTAGGACCCTTGCCCAAGCCAACTTCATGTGTAAAATCATATTATCTTTCTCAGTCTTGCTTTTGGCGTTTAAACTTGAACAGATTCTTGTTCTTGAAGGCCTTGAAATTCTACAGTGGGTCTTCCCATATGCTTGTGTGCACATGCAGTTACATATGCTTTCTAACAACACATAGATTCTGCCTTAGAAGCACTGCTATGAGGCCGAGACTGGCTTTCTATCGACATTCCCATTTGATGCAGTTGCTTCTGAGTTATAAACAATACATTAAATAGCAAAGGTCTAGACAGTGGACAGAAGCAACATTAACAACTCGCGTTTGCATTAGCCAGCACTCCATAACAATAACAATCAGTTTTTGAAGAAAACAAGCTTGTTTGGGCTCATAGTTTTGGAGATTTAAGCCCACGGTTGGCTGTCCTTGTTATTTTTTCTCTGTGACAACCTAGCTTATCCAAGTGGCACAAAACTGTTTACATTATGGCCAAAATTCACAAGGGAGACTTATCAAATAATCTGGGTCTCACTTTCTTCTTCAAAGACATACCCCTAGTTATATCTCCCACTAGCCCTCACTTCTTAAAAGCTTTAGCATTTTCTACAAGTACAATGGGACATTGTCCAAGCCATAGACAAATAGATACTTGCTAGACATTTCAGATGGAAACTATAGCAATCTGTAATCTTGTAAATTGTGTTGTTTTGCCCCTAACAATTACATTTTTCAGTCGAAGTGAATCCTAGTACTCCATGATCATGTCTGAAAGGCACTTGAAAGAAAAGTTGCGGAAAAACTTCAGAGTGCACAAGTTATTCTTGTATTACTTGGAAAATGTCTCTAAGCAACTCTGCCTCCGTCTGTAACTTGGCCAATAATAGAATAATTTGTTGGTCTTCACTGAGAAATCGGTAGGGATTCTTTCACACATTATAATTGATTAGATTAATATATTATACTATGGGACCTATATTTAACCTATGGGACCAAAAATAATGGAATAATCCCCGTGTCTACTTTTGTAAATGTCACATACAATTCACTAGTACTTTCTGCCTCTAAAATACGTTCTAAATTCCACAATTCAGAATCTTCACTTCAACTGTTCTGGTAGCCAGCCATGTTTTCTCCTTGTTTTTGTAATTCCCTCACCCGAGTCAATTATCAGCTTAGTAACCATAGTAACCCTTTAAAATATTAATAAATCTAAATATTTTCAAGCCATGCTATGGATTGTCTTATTAATAGTAAAAACCAAATGTATTAATTATGATTTTCAATAGCTTATAAGATACTCTACTCCATCTGACTACCACCAACCTGTCTTACGTATTTGATCTCATCTCCTGTGAATCTCCTTCCTTACTATGGTCAACCATTTCAGTGTCTTTGGCTTACTTCTCCTAAAATCTGACATGTTAAAGACTGCTCTTTGGACTTGTGCTTTCACAGCTTAGAAATTTCTCCACCAGCCATCACCATGGTTCTATTCCCAGCCATTATTATGACTTCATCCATCACTTCCTCTAGCTCTCCATTCAAATGTTTTCAGAAGGAATTGTCAAGAACACCCTAATATAAAGAATTGCCCCTGCATTTTAGATTCCAACAGATAAATGAGCTTTTCCCCAGCACTAGCTCCAAGAACCTGAGATACAGTGTGGCACTAGGCTAGAGTAAGGCTCTCAACTCTTTCCTCTACATGGATCTATTCCGTTCTAATGGCAGTGAAAACTGAGTTGGGTCACTTTACTTCTTGGGGCTACCCCAAATCCTCCTTTTATCTTGGGCAGAAGTTACTTCATGAGACCAAAGAGTATAATCCTAGTTGAAGTGTTGCTAGAACATGCCTGACGTACCTAACTGGAGGACAGACAAGTCTAGCCTCCTTTAAGCATATCTATGGTTGTAGAAGGGTTCCTTTTGGGTCACAAAGAGAGAGAGATGGGGATGTCTACTGCCAGGCTTCAGATATTTTACAGACCACTTAGGAATACTGGCCTTAGTGAGTTCTCAAAGAAGCCAGGATAGCATAGAATTCAAGGATAAGTGATTAATTATAATAGAAAATGCTGTCTACTCAGTTAAACTAAGGCTTTTCCAATCTGTAGAAACTGATAAGTGAAAATGAAAGCAAAAGTTCATGAATCACAGGATGGTGAGAGCTATAGAGCTAACTCTTTGGATTCTAGTATGACTAGCATCACCCCTAATTGCACAATCAGTTCCTTAGGTCTGTTAATCACCATGTGCAATATTCAGAAATAACTTAGGCCATAGCTGTCTCATGTAATGACTAGGGTCTTCTGGGTGATTTTTCAAATGTCAACTGAGTCTGAGCTTTGTTAATTAGTGTTCTTTCTCATCCTGAATCATGTTTCTTTTCATTTGCCAAAATGACTATTTCAAGTTCATTCATATTAGTCAAGACTCTAAAATGCCTAACTACTTCATTTTTTATATATAATATAAAAACAGTGACCTGTACTTCCTTAAGTTTATCCTTCTGTCTTATTTAAGAACTAACTTCTTTCTGCCTCAGAAGGATCTATCAGCATTCATTCCTATTGTCTGATGCTTATTAATTTTCATAGGTCTTTGTAGCCATTTCCCTTCAGACACTTCTGCTGCTTTTCTTCTTTCTAATTGAAGCCAATTCAGCAAAGGATTCACCATGCTAATTGGTTTTATATGATCATTTTTTGCTTCTTTATTTTTTTTTTGTTTGTAGTTTTGGATTTTTAAAAGTAGTCTCTGCTTACATAGCCTGAGCAGAACAGGACTATATGATCCTCTAACCATAGCATCTCTAAAGCAGGCTTTAAAGATAAAAGCCACTATATCTGTCTCTACTTCTTCATTTCTGAACTCACTATATTCTTCTTTCCTTAAGGCTACTCATGGATTACTTGCTGTCAAACATAGAGACTCTTTGTTTCTACTTACTTGACTTCCTTAGAACATCCAGAATTACTGAGTCCTTTTTTCATGACTTCTACCTTGATTGTGGAAATTATGGCTCTTGCTTTCATTCCTTCCTCTATAGTTTTCCCTGGATTCTTCTTCTCTACTTACAACTCACATGTTGGAATATCTGAGAGTTTCTCCCATTGATCCTTGTAACTGACTCTAACTTGTTTAAGTGGAGTGTGAACCTGTGTGTCAAGGACCTATGATGTCATTTCACTAATGTCCAGTTGCAAATTAGCACCCAGAGCATAGTTTTGGCCAATTTTATTATATCTATTAGTATGTCATTAATAAACTAATTCTCATATGACTGCGTGGGGAGGACAAAAGATAAAAACTTTAAATCATGTTTTCCAGGCCACACAAGCACCACTACACGAGATTTTCAATACCTTCTCAACTAAACAAAAGCAAACATTGGAAATACATAATAAATAGTACTGATAGCTAAAAATTTATTATCACTTCAACAACTCTGCACATTAGTTCCTACGTTAAATGTTCTAGACACAAGATTTTATTTTATAATTGAGAAAATTGAGTGACAGAATTGATAGGTAATATTTCATAATGCCACTAGTGGCAAGTAACCCAGGACTCTCAAAAATAAGTGATCCCTGATTTACTTACTGCCACATTAAAAATATCCCATTCTTTCTTTTCCAAAATGGACCATCCTATCTTATCTGGAAAACTATTCTGTGCTTCAAATGTTTCCCTAAATTTCCTACTCAGTACTGAATTTTTTGTCTCAAAAATGGACTTTGACCCTTTTGTTGTTGTTGTTGTTGTGAACATCCATGTTGTCAGAGACTGCTTGTTTGTTTCCCAGCTTGCCAGACCAGAAATAATTACTCAGAATCTATACTAATTAAATCATTGCTTGGCCAATCATTTAAGCATATTGCTAGCTAGCTCTTATATTTTAAATTAACCCATTCCTATGATTTTATAATTCACCATGAGGCTCATGGCTTACCTGCAAGGTTTCAGCTGGCAGTGCGACACTTTCTTCTCTGGTAGCTCCATGGTTTCTCCCTGACTCTGCCTACTCTCTTTATATATCTTTTTCAGCCTGGCTATATTCTGTTAAGCCATTGGCCGAAAGCAGCTTCTTTATTCATTAACCAATAAAAACAGCACATATACAGAAGGCCTTCCCACACCATTTCCCCTTTTCTGTTTAAATAAAAAAAAAAGTTTTAACTTTAACGTAGGAAAATTACATACAACAAAACGGGTATCAAGCAAGAATTGCAGTTATAATATTTCTACTTTATCTTTTATCATAACTAAAGAAAACTGTAATTATAACTATTTTTCAACTCCATCAATGACCTCAGAAGGATATAATATTACCTAAGTAAACAGGGAGTCCATTGTAAGCAACTTCCAAAACTCTAGAATTGACAGAGATGTCTCATTGCCTGGACAGTCACCTAAAGTTCTTCTGTATCATTGGAACATCCATCTTCATCCTATAGGCCCATAGTATCGAGCAAACTTTTCCATGAAGCAGGAAATTTCAAAGACAGTTCCACCTATATTGGCAGTTTGTCAATCACTTTCTTCTCTATCCTGAAGAGTGTCTGGCAGACTCTTTCATGAAGCAGAAACCCAGAAGGACCATCTCACCTTTAGATAAGTTCAGCAGTCATTTTACTGTGGGTTCTGCAAGTCCAGCTGAGCAGTTCAGGCAAGAGCAGTTCACTGCCCAAAAGACTAACAAACTCCATGAGGAACATCTTTGATGCCCATCATCCTCTTGAAGTAGATTAATGCTGCTAGGAGCAGATGTGTCTCATTGTCATTAAAAGTCCTAAATTTTTAAAATATTTGAAATGCCATATTCTGAAGGTCTCTGAAAGATTTGAAGAATACCAATCTAATTGAAATATGTATCTATATATCAGGAAAAGCTACCTAACATGATGACAAACTTGACTATTACAGATGACTCTCCATCAACATATATTTCTTAATTATATATTACATTTTTAAACGAGTTGCACAAACATAATACCTTAATCAAGAGCATATATATATATATGTAACAAAATTGACCCTAAATTTATATTAATAATCCAAGATCCATAAAAATGCAAATTATTGATCTCTATATAATATCCCCCTTTAAATATAAACAAATATTTATAAACAATCATTTAGAGAATTTAGGCAGAGTTCTCTCCAAACATTTTTCTTCTTTTTGTTGGGTAAAGTAATTTTTCGGGGTGTTCACAGTGACTTCTCAGGTTTTCTTGGTCCATCAAACCACATTAGCCTGGAAGGAATCCACAGGTTCTCTTTTTCTGTAGAAACAAAAGAAAAAAACCTCTTTTCCAAAGCAACTTATCCTTACCCAAATTTTGAATTCAAAATACCCTTAAAGTATATATGTTGGTTTAGCTTAGCAGCCCATACAATGAAATGTCTCTCTATGCTTAGCTCCTTCACAGTCAAAAAATTTAAAGAAAATACAATAATATACATAATCCAATCTCTGTGTTTATTCCATCTTTACATGGCTTATTTTTTCTTTACCCCCTTAATCTATGACTGTCTATACTCTGTGTCTTTAAAGACTTTGTTCTAGTTTTTTTTTAAAAAAAGTACATTTATTTCTTTTTATTACTATACCTTTTTCTTCTCTCTCCCAAGCCTACATATATATTTTAAACACAGTGTGACCCATTTAGAGTTTTTTTCATCTAAATTTGTCTTTATTGTGTGTCTGTAATCCTTTTCTGACCAGGATTGCTTTTTAAGATGCAAAGTGGCATGGCTAGAACTAAGGCTGCTTTGTTTTTTGGCTCTGCCCTGTCCAACATAGCGGAGGTCCATTCACTGCCTCTGAGACTGCCAGATAGGAGCCATGCTTGCCACCTCAACTCTGGTAAGTAGCTGGCCCATGCTGTCACCACGTAACCTACCCACAAACCCCAATCAAGTGCTTGGCCTCATGAAAGAGCCAGAGTTCATGTTGGCAGCATGGACCAGGAAGCTGCGGTTTTGAAACTGCACTTTTTTTTTTTTCTGATACAACCAAATCAGAAAGACCTCTCTTAAAGGAACCACAGTGCTCCTACTTACTGCAAGCAAACAGAGACCATCTGAAAAAGAGTAGTCTCTCAGTTTTTATGGATATAGTCACCCATGTTGACACCAATTTGTTGGGGGTGGCTGTTAGTATATTTCCTGACCACACTGACTAGAAATAATCACACAGAAATCTGTATTCATTGCAATACTGTTTGGCCAACCATGCAAGCATATTTTTAGATAACTCTTACAACTTAAATGAACCCATTCCTAATATTTTATATTTTACCACAAGGCTTGTGGCCTACCAGCAAGGATCCTTGCTGGCAACTCATGTATTTTTCCTCTGGCAGCTCCACAGATTCTCTCTGACTCCCCCTACTTTTTCTTTATATCTTTTCCAGCCTGGCTATATTCTGTTAAGCTATTGGCCAAAGGCAGCTTTGTTATTCATTAACCAATAAAAGCAACACATATACAGAAGGACTTTCCACATGACATCTGAGGGTATAAGGTATTTAATACCTCTGCTTCCTTTACTTAATCTATAATAGTCATGCTTTCTTCATCTGTTCTGCCCCTCCCTCTAAAAGGAGAAAAGGAGAAATGAGCCTCTTCTTTCTGCCAGTTGTGAACATGCTTCATCCATCATCCACATCCTGACTGGTATCCATATTATTTGTCTTCTCTGTTGTGTTCATGCCCTCTACCCACAAACACGTTTGAGTCCCCTTCCCACTGTAAAATTAACTTGAACCTAGATCTACACTGCCTTCTTTTTAAAGAACAGCTTCATCTCTTCTCCTTTCTTAGTTAAGATTCTGACTAGATAATGAGTCAGATACTATAAATTCAGACAAGAGCCCATGGCTGGAGAGGTCATAGGTCCTAGTGGGGAAGACATTGCTTTTTTTAATAAATAGGCATAATGTGCTGATCAAATCACTTCTGAATAACTATGTTCAGGCATACCGATTAGTGCTATTGTTAGTGGCCATCAAAGAAGCTTCATTTTGCAGCACAAAATGCAACTAAAGAGACAATACCACTTAAAGTCTAAAGAATAAGCAATTGTTGAATGTACTGTCATAAATGGAACATCTAAATTACTACCTACAAAGCTCAGGAAATATCAAGAAATGGTCAAAAAGAATGTCAGAACTGGAAGCAGGGGTAGGAGTTTGTGGACCACTGTTTTCCAAGCATAACATGGCTACTGCACCCTTGAACTCACAACAGCCATGGTTAGCTGTTTAAAATCTGCACAGGAATGGACCTGTCAACATTTTTTCATGAAATAAGGAGATGATCCTGCACTTGGCCTAAGGATTTATTACAGTGTGACTGATTGATACGGGAGACAGGCATTTTCTCCACAGTGTAGCCACTGATAAGTTGCCCACAGACCTGTTGAAAACCACTCACCTATGCTCCTATAAATAAACAACATCAATGAAACTCATTGAATCTCTCTCTCTCTCTCTCTCTCTCTCTCTCTCTCTCTCTCTCTCTCTCTCTCACACACACACACACACACACACTATTAAAATGGAGAGGACTTTGTTAGGAAGAGAGGGAGGATTAGTGGTAGAGGGAGTGGGAATAAGGAGAAATGGAAGTATGATCAAATTATATTGTATATATTTGTGAAAATGTAGCAATCAAACCTATCATAATACATAACTAATATATATTAATAAAATAATTTAAAAAATTCTGATCAGAGTACTTTGCACTTACTGTTTCCACGCAATCATTTCTATCAACAGCCTAATACATTGTAATTCAGGCTCCTTATCCCATATGTTGTTCTTTGGACCACAAGAGACAACTTTAGCACCAAATATTAGGGAACATTTTTTTTCATTTTCTTCTTTATTCACAACTTTTTCCAATGTTGGTCACTTTTGTTTCAGAAACATTCTTTCATTGGAGAAAAATTTCCTTCTATTTCTCAAAATATTCCCTCTCAGAGCATGTCACAAATCTTTCTCTTGTCTTGCCTCTATGGATATTTTTATGGTAAGTCTTCTCAAAATATTTTATTCACATGAATTCATCTACCTTATAGGCAGTCCTTTGAAGGATGTATTCTTTTCATACTTTTATAAAGTAGGGGACTCAAAATCAGAGAAATAGACTGAAATGCCCAAAGATGCAAGGAGCACAAACTCATGCCAGAATGAAAGCCAGAATCTGATTCAAAACATGTCCTTCTTAAACAAATATACATATATAACTCAACAACAGACTGAGTTTGGAATATAATTTGAGGTTCTTCATCTTTCAGTGGCTTATATGTTATAGGATTTAGAAGAAGGAACTTAAACCTTTTTGAACATGAATGTCCAGATCCTTAAAACGAGAACAAAACAATGATTTTTAGAAAGATTAAAGAAGCATTTATAGACTCCATCTTTGAATCCAAAACACAGGATCTCAGTAACTGAAATTATCACCACTAGATCCTGCTAATACAAGTGATTATATTACTAAACCTTTTCCCCTTGCTATGGTATAAAAGTTTATATCTTTCCAAAATTCATATGTCAAAGCCTAAACTCTAATGACAGGGGATTTGTAGCTGATCCATTAGAAAGTAATTAGATTGTGAGGGCAGAGACTTTCACGAAAATGATAAGTATTCTTATGAAAAAAATCATATAGGTCATAAGTATTCCTTGCCCCCTCCATCATGTTAAAACACAAGAGGACAGCAATAGAGGAATTGGACATGAACCAAATGGTGACTCTGACGACATCTTAATCTTGTACTCCAAACTGATAGAAAAATGAGAAATATAAGTTGCTTATAACCTATCCAGGTTAAGAGATTTTTTTTACCACCCAGAATGGACTAAAGCACACCTTACCCAAGTAATTTTCTGATACTCTGTTAGAAATGTAAATGAAACAATTTGTGCAACAAAAACTGTGTTGTTTGATTTGGAATAATTAATTGCTAGGAGGACAGAAGACAGCCACAGGGTATCACTAGATGAGCCAAACCCAATACAGGCTTTGATATAATAATTAAACAGCCCCAAAGTGGCACTGATATAATAGTGAAAGAGCCCTAAAGTCTGACAGTCCCATAGCATGAAAACACTGTTAGAATAATACAAAGATTTGGAAATTGGGAGGCAATTCTAGTATAAAACTGCCCTGAGATAGCATTTCAAGCCTCTACACTGACATCCATGCACAAGTAGACTTTGAGAATATTCTCTGTTTGGCTCTGGCTTTAGTGACTATTGAGTTTTTGGTATAGTCGTTGAGTTCACACATGCCTATCTGCCAGTGCTAACAGTGTCTTAACTCTCAAGGACCTTTTGGGACGTCCAACAGTGCCATCCTCTGGGCCTACCACAGGTGAAGAGCTTCACAAAGAAGTGAGTTAGGCCTGCAAGAAGCATTCTAACAGGGAAGGATTCCTCAGTGGAACCCTGTAGCAAGTTTCTGCCTGACCAATAGTTCCCTGCTTAGAGAGACACCCGTTTGCATAAGGTTATCATAACCTTATAGCATAGTATTGTAAGGAATGCTTGTGTGAATAAACTGAGCATAACCAAACAATAAATCTTATGTGGACATCCTAACTGCCAAGTTCCTCATAGCCCACCAACCATGCTGTCCACATCCTCGCTGAGAACGTTGCTTATTAATCTACTTCCTTGTCAACACTTCCTGGTTTTATTTGGTCTTTCATTACTCAAACACTGACTAAAATAATACAATTGTGACTGCGGCAAGCAGCCAAACCAATGTTTTCTTCTACAGACTACACTCGCAGGCCTAAGCCCAGAAAGATATTGCTGCACATATGCTTATTAATAATCTTACTTTAAAGTAACTTGGAAGCAAATAGGTCTCCTCTGTCATTCGACTTTAATATGATGGGAAAGATTCTTTATCATAATTATGCTAGTTTACTAGTTGTAAAGGGCAGAATTGCCATCCGTGAGACATTGTACTATATCTAGACACTGGTTCTAGGCGATTTTGACTACTTGGTTCTTAATTGGTGGTGCTGTTTGGAAACATTATGGAACTCTTTTGCTGGATGAAGTAAGTCCTTCAAAGAAGGTTTTGAAGGTTTGCAGCCTCATCCAAATTTTCGTTAGCTGTTTGCTTCTTGTGTGCTGTTGAGATGTAAATTCTCAGCGTCCTCCTTGTGACACTATGTCTTCCTCATCATTATGAATGTTAACCTACTGGAACCCTAAGTCAGATAACCCTTTCTCTTATAGGTTGCTTTTGGTCAAAATATTTTATTACTGCAACATATACAGCAAGAGAGACAGATGCAGTCTTTTACACCACTTCAAATATTGGTTCCATTTTAAAAATGAAAACAGGGAACAGGATAGATAGTATTGTGGTTAAGAGTGCTTTCACATTGTGCAGAAGACTGATTTGGTTCCCAGAACCTACATTGCACAGCTCATAACCACATGCAACTCTAGTTTCAGGGCATCCCATGTTGTCTTCTGGCCTTCTCTGGTACTAGGCATGTAAATGGTGCATATACGTACATGCAGGTACTAACACAGAAACTTCAAGTAAAAATTTAAAAGGTATAAAACTGGAAAGAATGAACAAGTTAAATACTAGGTGGGAACAACTTCAGCAACATATTTGAATAAGACATTTTGGTACTTGTCCTCTTGTAGAAACATCAATTTTATTAACTATCAATACATAACAATACCTTCACAAACAAACTAAGGTGTCCATGTGAGGGATTATAGTATACCACAAAATTAAAACTCCTTGGAAATAATAGAAAAGGAAGATTTACATTATCTACATTACAATTCCCCTAAATGCAGGCAATATGTTGTGGGGAAAGATACCCTGTATATGTATGTGGAGGAAGGAGATTAAAGTGAGTGCCAGGTTTTACAAAAGATCACAGCATGAAGAGATCTGTGTCTAATATAATACAAGAATATCCTTTGCCTGGAATGGTCATAGGCCTCAATGGGGAAACATCTGCTTTTGTTTTATTGATGAGCATGGTGTACTTGTCAAATTGCCTTCTTAATATTTATATTTATGTCCATGTATTATTGTTTCTGTCCGTTTCAATCTCACAAGCTTCTTTTATATACTTAGCAATGGTTACTGTGGAGGATTATAACTGGCCAAAATGCTGGGAATAGATGGCTGTTGAAAGTTTATCAAAGTTTATCTTTAAATTGGAGAAGATAATTATACATCTATATGAAATGATAGGTGAGTAATCCACTCTGTGTGACATCTACAAAGAAGAGTGGAACCTCCTCCCTCAGCAATCATCAACTCCTTATAGCTCTTTTGATAGAAGTGTGGAATTAGGCATTACTCATGTATAATGAGATTTTCAGTAGCTTGATCTTGTCCAAGTAATCAGAGCAGCTATGAGTTGTTTGCTACAGATATGTCCTGTTCAGAAGTTAGCATTTTACAAGTCTCCTCCAAATTCCCTCTATCATACTCTTTTTTCCCTTCTTCTGAAAAGTTCCCCAAGTCTTGGATGGTTGGAAGCAAAACACTCAGTTATTTGTATTTGGTAGTTTTATAATTACTTACCTAACAAAGAAGTCTCTTTTCCTGCAGTTGAGGGCAGCACAAATCTATTGTGTAAATATAGTGTTTAGAATGCAATTTGACAATGTAAGACACTTAGAAAAACAATAATCTATGTGCTTCCCCTAGGGTTAATGGTCTTCCCAATCACGGAGTTTTGACTCTATTTACAGTATCAGGCATAAAATTTTCCAGTTGGATCTGGCCCAATATACAAACAGAAAGTGGTTAGTTACCCCATTATCATCATGCCATTATTACACACTAACAGGCCCATCTTGCCAACAGGTCTGTGTTGTAGTATGGAGAAGCCAGGGCATCTTTCCCCAGAAGTATAGATTAACACCTTGTGGCTTTTTGTAAGGTAGCCACTATGGATTCTCCTAGTCAGTTCGAGGTTTATTTCTTCAAGAACTGCATCCAAAATGAGTAGTGTCTTCACAAATAGGGACTCACTATCTGATTATGATAGGAAACTAAGGACAATAATAATAACCTGTGTTGTTTTGGGTACCTCTAGGACATCCCTGAATATTAACTGACAAGGAGAAATCCCGTGGCTGGCACTGAGATTTTTGTTAACTAACCCATATATTCCAGGGTCAGCATTGCTCACCCTTGCAGGATAATTCTGCCTCCATGGCCTTCTTAGATATATATGTCTTAGTTCCTTTCCATTGCTGTAATAAGACACCATGACCAAGACAATTTAGACAGTTTTAGAAGGTTAAAGCACATTACTATCATGGCAGTGAGCATGGTGGGAGGCAGGCATGCAGACATGACTTTAGAGTAATAGCTGAGAACTTATACAATGAGACATAGCCAACAGGCAGAGAGAAAGCTAACTCTGATTGGCCAGGGCTTTTGAAACCTCAAAGCCTGCCCCAAGTGATAGACATCCTTCAGCAAGGCCACACCTAAGAATCCTTCCCAAACACTTCCACTAAATGAAAATAAATATTCAAATATGTGATAATATTGGGAAATTTATCCGAACTAATCAAACTGCAGAGAGAGAATACGCAAATTAACAAGATCAGAAATGAAAAGGGGGACATAAGCACAGGCACAGAGGAAATTCAGAGAATCATTAGATCTTACCACAAAAGACTATATGCCACAAAATTGGAAAATGTAAAAGAAATGGACACTTTTATAGATAAATACCATATACCAAAGTTAAACCAGGACCAGGTGAACAATCTAAATAGACCTGTTAGTCACGAAGATTAGAAGTTGTTATCAAAAACCTCCCTACCAAAAAAAGTCCAGGTCCAGAAGGTTTCAATGCAGAATACTACCAGAACTTCCAAAAAGACCTAATACCTATACTCCTTAATGTATTTCACAATATAGAAACAGAAGAGTCATTGCCAAATTCCTTTTATGAAGCTACAGTTACCCTGATACCAAAACCACACAAAGACTCAACCAAGAAAGAGAATTACAGGCCAATTTCACTCATGAACATCGAAGCGAAAATCCTCAATAAAATACTGACAAACCGAATCCAAGAACACATTAGAAAAATTATCCATTATGATCAAGTAGGCTTCATCCCAGAGATGTAGGGCTGGTTCAACATACGCAGATCTATCAATGTAATCCATCATATAAAAAAACTGAAAGAAAAAAACCATACGATCGTTTCATTAGATGCTAAAAAAGCATTTGATAACATTCAACATCCCTTTATGATAAAGGTCTTAGAGAGATTAGGGATACAAGGGTCATACCTAAATACAATAAAATCTATTTACAACAAGCTGACAGCTAACATCAAATTAAACGGAGAGAAACTCAAAGCCATCCCACTAAAATCAGGAACATGACAAGGTTGTCCACTCTCTCCATACCTCTTCAATATAGTGCTTGAAGTTCTAGCAATAGCAATAAGACAACATAAGGGGATCAAAGGGGTTCGAATTGGAATGGAAGAAGTTAAATTTTCATTATTTGCAGATGATATGATAGTGTACGTAAGCGACCCCAAAAACTCCACCAAAGAACTCCTACAGCTGATAAACACCTTTAGTAGCGTGGCAGGATACAAGAACAACTCCAAAAAATCAGCTGCCCTCCTATACACAAAGGATAAGAAAGCAGAGAGGGAAATCAGAGAAGCATCACCTTTCACGATAGCCAAAAATAGCACAAAATATCTTGGGGTAACTCTAACCAAGGAAGTGAAGGATCTATTTGACAAGAACTTTAAGTCTTTGAAGAAAGAAATTGAGGAGGATACCAGAAAATGGAAGGATCTCCCTTGCTCTTGGATTGGGAGGATCAACATAGTAAAAATGGCAATTCTACCAAAGGCAATTTATAGATTCAATGCAATCCCCATCAAGGTCCTATCAAAATTCTTCACAGATCTTCAGAGGATAATAATCAACTTTATATGGAAAAACAAAAAACCCAGGAGAGCCAAAACAATCTTATACAATAAAGGAACTTCTGGAGGCATTACCATCCCTGACTTCAAACTCTATTACAGAGCTACAGTATTGAAAACAGCTTGGTATTGGCATAAAAACAAAGAAGTCGACCAATGAAATCGAGTAGAAGACCCTGATTTTAACCCTCAATAATATGAACACCTGATTATCAATAAAGGAGCTAAAAGTATACAATGGAAGAAAGAAAGCATCTTCAACAAATGGTGCTGGCATAACTGGATGTCAAAATGTAGAAAAATGAAAATAGATCCATATCTATCACCATGCACAAAACTCAAGTCGAAATGGATCAAAGACCTCAATATCACTCTGAACACACTGAACCTGATAGAAGAGAAAGTGGGAAGTACTCTACAACATATGGGCACAGAAGATCGCTTCCTATGTATAACCCCAGCAGCACAGACATTAAGGGCAACATTGAATAAATGGGGCCTCCTGAAACTGAGAAGCTTCTGTAAAGCAAAGGACACTGTCATTAAGACAAAAAGGCAACCCACTGACTGGGAGAAGATCTTCACCAACCCTGCAACAGACAAAGGTCTGATCTCCAAAATATATAAAGAACTCAAGAAACTAGACATTAAAATGCTAATTAACCCAATTAAAAAATGGGGCACTGAACTGAACAGAGAATTCTCAACAGAAGAAATTCAAATGGCCAAAAGGCACTTAAGGTCATGCTCAACCCCCTTAGCGATCAGGGAAATGCAAATCAAAACAACTTTGAGATATCATTTTACACCTGTCAGAATGGCTAAAATCAAAAACACCAATGATAGCCTTTGCTGGAGAGGTTGTGGAGTAAGGGGTACACTCATCCATTGCTGGTGAGAATGCAAACTTGTGCAACCAATTTGGAAATCAGTGTGGCGATTTCTCAGGAAATTCGGGATCAACCTACTCCAAGACCCGGCAAATACCACTCTTGGGAATATACCCAAGAGATGACCTATCATATGACAAAAGCATTTGTTCAACTATGTTCATAGCATAATTATTTGTAATAGCCAGAACCTGGAAACAACCTACATGCCCTTCAATGGAAGAATGGATGAAAAAAGTGTGGAATATATACATATTACAGTACTACTCAGTGGTAAAAAACAATGACATCATGAATTTTGCATGCAAATGGAAGAAAATAGAAAACACTATCCTGAGTGAGGTAACCCAGACCCAAAAAATGAACATGGGATGTACTCACTCATATTTGGCTTCTAGTCATAAGTAAAGCACATTGAGCCTATAATTTGTGATCCTAGAGAAGCTGAATAAGAAGGTGAACCCAAAGAAAAACATATAGTCATCCGCTTGGATATGGGAAGTAGACAAGATTGCTGGGCAAAAACTGGGAACTTGGGGGTGGGGCGAGATGGGGGTAAGGGGAAATAGGGTGAGAAAAGTGAGAAGGGGAGGATGAGGGGGAGCTTGGTGATTTGGGATGGTAGGGATAAAGGAAGGGTGGATATGGGAGCAGGGAAGTATATATCTTAATTAAGGGAGACATCTTAGGGTTGACAAGAGACTCGACTCTAGAGGGCTCGCAGGTGTCCAGGGAGACGTCCCCAGCTAGTACCTTGGGCAACTGAGGATAGGAAACCTGAAATGACCCTATCCTATAGCCATATTGATGAATATCTTGCATATCACCATAGAACCTTCATCTGGTGATGGATGAAGATAGAGACAGAGACCCACATTTGAGCACCAGACTAAGCTCCCAAGGTCCAAAGGAGGAGCAGAAGGAGGGAGAACATGAGCAAGGAAGTCTGGACCGGGAGGGGTGCACCCACCCACTGTGACAGTGGGGCTGATCTGTTGGGAGCTCACCAAGGCCAGCTGGACTGGGACTGAATAAGCACCGGACTCTCTGAACATGGCGGACAATGAAGGCTGATGAGAAGCCAAGGACAATGGCACTAGGTTTCGATTCTACTGCATGAACTGGTTCTGTGGAAGCCTAGCCTGTTTGGATGCTCACCTTCCTGGACCTGGATGGCGGGGTGGGGGAGGGAGGCCGGGGGGGGGGGACAAAGGGGGGGACAGGGGATGGGACCCGGACCAGGACCGATGGGGACCTTTGACTTCCCACCGGGCAGGGAATCCGGACTGCTCATCAGACTTGAGGGGGAGGGGAAATGGAGTAGGGGGAGCGGGAATAAAGTGGGGAGAGGGGGAGAGGAGTGGGGAGAGGGGGAGAGGAGTCGGGGGAAGGGGAGGAAAATGGGAGGCGGGGAGGAAGTGGAAATTTTTTCAACAGAAAAATAAATAAAATTAAAAAAAATAAAACCAACAATACAGACACACACAAGTTTAATTGGATTATAAACTAGTAGATTTAGGCAAGACATCTTTATGTACCATTAGCGTTGGCTCACCCTCTGTTTTAGTTAGGGTTTCTGTTTCTGTGTAGAGACACTGTTAGCATTCAGGCATCTGTACTGGTCTGCCCTTGGGATCTGACAGGATATGTCCTCAGTGGTAGCCACTAAGAGCACCTCCTGTGCACATTCACAATGTTCCCTTTTAAAAGGGCCCTGACCACTCCCCCCCGCCCCCCGTCTGTCTCTCTGTTTTTATTTCTCTTGTTTCTCTTCTCCTCTCTTCTGCCACTTCTGTCTCCAGAGGTCAGTCTTTCTCTCCCTTCCTCCCTTTTCCCATTCTCTTTTCCGCAACAACCAAAAAAACCCTCCATGTGAGCCCTGTCATGTGGCATCTTTCTCTCTCCTGCCATTTTTTTTAAATACAGCAGACATCATGACCATGGTAACTCTTATCAGGAAAATATATAATTGAGATGGTGGTTTACAATTTCGGAGGTTCAGTCTATTATCATAGTGGGGGAGCATGGCAGCTGGGAGTATGGTGGCATGCAGGCAGACATGGTGCTAGAGAAGTTGCTGAGAATTCTTATATTTTAACTTGTAGCCAACAGGTAGTAGTTTGTCTCACTGGGCATGGCTTGGGCAAAGCCTGTCTCCACAGTGACACACTTTGTCCAATAAGACCACATCTACTACTCCAACAAGGTCACACCTCCTAATAGTGCACTCCCTTTGGGGGCCATTTTCTTTCAAAACACCACCTTCCAGTACCTGGATCCCAAGGCTTATAGCCATATCACAATGCAAAGATGTATTCAGTCCAACTTCAAAAGTCCCCATAGTCTAAAACAGTCTCAAATTTATTTCAAAGTCTAAAGTTCCAAGTCCCTTCTAAGAGTCATGCAATCTCTTACACGGAATTCCCTGTAAAATCAAACACAAAAAGTATTCACACTCCCAACATATAATGGCGTAAGAGTATGCATTGCTCTTCAAAAATGCAGGGAAAGGAACATAGTGAATGTTAAGTCTAGAACATAGCCCCAGTCCCTGACATCCATCCCAGCACCTCTGGCCTAGGAGTTGCATTAGTCTGGACTCCAAATCCCAGCATGCCATATCCTGACCCCTTCCAGGGGGCTTCAGGACGACTCCCACAGGGTTTTTAAGTGGGCTCCCAGAAGAGAAACACGTGGTTTCAGGTTTGCATGTGCTCCCTGCTTTCCTGTCACTCCACCAAGCACTCAGCCACCCGAGAGCGCCATATTTAATAAAACTATAGGCATTTTAGTTTGGTTTGGTCTGACCTAATTGGATTTCTCTGTGTCAGCGGAGCCACCCCTCTTAGAATTTTTTTTCTAACAGTGAAGAAATACTGAACCAAAGTAAGACCAAAAGTCAGCTGTACAAACACCAAACTCTGAATCTCCATGTCTGATGCCAAGCACTCTTCAGATCTTTTACTCCTTTCAGCTTTGTTGATTGCAACACATCTCTCTCTCTATTCTTGAGATGGTTCCACTCCCTGTTAGCAGCTTTCCTTGACAAGTATCCAATGACTCTGTCATTTCCAACATCTTGTGGCCTCCAAGGCAATCCAGGCTTTACCCCCAGGGTTTCACACAATGGCCTTGCTAGGCCTCTATTCAGGGACATGTGTCTGGCCTCAGCAGCTTTTCTTAGTCATGGAGGGAGATTTCATAACCCCTTTCTTGTATCCTTAACTGTAGAACCAAGTGGTAGAAGCCACCAAATTCTGCTGCTTACTTGTTCAATCACATCTTCACCAATATGTTTAATGATTTCCTTTACTACCTAATGTAGGCTGTTCTAGAATTTTCTCTACAGACCAGGCTGGCCTCAAACCCAGTGATCCACTAGCTGCTGCCTTCCCAGCATTGGGATTAAAGGACTGCACCACCACACCTAACTCTACACTTTTCTTTAATTTCTTTTCACAAGTTGGAAATATAACCGGGTGGGATTTTGCTCTGAGTTCACCCTTCCCTTTGTTCCATTTCTTAATCTGTTTATCTCCTTGAACACAGGCTTTAGCTTCCATTCTACTTCCTGGTGCTCCTTTTCTTCTCAGATTTCACATTTTGTAACTTCCCTGTTCAGCTTGTTCCTTTTTCATTATCAATCTTCATTAGACTTAACACTAATAACTACATGACAAAGCCTATACTAGGCTGTTTAGAGATTTCATTTACCAATCAAATTAATCCAAATCTCTCTACTTTAGCTTCAAGCAATGTCTTCTGACAAAGGCAAAAGGCAACCATATTCTTCACCAAAATATCTAAAGAACAATCTCTAGGCAACATACTAAAATTCTTCTTGAAACCTTTTGAGTCAGTACCCCAGAGTTCAAATCACACTCAGCACCACTGTCCTATCTTCCATGTTCCTACTAGGATGGCCCATTAAGTAGTACTGCTTTCCTCATCCACAAACCCAAGGTCCGTAATCCTTCAAACAAAAACATGGTCAGGTCTATTACAGAAATACCCAACTTCTGTCTTCTTTGAGGTTGCTAGTTCTGTGAAGAGACACCATGATCATGGCAACTATTATAACCATTTAATTGAGGTGGCATCTTACAATTTCAGAGGCTCTGTCTATTATCATCACAGAAGGGAGCATGGTAGCTGGGAATATGGTGGCATGCAGGCAGACATGGAGAAAGAGAATGTGATAAGAATTCTTATATCTTGATTCATAGGCAAGAAGTAGTCTGTCTCACTGGGTATGACTTAAGCATATATGACACCTCAAAGTCCTCCACCACAGTGACACACTTCTACCAAAAAGACCATACCTACTCTAACAATGCCATACCTCCCAAGAGTGCCACTCCCTTTGAGGACCATTTTCTTTCAAGACACCACACCCTCCCTTTCCCTTTTTCTTTTCTGTAATCCTATACCTACTTACACCTTTAACCCTGAGTATCTCCTCTTTTTATTCTCGCCATTGTACCACTACCTTTCTAAACGAACTGTTTTTCTGGGGCTGGGAGATTACAGGTTTCAACACAGCTTTTAAAAAAAAATTAAGCCTTTGTTCAATACCTCATTTCCAATTTTTTGCCCTCTCCATGCTTAAACATTTCTGTCCTAAGTAAATTCCTTCTCTACTTTCATTTTACCTTTCTTTCCATATATCACTTCCTTTACAGTATCCATCCTCCAACAACTTGTGTCTAGTATTCTGGCTTCTACATATATTCTAGGTTAAACATATAAAACAAATGGTTTGAAGGTAGTATGCAGATATAAGAAAGAACATCCAGCATGTCTTTCTGGGTTTGGATGACCTCATTTCTTATAATTATTTTTTACCAATTTCATTCATTAACCTGAAATTTTCATAAATTCACCTATTATGTATAGTAGTGTGGTAGACCATTATGCATATGCATCACATTTTTCTCATCCATCCATCAGTTGGTGAACATTTTTGGTTCACTATATTTCCTTACTATTGTGAACTGAGGCTCAATTAATATGGATGTCTAAGTTTCTCTAAAATAACACATAAAGACTTTTGGGACTTTATAAACCCAGGAATAATATAGCTTGTTCATAGAGTATTTCGTTTTTTTTTTTTAACCCAAGCAAGAAAGGGTTTAATTTCAGCTTACCATCCACAGTCTTTCATGAAGAGGTCAGTCTAGGAACCCAAGGCAGGAATTGAAGTAAAGACCCTGGAGGAAAATTGCTTACTGGCTTGCTCCTTATGGTTTGCTCAGTTTACTTTTTTTTTCTTTTTTATTGAAAAAAAAATTTCCACCTCCTCCCAGCCTCCCATTTCCCTCCCCCCCACACCTCTCCCCCTCCCCCACTCCTTTCCCCCTCCCTCTTCAGTCCAAAGAGCAGTCAGGGTTCCCTGCACTACAGAAAGTTCAAGGTCCTCCCCGCTCCATCTAGGTCTAGGAAGGTGAGCATCCAAACTGGCTAGGCTCCCACAAAGCCAGAACATGAAGTCGGATCAAAACCCAGTGCCATTGTCTTTGGCTTCTCATCAGCCCTCATTGTTCGCTGTGTTCAGAGAGTCCGGTTTTATGCCATTCTTTTTCAGTTCCAGTCCAGCTGGCCTTGGTGAGCTCTCAATAGATCAGTCCCTCTGTCTCAGTGGGTGTATGCACGCCTCGCGGTCCTGACTTCCTTGCTCATGTTCTCCCTCCTTCTGCTCCTCATTGGGACCTTGGGAGCTCAGTCCGGTGCTCAAATGTGGGTATCTGTCTCTATCTTCATCCATCACCAGATGAAGGTTCTATGGTGATATGCAAGATATTCATCAATATGGCTATAGGATAGGGCCATTTCAGGTTCCCTATCCTCAGCTGCCCAAGGAACTAACTGGGGACATCCCCCTGGGCCCCTGGGAGCCCCTCTAGGTTCAAGTATCTTGCCAACCCTAAGATGGCTCCCTTAACTAAGATATATGCTTCCCTGCTCCCATATCCATCCTTCCTTTATCCCTACCATCCCAATTCCCCAAGTTCCCCCCATCCGCCTCTTCTCACTTTTCTCTCCCCATCTCCCCTTACCCCTATCCCACCCCACCCCCAAGATCCCAATTTTTTTGCCCGGCAATCTTGTCTACTTCCCATATCCAGGAGGATAACTATATGTTTTTCTTTGGGTTCACCTTCTTATTTAGCTTCTTTAGGATCACAAATTATAGACTCAATATCCTTTATTTATGGCGAGAAACCAAATATGAGTGAGTACATCCCATGTTCATATTTTTGGGTCTGGGACACCTCACTCAGGATAGTGTTTTCTATTTCGATCCATTTGCATGCAAAATTCAAAAAGTCATTATTTTTTTACTGATGAGTAGTACTCTAATAAGTATAGATTCCACACTTTCTTCATCCATTCTTCCATTGAAGGGCATCTAGGGTGTTTCCAAGTTCTGGTTATTACAAATAATGCTGCTATGAACATAGTTGAACAAATGGTTTTGTCATATGATAGGGCATCTCTTGGGTATATTCCCAAGAGTGGTATTGCTGGTTCCTGGGGTAGGTTGATCCCGAATTTCCTAAGAAATCACCATACTGATTTCCAAAGTGGTTGCACAAGTTTGCATTCCCACCAGCAATGGATGAGGGTACCCCTTCCTCCACAACCTCTCCAGCAAAGGATATCATTGGTGTTTTTGATTTTAGCCATTCTGACAGGTGTAAAATGATATCTCAAAGTTGTTTTGATTTGCATTTCCCTGATTGCTAAGGGGGTTGAGCATGACCTTAAGTGTCTTTTGGCCATTTGAACTTCTTCTGTTGAGAATTCTCTGTTCAGTTCAGTGCCCCATTTTTTAATTGGGTTAATTAGCATTTTAATGTCTAGTTTCTTGAGTTCTTTATATATTTTGGAGATCAGACCTTTGTCTGTTGCAGGGTTGGTGAAGATCTTCTCCCAGTCAGTGGGTTGCCTTTTTGTCTTAATGACAGTGTCCTTTGCTTTACAGAAGCTTCTCAATTTCAGTAGGTCCCATTTATTCAATGTTGCCCTTAATGTCTGTGCTGCTGGGGTTATACATAGGAAGCGATCTTCTGTGCCCATATGTTGTAGCGTATTTCCCACTTTCTCTTCTATCAGGTTCAGTGTGTTCAGATTGATATTGAGGTCTTTGATCCATTTGGATTTGAGTTTTGTGCATGGTGATAGATACGGATCTATTTTCATTCTTCTATAGGTTGATATCCAGTTGTGCCAGCACCATTTGTTGAAGATGCTTTCTTTCTTCCATTGTATACTTTTAGCTCCTTTATCGAAAATGACGTGTTCATATGTTTGTGGGTTAAAATCCGAGTCTTGTATTTGATTCCATTGGTCGACTTCTCTGTTTTTATGCCAATACCAAGCTGTTTTCAATACTGTAGCTCTGTAATAGAGTTTGAAGTCAGGGATGGTAATGCCTCCAGAAGTTCCTTTATTGTATAAGATTGTTTTGGCTCTCCTGGGTTTTTTGTTTTTCCATATAAAGTTGATTATTATCCTCTGAAGATCTGTGAAGAATTTTGATAGGACCTTGATGGGGATTGCATTGAATCTATAAATTGCCTTTGGTAGAATTGCCATTTTTACTATGTTGATCCTCCCAATCCAAGAGCAAGGGAGATCCTTCCATTTTCTGGTATCCTCCTCAATATCTTCCTTCAAAGACTTAAAGTTCTTGTCAAATAGATCCTTCACTTCCTTGGTTAGAGTTACCCCAAGATATTTTGTGCTATTTTTGGCTATCGTGAAAGGTGATGCTTCTCTGATTTCCCTCTCTGCTTTCTTATCCTTTGTGTATAGGAGGGCAGCTGATTTTTTGGAGTTGATCTTGTATCCTGCCACACTACTAAAGGTGTTTATGAGCTGTAGGAGTTCTTTTATGGAGTTTTTGGGGTTTCTTATGTACACTATCATATCATCTGCAAATAACGATAGTTTAACTTCTTCCTTTCCAATTCGAATCCCCTTGATCCCCTTATGTTGTCTTATTGCTATTGCTAGAACTTCAAGCACTATATTGAAGAGGTATGGAGAGAGTGGACAACCTTGTCATGTTCCTGATTTTAGTGGGATGGCTTTGAGTTTCTCTCCGTTTAATTTGATGTTAGCTGTCAGCTTGCTGTCAATAGATTTTATTATATTTAGGTATGACCCTTTTATCCCTTATCTCTCCAAGACTTTTATCATAAAGGGATGTTGAATTTTGTCAAATGCTTTTTTAGCATCTAATGAAACGATCATATGGTTTTTTTCCTTCAGTTTATTTATATGATTAATTACATTGATAGATTTTCGTATGTTGAACCAGCCCTGCATCTCTGGGATGAAGCCTACTTGATCATAATGGATAATTTTTCTAATGTGTTCTTGGATTCGGTTTGCCAGTATTTTATTGAGGATTTTCGCATCGATGTTCATGAGTGAGATTGGCCTGTAATTCTCTTACTTGGTTGAGTCTTTGCGTGGTTTTGGTATCAGGGTAACTGTAGCTTCATAAAAGGAATTTGGCAATGACTCTTCTGTTTCTATATTGTGAAATACATTAAGGAGTATAGGTATTAAGTCTTCTTGGAAGTTCTGGTAGAATTCTTCATTGAAACCATCTAGTCCTGGGCTTTTTTTGGTAGGAAGGTTTTTGATAACAGCTTCTAATTCTTCGAGACTAACAGGTCTATTTAGATTGTTCACCTGGTCCTGGTTTAACTTTGGTATATGGTATTTATCTAAAAAAGTGTCCATTTCTTTTACATCTTCCAATTTTGTGGCATATAGGCTTTTGTAGTAAGATCTAATGATTCTCTGAATTTCCTCTGTGTCTGTGGTTATGTCCCCCTTTTCATTTCTGATCTTATTAATTTGTATATTCTCTCTCTACCGTTTGAATAATTTGTATAGGGGTTTATCAATCTTGTTGATTTTCTCCAGGAACCAGCTTTTTGTTTCATTGATTCCTTGGATTATTTTCTGTGTTTCTATTTTGTTGATTTCAGCCCTCATTTTATTATTTCCAGTCTTCTACTCCTCCTAGATGAGTCTGCTTCTTTTTTTTCTAGAGCTTTCAGGTAGGCTGTTAAGTCTCCAATGTGTGCTTTCTCTGTTTTCTTTAAGTGGGCACTTAGTGCTATGAACTTTCCTCTCAGGACTGCTTTCATAGTGTCCCATAGGTTTGAGTATGTTGTTTCTTTATTTTCATTGAATTCAAGGAAGACTTTAATTTCTTTCTTTAGTTCTTCCTTGATCCAGGTGTGGTTCAGTAGTTGACTGTTCAGTTTCCATGAGTTTGTAGCCTTTCTGGGGGTAGCATTGTTGTTGAATTCTAACTTTAATCCATGGTGATCTGATAAGACACAGGTGGTTACTAATATTTTTTTGTAACTGTGGAAGTTTGCTTTGTTACGGAGTATGTGGTCAATTTTCGAGAAGGTTCCATGAGCTGCAGAGAAGAAGGTATATTTTTTCCTATTTGGGTGGAATGTTCTATAGATGTCTGTTAAGTCCATTTGATTCATTACCTCCATTAATTCTCTTATTTCTCTGTTAGGTTTCTGTCTGATTGACCTGTTCATTCGTGAGAGAGGAGTATTGAAGTCTCCTACTATTAGTGTGTGTGGTTTGATTACTGCCTTGAATTTTAGCAATGTTTCTTTTATGTAAGTGGGTGCTTTTATATTAGGGGCATAGATATTCAGGATTGAGACTTCATCCTGATGAATTGTTCCTGTTATGAGTATAAAATGTCCCTCTCCATCTCTTCTGATTGATTTAAGTTTGAAGTCAACTTTGTTAGAAATTAGTATGGCCACATCTTCTTGTTTCTTAGGTCCATTTGCTTGATAAGTCCTTTCCCAGTCCTTTACTCTGAGTAGGTGCCTGTCTTTGTGGTTGAGGTGTGTTTCTTGTAAACAACAGAATGTTGGATCCTGTTTTTGTATCCAATCTCTTAGCCTGTGTCTTTTTAGAGGTGAGTTGAGTCCATTGACATTAAGTGATATTAATGACCAGTGGTTGTTAACTCCGGTCACTTTTTTGGTAGTAGAGTTTGTATGTTTCCCTTCTTCGGGTTTTGCTGGTGAATGGTCTCTAGATGTCTGAGTTATTGCGGGCATTGTTGGACTCCGTGGTTTGTGATTTTCCTTCTATTACTTTCTGTAAGGCTGGATTTGTGGCTACGTATTGTTTAAATTTGTTTTTATCCTGGAAATTTTTTTCTCCATTTATAGTGAACTTGGCTGGGTATAGCAGTCTGGGCTTGCATCCATGGTCTCTTAGTTTTTGCAGTACCTCTATCCAGGACCTTCTGGCTTTCATGGTTTCCATAGAGAAGTCAGGTGTAAGTCTGATAGGTTTACCTTTATAAGTAACTTGGCCTTTTTCCTTTGCAGCTGTTAATATTCTTTCTTTATTCTGTATGCTTTGTGTTTTAATTATTATATGGCAAGGGGATGGTTTTTTTTTTTTTTTTGATCCAGTCTATTTGGTGTTCTGTATGCTTCTTGAACCTTTATAGGTATATCTTTCTTTAGGTTGGGAAGGTTTTCTTCTATAATTTTATTAAGTATATTTTCTGGACCCTTGAGCTGCACTTCTCCTCCTTCTTCTACTCCTATTATTCTTAGGTTTGGTCTTTTTATTGTGTCCCAGATTTCCTGAATGTTTTGTGATGAGAGTTTGTTGGATTTGCTGTTTTCTTTGATCAGTGCATTTATTTTCTCTATGGTATCTTCAGAATCTGAATCTCTTTCTTCTATCTCTTGTATTCGGTTGGTTATGCTTGTTTCTGTAGTCTCTATTCTTTTACCTAGATTTTCCATGTCCAGCCGGCCCTCTGTTTGTGTTTTCTTCCTTCCCTCCATTTCAGTTTTCAAGTCTTGAACTGTTTCCATTATCTGTTTGATTGTTTTTCCTTGGTTTCCTAGGGTATCATTCACTGATTTACTCAGTTCTTCAAACTTTCTGTTATACTTCTCATCCATTTCTATAAGGGCGTTTTTTACATGCTGTTTAAGGGCGTCAATCACTTTCATAAAGTCAATTTTTTCTACTTCTTCTTGATTAAAGTGTTCATGTCCTCCTCTTGTAAGGTCGCTGGGTTCTAGTGGTTTCATGTTGTTTTTCAGATTGTTGGGTGAATTCTTGCATTGTCGCCTACCCATCTCTTCCTCCGAATGCTCCCCTATGGATCTTCTTTTACAGGATCAGGTCTCCTTGCCCACTGATGTACCTCCCCAGTGATGGCATTCCCCAGTGATGAGTCTCCTGGTGTTTAGATTGGATCTCCGTGCTGGTTGGGTAGCTCGTAAACAAAGGGCCTATCTTGCTTGCTGCAGGCAGGCTACTGAGACAAAGGAACTACTGCCCGCCCGCTTGCCCTCAGGATTCGGTCCCAGCGCCCAAACAGGCTGAGCTGGGTGATGTTATGTGCCCGAAGAGGGGAGGGAGGCAGAAGTGGGGGAGTTCTGGATGCAAGCTGGGTCAGATAGGAAGAGAGAGGCAGTATCCAGGGAGTATAGCCTCTGCAGGAAGACCAGGAAGTATCTCATAGAGTATTTCTAAGTCTACTTTTGGGAAGCATCCGGCCTACTTTCTGTTCTCATCAACAGTGTAATAGCTCACCTTTACCCATACCCATACTAGACTTTATTGTCATTTGAATTCCTGATCTTGGCCATTCTGGCTGTTGTAAATGAATCAACAAAGTAATATTAGTTTTCATTTCCTTCACAGCAAACAACACCAACACTTTTATTTAATTACAATACATTTACATCATTTCCATCTACTTTTTCCTCTAACCCTTCCTATACCCCTACCTACAGCCTTTCAAATTCATGGCCTCTTTTTAAAAGTATTATTATACATATATAAATGCACCCTACTGAGTCGGTTTAATGCTGCTTGCAAGTCAGTTTTTAGGCCCAACTACTTGGTATTGGATAACCATTTAAGAGGTTCACCTTTTAGGAAGACTAATTCTCCTCTCAATAGTCATTAGTTGACTGTAGGTCTTCATCTAGGAGTGGTGTCCCGTGAAATTTTTCCCATCCACATTTTCACGTTAACTGGAATTGTCATTGGAAGTGACCTTACTGTTGAGATTCCATGAGTGCAGCTTCCTTATCATATTATAACACATTGTCTTACATCAGATCCTGGTACTTTGACTCTTACAGAGTCTCCACCCCCTATTCTGAAATTTTCCCTGAGTCACACTTATAGAGGTTATGTTATAGATGCATCAACAAGGGCTGAGAACCCTATGGTTAGCTGTTCTATCAATTTTAAATAGTTACAGTTTTCTGTATTTGTCTTTAAATGCTGCAAAAAGAAGCTTCTGTAATGAGGGTTAAGAGTTAACATTTACCTGTGGATATAAGAATGACCATTTATAATATAATTAAAAACTGTAATGGAAAAGTGGCCGTAGTGTATTCTCCTCAATTATCCACAACATTGCTACCCATAGTTAACCTAGCTTACAAGGTTAACAGTACAAAACATGATTGCCCTCCTGTTCAGTAGTACTTATGTCCAATTAAACAGCTGTTGGTTACCACCACGCAATATTGTGACTTTAGGGACATTTTGTCATTTAGATCATTGTTATGGTTCATAAGCATCAAAACTGAAAAGGACCATTGGTCAATTCCTTTGTTAGAAGCCTGAATAGCAACTTCAGGTAGTATGAAAATTAGTCCTCAGGTAGAAGGCTTTCTGTTAGAACTTATTTTTTTTACTTTATTCATTTATTCCCTGGATTTTGTATTCTAGTTGCAAGGTGTCTTTAGCAATATTAACATAACTTTAATTTCTGGGAGACAAACTCAGACAAGAGCCTATAATGTTTTGGGAGACTTTTGGACTCCTCTAAGAATTTAAAATGGAATTCCTCATGATTGGTGTTATAGTTTTGTTAGCAAGTCTGTTGCTTTTGGGGTGGTATCCCAAGTGGCATAACTTCATTAAAACTACACACACACACATACACACACACACACAAACATACACATATGTATCTTAACTTCTGTTTATGTGTTAACATCATGCTGTTTATAATACTATGACTCTTTGTACTATAATTTTTAAACCAAGTATGGTGATACCCATCAAAATATGCTTTTTGTCCAAGATTACTTTGATTATCCTTATTTTTTTGTGCTGCCATACAAATTTTGAGGTTGTTTGTGTAATCAATTAATTAAAAATACTGCAGCATCCCCGCCAGCTGTGATGGCAGAAATGCTGCAGGTCCCTGAGAAGCGGCAGTGGGCAGCAGGTCCCAAGAGCAGCCAGTCCTAAACAGGGACTGGCACTGGTCCCTGAGGGGCAGCAGTGGGCCATGTGGCAGCAGGCAGCAGGTCTGAAAGCAGCCAGTCCCAGGCAGGGACGGTAGAGTTCCCTGAGTGATTGCAATAGGCCTCGAGTCCCAGACAGGAAGCCGCATGGTGGGTGAGAGAACTTGATGGGGAAGCCAGCCCTATGAGGAGAAACAGACAGAAAGGCACACCACAAGACCACACTGCAGGTCTCCCAAGGTGGCTAGTCCCAGGAAGGAGACACGTGGTGGTGGGTGAGAGACAGAGACATGGATAGGTACACCATGCAGAGTTAGGTTGAATATTTAATGGGTTATGGATGGGAAGGAAGAAGGAGAGAAGAGGAGAGACAGAGAGACAGAGAGAAAGAGGGGTGGAGGAAGGGAGGGAGGGAGGGAGAGAACCAGAAGGGGGAAACTGGAGAGGTGGGGAGAATGGAGCATGGCAGAAGCTACCTCTTTGGGGAGAAAATGAAAAGGAAGAGACTCAGGCTGCAAGCAGGAAGGAAGATCTGCCTGCCTCAGAGTACAGGGGAGGGAGTGGGTGTGGCTTTTTTCTTAAAGACACAGTACAGATCTTTACAGTTTGGTTTCATGTCTGTGAAGAATTACACTAACATTTTTGTTGAATTTCATTCAGTCTGGAGCCTGTTTTTGGTTGAGCATTTTCACATATTCATTCCTCCAGTCAGTAAGCATGGAATGAATTTCCATTATTGAGTGTATTCCTCAATTTCTTTCTTCAGTGTCTTGAGGTTTTCACTGTCTAGGTCTTTCATTTCCTTAGTCAGAAAACTTTTTAAGTAGTTAATTTTTGTGGTTTTAGGGAACAGAATTTTTTTCTTGATATGTTTTCCATTGAGTTTGCTGCCAATATAAAACAAGGCTTCTGATTTATGGATACTAATTTTGTATCCTGACACTTTGCTGAAAGTGTTTACCAGGTTTGAGAGTTATTTTCTGGGGTCATTAGGACCTCTTTCATTTATAAAGACATTGGTTTGCATGGACTCACAGGAGACACTCAAAGCAAAATGTTTGAATAATAGAACCTTGGGAACTCAGTAAAAAGGAATAAAGGTCCCAAAAGAAGTACAAAGTATAACCGAAAGCTACCATTAAATGTTGAGAAATGAGAATAACCTTTGTGTTTTCTGCCTTCTGGTAAAGACTAGGCCCCAAGACTCCTGGAAGCATTCCTTAGGGTTTCAAGAGCTTCACACACTACAGATCTCACTGGTTTGATTATTTTTCATGAAAGTTTCCAAAAATGATATTTCAGGCTATGGCTTGGGAGTCTTGGAATATTCTGCTTCTTTAACTCCATTAGGGATTACAGTATTAGAGAATCCCCCTCCCTAGGACGAATGGCTTTCATACGCATTCTTTGAAATCTATAAGAAGCAAGGTACACTGCCATAGTGCTTCTTACCTACAACCTTGCACAATGGTCAAAATGAGTATACTCCCAAATTTTACCCATTTTTGCATTCACAGTGACAGCCTAGAAGTGTGTTCTCTCTCTCACTCTCTCTCTCTCTCTCTCTCTCTCTCTCTCTCTCTGTGTGTGTGTGTGTGTGTGTGTGTGTGTGTGTTTGTGTGATAAATGTAGACAGAAAATGTTTAAGGAAAGAATAATAATTGGTATGTTAGAGAAGATGGAGAACAGGAGAGGGCAGTAGATATGGATATGCTAAATAATATATTTGAATCACAATTTAGTTATAGAATCCATCATCTTATACAATAAATATATTTTAATGTTTTAAAAAAAAACTCCAAGATACTTATTCTCACAGCACTAATGTATTAGTGAGGGAACACCAGTGAGCAAATAACTATCATAAAGAAAATTTCATACATGAATGTAAAGAGAGGGCCAATTCATCTTGGAGAAACCTGTTCAATTTCTTTAAATTCTATAAATGATTCCTATAGGCAAATACTGTGCTAAATGTATGACACCCTTAGTCTTGAGAGGGTCATTTTAAATAGAAAGTATGGCTCCCAAGTTGTTTAGTCAATGTTCTATTGCTGAGAAGAGATATCACTGCCACTGCAACTCTTATAGAATAAAGCATTAACTCCGGCTAGGTTACATTCAGAGATTTAATCCATTATCATCACACTAGGAAGCATGGTAATATGCTGGCAGACATGGTACTGGAGAGGTAGCTGAGGCTACTATATCTGGGTCAGCAGGCAGCAGGAAAAGAAAATCACTGGGTCTGGCTTGAGCACTTGAAACCCCAAAGCCTAATCCCAATGACAAAGTTCCTCCAACAAGACCACACCTACCCCAACAAGGCAACACCCACTTCAACAAGGCCACACCTCCCAAAGTCACTCCATAAGTATTCAAATAACTGAGCTTATGTGGGCCATTCTTATTCAAACCACTACACAGGTGGTGGCATATAAGCTGGTATTTTAAAGGAGCTAGTTCCATGAGATCTAGTTAAGAAAGCTATAGATAAATGAAATAAAGTCACAAACATGGGAATAATTCATGTGAGTTCAGTAAGCCAAGAAAAGTCAGTGTGATTATGACATTGTGGATACAGAATTGAGAGATCAGCCTGGGCTTTTCCTTAGCTAGTAAAGTTTTAATTTTTACTGAGCTAGACAGGAATCACTTGAAGAATTCAAAGAAACTGGATGTGCAACAGATTTGCCAAACAGTGTAACTCAGTGTGAAATAGTTTAATTCCATTGATAGCTTATTGTGCCAGGATTAATTATTTTTTTCCTTTCTTTTCTTTCTTTTTTTCTTTTTGCTGAGTGATAGATTCTAACAGATATTTTCATCGGATTCCATAAGTTTTTTAAAAAGGTTGACCCATTCTGAAATCTTAATACCATATCACTTTCAAAACTTAACTCTTTAATGTCATAGTCAAGGTTTGTAGCTTAAAGAAGCAGAATTTTAAAAAATACATAAAATATTCCTTTCTGCCTTCCTTTCTGGAACTTTAGATTTGTTTTCACATATGTATATTTGTGTGTTTGGAGGCATAGAGTTACAGAGCTGTATGTTTTTCATGACTTAAATACTTTGGTCTTAGGACAATAAGGACAAAACCCTCCTTACTTACACTTATCCTCCATGTTACTGTCTGATTTTCTTAGGAAAATGGAGGCTGGGATACTGATACTATTTGAGTTGAAGTGTCTTATCCATGAGTTATCTGTGGCTTCTCTACTGGTTGGACATCCAGATCATCTTCCAAATTAAGCTGCCACGTCTAGCTATGTACCCCCTGACACACACACACACTCCAAGTTTCTTGTTACTTGACAGCATTTGCTGCTCTGAGACATGGCTCCATTTTAAGCAAGTCCTTTTCTGATATGTATAATTGGAAAATTGTGGTTTTTTTCTAATGTGCATTATTTATCTTGGTCCAGATGTGAAATCTAAAGCTCACTTCTTACCCTGTCTGTAGCAATTTTACCTTAAAACTAAGGAAGTTGTCTCTGTATAGTGTGTGTACACTATACATCAAAGTCAAGTATCCTGTGATTATCTGAAATAGGTTCTTTCACTGAACTTGGAGTTCACTGATTCTGAAAGACAAGCTGACTAGCAATTCTCACGAACCTTCCTGTCTTCATCTCTACAGTGTTTTGATGATAAAAATGCATCACTATGCCCAGCTCTTTAAATGAGAGCTGAAGATCGTAACCCAGGTTTCCTCCAGGACTCCATGACTACATGGCAAGAACTTCACCAAATGAGCCATATCCCCAGTCCCAAATCTGTCTATTAAAATAATAAAAGTACTCTTCCTAAAAAGATGCATGAATTCTTTTTTATTTACCCACTCAGAGAGTCCAGAATACATTTTCATCACAATTATGTGACTTGCTTTAAAATGAACACGCTTATTTAGATGACTGGAAAATCTAGAGGGTTACAAAGCATACAATTTATGAAGCTAGATAACATGTGGCAAGAGGAAATTGTCTTGACTCAAGCTGTATCAGAAGTTTCAGTGATTTCTTCAGCCTACGCTACTAAACTACACCTGTCATGTTAGCTGCTGAGTTCAAGATTTGATTTATAGAGTAGAGATTTGACAGGTTTATTACAGTCAAGAGTCACTAAGAAACAGCTGGGCAGCTATGAGTCATGAACATTTCCCTTGTCTGGAAATCAGCCGGTCTGCTAGACCTTGCCATTGGAGAAAAGAACTCATATACTTGGGAGCACACATTGCCACCTTTATCGTGACTATTTTATACATTTAGCTTACCTGTGTACTTTTTATAAAGCTTGATTACATAGGTCTTATCCTAAATTTAAGCTGTTGAAACAGACATTAATAGCATATGGTACATCTCTAAAGTTCACACAGTCAGGTTTGCATGATGGCGATAATAACAAATTTCTAACCAGTGTTCTACTGGGGCAGGATTTTGTTTTTTTTGTTTGCTGTGCTATGAAATCAACAGTCTAGACTGGGCAAAAATGAAATAAACAAAAGTATTTGCAGGCTTTCTTTGAGAAGAATGTTGAGATATCCTTGGAAGAAGTCTTAAGGTGAGTCATGAAATTGAAGTAAAAACCACAAGAACAAACACTTCAATATCAGAACAAGGGACTATAAAATGCCATGATTCTGTTTTCATTTTATCTCTCATCTTCATTTCTGAATTCAAGTTTCTCCCTTGCTTCTTATTTCAGACAGTACTTGTCTACATCAGGAAACACTGATGCTATGAACCTTGGTTTAGTAATTTCAGTAAAAAGTAATAACTTTCCCTCTAGAGTTTACATATAACAGATAAAGACCCAAACAGGCTTTGTTTGATCTAGAACAATCATCATTGTCAGAAAAAATGCCATATTATGTTTAGCCAGTCTTGGATTATGTATCCATACTTTTTGAAGAGAACTTACCAATGGAGAAACAGAAATAAGAATGATATGGTTGAAAGTGAAACAACTATTCCTGCCTAATTACTAGTTGTGATTTTACCACTATACTAGGGAATAAGGCAGAATTTGGCAAAATTTTAAAAAGGATTAGGGAACATTTTAGGCCTGTGGCCACATACTGTTGTTTTTACTTCCTCTTCATGCTCTTCTCTTCTTTGTTACAACCCATTAAATATGCTTAAATCATTTTTAGCTTATGAGCCACAGGAATACATGCCTCAAGCTGGATTCACTTCTGAATATAGCTTTCTAAATAGGGATCCAAGACTGGGTCATTTTGAAACTGAGCATGATATTAAGCATAACAAGAACAAGTTAAATACACATCATGTACTGTCCAAACCCACTGCTAAATTCTCTCACTGAAGTCGGGGAGGCAACCAATACTACAGTTTCTGACTAGTGCACAATGTGGTTCTAGGAGTTTTTACATAATATTGTTTTAATTACTTAATAATCCATTGCTATAAACTTACTTTATACATTGCAAAATGAACATTGTGTTCTTCATCTATAGAAGGGAGTTAACAACTAATGGGCAGATGCACTGTGAGAATTAAATAAGACATATTGGTTTAGCATTCATCCTGTCCTGTTGACATTTTGTTTCTTTCATAATGATGGGATACACTGCATATAACATGTGGCTTTAGAGCCAGATATACTTGGCATTGTTTTCTAGTTTATATCTCTTGCCATTTTCAAGCCTCAGTTGGCTGATTCATGAGATGAAGATTAATAAAATCTTTTAGGCAAGGCTTGTTACAAGAAGTACTATTTAAAATGTGCATTCCATGGTATGTAGTAGGTATTACTGCTTCCTGATATTTATCTTCTTTCTAAGCCACTGTGAACATTGTAAGTTTGTAAACCATGCCTCTAGTAAAATCTGATTATTCCACTTCAGCCCATAGGGAGACAGCAATAGGACTGTGTGTGTGTGTGTGTGTGTGTGTGTGTGTAGACTTCTGAGAGAGTAGTGTGTGGAGAGTTAAGCAGAAATATGATTCACAAAGAAATAGTGAGACTGCTTATTTGTTTTGACTGTCAGATATCTTTACTGGAAGCAGAGAAGGAAGATAATTATGATAGAATCCTAAAAACAAAACCAGGAAAAAGTAAAAAGAAATATTAAAAAGGCTAAGGTAAAATGTAGTTTTTTCCTGGAGCTTGGATCTGAGTGAGGAAAAAGTAGTTATTGCTATGTTTATGTCACTGTGACAACCACAAATTAACTACAAAACATTGAACTCAAAGATTTACCCTATGAACTTATGCTGGCCAATCGGAAAGACTTTTGCCAGATGTTCTTAATAATTGTGCGAAAGCTCCCCCTTTCTCCCCAGGAAGCTGATTCATCTCTTTCAGCACTTTCTGTTGGGATTGATGACTGATAAGGAGGGTGAGGCATGGGCTGTTTTTATGTCATCTCTCCCAACTGATTTTTATCCTGTTTTTATGTGTTTCTCTGTTGTGCCTCCTTGTGTCATAGCAGCCAGGGTATAACCTTTCAAGGAACTAGGTGGTCCACAATAAAAATAATAATAATAAACCTTAGATGCAATTCTGGCTGTTTCTCAGCATTTTCCTTCTTCTACTGTCTCCACCATGCTCTATCCCATCTCACTTTGTCATATATATGAATAAAATGGCTAAACATAAGAGGCAAACCAGTGGTCAAAGAAAGGCTTAAATTTTTCGTGACCTTTGGTTTAATAAGTCACTGCTTTCTCTGAACCCCAATTTTACTATGTTCCAAATACGAATGTTAAAACTTTGCCTGATCTTATAGAGATACTGAGAATAGAGGCAAAATATTCTGCAAAATTCATGTATTAGTATACACAATGCAATACAGAAAGTAAAATTTATTAGCTGTTTCATTAAGTGCTTACCATGAAATAGGTTTTCTCTTTAAAATTTTATTTTTATTTAAAATGCCATTGTATTTATCCTTCTTCTTTCTCCAATCCCCATGTTCCCCAATGCTCACTCTCTTTCTCTCTCTTTCTCTCTCAAGCACATCTTTTTCTTCAGTTGTTATCATCATTCATATACATGCATACGCACACACACACACACTTACTCACACATATATACAAATAAATATATAAATAAAATAAATATATATATAAATAAAATAAAGTATGTGTTGCTTGTATGCATGTACTTTTAGGGCTGGCTATTTGGTATTTAATGAGCAACAAGGGGACTAATCCCTGGGGAAATTTAATTCTCTTTCTATAAACAGTCATTAATTATCTGGTACCATAAGACTGCCTGCATCAACATGACATGCCAACTGTTACTGGAATTTATTTATTCATTTCTTATGTAGCCAGTCATACTGTTGAGATTTGACAGTGATATACAGAAGACCAATCTCATGTCAGTCTTCCTGGTCCTCTGGCTCTGACAGTCTGCCCACCCTCTCTTCTGCAAAGCTCCTCTCCTTGAGAAAAAGTAGAGGTCGCATTGTAGATTTATCAACTGAGGCCGGGAACACCATGGTCAGTTGTTCTTCCTGTTTTAATGAAGTTTGGCTTTCTGCAATTGTCTCCAACTTTTGCAAAAAAGGATTTTTAAATGAAGGGTGAGAGCTACACTTACCTAATGTTGTAATGGTAGAAAGAAGTTAGGAATTATACTGGTTTAAGAAAGTAGTATTAGATTCTCCTCTATGATCCATGACCCAATAGCCACAGCTTATTGTCTAGGTTTACAGTACCAGATGCAATTTGTCTCCTGGTGAGCAGACCTAATGACCAAATAGAGAGCTGGAGCTACTGCCAAGATACAAGCTCTATTGTTGTGCTGTTAAGGATATCCTTAGTGCTAGTGATGCTGTGATTCATAGACATCTTGTCTGGGTAGGAGTATTGATTGCTTTCCTCCCTTGACAAATGGCATAGGAATTTCTAGTACTGTGATAGCTTGTCTTCTTAGAGAAGTCTTTTGGCTCAGAGTCACCTCAAATTCTCTAAATCTTGTGTCCAATGTGTGTTTTGTCCAGCCATAGGGACTCACTTCCAACTTCTAGGAGGTAACAAAAGGCAAAGGCCATAGCTTACATCAATATAGGAATAACCTTTATTCTAAATCTAAGAACTTGAAAGGAAGCTTCTCCTGCCTTGTACTAGGGATTTATTAAGCAATCTATTACTCTTGGAGGAAATATCACTCCAAGTGGCACAAATTAATTTTATTGATTATATATATATACACACATATATATATATATGTATATATATAATTATAGGCAAATATAAAATGTGATTTATTCAGTATATCTTTTAAAAGTATCATTGATGTTACTTATCCAGTTTCCCTTTCTTTCCTGCTGTATTTTCCTTGCTCAGTCCTCCTGAGTTAAAGACTCTCTCCCTTTTTTTCCCTTTCCATCTTAATATTACCCTGATTCTATGTTACCATCTTTAGAGTACCCCACCAGAATTCTGTTGTCATTTCATCATTTCTGCAGTTATTACAGATTATATACTCACATCTGAAGATTTGCACCTAAGAGGAATAATTTAAGGAGAATATGCAGTAGTTTTTCTTTCGGGGTCTGAGTTAGCTCACTCAATAAAATATTTTCTAGTTTCATGAATTTACATAAATATTTTATGATTTCATTTTTCTTTTTCTTTCTTTTTTTTTTTGGTTTTTCGAGACAGGGTTTCCCTGTGATTTTTAATTTCATTTTTCTTTAAAGCTGAATTGTTGTTTTTTTGGGAGGGTTCCCATCTCCCCAAAGGCCCCTGCTGTAGAGGCTATAGCGTTGCGCCTAACCTGGGAAGACCACATTTCCCAGAAGTGCTCAGCGTTCAATGAAAAGGCCGTGCGCGTTCGACAAAAAAGCCACACATGCACAGGACACACATTTCCCAGGTGTACCTAGCCTCCTTTAAAAAGCTGAAGATGCCATGACCCTATCCCTTTTCACCTCCCCCCCCACCCCCGTTCCTCACTGTCATCACGTCCCTCCCCCCATTAAAGTTTGACCACGTGGGATCGTCGTGTCTCGTGTTTCCTTTCTGATTCTGTGGAAGAAACAACATTTTGGTGCAGTGTGACTCTTCGATCAGCTTGTCCTGGACCCGAGGCTCCGACTCTGGTCTTGGCGCCACCGGAGCTGTGGGCCTCCCTGGGACACAATCAGAACCGAGGACCTACGGCAACCCCACATGTTCCACTTGTCTGAATGTGGCCCCGTGCAACCACCACCGACTGATTCGTGAGTTTTTCCCTCAGCTAGCTTACCGCCCCCTTTACCAGAAGATTGTTTGAGCTCCTGGCTTTCTCCGGTGTTTCCTGGGGTCAGGCGCTAGCGTTTACTCCCGGCTTTTCATCCTTGACTGAACCTGTCTCATCACCCTCACCTGGAAGCCTGGGACTTCCAGTTCTCCCTTTTCTCTTCCTTTTCTGTTCTTTCCTGTCTTCTACAGCTCACTATGGTGCGAGCAGGCCGCAATGGGCGGCCCCGGCCTAGGCTGTTTCCCTACTGCCTGGGACTTTGTCTCCCATCAGAGGCTGGAGGCGATTCAGTCAGGCTATAGCACTGCCTCCTGCAGACTCGGACGCCTGTTTGCAGGACTTGCAGTGTTCCTTTCATCTAGCCTTACGGCTTCAGGTGCCTTTTTGTGGGTGTTTTCACACTTTTAACCATGGGTGCGAAGTCTTCGAAAGCTGTCCCCCCATCCTCCCCTCTAGGCTGGCTATTGGATGCCCTTTGGCCTCACGCTTTAATTCCTTCCCTTAAGTTATCTACACTCGTCTGTCTCTGCTCAAAGAAGTGGCCCAGGTATTCCTTAGAGAGTAATTGCAAATGGCCTCCTAATGGCTCCTTTGACTCCCGACATTTTACGGGAGTTAGCTAACTACTGCCATCATTCAGCCAAATGGAAGGAACTTCTCTATATCATGGCTTTCTTTTATATGACCCTTAAAACTGACCCCTCTGCTGTCGTTCATTGTTCACCTGCTCACATGTTTTTAGCTATGCCATCTCCCCTGGAATCCTCTGCTCCTGCCATGGACCCCGTGGATGAACCTCCAACCCCTGGCCTCGAAGAGCCACCTCCTCCCGCCCCACCTGGTTGAGCAACACCTACCTATGTCTCCTTCCTCCAAAGTTTCTTCTAGACACAGGAAGGACTCACCTGAGTCTTCCCCTCATAACGCCTCTAAACATTCCACTTCCAGGTCTCTGGAAGTCCCATGTAAATCTTCTTCCAGGTCATCTAACCATTCTCCTTCTAGGTCCCCCAAAAAATCCCGTTCCAGATCTAAAAGGGCCTCACCTAGCTCCTCCGACTCTGCTTCCTCCAGCTCTCTCTCTCCCTGCCACAGGTCATGCAGGCAGCCGGAAGCTTCCTCCTGCTCTCTCTCTCCCGGCCACAGGTAATGCAGGCAGCCAGAAGCCTCTTCAGACTCATCTTCCCCATCTCCCTCCTGCCCTACTCCGCCCCCCTCGATCTTCCAAAGCCCCTTCAGGTTCCCCTTCCTCCCGCCGTCTTGCGCTGGCACCTTCCTTCACCCCTCTGCTCATGCGTTCATGTGCTGCCATGGAGTCTAATCCTAGCCAAGCCAAGCCTGCTGCTATTCTGCTGCTGAGGGAGGTGGCTGGTGCAGATGGATTGGTGAGGGTCCATGTTCTGTTTGCCTTGTCCGAGCTTTCCCATATATCCAAATTGCTTGGATCCTATATGTCTAATCCTACCACTTTCATAAAAGAATTCCAATATATAACCCAATCATACAACCTTACTTTCCACGACATTTTTATGATCCTGTCTAATAACTTACTTCCCGAGGAACATAGGCGGGTCTGGGAACAGGCCAGACAACACGCGGATGACGGATGAAGTTCACCAAACTCTAGCCTCCCATCCCCTGGGGGCAGAGGCGGTCCCTTACCAAGAACCACAATGGGATTATAACACCCCAGGTGGGATCTTGGCCAGAGACCGGTTTTTAACTTGCCTCATGACAGGTCTCTGCAAGGCTGCCCTCAAACCGGTAAACTATTCTAAACTCTCAGAAATTATTCAGGACACTAAAGAAAATCCTTCTGCATTTTTGGAACGCCTTACTAAAGCTCGGTTGCAGTTCATAAACCTGGACCCAGAATCCCCTGAGGGCAGACAGCTCCTGATAACCCACTTCTTCAACCAATGTTACTCAGACATCAAGACCAAGCTCAGACATTTGGAAAATGATCCCCTAACCCCACAGGCACAGGTCCTGGAGGCGGCTTTTAAAGTGTACCATGCTAGGAACAACAAGGCTCGTAATCACTGCCACGTGATAACTGTACCCGCCTGGCCAGTCGAGGTGACAGACCCAACCCGTCCTGTTCATGCTGCCACCCCCCCGCCTCCCGGGGTGCATGAGCCACCAGGCCGGAGCTTCAAGTGTGGTAAGTGTCGTCACTGGGCCCAGGGATGCCCTAATCCTCATCATGGCCCCAGGGGCCCCTGCCCAAGGTGTCACAGGGAAGGTCATTGGTCCTTAGACTGTCCTCGTGCATTCGATGACGCAGGGGCAATGGACCCAGAGAATTCCCAGGCTAACCTATTGGGCTTGGCCCTGGAAGACTGAAGGTTCCCAGGCTCCTCCTCTAACAACCCGACTGCCATGCCCATCTGCAACCAGGAGCCACAGGTACTTCTCACTGTGTTGGGATGGCTAATCTCGTTTCTCTTGGACACCGGAGCAACGTATTTTGTTCTAAGGGAATTCTGGGGGCCAACCTCTCCTTCAAACTCCCCTATTGTTGGGGTAGGGGGACAGCCTTATTTACCTCACCAGACTCCACCTCTCAATTGCGTGTTCAGAGGTATTTTTCTCATTCATTCATTTCTAGTTTTACCAACCTGCCCAGTCCCACTTACTGGAAGAGATCTGACTAAGTTGGGAGCCTTCATTTCTTTCGTGCCCCCCACTCACTTTATTCCAGATTCGTCAGTGACACAGCTGCTTCTTCTCCTGGCCCCAAAATCTTCTGACATTAACATGTTCTTTCCTCTTCCAGCCTCCCAAGTGGATCCTCTGGTGTGGGACACCCAAAATCCCGCCGTCGCTAAACACCATCCCCCCATTGTTATTCAGTTAAAAAACCCCACCAAGTATATTACTCAAGCTCAGTACTCCCTCTCTTCCCAAAGCCTCAGAGGACTAAAACCCATAATCTCTGACCTTTTGAGAAAAGAGCTGCTCCACCCCACCTCTTCTCCCTTTAACACCCCTATACTGGCTGTTAAAAAATCTAACAGGACTTATCATCTGGTTCAGGACCTCCGGCTTATTAATTCTGCTGTTTGTACCCTTTGTACCCAGTCATCCATAATCCCCTCACCCTTCCGTCTAACATCCCTCCAGGAACCTCCCACTTCTCAGTTTTGGACCTCAAGGATGCCTTTTTCTCTATTCCTCTCAACCCTCAATCTCAAAGCATCTTTGCCTTCACCTAGACAGATCCTGGTACTAATTTCTCCATACAACAAACCTGGACCGTTCTCCCTCAGGGATTCTGGGACAGCCCACACCTCTTTGGCCAAGCTCTGGCCTCTGATCTGCTCTCACTGTCCCTCCATAAATCAAAACTGGTACTCTATGTTGATGACATCCTGCTGTGTAGCCCATCTTTGGAGACCAGCAGGACTGATACTGCTGCCTTACTAAATTTCTTATCCAAAAAGGGCTATAGAGTCTCACCTTCCAAGGCTCAATTGTCTACCAATCAGGTAACATATTTGGGGTTAACCATAACCCCAACCCAAAAGGCTATCACTCTGGACAGGAAAAAACTAATTCAATCTCTTACAGTTCCTTCCACCAAAGGGGAGGTTTTATCGTTCCTGGGAGTGGCTGGTTTCCTGCGTTCCTGGATCCCCTCCTTCTCCCTCCTTGCCCACCCCCTATATGAAGCAGCTCTTGGCTCTCTGCATGAGCCCCTTATCTATCCCATTACCAAACACTTTGGAGACTCCAACAGGCCCTTACACAGGCCCCAGCTCTCCATCATCTGGATTTAACCCTCCCCTTTCTCTTTACGTAGCAGAGAAGGAGGGATATGCCCTTGGGGTCTTGGGACATCAATTGGGACCTTACTTCGCACCTGTAGCTTACCTGTCAAAGAAGATGGACCTCACCCCTTGGGGCTGGGCACCCTGCATACATGCTTTGGCGGCTGCTGAACTTCTTATTCATGAGTCAAAGAAACTAACTTTTGGAGCACCCACCACAGTCTTCTCTCATCATAACCTGTCCAACCTCTTAACTTACAAAGGCTTACAGACCCTACCCCCTTCTTGAGTTCTTTCCCTTCAGGTGGCACTGGTGGAAGATGCCAGTCTCACATTTCAATGCTGCCCACCCCTTAATACCTCAAATCTTCTACCTCAACCTAATGTTAATGAGTCCCCATCCCACTTCTGCATTGAGGTCCTAGAGGACCTACTACCTCACGCCTCACATATACAGGAGGGCAAACTGTCCTGGGCTACTTATACCTGGTACACAGATGGCAGCTCCTTTCTATGTGATGGGACTCGCAGAGCAGGCTATGCCATAGTATCTATCAGACACGGAGATAGTTGAGGCAAAGGCACTCCCTGCTCATACTACTAACCAGCAGGCTGAGCTGATAGCTCTCACCTGTGCCTTTCAGTTAGCCAAGGGACAATCTTTAAATGTTTACACGGATTCTAAATATGCATTTCATATCCTGCTGTCTCACGCAACTATCTGGAGGAGCGCTGTCTTCTAACTGACAAAAGGAGGATCTATTACTAACTCAGAGCATATTATGGACCTACTAAAAGCTTCCCATCTCCCTAAAGCTATAGGAATTATTCACTGTCGGTCTCATCAGTCTGACAGTTCTATTGTTTCCAAGGGAAATAATCAGGCTGACAGAGTGGCTAAGACAGCAGCACTCCAGAGCCCAGATCTGCCTCAGTTACCTCAGGGAGTCCTTACAGCACAGCCCACAGCCTCGCAGACACCTCCTGACACCCAACAGATCCTGTCCTACCTACACCAGCTCTTTCATCCTAATAACAAAGCTCTACTTCATTTTGTCATGTCTCACCTTCAACCCATGCCTGAGGATATCAGGTTCCTAAAAGCTATCACTGCCTACTGTCAGATTTGCCAAAAGTCATATCCCAGGACCAAATACTGTAGCTTCTCTTTCCCTACTCACCAGGCCAGGGGCTCGCTCCCGGAAACTGACTGGCAGCTGGATTTTACTCATATGTCCACAGTCAAAAATTTAAATATCTCCTGGTCTTGGTGGGTACAATGTCTGGGTGGGTTGAAGCCTTCCCCACCACTAATAGGAGAGTCCAGACAGTCTCTGATGTTCTCTGAGAAATCATTCCCCGGTTTTGACTTCCAGCTTCTCTTCAGTCAGATAATGGCCCGGAGTTTACTTCTCAGATTTCTCAAAACCTGTCTAAGGCCCTCGGTATCCTGTGGAATTTCCACATCCCATACCACCCTCAGTCTTCAGGTAAGGTAGAACAAACTAACCACTCTTTGAAGGATGCCCTCATTAAAATGTCACAGGAACTTCACCTCAACTGGGTAAGGCTCCTGCCTTCTGGCTCTTCTCATGCTTAGGGCTCTCCCAAAGGGCCCCCTTTTCATTTCACACTTCGAACTCATGTGTGGGTGGCCAGTTTTAACCCCTGGCCTCCCACCGGGAACCTCTCCCCTTCCTGACCACCTGCTCACCCCCCTACTATCCCATTTACGCTCACAACTGTGGGACTTCACAGATCACTTATTACCTCAACCATGTGCTAATACATGTCCACCACCAGTTAAAATAGGAGATCAGGTATTAATTTCACCTCCAGGCCAACGTCCCTCACCTTTTTCCCCTAAATGGCAGGGTCCCCTCAGAGTAGTTCTTTTGACTCCCACAGCTGCCAAGCTTGAGGGAATTCCTCACTGGATTCACCTGTCACATCTTAAACTGTTCACTTCCATGGCTCAAGACAATCCTCCATACATACAAGGTAACTCAGACAGGACCTTGTTCTCTTAAGTTCCAGAGGACACCAAGTTCAGCCCCCTCTACTCCAGTCTAATACACTCTCCTTTCTCCTCTAAATTTCTAAATAACCATTCAGGTGTTGTTACAGAAATCATCATCAGACACGGAGCCAAAGGTTCAGGTGGTAAGCAAACTCTTAACAAAGTTCCTTGACATAACAGGTTTGCCACTGACTGCAGCAGTGTTTCCGGCATGTTGAGGTATGCAAGGTTAAAATCTGTTTCTTTTAAGACATTTTCTTTAAGCTCCAAGAAGCCAGCCCGACCCACCTGAACAAAGCAGGCCCAAATGGAACAAGTATCATTAACAGAATAAGTACCATTCAATTTTTTTTATCATTCTTAACCCCAAACCTCCTAAAGCCCCCACCCCAAATCTCCCCTTTAATTTCCCAAACCTCCTAAAGCCCCCCACCCCAAATCTCCCCTTTAATTTTTTTCTCTTTACTAATGTGACTTTTGTTTTCCAGCATCTTATGATGACCCATCTACTCAAAAGCCAGACAGATGCGATTTCAATCAGCCACCTCAGAACGTCAGTGAACAGGACATGATCAACAGGACATCACCAGGACACATCAGATATTCCCCAGACCCCTCGACGCCCAAAGCCAGCAGGAAGCAGTTATGAGAGACCAGCTACACCCCCATTCCCTACCCATTAAGACCCTCAATTCCCCCACCCCCCAATTTTTTAATAAAACCAAAAGGGTGGAATGTTGTTCTTTTGGGAGGGTTCCCATCTCCCAAAAGGCCCCTGCTGTAGAAGCTATAACATCATGCCTAACCCAGGAAGACCACATTTCCCAGAATTGCTCAGCATTGGACGAAAAGGCCGCGCATGCGCAAAGAGTACTGCGTCCCGCTGGACCACATTTCCCAGAAGCACTCAGCTTTTGACGAAAAAGCCACACATGCGCAGGACACACATTTCCCAGGTGTACCTAGCCTCCTTTAAAAAGCTGAAGACACCATGACCCTATTCCTTTTCACTCCCCCCCATTCCTCACTGTCATCACGTCCCTCCCCCCATTAAAGTTTGGCCACGTGGGATCGTCATGTCTCGTGTTTCCTTTCTGATTCCATGGAAGAAACAACATGAATAATATTGATGGTGTATATATGACATATTTTTATTATCTAGTCATCCGCAAGCTACAATTGGGTAGTTTCCATCTCTTAGTTCTTGAGAATAGAAGAGTCACATACAGTTGAGCAAGAATCTGTAGAGCCAGAAGCTGAGTTTTGTAAATGTATTCACTGGGACTGGGCTCCACAGTACTGCATTTGGATCAGTAGAATCACTCCTTGGAGTACATTGGAAGGACTGGACATCCTACTCCACAGATACTTGCTCAGTCACATTCATTGCTGTTCTAACCACAACAGCTAGAAAATGGAAACAACCATTTAGTAAAGTGGAGGTTTTAGGTTTTTCTCCAAGATCCATGACATCAGTAACCCTGGGAAGTTGGCTGGGTTTCCATTATCAGACATTATTTTCTACCTAGTGATAAGTGATTGGTTATCCCCAACTTATGCTGGAGTATAGTGCCAGGCTGCAGTTTGTTTTCGTTAATAGGTGTCAAAGCTGGATAGGATTGTTGGTTGCTTCTTTCCTTTGGAAGTTTACATGACATCTTCTCATATCATGAAAGCTAGTCTTCAAGGAGAAGGATTTCTAGTCAGTTCCACCTCCATAACTGTACAAGCAGAGAAAGGTAGGCCCATTTTTCACCATTGTCTGGCACGAGACTAACAGGCTCAATTTGCACCTTCCACACAGGAGGTGGTCGCCTGGCCTTTTGGAAGCTAAGTAAACTCAGGGCCATCCTGACTGAGGTGGTCAGGATGTGCTAAGGTGATTCTGCTCCTTCCATTTTAACTATGAGGTCTCCTGGGGAGGAGGTCTTTTATGACGACATGACCAAGTATTGACCATGTAAATGTGATTTGAGTCATCCCAATACCTAGGCAACAGAATGTTAATGAAGCAACAGAATGTTAATGAAGCCTTTTGTTTTCTGCTCCCCCAGTTTACAATTATAGAAAAAGCTGTGAAAAACTCAATATGGGTTATTTCAAAGAATCTCCAAAACTCCCTCCTGAAGCTGTCCTGTGATTTTTGTCGTTATTTTCCCTGTCTCTACCCTGGTGAGAAGTGTTTTTTGTTGAGACTGTTCCTCAACAAGGGGCCTCTGAGCCTGTGTCTGAAGGGCATGGTGTCTTCAACAATCTGCAACTGGCCTTTTAACCAAGGACAATAGAAACAGCCTATAAAGCTGCAGGAGTCTCTTAGACAACTCTGACCAACAACTTAAAAGAGGGCTTCTCATGCTTGCTGTTGGGGCTTTTGTTAGGTAGTCTTTGGCTTTCGGAGGGAGCATTGTCAGTCAAGATAAAGAAGTTTCTTTTAAACCACTTTTAAAATATATGTGAAAACTTCTTTTAATACATATGTGAAAATGTCTTTATACACACACACATATATAACAAACTTACATGTGTTATACACATTTTAGGTAGATAATTAATAATATGATTGCATATTACCTTTAACAGCAATCCTTACTGTTATTTTACTCTCTTTCCCCGTCTTCTGTATTTGTTTCCTTTCCCTCCCTAATTACAGCCTTCTATTTTCCCCTTTCTTTGATCAGATCACTTGATTCCTGCTATTCATCTCTCTATTGATCCCCCACCCCTTACCTACCCCTGTAACAGTTCCTTTTTACTTTTCTGATTTTTACTGTTATTCTAGGATATGTGCATTACATTCCAAATCTGATGATGATTCAGAGCTGGAATCTCATATGAGGAAGTACATAATATGTTTGTCTTTCTGGCCCTGGGTTATACCACTTAATGTAATATTTTTTTAATTCTATCCATTTACCTGCAGAGTTCTTAATTTCATATTTCTTTCCAGCTGAATGGGATTCGGTAGTGCATATGTACCACATTTCCACTATCCATTCATCAATTGAAAGACGTTTAGATTGCTTCCGTTTCCTAGGTATTGTGAATAGAGTTGCAATGAACATATCTGAGCAAGTGTCTCTAGAATAGGATGCCGGTTCCTTTAGACATGTGCCAAAGAAACAATTCGCCACACTGATTTCCAGAATGGCTGGACCAATTTGTAATCATACCCATAGCGAATGAAAGTTCATTTGATCCCCACATCCCCTACAGCATATGATGCCAGGTTTTTTTATATATTTGTTTCTGATCATGTTAAGACAACATTTCACAATTTATTGGCATTTTCCTAATTGCTAGAAAAGATGGACAATTTTTGAGATAGTTCTTCACTATTATTTTTCTTTGAGAAATCACTGTTTAGGTTCAAAACCCATATTTTGCATGGGTCATTTGTTTTTGATTTTGTGTTTAGACTTTTTTGTTTATCTGGATATTAATCTTTTGTCAGATGTATAGCTGGCAAGGAGTTTCTACTATTTTGTGGGTTTCCTCTTTACCCAATGATTGTTTCTTTAGCTGTGCAAAAGCTTTTTTAGTTTTATTAAATCCTACTTATCATATGTTGACCTGAACTCCTGGGCAAATTAAATCCTAGTCAGAAATTTCTTTTCTACACCTATATCATGTAGGGTACTGTTTCATGTACCAGTGTCAGGGGCTCATGTTTAATTTTTAGGTCTCTGCTCCACATGGAGCTATTTTGAGAAGATATGTGTTTAATTTTATTCTTCTACATGTTGACATTCAGCTTCCCCAGCACCATTTATTGAATATACTTTCTTTTCTTCTATCTATGTTTTTAGAATCTGCCTCAAATTACATGCACTTATGTTTGGGCCTTTGATTAACCTTTTTTGCAGGATTTCTTGGAATATGTCCTATAGGTTTAATTGTGTTATATTGCCAGTTTCAGCAGTTCCAGGAATTTTTTCTTGATTATTTATGTGACTCATTTTATCATTCACTATTGGATCTGATGACCTTCATGGTTTTGTGCACTTACTGGAAATTTGTTTGCTTTTGATTTTGTTTTATGGCCTTATATTCAGGTAGCATACATGGTGTTATTAGAATATTTTTAGAGTGGCTAAGATTTGTGTGTTTCTGTTTTCCAGGATGTTGTATGTTTTAGAGAAAATTCCATGGACTGGTGAATGGCATGTATATCCTTTGGTATTTATATGGAATATTCTGTAGATAACTGTTATATTCCGTTTATGTAAGATGTCATTTAAAATTTATGTTTCTTTGATCATATTTTATCCATACAACCTCTTTCTCATAGAAAATGACATATGAAATGAATTATCATGTAAAAAAGTGCTTGATTATTCCCATAATATTTGTGCCAATTTTGCACTAGTGTATCTTGTAAGAAAATCAATGTTGTAGATCACAGATTTTTTAGGTGGGAGAGCATGAGGTAGTGGGTACCTCCAAGGAAGCATTGTCTTTCAAACACAGCAGAACTGATATACATATGAGTTCACAGAAACTGGCACAATGCACAATGTCTGTACAATTTCAAACCAGATAAATCTCTAACACTGAGAAAGAAGAGGGAACACAATATTGCACTCCTAACTATGAACTTATTTACTATTGAACCTGCTAAGAAATGAAAAATAATTTTCTCTTAATTAACTGCACTCAAGGGCAAGCCCAGGCTAACACGAAACTGATTCCATGTTTGTTGTTTATTTGTGAACCATTTTTCATTTTGTTTTATTTGGTTTTTTATCTTATTAGACTTCTGGTTTTTGTTTGTTTTTGTTTTTCAGGGAGAGAGAGAAACAGACAGTGATGCAGGCATTGGAAGGGAGAAAGATCATGAATTCAGGTGTGTAGGGAAATGGGAGATGTAGGGTAAAAAGTATGAGCTTACTTCCCGGTTTTGAAAACACACCAATGCCTGAGCTCATAAACCACCAATGCTTGCACTCTCCCCAAGATCAGGACTTGAAATTCCACCAATCTCCAACCCTTGAAATCTCTACCCTGAAAAACTCTACCCTCAATTATTCCTATATACACCTGCCTCCCACTTGATTCTCTGTTGCTTCTCTCTAAAGCAGAGGTAGTTACCCTCTTGTGTCATGCAATAAATTTCTTGTATGAGGTTTGTTGTGCAGTGTGACTTTGTGGTATTCCTTGTCTTCCGATTGCCTTCTTTGGTTTCTAACTTCCAGGATACCTTTCTCTTTATATCAGAGACATTTGAATTGGAAAATCCATCTTCTTCAGAGTTATAACACTTACAGGAAGATTTTGGAGGAGTTGAAGGAGGGAAAACCATGAACAATATATACTTATGAAAAACAATAAAAGTATTTTTAATGGGCCTGACATCCAAACAGAGAGTTCTCAAAAGAAAAATAATAGCTAAGAAATAACTAGAAAATATTCATTGTACTTACTAATTTAGGGAAATTCAAACCAAAAAAACTTTGATATTTTATTTTACCTCAGTCAGAATGGTAATGATCAACAAAACAACAAGCAAGAAATACTGGAAATTTAACCCTCATTCACCTTTGATGGTATTGCAGACTGATTTAGCTACTCTACAAATAACTGTGGAGAATTCTCAAATACATAAAGGTAAATCTTCCAAAATTATCAGTTGTGATATGCTTTTCAGAAACTGAAATGTCCCCAAATTTGGTGTTGTTATGTAGCAATTTCCTTTGAGGTTAAACCCTATCATTTGGAGGGAAACATCTTAAGATACAGAATATAAAGGGTACGTAAAATAAAAGGACACTTAAGACAAGATATTTACATGGAAGTGAAACTCGTCATCCTCCAGGGAAGCTCCATGATAGACAATTCAAAACAGTTCCAGTAAGTTCCTGAAACTGACCAAATTCACTAAGTTCCTTCTTTCCCAAGATTATATAAACAGTATAGGAAGAAATAAAGCTAGCAAATCAGCCTGAAAGAATCTGGGACTGCTGGAATGTCTAGAAAAAAAGATCATCTGTCTGAAAGAGGCTCAGACAATCTGGGCCCCATGAGAAAGACATGCTTCAGTCTGTTGAGTTGCCTGTAAGGTATGCATTGTGCTCCAGGATTCCATCTTTTGTGAGCTTAGCTGTTACCCATGGGGTAAGAATTGCTGATACTCGCTTTCTCTAAATTCCTGCTTCTGTAAATAACCCATCACTCATACTACAGCAAGTAAACCCTGCAAAATGAATTGCTTCATAAAATTGGTATCTGTAATCTGATCTGTGCCGACCGATGTTACGGCGTAAATGAATGGCAGACAGAAATTATAATAAAATATTTAGCTTTAATAAGGAAAGGTCTTACAAAACCGAGGTTCCCGCAGAGAACAGGAAAGCAGAAGGGAACACGGGGAGCACGCCCACAATCTTTATAAGTAAATATAACCTCAGGGGACCCCGCCCTTCAAGCAAGGTGATTGGCTGGGCTTCTGCTACTTCTCCCCCTTTTGTCTGAATAAGATAGAGCCAAACCAAATACAACTATATACAATAGGAACAAATAATAAATATAAAATTACAAATAACAAACAATATTGAGCAAGAAACATATAACAAAAGTTTTGCTAAACATTCTATCCCGAGGAGTCTAAATAATGTAGAGAGTAACTACAATTATCTAATCTTTAACTCCGTCAAAGATCTGAGAAGGGAAGTAATATTACTTAAGCAACCAGGAAGAACAAACGAGAAATTTTCAAAATGTGCAACAATTGACAGAGACAACTGACTACCTGGGCAATCACCCAAAGTCTTGTTTGCAATGTTGAGTCAACCAACTTTGGCTAAGGCCTAACATAACTGACATACCATTATTAAAGGCAAGGAAGTTTCTTAGAACTATCCTACCCTGTCTTAGCAAGATAAGACAATCCTGTCTTATCCACTTATGGATATTTTGTATCTTTGTCAGTAGTTGAGGTATGGGCTTCTTTTTTTTTTTTTTTTTTTTTTTTTTGCCCGAAGGCTAATTGTGCCAAGAAGAAGACAAGCTCTCAGTGGAGTGTCTTTGGTGCTCAGTGTTCTCTCGGGAATAGAGCAGTGCTGCCAGGAGTGATTGTGTCTTGTTGGCACGGAATTCTAGGTTAGATTAAAGACCATTTTTTACAGCTCTTCGAAGAGGTTGAAGATTATATTATCTATACTAAATATAATCTCTATGTATCAAAAAAATGATTATCCTAAAAATAAATATGACAAACATATAATTCTCAATACCTATCTAACTTGAAGATTAAAAGAATAAACAACTGTGCAGTATATGAAGACAATGATCTCCAACTGTAAACAATGTCATTACATACCAAATGTAAACAATGTCATTACATACCAAATGTAAACAATGTCATTATATAAATAATATCAGAGGTAGAAATGTAAATTGTAATATGGTAAATGTATCAATACAATATAGACAGAGTTATAAGCATACTCTTATACAAAAAAATAGAGGTAGGAGCACTCACATTCAACATATCAATATACAAGAAGCAGTACCAATACAATTTTCTAAAAACAGTAATTTATAAATACCAATCATCCCATCAAACCAGTTAATCCCCCCTTTTTTTGAAAGTACCCCTAATTCCATAAAATATCTCCCCCATCCCCTCAACCCTATACCAACCACTAAATGATGTCCCTAACCCTGAGGGCAAACTCTGTTGGGAGAGGGGACATCGTCCTCTAAGATTGCTTCCAGCTGACATGGGGGCAACGTTCTTCTTAGGGGGTCCTGTGAAAGCAAATAATGGTAAAATTTTCAAATTATCCTTTGACCAAAGAAAATTGTAACTAGCCTCTAAGAAACTGCCTTGGCCCTTTTGATAGGACAACAGCTTAGATAGGGCAGAGTAGACAAAACAAGATGCTGGGAAAAAGAAGCTGAGTCAGGCAGTCCCCATGATTCTCTCACCTAACACTGACACAGGTTAAGAATCTCCCTGGTAAGCCACCAGCTCGTGGTGATACACAGATTATTAGAAATGGGCTAATCAAGATGTAAAAATTAGCCAATAAGAGGCTAAAATTAATGGGCCAGGCAGTGTTTAAAAGAATACAGTTTCCGTGTAATTATTTCTGGGTATAAGCTATCCAGGTGGCCGGGAGCTGGGGTGGCAAGGAAGCAGCCTGTCTCTCCTCTCAACAGAATGAGTTCCCTATCTGACATGAGTAGGTGTGTATGTGTGTGTGTGTGTGTGTATGTGTGTATGTATGTGTGTATGTGTGTGTGTGTAGTTTGTATCCTCCCAGAATAAAACATCTGTCATAGATGTACATATAGCTTTAGGATTGCAATGTCTTCTTTACTAATTGCTTCTTGATAAGATTAAAGTTCCATTCTTTATCACTTTTGATTGATTTTAGTTTTACCCTGTATTAAGAGAGCAGAGCTTGATTCCTTCTTGGTTCTGTTTGTTTGGAACACCTTTCTCCATCCTTTTTTAAAGGCCATTCCTATCATTAAAATGGAGTTTCTTGCAGATAACAAAGTTGGATTATGTTTCTTGATCCATTCAGATAGCCTGTGTATTTTGATTGGAGACTTGACGTTATCGCAATTTAAAGTTATGATTGAAAGATGTGTGACAATTACAGTCATTTGTGTTTTTTTCTTTTCTTTTCTTTATTTACTGTTTTTGTTTTTACTTGTAGCTTGTTTTTTAGTATTGTAACTTGATGTATTTTCTTTCTACAGTCTCTTGGTTGTTCTTATTCTTATCTTCAGTCCAAAGTACTTCTATTCTCTGTAGGTCTCATGTTCTGAACATGAACTCTTTTAGCCTATTGGTATCATGTAAAATTTATCTTCTTTTTTCAACAATGGCAGAAAATTTTCTTGGGCACAGTAGTCTAGGGGAGTAATCATGGTATTTTACAACTTGAAATGCATTCTTCTGGCTCTCAAAGTTTCCATTAAGAAATCAACTATTATTCTGATGGATTTTCTTACACATGTGACTTTTTTCTCTTGTTACTTTTGATATCTTTTTCCTGCATATATAGTATTTTAACTATGACATGCTGTAAGACTTTTCTATTTATTTGGTGTTCTGTATACTTCTTGTATCTCTATGAATATATCCTTTCTCAGTTTGGAGGCATTTTCATTGATGATCTCTTTGAGGATCTGATCTCTGCTGCTGATCTGGAATTCGGGCTATTGCCAATGTTGTTTACCCTACAGAGCTTGATGGTAAGACTGCATTGGTAAAAATACAATATACTTGGGTCATAGAATATGGAGAAATCAATGCACTCAGATGGAAGATCTATCCATACTACCTAGCTTTCACTGTAATGGAAGGAGCTAGGAACAGTACCAGAATAAGAAATTAGTCGCTGATATTACCCAGTCATGAATTCTGAGAGATGGTTCAGCAATTAAGAGCTGTGCTGGTCTTCTGGAGGATCTAGCTGGTTTTGACTCCTAGTCTACACACGACATCCCACAAACATCTGTAACTCCAGTTCCAGGAGATATGATGCCTTCTTCTGACTTTCATGGTACTCAGGCATGAACAGTTTTCACAGACATGCATATAGGCAATACAATTTTAAAAAAATAAGAGATGCATACTAGTGAAATACTGACACAGACATCATGGGTAAAGTCAACCACCTTTTGATGGATTTAAGGCCTTTCCCACAAGATGAAACTCATATTTGGCAGAGGTATTAGTGGCAAGAACCTGTGGCTCAATAGGTCCTAGGCCTTAGAGGCCTGAGTGGACATAGTATTAAACTGACTCAAAAATCATTACATGATTAGCACTTCAAAATATTTTCTTATTTCATTCTCACAAAGATCTTATTATTTAGCAAGCATATTGGTACTTTGGTTACTAAGGTAAAAACTAAGGATTAGAGGAGATTAAACACATTACAAGTGACAAAGAAACCATTTAAACCCAGCAGTCTTGAGTTAGGACCTGCATACTTAATCACTGCTCTAAGCAAGTTGTTGGCAACAAATGGGAATGTCCAGTAGTTATGCCTAGACTAATAAGTGGAAAAGGATGCCAAACAACTAGGAAAAGTAATCTTTGGGGTATATTAAGAGAAGTCTACAAACCTGAGACATAGAGAAGAAATGATGAAAGGAGGTGTTTAAGATATGTTTGCTCCAAACCAAAAGAGCTGCGAACAGACTCAATTCGCTGGAACAAGGGCCAAATCGGCAAGTTTTCTGCAGAGACTTCCAGTTTCTAACATTAAAGAGGTAGTTCATGATGTCTATCAGAACTCTCTCAGAGGAGTAGTGAGAGTGTGTACTGGATTGCAGTGAGTCTTACTATGAAAAAAATAGAGCCACAGGAGAGACTGTGGAGGTAATTAAAGAAAAGCAAGAAAAGCATTTGCAATCTGAGAAGGATATAAAGTGGGAGGACATTTGCCCCAGCTGAGATGGTGTAGGAGAGTATAGAGAGACAGATGTTTAAAGAGTGTGTGAGAGAATGCAACATGACATGTGAGGCCAGACCAGGGGCATAGCAAAATGACCAAAACCATAGGTCACACTAAGCTCAGATGAAAGTGGAGTGCATGGATTTTGAGATGCTTTGGTTGGTCTTGCTGGACACTAGTTACATCTTTAGTTAACGGCTTTATTATGGGAGACCACAGAACAGCAGAAGCGTTTCAGACTTTCTACTCCAAGGCTCTTGAAAGGTGACATGAACAATAACAACTTCTAAGCACTTCTTATCACCAAGACACTCTTGAAACGTTGAATTTTGTTCTCTCACTTAGTATGGGCAACTAGGGATTAGGAGAATTTTCATTCTCATTTTATATGCTACAGAAGTGAAATTTAGAGGTTTGCTATAATACTAGTAAACTGAAGTTACCATTTTCAAATATAAAGTATATGAACGTAATATAATCCGTGCTTATCACAAGAATGCTACAGCTGTATATTACCTTAAGATAGTAATTGTCTACCCAGCCTGAAGTGTGTTTGGAACAGAATCTTTTACAAGGAAGTGTCTAGAGTTTCATGTATTCTTTCCTCAGCCCTTCATCATTGCCACCACCTCTGTAGATATTCTGAAATAAAGTATTATTAAGGATCTCTTATGGAATGTGGGTATGGTGAAATGCATATTATATATATTCATAACAAGTAGAATAATATTTATTATAATCATTTCAGTATATTAGAAGTGGCACAGATAGAAAACAATAAAATCATCCACTAGCTGTTACTACATGTTGTTCATTGTGATAAAAAGTAAGTAAACAAATATCATGTCATTTTAACACTAAAAACTTCTTCATACTCTTTGTGCTGGTCAGGACTATTTAAGATCAGGTAAGAAAAAATAAAACTTATAGGTTTAAACAAAGGAATTTATTGACCTTTATAATGAAGCCAAGGAGCCATATCTTCCTTGTTTATTGTGTTGTTGCTATATACAAAACAATGCCTGTTACAGAACATACATATATACAAACCTCTTGCTACTAGGCACACTTTTTGAAAGAAGCCTAAATTCACAACTTGTGTATGTGTATGTATCTTTAACAAACAGGTACTTAGGACATGAAGATAGATAGCTCAGCAATTAAAGATAACTAATACAAAGGCCGATGAACTAAGTCTGCTCCATAAAATTGATGGAGTGGTAGAATAGTACACACACACACATACACCATGGCATGCAAGTGTATGAACACACACACAAACAAACACACACTAAGTAAATAAAATTTTAAAAGAAAATAAGTAAATAATAAAATAATATTAATAAACTAATAAAATTAATAAAAATTTAAAAACAAGAATTCAGGAAAAGTTTGTTAAAATTATAACAGAAGTAGTCTGGGAAATATGGCTTTGTGCATGATTGCATCTAAGGATTTGAGCTATATCATCAGGATTCTGTATTTTCTGATTAATTTTCTCTCTTTTTAAAATTTACTCTTAGGCTTCTTTCAAGAGGCATGCCTATACACAAGAGCTTTATATCTGCTCAGATTCTGGTTCAAAAACAGGAAGTATTTTTCTCAATTGTTCAAAGAAAAACCTTAAGTTTTACTGGATCTTTTGATCATGTGTCTGCCTCTAAATCAGTACTCAGTAGTTAGTCAAGTTTTAAGCAAACTAATTCCTGATGAGTTCCGCTATCCCTTACAAGAACTAGAACTACTAATACCCACACTGGGTTTATAGTCCAGTGACATTTTGTAACAAAGATATGGCACTCCAGGATGAGGAAGTTAAACTGTCTTAGACAAATGCAGCCAAGGCACACTGAGGTGAGGGAGTATTTCTAAAAATTTCAGCTTCCACTTATTGCCAGGCAACTAAGATTGCCTATCGTCAACTTGCTGGGATAAAACATTAGGAAAAAAGAAATTAATCCTATCCTATAGACCTATTAGGCAAGAAACTTCATTGTCTAAGAAATCCAAGATTGGGGCTGGAAAGATGGCTCAGTGGTTAAGAGCATTGCCTGCTTTTTCAAAGGTCCTGAGTTCAATTCCCAGCAACCACATGGTGGCTCACAACCATCTGTAATAAGGTCTGGTGCCCTCTTCTGGCCTTCGGCATACACACAGATAGACTACTGTATACATAATAAATAATAAATAAATATTTTTTTAAAAAAAGAAATCCAAGACCGTGGTTCAGTGGTAGAGCGCTTGCTTCTTGTTCATGAGGATCATTTATGAGGATCTTGGTTCAACCTTCAGCACTGTTCCCTGAAAAATAAATTAATTTATATACTAGTGGGGTCTCATAAGTCTTCTTCATGCAATACTTAGTTTTGGTAATCCATCTGTTTGACTAATTAAAGCACAGTTTTAAAAAGTTTAAAGAGAGTTATCCCACATGAGTGAACAGTGATGCTTCCAGAAGAAATGGGTTACCTCTCATGTGCCCAGCATAAAATAAATAAAATTCTCCGTGCCTGAAACAGGTTACCTTCTTATGTATTACTAGTAAGAAAGGAAGTCAAGAAAGCAACACAGATTCTTGCACATTGGTACTGATGCACATCACAACTAGATAGTAAAATCCTGTTCCTGAAGATACCACTAACTTCGGTTGCAAGAAAAAAAAAGAGAAATAAATCTTTAACTGAGAAGGAAACCCTCCCCCTACAAGCTAGCCTCATCATACTAGAAATTACTGGGGGTGAGGTGGGGAGTTCAATGGTCTTACTGAGTACTAGATTCTACATGGTTCAGTCATGACCTGTGAGAAAATATGTGCCCTTTGGTGCAATTGTGGAATACTAATTTATGGAAGTAATCTAGTTCTATCTAGATGGATGTTACACATGTGAGACCACAGAAGCTGTAGTTCTTCATATAAGCCTTCTAGATCAAAAGTGCTAAATATTCAAGCATGGAAGGGGAGGTAGTTGCTGATGTTCCACCTATAGTTGAGGAGTTAATATCAATTTATGGCTGTTGAAGAATGGAGAGCTACTTTTCTTTTAGGGGCAGAAATTTGTAGATTACACATGCTTTAGCCTCACATGGATATGGGCAGCATTAATTTGACTCAACTCAGTAATCTATTTAAAAAATATATAAAACTTAGAGAGAGATGTGAAATTTGTTGAGGTACCAAGAGGAACTGAAGGGAGGGAGAGAGTAATGGATATGACTAAGGCATATTATATACATATATAAAATTTTATTTTTTATTTTTTTATTTTTATTTATTTATTTATTTATTTATTTATTTATTTATTTTGGTTTTTCGAGACAGGGTTTCTCTGTGGTTTTGGAGCCTGTCCTGGAACTAGCTCTTGTCGATCAGGCTGGTCTCGAACTCACAGAGATCCGCCTGCCTCTGCCTCCCAAGTGCTGGGATTAAAGGCGTGCGCCATCACCACCCGGCAATTTTATTTTTTATTATTTGATCATTTTATAAACAAATATAATGAATTTTCGTCAAACACATTCCAAATTCCCACCTCTCCAATTCCTAACTTGTGTTCTCCATCACTTTACTGTTTAATATTATGTGTTCTTTGTTTACCTTTCGAAGCTAAACTAAGACCTCTTGATGATGTTAGTATGTGTACGTCATCTTCTCTAGCAAGGGTAGCCACTCAGGAGTCATATCCCCGAAAAAAAGCTGACTTGTCCTCTCCCAGGAGTCAACTGTTGTCAATAAACCCTCAGTTGTGACTTCCATTCTCCATTCAGGCTGAGACTTTGTATGGCTTAGTCTTGTACAGGTCTAATTTTGTCTGTGTAACAGGCTTTCCGTGTCCAGAAATAAAACTTGTTTTCTGCAATAATCCATACTACCACTTTTTCTTAAAAAAACTTTCCTCTGCCTCTCTCATGACAATCACTAAACCATGGGAGACAGAGAGTGGTATAGATGTCCCATTTCACTTTGAGAATTCTATATTTTCTTTGTCTAAGCATGTTGTGGATCTCTATGTTAATCTATCCCCCTTCTTCCCTTAAAATCTCCCATAGTGCCTTACCAGTTTCCTGACTTTTATGAGTAATGAAATTAACACATATCTAATGTTTCAAAGCTCTCATATGCATATGAGAAAAATTCCGTGGGGTTTGTATTTCTGGGTTTGGATGGCCTCACTCATAATAATTATTTTCAGCTCTATTTATCTTCAAGACTCCTAATTTTATTTTCTTCACAGCTTAATAAAATTCCATTTTCATTATTCATTCATCATTTGATGGAGATCTAGGCTATTTTCATATCTTTGAGACTGTGACTAGAAAGCAGCTATAAACATAGATGAGCAAATATCTGATATATGATATGATATCTTAGGTATGTGCCCAGGAATATGATAGCTGAGTCATGTGATAAATCTATCCCCAGTTTTTTTTTGGTTTTTCGAGACAAGGTTTCTCTGTGGTTTTGGAGCCTGTCCTGGAACTAGCTCTTGTAGACCAGGCTGGTTTCGAACTCACAGAGATCCTCCTGCCTCTCCCTCCCGAGTGCTGGGATTAAAGGCGTGCGCCACCACCGCCCGGCTTATCCCCAGTTTTTTAAGGAACCTTCACACTGATTTTCATGTTGGCTCCACCAAGTTTGTGCGTTTGTGCTGTCACTAAGAGCAAATAAGGATTCCCGTGCACCCACATCCATGCTAGCATTTTCTGCCATTTATTGTTGTTGTTGTTGTTATTATTGGTAATATATTTTAGCTATTGGGACTGGAGTAAGATGAAATTTCAATGTGGTTTTAATTTGTATTTTGCCGATGTCTGAGCTGTTAAACATTTAAAATTTTTCTCAGCCACTTGTGTTTTTCCTTTTGAAAGCTTTTTGCTTAGTTATATGTGCCAATTTTAATTGTGTTCCTTTATTGGTGTTTTTATATAGTTTTTAGCTCTTTGTGTATTTGAGATACAATCACTGTAACATGTATATATACCTGATAATTATTTTCCCAGTCTGTATGATGCCTCTTCAGTTAACTGATGGTATCTTTTGCTATGCCGAAGCTTTTAGTTTCATCAAGTTCGGTTTATAAATTTTAGATCTCAATTTTTGTGCTACTGGAGTCTTTATGAAAAATTCTTTCCTGTACCTATAAATTGAAGCATATTTAATATTTTCTCCTCTAACAGATGCAGGGTTTCTGACATATTTGGCCAATTTAGAGCTGAGTTTTGTACAAGGAAAAAGATAAGGGTATAGTTTCATTCTTCTGCATGTAGATCTAGTTTTTTACTAACAGTAGCTGAAGACATAGTCTTTACTTCATTGCATTTTTTGGTGACTTTCTTAAGAGTCAGTTGCCTGTAGGAGCATGACCTTATACTCAGATCTTCACTTGGTGACTGCTGAGAGAATAAGATACTTTTCTTCTGGCGTGAGTGGTCATTGATAGGTTTCCCATGTCCCAGTGGGGGACTGCACACACAAACACAGACACGCACACACACGCGCACACAAACACACACATACATACACACACATGCACAAACATGCACACATAAACACACACACATACACATGAGTGCATAATACACTCTTATTGAGTTACAAAAAAAGACATGAAGTTGGGAGAGAGATGAGTAATATAGTGAGGTGGACAGTGGAAGCTGCAGTCAGAAATTATGGGATATATACAACCAAGATACATGGCAAACATTTGTGAAATTTTCAAAAAAAGAAAAAAATTTGAAAAGAAAAGTAAGATAATTCAGAAAAGACACATAAGAATAAAGCATGGAATATGTGCAGAGAGCTCCTACTCAAATAATATGTTCTATATTATAACACAGGAAAACTTTCCTATCTCTGGCATGATTAGTTAGCAAGCAAAACAAACTTGCCACTAAAGTCCATTCAAGAAATTTCTTTCTTACTTTTTTTGAAAAGTCATTGTTGACATATAATTTTCATTGAATGACTCACATACTGAAAACTTATATTTGGACTAGATGCGGTGTTCCGTGCCTATAATGGCAGCGTTTGGGGGCAGAGACTAGCCTGGTCTACAAAGTGAGTTCCCTGACAGTCAGGAAGCCACAGAGAGATCTTTTCTTAAAAGAAAAACAATCAATCAAACAAACAAAAACCTTACAATTCAATGACTTTTAGTACACTCATAGATTATCCAGCTATCGCTGCACCAGTTAGAACAATTTCATCCTATTCAAAAGAAACAATGACTGTAAGAAATCATCTCTCCCCAGCACCTTCCTAGCTCTAGACAACAACTGTCAGTTTTTGTAACCATGAAGCCTGCTGTTCTGGGTCTCACATCACTGGGATCAAACAGTATAAGCTCCTTGTGCTTTCTTCCTCCACTCAACAGGTTTTGCTCAAGTTTGTACACACTGTAATACAACCCAATGTCTTCATTATTTTTATGGTTGAATAATAATCATAGACATAACACATATTATTGGTTCATCATTTAGTAGAGACTTGAAATGCTATCAGGCATGTCCATTCCAAGGTCTGGGGCCCAGATGTGTCACAGAGAAGTTATGAAAGTGATCCAATGCTATTCATAAATTTACTTAAAAAATTGTCTTAGTTTCTTTCTTGTTGCTGTGATAAAATGTCCTGACAAAGGCAGCTTGGATGAGAAACATGCAGGATGAAGTCATTGTTCAAAAAGAAAAGATAGTGGTCCCTTTGCGACACATGACTGCGACACAAGTCACAGATCTCCTCGTTAAAGGGTGATCTTCAACCAACTCGACCTTCCCTACCTTCATGTTCTCCTCCCCATTCCCCTTTTCCCCTCCTCACTCCCCTACTATCCCCACCTCCCCCATGCTAACAATTTACTAAGGAGATCTTGTCTACTTCCCCTTCCCAGGGCGATCCATGTATGCCTCTCTTAGGGTCATCCTTGTTTCCTGGCTTTTCCGGGGTTGAGGACTGTAGGCTGGTTATACTTTGATTTATGTCTAATATCCACTTATGAGTGAGTACATACCGTGTATATTTTTCTGCATCTGGGTTACCTCACTCAGGATGTTTTTTTTTTCTAGTTCCTTATATTTGCCTGCAAATTTGGAAAGAGACACCTTGAAAGAGGAAGTCATTATAGGATTAGCGAGGTACCAGGCACTAGGAAAATTCTCAGGAATCCACAAAGATGATCCCAGCTAAGAATCTAAGCAATAGTGGAGAGGGTACATAAACTGCCTTTCTCTGTGATCGGATTGATGACTACCTTAACTGTTATCATAGAACCTTCATTCAGTAACTGAAGGAAGCAGATGCAGAGAACCACAGCTAGCACTGGGCCAAACTCCAGGAGTCCAGTCATAGAGAGGGAGGAACAATATTGTGAACAAAGGGGCCGAGACCATGATGGGGAAACCCACAGAAACAGCTGACCTGAGCAAGTAAGTGGGAGCTCACTGATTGCTGGCTGACAGCTGACGAGCCTGCATAAGACTCAACTATGCCCTCTGAATGTGGAAGACAATTGTGTGCCTTGGGCAGTTAGTGGGGTCACTAGCAGAGGAATCAGTATTTATCTCTAGTGCATGAACGTGTCTTTTGGAGTCCATTCCCTATGGAGGAATACCTTGCTGAGCCTAGATACAGGGGGTGGGGGCCTTGGTCCTGCCTCAAGTGATGTGACAACTTTGTTGGTTCCCTATGGGAGGCCTCACACTCTCTGAGAAGTGGATTCAGTAGGGAGAATTTGAGGGGAGCAGGAGGACAGGAGGAAGAGGGAACTAGGAATGGTATGTAAAATAAGATTGTTTTAAAAATAAAAAGAAAGAAAGGGGAAAAGATTAGGGTTATAGACAAGAGTATGTCTGGGCATGCTCAGTATGCTAGCAGTTCTATGTCAACTTGACACAAGTCAAAGAAGTCAATAGAAAGAATCCTCAACTGAGAAAATGCCTCCACCAGATGGGTCTGTAGGCAAGCTTGTGGAGCATTTCTTCAGCCAGATTGATGTAGGAGGACCCAGCATATTGCAGGTAGTATAACCCCTTTTCAATTTGGGGTTCATAAGATGGAAGCTGAGCAAGCCCTTGGGGAGCAAGTCAGTAAACAGAACTCCTCCATGGCCTCTGCTTTCAGTTTCTGCCAAGACTTCTCTTCATGAGAGCCTATAACTGTAGGCTGGAATAAACACTTTTCTTGCCAAGTTGCCTCAGTCAAGTGTTTTTTTTGTTTAATTTTTCATTTTGTTTGTTTGTTGTTGTTAGACTGTGTTTTTTTTCTAAACCAAAAAAAAAAAAAAAAAAGGAAGGAGAGAGAAAGTCCGTGTAAATCTGGGGTTATGTTTTTAATCTGAGCCCCAGTGTATAAGTACCTGAAATACCTATAACAAATTAAGCAATATTCCAAATATCAATTATACTACCTATTCTTAACTCCTGAAAACTTTTGAGTCATATAATAATAGAACACATGATTCAGGTGGTATGATTTGTTCCTATCTTACAACCTAATTAATATTAATTTCTTTATGAAAAATACTTTTTCATAAGGAACTACTAAATCTCTTTATTTCTATATAAATTTTAATGTATCTCCCAGGTCTGGTAGATGTTTGCAGTGCAATCTTGTTTTCAAAGCTATTTGCTTACGATTTGAAATAAAATCTATCTATATTAAACCAGCCAAATTCCTATAATTTCCTGGTTTGCATGAGCCATTAAAGTACCTCTGGATTTCTCTTTGCCATTTAACTTCATCTGCATGAAATGGAGCAAGGTAGTACCAAATCTACTTTGGCAATGTACTTTGGCCTCTGCTTGTTACATGAGGCTGGACACTAGACTCTGGCCTTATTCAATGTTTTTGTATGTTTTTCTATATCTTTTTGTCATTTTTTGTTTTTGCAAGACGGGGTTTCTTTGTGTAACCTTGGCCATCCTAGAACTAGCTCTGTATACCAGACTGGCCTCGAACTCAGAGATCTGCCTTCCTCTGCCTTCTAAGTGCTAGGAAAAGACATACACCACTGCCACCTGGCCTGTTTCTATATCTTTAAGATAGTGATCTTAGTAAACGTGTGATTTTTCTCCTAAATTATTTTAACTTATGTGACTGATAAAGGAATTAATCCTTTATTTTAAACCTGTAGTGAGAAAATCAACAATGATTGACTGAAAAAACAGAAATCCACAAATATATAGGATGGGAAGTTATGTGGGTAAGGAGAGGGAAGGATCTGGGAAGAGCTGGAGTGAATATGATTAATATACATTGAACAAAAATTATAAAAGAACTAATACATTTTGTTAAAAAGTAAAACTGCAATGTTTTAAACTCTTTTTTTGTCTACCAAGTCCAAGCATAACTCCTTACCCAGAAATTGCTATTGTTGTTTTTAACAAATGCATATACTTAGTGAATAGCTTTCAAAACATTTTCTATGCATTTGTGAAAAACTTGTTATTATATAAGGTCATATTTATATTAATATGCAAATAGTAATATTTTTGTATATTTTTCTACAATATTTTAGTAATCATCTTAAAAGTTGAAAATATTTTCCAAATTACACATTGTCTTTATATTTTGCATAGGGTCTGGAACATGAGTGTATCCCAGTTTATGTAACTATTTCTTTACCTATGAATATTTAATTTATTTCAATTTTTATTATTACAAAGCTTGTAGGAGTAAAAGATCACCCACAAACATCACATTCTCCATATTTTCTAACTATTATCTATAGCAGCAATTTTATTAAGTGGAGGTATTAGGTTACAGAGAAATAATTAATTAATACAATGTTAGTGTACATTGCTGAATTAGTTCCTAAAATGTGGCGATATTAATTTACATTCTGCATGAGAATTTCTCAACCTCTCAATGATCTTTTTTCATAGTATTATCAAACTCAAATCTTTTTCACAACTCATAGCTATAATTGGTATCTTGTTTTTGTGTTCCTATGCTTAATATTAGTGAGATTGGCATATGATCAAGTGTTGTTAGCCTTCTCTATTTCCTTGGTGAACTTTATTTTCATATCATTTCCTCTTTGACTGTCCCCTTGCAATCTTATTCATTTACTTTCAAATAGAAAATGATGTTCAACAAGAGAAAGCATATATTATGGCCAAATAATATACTGTGTACAATGAATGTATTGGAAATTATTTTGTAAAAGTACACCCTGTGATGGTCTCACAGTGGCAAAGAGAGCTAACCATGGTCTTATAAAAAACCAGTACAGAAATTTATACTGGGGAATAGAACTTTTGTGGTAAACTTGGCCAAATGAATTTTAAGCCCTTGTATTCTATGGGTTGGGCTTAATGAACAGTTCTTGTGGAAGCTTGGAATATAAGAAGTATGAGAGAAAAGGAGTTAATGAGAGCATCACTCCTGAAGTTTCAGAAAGCAATGAGGACTCGATTGGGACCTGGGATGTGGATTATTTGTGTGATATTTTGACCAAGACATCTACTTCCACTTTGCATGTGCTTTGGGAATCTCAAGTTGAATTTAAGGTAATGAACTGATTTATATCACAGAGATTTCAAGACAAAATATTTAAACCAATGCTGATAGAGCAACAGTAATTTATAGAGACCTCCAATGTTACATAGAAACTACCTGAGCAACATCAAGAGAATGGGAGGATTGTCTGGAAGGCAAGGCCCTACCCCCAAAGGAAGCTCTGTTTTTGAGGATCCCAATTCACTTAAATGAAGAAAATGCCTACAATAAAGAATTTTTCTGATGTTCACAAGCAACATCCTCAGAAGCTGTTTCCCCAGAGGCTCAGCTGAAGGGCGATAAGGTTGTAGTAAAGGGGAGTTAGGTTGCATCTTGAACTGACAGCAGAACTTAGCAATGGTAATGGTTATAAAGACAAAGGTAAAAATTTGAGGGGCTCATAAGATGGAAACAAACCAGCTGACATGTGACATGATCACAGTCCATGTAGAGAGCTCCGGAGAGACCACCTTGTTAAGCTTTGAAGGTGAAGCTTAAGTTGCAATAATGACATCAGGATATTAGAAATGGGAAGATCGTGGAGCCCTGGCAAGGAGATTTTTTTATTATTTAAATAACATTTTTTTTCATTTCCTTTACATACCAACCCCTCCATCGATTTTCCATTCAGTTTCCCCTCCATCCATTCCTCCAGTCTGCTCCCCTTTTCCAACAACCCCTTCTCACCCACTTGATGTGGGAGTATCATATCAATCTGTTGATTTCATTGGTTAATTAATAAAGAAACTGCTTGACCTGATAGGTTAGAACATAGGTGGGTAGAGTAAACAGAACAGAATGCTGGGAGGAAGAGGAAGTGAGCTCAGACTCCATAGCTCTCCTCTCTGAGGCAGATGCAATGAAGCTCCGACCCAAGGTGGTTGTAGGCTAGAATCTCCCTGGTAAGTCACGACCTTGTGGTGCTACACACATTAATAGAAATGGGCCAAGCAGTGTTTATATGAATACAGTTTGTGTGTTGTTATTTTGGGGCATAAGCTAGCCAGGTGGCCAGGAGCCGGGCAGCAGAAATGCAGCCCACAGCTCCTTCAACACCCACTCTGCCTCCATCTCCATTCAGAAAGGGACAGGCCTCCCATAGGCTTGCACAAAGCCTAAAGCATCAAATTGAAGCAGTACTGAGATCCTCCCATTATGTCAAGGCAGGGCCAAGTAATCTAGTGACAAGGAGATTTTTAACTGTGGAGTGGAGCTGATCTAAGTGTGAGAGAAGCTGTGTGGCCTTCAGATGGCAGAGCTGGAGGGTAGGGCTACTCAAGTCCTTTGGAACCAAGAGGGTTATATGAGAAGCCTCACACTGTGGACACAGAGATACAGAGGCATTTCCCTGCTGGACTTTGTTTTTTGGTTGATGCAGTTATTGCCTGTGATGCCATGATTCTTCCCCTTAGGAATAAGAATGGTTAATTTGTACCAGTAATCCTAATGTTATGAGTATATACTTTGTTTTTGATTTAAATGAGCTCAAAGCTCAGAGATTATGGACATTTAAAGAGTTGAAATTTTTAAAGACATTAGGAACTATGAAAGTTGAGTTGTATTTTATATTAAAACAAGGAGACTTTGGGGACAAAGTATGGACAGTTAAAGTGAGGTTACTTATCATGTTGGCAAGGGATAGGATTGTGGTGCTTGATTTTTATTGTCTACTTATCACAACAGAGAATTAACGTGGGAAGAACGTCTAAATAAATAAATAAATAATTTTCTAGATTAGGTTAGCCTGTGGGCATATCTGTGGAGAATTGTCTTGATTACATTAATTGAAATGGGAAGAAGACCTGCTTATTGTGGGTAGCACCGTTTCTGGGGTTTGGATTTGGATCTGAACCATATAAACATGGAAAACAATGTGCACTAATAAACACACATGCATGTATTTTTCTCTACAAGCTAATTGGCAATGTCACTAACTGCTTCACGTTTTTGTCTTGACTTGCACTCAGTTAAAGATTATAAACTAGAATTTAAAAGAGAAAGAAAGCACTTTCTTTGTTAAAGTTGCTTTTGTTGGAGTATTTTGCAACAGCAGGAAATAAAACTAAGAAATGTGGTTTTTCTTATTTATGCCTTGCAAAAACTTTCCTTATTCCAAAATTTAAAAAAACATCATTTTTTCAATGCTTTTAAAAATTGAGTTTTACCTACTGCATAATTTGTTTTTAACTACCCCTCTAACATAACTTAGACAATTATCTCAAAACTATCTTTTAAGAAATCTATGTTTTCTCTCATTGATTTTCACTGCCTGCCAGCTTATTCTAAACTCCCTAGTATCCTAATGCTGCTTATTTGTGTCTTCTTTTTTTACATCCTGAAACACGTTTAAAATCTTTGTCTACTTTCTTGTTAAAAACAGCATCTTTTGTCTATTTTTTGCTACTATTATAAAATATTGTATATTTGGTAAATTTCGCTGAATAGAAATTTATTGATTACTTTTACTGCTCTGAAGCTAATAATCAAGTCGGCAGCATCTGTTAGGAGCCTTTGTTCCTGACAGTCATAGCCAAAGGAAAAGGAGAAAGGAGGATTGAAACTTTTGTGTATGGAGCAGCTCTTGGCATTCAAACTCAATTTTTTCATAGAAAATTCACTCTTGTAATAATCTTAATAATCTGTTCATGAGAGTAGAGCCATAATGGCCTCGAAACTTCTTAAACATCTCACATTTTAAGACTGTTAAAACGCCAATTAGATTTCAAAATGAGCTTGGAAGGTGACAGATATTCAAGCCATAGCAATAATTTTTGCTCTTACTGAGCAATACTAAGGCTATTATATGTTTTCTTTATTTTTTTATTCTTCTTTCATATATCAGATGCTGACCAGTTTCCCCTCCCTCCAGTCCTTTCAGTTACCTCCATCCCACCCCCCTCCAGATCCATTTCTCCTCTGTTTCTCTCAAGAAAAGAGCAGACCTCCCAGGGATATCAACTAAACATAGCATAACATGTTACAGTAAGACTAGGCACATACCCTCATTTCAAGGCTATGTCTGGCAATTCCTTAGAAGGAAATGGGTCCCAAAAGCAGACAAAAGAGTCAGAGACAACCCCCACTCTGACTGTTAGGAGTCCCACAAGAACACCAAGTTACACAACTATAACATATTTGCAGAGGACCTAGCTCAGACCCATAAGGGCTCCCTGATTGTTGCTTTAGTCTCTGTGAGCCCCTATGAACCCAGGTTAGTTGATTCTGTGCGCCGTGTTCTTGTGGTGTCTTTTACCCCTCTGGCTCATGTAATCTTTTCTCCCCATATACTGCAGGTTCCTTGAACTCTGCTTAATGTTTGACTGTGTGTCTCTGTCTATTCCCATTGGTTGCTTTATGACTCTGTGATGATTATGCTAGGTTTTGGTCTACAAGTATAGAAGAATATCATTAGGAATCACTTGATTGACATTGTTTGGCCAGTTGTATTTGGTTCTATCCTGTGTTTCTGGACTATCCAGACTCTGGTTCCCGGCCATCTAGGTAGTGTCAGCCATGGGCTTCCTCTTGTGTGGTGGACCTCAAGTTGGACCAGCCATTGGCTGGGCACTCCCACATTTTCTGCACCACCTTTAGCACAGCACCTCTTGCAGGCAGGACAAATTCTAAGTCGAAAGTTTTGTGGCTGGGTTGTTGTCCCAGTCCCACCACTGGAAGCCTTTCCTGGTTACAAAATATGGCCAATACAGGTTCCATATCCCCCATCACTAGAAATACTTGGTAGGGTCACCATCATAGTTTCCAGTGAGTTTTCATTCCACTAGGTTTTCACAGCATGCCTGAAATATCCCTCCCCCCATTCTAATTGTTGCTCCCAGTAATCTCTGCCTCCATACCTCCCCACCACCTGTCTAATCCCTCCTGTTCCCATACCCACTCTTTTTCAGCCCACCGCAAAATCTATTCTATTCCCCCTTCCCAAGGAGATCCATGTGTTCCCCCTCGAACCCATCTTATTACTTAGCCTCTCTGGGTCTGTGTATTGTAGCATTATTATCCTAAACTTAATAGTTGACATTCCCTCAGTATAAGTGAGTACATACCATGTTTATCTTTATGGGCCTAGATTACCTCACTAAGGATGATTTTTTGGTACCCCCTTTTGCTTGCAGATTTTATTTTTAAATAGCTGAGTAATACCCCATTGTGTAATTTTCTTTATACTTATACTAAACTCTTAGTTTTCAAAATTTACTGTTACATGTAGTAAATTTCTTGTTCTAAACATTAGACTTGACATAACACCTCCCCAAAGATAGCTACAATAAAACAAAGGCTGTAATGTTTAAAAATCCCTAGAAAAAATTTAGTGGTTGAGTAAAATACTAAACTCCTATAGACACAGATGTTATCTTATACTTTGAAAAAATGCATGGAAGAGCAGAAGGTAAGTCAAGAGATTCAAGTCAGAGATTATTGGACAAATGATTGTGATTGACAAGGTACATGCTCTATTGTAGTTAGGATTTTGAGTTGGTAGAATCCTTATGTTCAGACATCTCTAAGCATACCTTATTATCCCAATTAGAGTTGTTATTGCTTTGATGAAGCACCATGACTAATATCAATTTGAGGAGGAAAGGGATTATATGACTTACACTTCCATATAGTCCAATCATACCACAAAGGCATGTGCTCAACTATGTTCATAGCAGCATTGTTTGTCAGAGCCAGTACCTGGAAACAACCTAGATGCCCCTCAACAAAAGAATGGATAAGGAAAATGTGATACATTTATACAGTGGAGTACTACATAGCAGAAAAAAATAATGAAATCTTGAAATTTGCAGGCAAATGGATGGAGCTAGAAAATATCAAACTGAATGAGATAACCCAGATACAAAAAGACAATTATCATATGTACTCACTCACAAGTGGTTTTTAGACATAAATCAAAGAAAACCAGCCTACAAATCACAATCCTACAGAACCTAGACAACAATGAGGACCCTAAGAGAGACATATATGGATCTAATCTACATGGGAAGTACTAAAAGACAAGATCTCTTGAGTAAGTTGGGAGCATGGGGACCATGAGAGAGGGTTGAAGGGGGGAGGGAAGAGATAGGGACGGGAGCAGAGAAAAATGTATAGCTCAATAAAATCAATAAAATATGGCATATAGTCAGATCTATTCTAGGTTTCCACAATGAAGCCTGACTTAAATTACTATACCATCTATTTCAATAAGTACTATTATTCTATTATACTTTTAAAAAACCAAAACTGATTTTTATGTAATTGTACCATCTCAAATTGAATTACCAAACTTCATGCCAAAATTTTTCCTCATATTGTTCACAACTCAAAACATCACCACCATTTAGTTTCTAGTTCAATCTATAAATAAATAGCAAAACACATTCCCTTTTTCTTCCTTACTAGCTCCTATTTTTCATTTTGAGTAAGTCACTGTATCCCATTTTTACCTACTATGAACATATGCTAAAATAATGTATTAAACTCGCTCAGCCTATATTTGTTGCTACTCTATTCACAACAATTAGAAAACAGAAAACCCTAAATATCTTTCAACTGATAAATGGATAATAAAAATGGGATACATATACACTATGGAACCTAGTAAAGAAAGGTGTAAAATTGCAGGTAAATAAATGGAAGTAGAAATATTATGTTGCATATATTGAGTAAACTAACCAAGACACAGAAAGAGAAATATTATATGTTTCTCATCCATGTTTTCTTGTTCCAAATCTTCAGTTATAAGCATATAACCTTGAGTAACTTTAGAAAAAAAACAGGAAAATAAAACGAAACAATGTGGGCAACACTAGAGAGGAAAATAGCAGGTCCAGTTGATATGATATAAGCATAGCAAATGAGAAAAACAGGAAGGACTTTAATTGGGGGCATATGGGAAGACAATGCAAATGGAGTGGGTGGTAGAGAAAAACAGCACTAATTATATTTAAAAACATCACAAGGCATGATATATATATATATATATATATATATATATATATATATATATATATATATATTTAAATGAAATTATGCCACCGGGGCTGACAATCTTTATTTCAAGAGTCATAGAATATCTAACAAAACTCCTAGTACCTGATATGAGAAAACCTTTTTTGATTTGTTGGTTTAGGGAGGCCAAGAGATTCTCAAAACAATATAGGCTATTGCTTTTGCCCTTGGTCACCTCCCAGAGGTTGAAGGTAAGTTTCTAGTGCTGAATACATCATCCACATAGACATAGGAATTGGTGTATCTGAACTCTATCTGACCTGAAGGCCTCCTCCCTGAAGATTAGCTTTCCTAGTTCTGGAAAGTGGTATGCAAGCTTCCAAGAATGAGAACCAATGAATGGTCTTACTGATCTGCGATGCCTATAAACCACAGTAAGAAATATGGCAATATATCCCTAAAGGTGCAATACTGGTATTCAAATTTTGGTGGTAACCACCAGCTGTCTAATTGTACTTAAGCCTCATTCAACAAACAGGTGGTAAACTATACCTTCTACTATAAACCTAACCAATGGCCCAGGGCTAGGGAAGACATAGATCTTAGAGGAAAACATTATACTGCACTTTACTAAACCAGGATATTTCCTACCTGCATTCTAAATACACAGAAATGCAGAAAACAGGTTATGCTGTGGTACCCAGCCCCATTTGATATATCTACAACACAACTCCTACATCTACGGCTTAGGGAACATCTTAGAAGAGATAGTAGAAAGACTGTAATAGCTAGAGGACCATGAAATCTGCTATGAGGTTATGTTTCCTAGAAATGACAGAAAGCTTCATATATGATTCATTAACTATATGGCTGCCCAAACAAGATTTGAAGAAGTACAACACCAAAAGGATGCTAACATGGAAATCTTATGGGACTCCACCACTATACAAAAAGCTATAAGTAACTAAACAGCGTAGAAAGCAAGAAAAGACTGTCTTTCCCAGGGATAAATTTCCTAACTTGCTATCCAACATAAATTGGACTCACACACACACACACACACATATATGTATACTCAAATTATATAGGAATGTATATGAACTCATATATGTACAAGCAACAGCAAATTGGCTGAATAAAGCATATGTATTTATACTATATAATATAATATATAGCATAATATGGATTATATATAACACATATAAACAAATATGCACATATTTATATATCAATATATCTGTGTGTGTGTTAGCAAGAAAAGAAGCATGAATTTGAAAGGGAGCAATGGAGTCCTGATAAGGGAGTTGGAGAGAGAAAAGTAAAGGTGGGAAAGAGGGAAATAGTGTAATTATATTTCATTTTCAAAAAATAATAAAATGTTGAAAGAAAGAATAATGTATCAATGCTACTGCAGTAGATCCAATATTGCTTAAGCATTATAACCAGTTTCTGATTTTGGTAAGTCAGCTCAATGGTAGTGTCTTAGATCTGAAACAAAGGGAGATGATACAGTTAGATTTAGGAGAAAGTGGAGGCGCTTGTGAGATATATGATAGGCAGTTGGATGTAATAACCTGAAGTCAGGAAAAGATGCCTTGACTGTGACCTTAAACTTAATAGCCATTAGCTCCAGGTGTTAGTTGAAGCTGAGTCAGAGATGAGGTCATCCAGAGACTGAGTGTAACATAAGACTAAGGATATAACTATGTAGAACATCAACACCTATGAAACAGAATAGGACAATAAACCATGCAGGGAAAGGGGAAGAAGGTCAGAGATGCTAAAGAAAAATAAAATCAGAATGGTATTTAGAGTTCAAAAGCCAACAGAGTGAAAAATAGTACATGGATCGGGATAGAGAAGTTCAGAAATGTACTTACAGGTCTTGCCAATGAGAATGACACCAGTAAGACACTTACAGAAGACAGCTAATACAGGTAAATCAGATCTGAAGGCTTTGAAACCCTGGCTGAACAATTTTCCTCTAAGTTTGTTGAGCAGGAAAGGAGATCAAGGTAAGGAATTGGTGAGGACAGCTCCCAGCAGATCAATATGAAGGAAAGCTTTACTTAAAAATCATTTTTGTTGATCAGGCATGTTTTTAATCCTAGCACTTATGTTGTGGGAGTTGCGGGCTGTGTTCCTGCTGCCCGGCTTGCGGCTGCCTGGCTAGCTTATGCCCCAAAATAACAGCACACAAATTGTATTAATTGAAACACTGCTTGGCCCATTATATCTAGCCTCTTCTAGGCTAATTCTCACGTATTAATTTAGCCCATTTCTAATAATCTGTGTAGCACCTTGAGGTGTGCTTACCAGGAAGACTCTAGCCTACGTCCATCCTGGGTCGGAGTTTCATTGCTTCTGCCCTGGGGAGCAGAGCTATGGCGTCTCTGCTCACTTCCCTTCTTCCCAGCATTCTGTTCTGTTTAAACCACCCACCAATGTTCTAACCTACCAGGGCCAAACAGTTTCTTTATTAATTAACCAATGACCTTCCTCCATCACACTTAGGAAGGAGAGACAGGCACATCTCTGTGAGTTTGAGGCCAGCCTCGTCTACAGTGTGAGTTCCAGGACAGCCAAAGCTAAAGAGTGAGATCCTGTCTCAAAGAAAGATCATTTTGTATATTTATTGTACATGGTACTGTGTTAGATAAGAACATCTTCATGCAAATGTGTATTGGTACATTGAGCATATTACTCCCTATACCTCCTCACCCACTCCTTCCTTCACCTATTAGTCTTAATTGTCCTTATGATAAATATATTAGTTGTATTTCTATGTTCATAACCTATATACACATATTATTTTTGCATTTATGTAAAATTAAGGAACCACAATGGAAACATACAATATGTGTATGTTTGAGACTCCTTGATTTGCTTAGCATGATTATCTCTAGTTGCATCCATTTCACTGCAATCCATGTAAAATTGTATTTAAGAGCAAAGAAGATAATGGAATTTGAGAGTCTTTGTATCAGCATGATATATTATAATGTTGAATGTTGCGAAGAGTTACTTAATTCTTGGGGAAGCCTAAACTACTTTTTACCAGCTATTTCATCAGCACTGCTATTAATCCCATTTTACAGATGAGGCAACTTTGTCAAAGCCAAGCTGACAGCCTGGGATCACCAAGCTAGGAACAAGACAAACAACTATTAGAAATGGAGTTCTCTTGAATTCTGCACAGTCATTGTAGCATCCTATCTGCAGCCCAGAGTTCTGTCCTTTACAGCAATTACTCACCAAATCTTTTGTGAAAATCTAATGATAGGTAAGGACACCCCCACAAAAGTGCAGAAATTTTCATGTGTGTGCGTGCATATACTAGCTACACCACTGCCTAAAACCCTGCAGTGTAGGTCACTCTTGGAAAGCCTATGAAAAATAACAAAAAGCTAGCTCCAAAGATTAATTCTCTCATTTATAAACCGGGACACAGCCTACACGCTGATATCACAGTTCAGTTCTAGAAATTTCCAGTAGCTGAAGCCCTTTTGTTGTCCTCTACCTCCACCTGCTGGACATTTCTCTGTAACATCCACTTTATTTCTAATGCTTACGGACATCTTATTTTCCAAGATCGTAAACTTACTGCCTAATGGATGGCAACCCCACACCAGACATCAAGGTCTTGGCCGGGATCCTCATTGCAACTACTGCAAGCGACCCTGTGATATCTGTAGTGCAGGGTCCTTGGCATTTTCTGTTTAAATCCGAAACTGCGTCACCAGAATTTAGGAAAATAGACATGACAGTTCAGCAGAGGGCGCTAGAGTACGTCTTTCTCTGTGTTCTCTGTGTTTACAAAAGTCAGAAATGTCAACTTTCTGATGTACTTTTTATAGGAGTATTCGACCTCATGTTTTCTTCATATACAGTATACATTTCTCTGGCATGCATCCCCCAGTTACTTACTTATCTTAGTGTTCATATTTTTGGCTTTTTGTCATCCTTTTCCTTATTTTTAGTTGTGAGGTTTACGAAGTTACGTAGTTCAAAATTGAAAAACAGAGGGAAAGCAAAAAGCCCCAAACAGAGCTTCTTGTTACCCAGGCTTTCTAATTCTAAGGTGTCCTGTGTTCTCTTCTATTCCCTCTTTTTGATGACTTTCCAGTTCAAAATGCAGAAGAGGTTATCAAAAAACCTGACCAGGAATCTGATCAGACTTTTACCAGAGCAGAAGCATTGCCTCAGTTTTAGTTGTCATTTGCCAGCCTTAAAGACTCCCTCGACCACGTGCAACCACTCATATACTCTGCTTCACACTAATAACCTTCACAGTCTGCCCTTTTCTTCCCCTTATGATCGATATTCTTACACTCTTACTTCTGAGAAGCACACAGCTCAAGGAGCATAGCTCTTATTATTACTCTAGAATGGGTAAATATTAATTTAAGCACAAGCGACATTGCCAAAACTTGCCATTGATTATGTAGGTGTTGTCTTTCCGCCCAGAACCCCTATGAACTTTGAGAGAAGGAACCACTTTTGAATCTCCAGTTTCTCCAGTGCTACACGCCACTTTGAATGTACTCAGCCATTTTTCTTTCATGATCCTAGAGACTGAACCTAGTTAGTGCCTTGCACATGCTAAACAAAAGGTCTTCCCCTGAGCTAGCCCCACCAGTTAAAAAATATTTCCTTTGAGAAATACTCTAAGTTTCATAGACTGGTGTTGAGTTTTCTAAGTAGCCTAAGGAAGCCTTGAATTTATTGTTTTCTTCCTACAATTTTCACAAAAGTGGGATGACAACCATGTACCACCAGGCACAGCTTTGCCTCTTTATTCATAGGAGAATGGATAGGACAGTCAAGAACTTTTTGCTTGTTTGCCTTAATTTGCATAATGTTCCAGGAAAATGTGATTACTTTCTGTTCCTCAGCCTTTATTCTATTCTGTGTGCAGAAACAGTCACTGGGCTTGGTGGCACACGCCTTTAATCCCAGCACTCAAGAGGCAGAGACAGGCCTATCTCTGAGTTCGAGGCCAGCCTGATCTACAGAGCGATATCCAGGACAGGCTCCAAAGCTACAAAGAAACCCTGTCTCAAATCGCGTCCCCCCGCAAAAAAAAAAAAAAAAAAAAAAAAAAAAAAAAAAAAAAAAAAAAAAAAAAAAAAAGTCATGTGAGAGATATTGAGAATCAGAGAGAAGCCTGGAGTAATGAAGATGAACTTGACAAATTCATTTTAGAAAAAAAGAGGCGTGTTTCCCTTAATTCTGTCTTTTATTTAAACTCGTGATCTTCCTGCTCCCACCTACCAAGTTCTGGGATCACACATGCCAAACTGGTTAAAACAAAACTTTCCTCCTGATTCTGGAGCTAATAGTACTAACCTGAAACAGTTGGGTGCATCTTGAGTGAAAGACTCTTTCTGGTCTAAGTATTTTCTGTATACAGATGCTTTTAACCTTCACAGTACTCTTTGGGTAAGTCATCTCATTACATTTAAAAGACACTGAGGCAAATCCATGATTAAGCAACTTGCTTAGTAACATAACTAGTTAAAATATCAGTCTTAGGACTAAATGCTGGTAAACTGATTGTGGCTTAAAACATCCATATATCTCTTCATGCTATTTCTATTTTTCCATTTTATTTTGCAACATTTCATTCTTCCCTTTTGAATCAGCTCTCTGGCATTCTCCAAATATAGAAATCCCACACTTCTGGTTTTTATTTTCCTTTTAAACTTTTGGATTTTGTGAGACAAGTTATTATGTAGTCTAGGCTCTCAGACTCAATATGCAGCCAAAGTCATCCTTTATCTCCTCATCCCTTGCCTGCACCTCCGAAGTACTGGGATTATAAGTATGTGCTGTCATGCCCACTTTGAACAAGGTTGTTTACTTTGTTCTTTGTAAACAGCTCAGTTAGATAACATTTATTGAGCAGAGTGTATGTTAGAGACAACCATCTGCACACTTACAAAATTTATTTTATTGCCTTCTTCTAATATTCAGCTGATGTATGTGTGATTATATTTTAAGGGAATTCATGTAACTTTAGGAGCATCCCATTGTTGGCAAATGAGAATGGTTAAATTAGAAATGAAGAAATCTGATCCAGAGGCAATACCTTCCAGTTCATTTTTTTTTGTTGTTGTTGTTCAGTTTGTGTTTAAATGCCAGACTGTTGTCTTCCATCCACAGATTAAAGCTTTCAATCATTGTGACTTGGGACAAGTAACTCCACCTTTCCTGACCCTCAATTTCCTCACTTGTAAAATTAGAGAATCACACTATGGCCAATATAAAGAATAAATGAGATAATTTCTGTCAAATACTTAAATTTGATGACAGACACATAGCTTGCAAATGGTATTTATTGTTATTGTCTAAATAATATCAACTCTGTTCAGCTTTCTATACAAAGTGCATAAGAATTCCACATGTTTTCTTAGCTAAAACGAAGCAAAACAAAACAAAAACATTTATTTGAGAGGCATTCAGGAAAAATAAAAAAAACTGGGGCATTATAGTTTTCAATTGTACCTTATAACTGCCATCTGATGCTTCTTGAGCATCATTATCTTTCGAAATAGCCATTCAAAGATCTTGCAACTCTCCTTTGATGCCCAGCCTGAAATAGCACACATTGATTTACCATACTATACTGCCCTCTTCTGTGGGCTGTAGGTAATGAAATCACCATCAATTGCAGGTTAAGCTTCACACATGGTTAATAAATGATAGTGATATTGTTTTGTGAATTACAACTCTTCCATCTATGAGAATGACTTCCAAGAGCTACTGCCGTCATGACAAATGTAGACAGAAGGATTTAGTGGTATCCATACACTAACAGACAGTGGGTAGCGGAACTGTGGATTTCAAAACTTTTATTTTTCTAATCTACTCTTCTACACTTTTATATTTGTGGTTCAGAGTATGCCCCTTCATGTTGACCAACACCTACTTTAATAGGTTTTCAGATTGTCTTCCTTTATGCTAGAATATGGTGCTTACTTTTATTTTGACTGTTATCATTTTTTATAGAATTACCCTTCCTGTTAGATTTTCTAATGCTCTAAACATAAGGAATAGAGCTTCATATTCTTTGTTCAATTGATTTATATAAAGGCTATTATTTAGTAGAAACACTAAAACCAAAGAAAACAAAGGGGCAAGGAAGAAAAATCATGGAAATGAATGCACAAACACAGATAAATAATATCTCAAATTCAGTTGGTAAAGAGTGTCTAACATGTAGTGAGCCTGGGATTTAATTCCCAGCACTGCCTAAACATGGAATTGTAGTGCATACATTTAGCCACAGCACTGTGGAGGTGAAGGTATGATGATCATAAATTTAAGCTAAACTTTGGCTACACAGTGTGTTTGGGGACATCTTGAGCTACAACACACAGCCCGGTCTCAAAAGTAAGAAAGACATTGTTGTCCCAGTTTGCCACAACTGCAGATGTCCCTGTGTTCACCAAGGAACCTAAGTTTTGGCTTCATAGGACCTAGATTTCAGTTTGAGACTGGGGCTTCAGATACGGTGTCCTCAGAGTTCATCATAGGAAGGACCCACACTTTACAGAGACCAGGGTTTTGCCTACAGAAGTCTTAGAGTTCCTCATTAGAGACAAACAGTGACCTTGACCACACTGACCCAGAATCCAATATTAGACTACGGATTAGGCTCCAGCAGTTCCAAAAGTGAATGTGGGACTTAGGTTCTGGCTACTGAGGTCCCAGGGGGTCCCTGACAGTGGGACTTTATATCTCAATAGTCCCATTGTTCACTGGAGACTTGAGACTTTAACTCTAGTGATCCAAGAAATCACTGGGATTGAGGTTTTGAAACCTGGAGTACCAGCATGACAGAGGATCTGACTATAGCTCCTAGCCAGTTGGCAGACTTTAGAAGGACCAGTAGTTTCTAGATTCCAGCCCCCAGGAGACTCAGAGTGCAAGTGTGACTAGGGTTTTTACTGAATCTTGCTTTCTTGGTGATGTGTGTGCAGCCCTGCCAGAAAGGATAAAATATGACTGAAATAAGGATAGAAAAGCAGAAGGGATAAAATCACAACTACATATTCCTAAAGGTAATAATTAATAGTGAATGTGTATAAAATCACACATATGTCTATATAAAAATGTGTAGCTTGTAAAATGAACAACATTGTACATGCTAGGTCAAACAGATCTTTATACCAAAAAAGTGTGACTTCAGTGCAACAATCTACTGTGCAGTTGCATTATCCAACCTAAAAATAAACTTCAGAATTAGTCTACCCCATAGGTAAAAGCACTTAGCAGCATATCTGACCAACAGATGTGAAGTAAACATTCTTCATAAAAGCTCATAACACCTTTTCTAAAATAGAAAGCATTCTCTGCCACTAAGAAAATCTTACCAAGTATAAAAGAAATGAATAATTTCTTGTATCTTGTCAGATAACTATATAATAAAGCTAGAAAGCAATAATAAAATGAGCTATAGGAGCTACAAAATACACGGAGAATGAAACATGTACACTTGATGGTCATTGATTTATTGGAAATCCATAGAATGATAATAGTTTATAATTAAATGAAAATACAAATAAACCTCACCAAAATGTTAAGAGCCCTTGGAATATAGCCAAGGAAGTTCTAAGTGGAACTTTCATAGTTATAAATGTTGGCACTGAAAGTTCAGAAGCATCTTCATTAGTTACTTTTTTATTGCTTCGATAAAACACCATGACCAAGGCAGCTTATGAATGGAAGGGTTTATTTGATATTATGGTACCAGAGGGATAAGAGTCCATCATGGTGGAAAAGAAACAGACATAGCACTACAGAAGCTCATCTTGAACTGTAAGTAGGAAGAAGAGTAAACTCAAAATGATATGTACTTTTAAACTCTCAAAGTCAACTTCCAGTTACATACTTCCTTTAAGGAAATCACACCTTCCAGTACTTGCAAACAGTGCCATCAATTGAGGACCAAATATTTAAATGCTGGGGACTATCAATTGCGTTTTTCACTCACACCTTCACATTCTACTCCCTGGTCCCTATGGTCTCATGGGCAGATATATCATAAAGCAAAGTGTCCATAGTCTTTTATCATCTCAACCTTGCATGAAAGTTCAAAGTCTCTTCAGAGATTAAAGAAAATATAACTGCAATTTCTTAAAAAATAAAAAACAAGTTGCATACTTCCAACATAAAATGGCATATAATGTATGTTACCATTCCAAAATGGAAGAATAGGTACATAATGAGGAAATACTGAGTCAACACAAGGTGTGTGTTATCATAACCCGGTCTGTAAGGCTGACCTATGTGACTGTTTGACTCTCAAAACTTTAATAAATAAAGGCAGTCTTTATTTATTAAAATACAATTGAAATGCCACTACAGGTAAGATTCATGACTGTTTTATGCCCAGGTTGAATGCATTGAACCTTTCAGCCCCATGAAAGCTAGCTAGCCAGAAGTACCTGCCAGAACAATACCAATGTGATTTCTCCATTTCTATGACTCAACCGTGTAGTGGTTTCAGAAATGGGGTTTCACTATGAACTTTCTTGAGGATAACCAAGACCAATGGGAATGGTGTTTAATGTTTGCAAGCATCTATGGAACAACAAGGGCAAGGAACACAAATAGGTAACCCATCCTTATCACAGGGATTTTAATTCAATATCCTATGGTGGATTTGAGAGTCTTTGTCCCTGGGTCTTGATAACTCCAATTAAAATCCTTTTGTTTATGTATTTGTATGTGTTTAGAAAGTATCTATGGTAGTATGTTTTCTGTGGTATTTTCGAAGGTCTGTAGTGTTAGTTACCCCTCTCTATATTCCATCCCCAACTCTGCTCTTCCAACCCCTATCCCACTTAACCCTTCAGTTCTATTATTCCCTTTCTCCCTTCACAACTCCCGGATTCCACTGCATTCTCACAAATGACTCCTTACTAGTTTCCAAATTTTATTGATATTTGCATTTAAGTACTCATATCTGAATATTCAAAGATACCTAGAATTTACACATGAGAGAAAATGTGCTATTTGTCCTTCTTGGTCTGGGATTCCTCAACAAGAATGATCTTTTTTTTTCTTTAGTTTATGGAGCATATTTTCATTATTTGTTTATCAGTTGATGGACACATAGGCTGTTCTCTAATTTCTGGATACTCTGAATAAAACACAGTAAATATTGATGAGCAAGTATCTCTGTAAAGAAGAGATAGGGTCATTTGAGCATATCCTCTGGAGTGGCATAGGCAAATCACACATAATATGAATTTCTAACTCTTTGAGTAACTCCATACTGGTGGCCTCAACATTTTTACTCTTACCAGCATTGAAGAAGGATTACTTTTTCTCAAAATCCACACAAGCATTTGCTCTCATTATTTTTATCTTAGCCATTATAACTGGGGGAAAAATCAAATTTCAGAGTCGTTTTAATTTATATTTCTTTGATGGCTAAGGATGTTGAAAATTAAAAGTAATTTCTCAGTTATCTGTGTTTCTTTTTCTGAGAATTCTCTGATTAACTGCATGCTATTCCTCTTATTTTTTTTTTAATATTGAGGACAATTTTATGTGAGTTTAAGAGAGAAACACACCAGGAAAGACAAGCTGTAAATCTCAGCAGCTGACCAGATGAAAATAATGGAGAAGAGTGGAGGGAAAACCATGTTGTTTGAGTCAGTACCACATGGAGGTCAGCCACATGGTGGCAGACAGCCACATGGCAGCGGAGGGTGATTTATAAAAAGATTAGGGAAGCCCAAAGTACCAGACAAAGCATGCTCTTAGAATGGAGATCAAACTAAACCCAAGAAATATTATGCTTTTCTGAGTTATTCAGAAAATTGCACAAACTTATGAAGCTGCATTTATATTGTGCATGTTACAGATTTTAATTTCTTAGTATTTACTGTTTGAATTCTTTGAATAGTCTAGACATTTGCCCTCTGCCACATATATCAGATATATAGCTGGTGATTTTTTTTTAAATTCCATCAGTTGCCTCTTCACTCAAGAGATGCTGTCTTTTGCTGCATCGAAGGTTTTTACTTCACAAGGTCCCATTTATTAATGATTGATATTAAAATATATGCTACCAGGGTTCTCTTCAGAAAATACTTTCCTATGCCTATAAGTTGAATTATATTCTCTGTGTCGCTTGTAACAGTTTTAAGGCATCATATTATGTATTGAGGGCCTTGATAATATTCAGAGTTGGGTTTTGTCTAGTTTCCTAATATACATGCTTTGTGATCAACCCTGTGTGTTGAACATGTTTTCTTTCCTCAAATGTTCATTTTCTATGTGCCTCTGTAAGACCCAAGTGGCTTTGGGAACTTGGGCTTATATGTGGGTCTTCAGGTATATTCTATTAAGTAATGTGCCTGTTTTTATACCAGTACCATACTGATTTTACTGCTGTAGCTCTGAAATATAACTTGTAATTGCGGATAGTGATAACTCCACTTGTATTTTTATTGTTCAGAATTGTTTTGGCTGTCCTGGGTATTTTGCTTTCCATATGAATTTTAAGTGTGTTTTTTCAATTATTTTGTTTTCAAGACAGGGTCTTTGTGTAGCCCTGTCTCTCCTGGAAATTGTTCTGTAGACCAGGCTGATCTCAAACACAGAGATCCACCTGCCTTCCCTCCCTAGTGCTGAGATTAAAGGCATGTGCCACTCACTCAGTATGGTTTTTTTTTTTTTTAATTTTTGCAAAGAATTGCATTGCCATTTTGGTCTGGGTTGCTTTCATTCTGTAGATATTTTTGGTAAGATGTCCATTTGCTCAAAAATTAATTCTATAACTTGGAAAATCTTTCTATTTTCTGTTATCTTTAATTTTTTTCCAATGCCAGTTTTGACCTTTTCTCATGTCTTACTTCCTTGGTTAGACTCAGTCGAGGATTTTTTCATCATACTCCTAACAGGCTTGTTCTCCTGTTTCTTTCTTGGTCTAGCTGTCATTCATATATATATATATATATATATATATATATATATATATATATATATATATATATGGTCCCATTTGTTAATTGTGTCTCTCAGTGTCTGTGCTGCTGGGGTTATATTTAGGAAGGGGTCTCCTGTGCCAATTGTTCAAGTGTACTTCCCACTTTCTTTTCTGTAAGGTTCAGTGTGGTTAGCTTTGTGTTGAGGTCTTTGATCCATTTGGACTTGAGTTTTGTACATGGTGGTACATATGGATTAGTTTTCATTCTTATACATGTTGATATTCAGTCATGCCAGCACCATTTGTTGAATACTCTTTCTTTTTTTAAATTTTATGTGGTTTGCTTCTTTGTCCAAAATTAGGTGTTCGTAGGTGTATAGATTAAGGTCTGGATCTTCTACTTGTTTCCCTTTGGGGTCCTCCTGTCAAGGTTACTAATTTTTGTGTGTTAACTTTGTATCCTGTTACTCTTCTGAATATGTTTATCAGCTATTAAGTTTTTCTGGTAGAGTCTTTAGAGTCTTTTGTGAACATGTCATTTGCAAAGAGAGAATGCCTTGACTTCTTCCTTTCCTTCTTGAATTCCTTTTATCTTCTCATAAGACAAGTTCTACTTGAGGTATTAAGTACTATATTTAACCAGACTGGGGAGAGTGGAAATGCTTGTCTTGCTCCTGACATTAGTAGACATGTTTCAAGTTTATCTTCCATACTGACTGTGAGTTTCTTGAATATTGCCTTTATTATGATGAGCTATGTCCCCCGTGTTTATAGGTTTTACAGTAATTTTGTCATAAGGGGATGTTGAAATTATTAAAGGCATTTTCTGCATCTACTGAGATGTTCTTAAGTTGTGTATTACATTTATTGATTTGCATCTATTGAACTATCTCAGAATCTCTGGCATAATGCTGACTAGATGTTAGTAGATATTCTTTTCACATTTTTTTTTTTGGTTTGCAATTAATTTGTTGAGAAATTTTGAGTCTATGTTCACCAGATATGCTGGCTTATAATTTTATTTCTTCATTGTCTCTTTGTGTGATTTTGGTTTTAGGATAATACTGGCATCATAAAAAGAATGCAGAAATGTTCATTTCTTTTTTTATTTTTGTATCTATAATTTTTCTAATACCATACATTCCAACCACGATTTGCCCTCCCTCCACTCCTCTCATTTCTACTCCCACCTTTCCTCTCTCTCAGATATACTATTCCTCTGTTTCCCTTCAGAAAAGAGCAGGTCTTCCAGGGATATAAACCTAACAGGGCATAACAAAATATAAGACTAGGCACAAACCCTCATATTAATGGAGGTCAAGTTAACCCAGTAGGAAGAAAAAGGTCTCAAGAGCAGGCAAAAAAGTCAAGTGACACCCTCAATCCCACTGTTAGGAGTACTTGAAACACCCCAAGTTAAACAACTACATGATGTATGTAGAAGACCTAGTGCAGATCCATGCAGGCTCTGTGATTGCTGTGTAGGTCTCTGTGAGCCCCTGTGAGCCCTGGTTAGTTGATTCTGTAGTCCGTGTTCCCTTGGCATCCTCAACCTCCTTCTGGCACCTAAAGTTCTTTCTCCCCCTCTTCCTCTTCAATTTAGGTTTGCTCTCAGCCTAATGACTGGCTATGGGTCCCTGCATCTGCTCCCATCAGTTGCCAGAGGAAGCCTCTCTGATGATGGTTGGGCTAGAAATTTATCTATGAATACAGCAACATATCATTAGGAATAGTTTTCTTGTTTTTTTTTCCTATCCTAGGTCTGTGGGCTATCTAGCCTCTGGATCCAGGTCCACCAGGCAGCATTGGGCATGGGTTCCCTGTCTTTACATGGGCCTCAGGTTAGATCAGTCATTGTTTGGCCACTTCCACAAGTTCTGTGCCTCTATCGCCCAGCCCATCTTACATGCAAGATAGATTGTGGGTGGAAGGTTTTGCTGGGTACTTTTTTATTTTATGGAAAGATTCTGGGATGACAGTTTTTCTTTAAGAATTTGATAAAATTCTAAGATGCATTCATCTGGTCCTGAGTGTTTTTTCAGTTGGGAGATTTAAAATTACCATTTCTATCTCATTAGTTGTTAAGGGTCTTTTAAAATTATTTATTTCATCAATATGACTTTTGTGGTTCATATTCAACTAGAAGTGTAGTGATTTCTTTTAGATTTTCTAGGATAGTATAATGAGTTATTATATCCTGCCCTTATAATTATCTGGTTTTTACTATTGTCTGTCATAATGTCTCCCTTTTAATCTCTAATCTTATTAATTTGGATCATTTCTCTCTTTCTTTTAGCTAATTTGGCTTAAAGGTTTGTGGATATTGTTAACAATCTTTGTAAAAATTGAGTACTTCAATTAATTTATTCTTCTTTTTAAAAAAATTCTATTTCATGAATTCCAGCTCTGATTTTGCCCATCTTTTCTCATTTTCTGTTTGGGGAAATTTCCTCTTCTTTTGTTTTTCAAGGTGTCTTTAGATACATCATTACACTGTTCCTTTTAGATCGCTCAGGTTTTAAATGTAGTCACTTAGTCCTGCCATCATTGTGTCATACAGGTACTGTTATAGTGTGTTTTCATTTTCATTAAATCTATGAATTTTTAATTTCAGTCTTGATTTCTTCCTTGACCCAACTATCATTCTCTAGTGTGTTGTTTAATGCCTGCCAGCTTATGTACATTTGTAGTTTCAACTGATACTGTTAGTCGATTCTATTTTGTTCAAACAGAATGTAAGATATTGTTTATATTTTCCTGTATTTTTTGAGACTTTCTTTTGACTTAACATGTAATCTTTGCTGGAAAAAATCATGAGATTCTGAGAAGTATGTGCACTACTTAGTGTTTGGCTAGAATGGACTTTAAATGGGCTGTGTCTGTTTGATTTATAATGTAATTTAGTTCCAATATTTTGCTTTCTTTTTGTCTCAGCTACCTGCGTGTTTTGAAAAGTGGAATATTGAAGTCATTCACTGACCCTTTGGTTGATGTGAATCTGTGGCTTACATTTAGTAATATTTGCCTTATGAGATTGGGTGCAACTTTTTTGGGGGGGTGGACATAGCTTTACAATTGCAATATCCTCTTTGTGGGTTGTTTATGAATGTCTTAGCTTTCTATTGTCATGATAAACCACCATGAATAAAGGCAATTTGGGGAGGAAAGAGTTTATTTCAGATTACACTTCCAGACCACAGTTCATCACTGAGGAAATTCAGAGCAAGAGCTTGGGGCAGGAACCTTGAGACAAGAATTGATGGAGAGGCTACAGAGGACTGGTACTTATTTGTTTGTTTCTTATGGCTTGCTCAGACTACTTTCTTATAGTTTTCAATACTAGCATCCCAAAGGGTATACTGCTTACAGTGAGCTGGGCTTTCCCATATCAGTCACCAATTAAGAAAAATGCACCACAGCCTTGCCCATAGGCCAATTTGGTGAAAGAATTTGCTCATTTGAGTTTCTCTCTTCCAAAATAATTTTAGCTTGTGTCAAAGCACAAAACTAAGAAGGACAATAAATATGAAATGACCTTCCTCATCTTTTCTGATTAGGTTTGTTGTCTGTTTTGTCAGATACAATAGCACTTTTTCCCTATAGTATAAAGATGAATAAAGATACTCCAAAAATGTAACTAATTTCATTTTAAGATAATGTCTATTTTTGATAATAGAGAGGTGTTTCCTTAAGGCAGTGAAAGGTGGATCTTATTTTCTAATATAATATTCTACTCTGTGCTTCTTTATTGGTAGACCAAGACTGTTAATATTGAGAATTATTGAATAAGATATATTATTATTCCTATCAGTTTTCGATGTTTTCTTAGACCACTTTTGCTTAACAGTGATGGAATCATCTTTGCTCTGTTATTTCTTAGGTAGGCTAATCCTTCTTATCAGATTTAAGAATTATTTCTAGTATGTTCAGAAGCTCTAGCTTAGTGGCAATAAAATTCTTTCAGTCTGATTTTGTCATAGAAAGGTTTTATTTTTAATTTAATTTAAAAAATAATTTTGCTCAAGGGCAATGGTGGTGCACACCTTTAATTTCAGCACTGAGGAGGCAGAGACTGGCAGATCTGCATAAGTTCAAGGCCAGCCTGGTCTACAGAGAGAGTTCCAGGACAGCCAGGGTCATACAGAGACACCCACCGTGTCTTGAAAAAAACAAAATAATGATAGTACTAGTAATAGTAATGATAATGATTATAATAATTTTGTTTGATGTTATAGGATGGACTGACAGCTGTGGATTTTTCAAAACTTCTTTCCAGGACAGATTCCTCCCTCAGGGTTCAGGAATCTATACAGAAGAAGAGGTAGAAAGATTGTATGAGCCACAGGTGGTACAAGATTCACAAAATGAATACACATATAAACTCACAGAAACTGTGACAGTCTACTCAAGACCTGCATAAATTTAGATCAGACAAAATCTCAGCACTGAGTAGGTAATGTGGACACAAAATTCACTCTTAGCCAAGAAGCTATTTGCACCTGATAGCTGCTGTGAAAGGGAAAGTAAGTTTTCTCCATTGGAGTGTCACTATGTGTAGCAACCACATCCCAGAGAAGGGTCCCTGCCTAGGACTATTTCCCAATACAAAATGAACACAATGTTGTCTTATGCACTTTTTGTGTTGTATTGTTTAATGACTTAGTATTTTGTTGTTGTTGTTGCTTGTCTTTCTTTCTTTTTCTTAAAAATTTTGTCTGATTTTTCAATTTTTGTTGTGTTTTTCTTGGTAAAAAGAAAAGGAAAGAGGAGAGAAATGGTAAAAAAAACATGAAGTTGGGTGGATATGGAGGTGGGAAGGGTAGGGAATGAGTAGAGGTCAGGGAAATAATGTGGTCAAAATATATTGTGTGAAAAAATTTTACAGAAAAATCAGGTGTTATTCTGATAGGACTGCCTTTAGAGAGGACCTTTTTGCCTTGCAGTTTTCAACACCCTTTCTTTAGTCTGTGCATGTCATTTTTGTATATATATTTTTCAGGTTTTTAAATTTTATTTATTTATTAAAAATTTCCACCTCCGCCCCACCTCCCATTTCCCTCCCACTCGACCCACTCCCTCTCCCCCTCCCTCTCCAGTCCTAAGAACAGTCAGGGTTCCCTGCCCCATGGGAAGTCCAAGGTCCTCCCTGCTCCATCCAGGTCTAGGAAGGTGAGCATCCAAACAAACCAGGCAAAGCCAGTGCATGCAGTAGGATCAAAAAATTGTCCTTGGCTTCTCAGTCAGCCCTCATTGACAGCCACATTCAGAGAGTCCGGTTTGATCACATGCTCTGTCAGTCCCAGTCCAGCTGGCCTTGGTGCGCTCCCATTAGATCAGTCCCACCAAGACAGGGTCTCACTGAGCATCCCTGGTTGGCCTAGCGCTCACTATGTAGATCAGGCTGCCTTTTAAGCTACAGAGATCTGTCTTCACCTCCAACTCACAGAGATCTACCTGCCTGTATTTCCAAAGTACTGAAATTCAATGTATATGCCACTATGCTTAGTGTTTTATCTACACTATAAGATGGATAGTTTATTTTTAGTTCTGTCTGATATTATGTAAATCTCTTTTACCTAGATAGACATCTTTTAATTTTGAGAAATTTTCTTTTATACTTTTATTAAAAATATTCTGTCCTCCTTTGCTTTGGTATCCTTCTCCATGTTATATGTCCAGGTCTTTTCATGCTATTCCATAGCTCTCTTCTGTTCTGTTTACACACACACACACACACAAACACACATACACACACACACATTACATTTGCTGAGTGGTTTGATTCCCTTACCTCATGTTCTAGCCAAGATGTTTCTGTTTTTTACATGATCCATACTGCTGGTAAGGCTTTCTTCTTAGTCTTTTAGGTTCTTTTATCTCTCTCTTTTTTTAAATAACCAGGAGAGTCCTGAGTTTTTCACTTGATGCAAGATATTCTTGGGTAATGTAGGTAGGCCTAACAGGGTAAGACAGGATCCCTAGCTTGCAGAGGGAAGCTGTGAAAGCTGGTCTCCTGAAGCAAAAATTCTTTGTCATAGTAGTTGACCCTGATTCAAGGTCCTAGGGCATGCTGCCTGGAGTTTAATTCTAATGTGGTTGAGATGGTAGCTATGTCTGTTTATAGATATCCTATACCAAATCAAAGGAAGTACCTTCTACTTTTAATGTTTTGGAAAAAATTGTTATAAAGGTATTTCTTTATCCCATCTCCACACCCTTTCTCTTTCTCATTAGAATACCAACAAGCATTAATAATAATAACTATAGTGTTTTATTATTTGTGTTTTAATAAAGCTTGCCTGAAGATCAGAGGGCAAAACAGCCCCACTAGTCAGCCCTACAAGCCGTGGAGTGGTGGCACACATCCTTTTTTATTTTACATTTTTAAAAAGTTTTAATTTTTTATTTTTAAAAATTAATTAATTTATTTAAAACCTGAACTTTTCACATTCTACAGATGAATTCCAGATCCCACTCTCCCCCCACTTTTTTTTTTGCTCCCTCCACCCTTCCCTCATCCATTCCCAGAGAGGGCAAAGCCCCTCATGGGAAGCCAGCAAAGTCCAACAATTTTGAGGCAGGACCAAGGCTCTCCCCACCATATCTAGGCTGAGTAAGGCATCCCTCAAAAGAGAACAGGCTCCAAAGAGTCAGCACAAGCAGTAGGGACAAATCCTTGTCTCACTATCAGCAGCCTCACTATCAGTCTTTTCCAGCCATACAACAGCCACCATATTCAGAGGGCCTTGGGCATCTGCCTCAATAGGTTGTTGAGAGAAGGTTCAATGAGGGAGGCAGATGTAGAGATCCACAGGGAACACTGTGCTGAGCTCCCGAAGTCCAGTCAAAGAGAAAGAAAGGCAATACTATGAGCAAAGGGGTCAAGACCATGATGGGGATACTCAATTAAAGAGCTTACCTGAGCTAATGGGAGCTCACTGACTCCATACAGCCTGACAGCGGGGGGGGGGGGGGGGGGGGGGGAGCAGCATAGGACTACATTAGGCCTCTGAATGAGGTAACTGTTATGGCAAGGCCAGTTCAGGAATCCTCTCCACAACTGTTTAGGGTCTTATCTGGGGTCATTCTTATAGATTCCTGGGAATGTCTCTAGGGCCAGGTTTCTTGCTAGTCCCATAATGGCTCCCTTAATCAAGACAGCTCTTTTATTGTTCTCCCTCTCTGCCCTTCCCCCATCCCGACCATGCTCTTCCTGTTTCCTCAAGTTCTCCTTCTTCCTCCCCTCCCCTTTCTTCTTCTCCACCCTCCCTTTCTTCCTCAACCCCATTAGGAGATCTTGTCAGTTTCTCCTTCCCAGGTTTCTCCTAGCGTTCTCCCTGCTACCTAGTTTCCCTGGGGTTGTGGACTATAGGCTCATTATCTTTTGCTTTACTTCTAATATCCACTTATGGGTGAATACATACTTTGCTTGTTTTTCTGGGTCTGGGTTACCTCACTCAGGATGTTTTGCTCTTGTTCCATCCATTTGCATGCAAATTTTAAGATGTCATTGATTTTTAACCACTGAGTAGTACTTCATTTTGTAACTTATGAATCATAATGCAATTATCTGATACATGAGATATCTGATATTTGACTTCCCAAAACTTTATGATTCACAGGTTGAGAATCACTAGAGGAAGGATGTCACTGGAGGTAGCCTTTGAGAATTTGAGGACTCGAACCATTTTGAGTTATCTAGTCTTTCTTTCATGCTGTTGTTCAAGATATAAGCTCTTAGTTTCTCCTACTTGTTACTATGCTTCCATTCTGTCAACACACTCTTATCATCTGGGACCATAATGTCAAGAATTTTTTTCTATAAGTTTCCTTCTTCACAATGTTTTATCATAGCAATAGAAAAGTAATGTATACACAAGTTAGCACAAGAGAATAGGCTACTGCTGTGACAGATCTGATTATGATAAGTTTTGGAGGAATGTGAAAGACTTTGGACCTTGAACTCTAGAAGTGGTTGAACACTGTAAGTGGAGCTTAATGGATCATCTTAGTAGGAAGCTGGAAGATATTATTGGTGAGATCTCTGTGGACCATGGAGGCCCAGCTTAAGTGGTTTTTAAAATGTAACAATATTAGCAGCTTGGCTAAAAGGTGTTCCTGTGATATTTTGGCAAAAATGTGCCTGCTTTCTGCCTATGTCCTAAGAACTTGCTTAAGACTAAATTTAAAAGTACTTTACTATTATTTTTTGGCAGAGGAGATTTCAGAACAATCTGACATTGATTTTGTCATATTATTACTAATAATTACTTCTTTAGAGGGCTACAACGAAAAAGAGAGTGTAGGGCAGAAGAAAAATAAAATTTACAGTTGAGAAAATAAAAGAACATTAAAATTCTTAATGTTACAGTCAATATTTGTTCTTGATGAGAGGTGGAAATTGTTAAGAATAGTACCATTAAGGAGAGGCCAGATCTGCATTGGAATAAAAGGACATGTGCCCTCAGGTCAAGAGTATACCCAGTTAACCTTACAACTTGTTAGAGAAGGCAGAAGACATTTTCTCATTCTGGAAGGCAACTGCAATCAAAAGCTGTTTCTAATATGGTTCACATGGTACATGTTCCAACCCAAGCCTGAAGCCAAACATGACAGTTTTGTCTTCATTGTGCTGCTTTTAGAGTCATAAAAGACAAGAGGTCTTGGACTATTCCTTCTTGTTTTCAGGGAGCCCCTCATTCCAGGTGATTCATGGCAGGGGAGTCCCTGCCTAAAGGCTTTGAATGGGTAGGAGTCTCTGAGAAGACATTATGTGAACACATGAAAGTAAAGCCTGTGTTGTGTTGCAGATGTCAGCGTTAGGAGATATCTGCTAAGGAGAGCTACTCACAGAGATTGGAACCAAACCAAGAGAGACATGTATATGGTAAGCAGAAAACCTGAAAAGGTAGAGCCATTTAAGCCTTTTCATATCAGACATGCAGTTATAAGATTTGGTATTTGCTTTGATGGGCTTTCATTTCACTTTAGTCCAGTGTTTTCTCACAACGTTCCCATTTCTCCCTTTTGGAATGTCGATGTATATTCTGTGTCATTATATATTAGGAGAATGTAATCTGATTTTTTTCATTTTACAAGGGGTTACAATTGAGAAATTGCCTCAAATCTCAGAAGAGAATTTGGACTAAAAACAGTGCTGACTGGACTGAAGTCTCACGATCCAAAGGAGGAGCAGAAGGAGAGTGAGCACGAGCAAGGAACTCAGGACGGCGAGGGGTGCACCCACACACTGAGGCAATGGGGATGATCTATCGGGAACTCACCAAGGCCAGCTGGCTGGGGACTGAAAAAGCATGGGACAAAACCGGTCTCGCTGAACATAATGGACAATGAGGACTACTGAGAACTGAAGAACAATGGCAATGGGTTCTTGATCCTATTGCATGTAATGGCTTTGTGGGAGCCCAAGTAGTTTGGATGCTCATCTTAATAGTCCTGGACGGAGGTGGGTGGTCCTTGGACCTCCCACAGGGCAGAGAAACCTGCTTGCTCTTTGGGCTGAGGAGGAAGGAAGACTTGATTGGGGGAGGGGGAGGGAATGGGAGGTGGTGGCGGGGAAGAGGCAGAAATCTTTAATAATTAAATTAATTAATTAATAAAAAAAATCAGCAAGAAAAAAAACAAAAAAACAAAAAAAAACAAAAAAAAAACAAAAAAAAACAAAAAAAAAAACAGTGCTGAAACTGAGAAAGAACATGAGGACTTTTGAAACTTGGGTAAATCCATTTCTCATGATAGCCACAATACTATGGAAGTCAGGGGGTGGAAAGCCATAATTTCAATGAGATTTCCTTCCTAATTTTATGCATTGATAGAGTTGGTAGCAGTATTTAGGAGATGTAGAAATTCCTTGTTAGAGTAAGTATGTCACGGAGACTAGGTTTTTCCTCTCTTGGCTTCTTGCTTGCACTTCAAGATGTAAACTCTCACAAACTTATTTTTTCAGTGGATGGGGAAAATTACAGAAATCCACAACTAATCAAAACACAGAGAATAACTAATTATGGGATAATCGATCCCAATTGCTTTACCTACAACACAATTTCCACATTTATTGCTCAGAGAATACTACAGAAGGCAGAGAAGAAAGACTGCAAATACAAAGGACCAGGACATCTTCTATGACATCATGTCTATTAGATATGACAGGGAAGCAGTGAAATCTCAACACTATAGGTGCCTAAATAAGACATGCACAATGACAACCCCTGTTTCCACAATAATGTATATGTATAACATTTCACAAGTCTTCACTCCTACATAAAGGGTGACAGGAAATTAATGACTGCCAAGGGAAGGAAAATCAATTTCCTCAAGGGATAAGACCTTTATTAAGTCTCTTACTCCTAAATGGTTATCCCTAAATATATATACGAACAATACTAAATTAACTCATACGTGTGTGTGTGTGTGTGTGTCTAGTTTAAGTTTCTTTTGCTGTGAAGAGATAGATATTGTGACCATGACAACTCTTATAAAGAAAAACATTTAATGATGTTTCTTACAGTTTCAGAGGTTTAGTTTATTACATTATGGTGGGCAGCATGGTGACTGAGAGTATGTATGGCAGTGTGCAGGCAGACATGGTTCTGACTACATCCTAATGAGAAGGCAAAAAAAGTGATCTGTCTCACTGGGTGTAGTGAGTAGGGAGGCTGCTCATTTATTCCCAGCCCCTCAGACCTGAAATACTCACTCAGAAACTGTATTATCTGCAATAGTGTTTGGACAATAGCTTAAGTGTATTTCTGGCTTACTCTTCTATCTTAAATTAACCTATTTCTATTATTTTATATTTACCATGAGGCTCGTGGCCTACTGGCAAGGTTCCAGATGGCAGCTTGAGTCTTTCCCCTCTGGATGCTCCATGGCATCTCTTTGACTCCACCTTCTTTCTCCCAGCATTCAGTTTAGTTTTCCCCACCTAGCTCTGTTCTGCCCTGCAAATAAAGCAGTTTCTTTATTCATTAACCAATAAAAGCAACACACATACAGAAGGACTTCCTATACAATTTCTCCTTTTCTGTTTAAGTAAAAAGGAAGGTTTTAATTTTAACATAGTAAAATTACATATAACAAAACAGTTACCAAGCAAGAATTATAATTGTAATATTTATATCGACTTTATCTTTTATCGTAACTAAGAAAGGCTATAATTATAACTATCTATTCTTCAACTCCATCAAAGACTTCAGAAGGATACATTAACTAAGCAAACAGGAAGTGCATTGTAAGCAACTTCCAAAATACTAGAATTGACAGAGACATCTCACTGCCTAGACAGTCACCCGAAGTTCTTCTGTAACATTGTAGACACCCATATTCAGCCTACAGGCCCATAGTGTCCAGCTGAGTTTTCCACAAAGCAGTAAACTTCAAAGACAGTTCTGCCTATATTGGCAGTTTGCCAGTCACTTTCTTCTGTGTCCTGGCAGATTCTTTCATGAAGCAGAAACCCCAAAGGACTATCTAACCTTTAGGATTTCAGCAGTCATTTTTCTGTAGGTCCTGCATGTCCAGTTCATACAGCATAACAACAGGCAGTCCAGGCAAGAGCAGGTTTTTTTTTTTTTTTTTTGCCTAAATGGCTAGCAAACTCCATAAGGAGCCTTTTCAATGCCCATCTTCCTCTTGAAGCAATTGGTGCTGCCAGGAGCAGATATATCTCACTGTCATGAAAAGTCCTAAATTCTTAAAACATTTTAAATGCCATATTTTGTAGTCTTTTAATGGTTTGAAAAATAACTATCCATCTGAAATATATATGTACATTTAGAAAATCTAACATGACTATAAGCTTGACTACTATAGATGATTATCTATTAACATATATTTCTTCATTATACATTACATTTTTAAATGAGCTGTACAATCACAATACCTTAATCAAGATCAGAAATACATATACACAGTATAACAAAATTGACCTTAAATTTGTATCAATAAACCAAGATCAATACCAATGCAAATCTCTATAGCATTTCCCCTTTTAAATGTAAATAAACATTTATAGACAATATTTGGACATATTTCTCTCCAAAATGCTTCCTACCTTTTATTGGGCAAAGTATTTTGGGGGATGTTCATGGTGACTTTTGGGGGGTCTTGATGAATCAAACCATGTTAGTCTAGAATAATCCACAAGTTCTTGTCTTCTGTGGAAACAAAAGTAGAACCTCTTTTCCAAAGCAACATATCCTTAGACGCAATTTTTGAAGTCACAAAACTTTTATGTTGGCTTAACAGTCCATACAATGAAATGTCTCTTGCTATATAGCTCTTTAACAGTCAAAAAATTCAACAAAAGCACAATAAGATACATAATTCAGATTCTTTGTGTATATTCCATTTTTATGTGGCTTATTTTTCTTAATCTATTACTTTTTCTACAAGTTCAATGTTTATCTTATTATCTTTATTCCTTTCACCTATGACTGTCTGTACTCTTTTATATTATATTTACTATCTGTACTCTTTTTCTTCTCTCTCCCACATTTTATAAATATACTGTATCTCACTGAGAGGTCTTTTATGTTTGAATCTGTCCTATTGTGTATCTGAAATCCTTTTCTGTCCAGGTGTACTTCTTAAAATGCAAAACAGCTTGGCTAGGATTAAGGCTGTTTTGTCTTTTGCCTCCTCCCAGTCCAACATGGGAGAGGTCTGTTTACTGCCTCTGAGAGCCATTCTCTCCACCCCAGATCCAGGGTCAGGTAGCAGTAGGTCTGTGTTGCCATTAAGCAACTTGTAGCACTCTGCTCAAAACCCCATTTAAATGCTCCATAGCTAGGCCTCCCGAAAGATTCAGAGTTTGTGCTAGCATCACAGCCTAGGAAGCTGCCATTTCAAAACCATGTTTTTTAATTTTATTTTATTTTATTTTTTCTGCTACTGTTGAATCAGGAACGCCTCTCTTAAAACAGCTGCAGCATAATGCCAGCAAAGTAGAGCCCATCCAAAAAATGGTGTGGCTAAACTTTGTTTTTTAGTGTCTAGAATTCCTATCCAAGCTCTCGTGTTTTGTGTGGATTTAGCTAGCACATGTTGGAGCACCAATTTGTAGTGAGGAGGGAGGCTGCTCGTTGATTCCTGGCTGCTCAGATCCAAATTGATCACTCAGAAACTATATTATTTGCAATACTGTTTGGCCAGTAGCTTAAGCATATTTCTGGCTTATTCTATCTTAAATTAACCCATTTCTATTATTTTATATTTTACCATGAGGCTCGTGGCCTACCAGCAAGGTTGCAACTGGCAGCTTGCATCTTTCCCCTCTGGTGGCTCCATGGCATATCCCTGCCTTTGCCTTCTTTCTCCCAGCATTCAGTTTAGTTCTCACCACGTAATTATGTTCTGCCCTGCTATAGGCTCAAAGCAGTTTCTTTATTCATTAACCAATAAAGGCAACATACATACAGAAGGACTTCCCACACTACCTGGTGTGGCTCAAGCATATCTGAGACCTCAAAATCTGTCTGCTTAGAGATGCACTTTCTCCATTGACACCATTTCTACTCCAACAAAGCCACACCTCTTAATAGTTCCACTCTGGGGGTTATTTTCTTTCAAACAACTACAGTGTGTGTTTTACAACTAATAGTTACAGAAGAGGTGTATTATTTCACTTTCTATTCCTGTGATAAAATAGCATGGCCAAATGCAACATTGGAAGGAAGGATTAATTTGACTTATATTTCTTTATTACCACCTATCATTGAGGAAAGCCAAGGTAGGAATTCAAGTAGGAAAGTAATCTCAATGCAGGAAATGAAGTAGAGGCATGGAGGAATGTTACTTAGTTGCTTGCTTCCATAGCATGCTCAGCCTGCTTTCTTACACAACCCCAAACCACCTATCAGGAGTAGTAACAACCACAGTTTGCTTGCCCCTCCTATATCAAGAAAATCCCCTTTCCAAGAAATTTGGAAGAAATTTTCAAGAAATTTGCTTATATGACAATCTAATGGAAACAAGTTCACAGCTGAGATTACTTCTTCTTAAATGACTCTAGTTTGTGACAAGATAATAAAAACTATCCAGCAGCACAAGAGGCCATGAATTTAAGATGTAGTTGAGGGGATTGTAGTAGTGAGAAGAAACAGATTAAATGATATAAACAAGGTATTTAAGGTGGTTTTGTTCAGAGAAACCGGAGGCTGACAAATCAGAATTGTAAACATTCTTTTGGTCTATTTAAAACTGAGAAACAATTATTTTTAGTGTTGAATTTACAAATGGAGGTTCTTTTTATACCTTATTTTTTATCATTTATAATTCTACCAGTAATGAAGTGAAAATAGAAAATGTCTTTAGTATATATGTCATACTGGAAAAGCTGAGAGTCTAGTAGTTCCTTAGTCTATGAGTTTGGATATCTCAAAAGTCACAATCTGGCACTGAAGGCATTGAAGATTCCTGAAGAGCTATTAGTATTCAATCTATAATGGAAGCCTAAAGAACTCCATTAACATATTTGCTAAGGAATGCCACCGCAATCAATGAACTTCCAACAAGAGAGAAGGCAAGCAGACAAAAAGCAAAAGCTTTTTTTCTGTGACCTCTTTGGCTGGGCTGCTACTAAAAGGTGCTGTGTACTGTCCACAGTTAGGGTAGGTATGCATGTTTTAAATAATCTGATCAGAAAATTCATTCATAGTACTGCCCAGTGGACTGCATTTTAGTTGATTTCAGATTCAGTCCAGTTGACAGTAAAGATTAGGTATCACAACATCTACAAAGCTTTTATTTAAACCTTAGGATTTATTACCTATGTGCTCTTTTTTTCTATCTCACTCTTTTTTTCTTTGCAATAATATCATGTTTCTAAAATATACCACATATTCAAATAAACAAACTGCTTCAGATCATGAAGTAGACATCTAAAGTGGGATTAGAAGTCATAGTAAGCTCACATTTTAAAAATAGAGCTGCATTATTGTTACACGTGCTCAGCATTGCTTCCATATGGTATCTGGTGATGCCATGCTGCTGGGCCAGCATGATTCGCCCAGCCCTAGTGTGGACACACAGCAGACACTTTCAGCTCCTGAATCATAGATTCATTAAGAGTTTATGGGGTCATAGCAAGCAGCCTGCTGCTAAGGTCCTTTGTTCATTATTGAGCAAAGCCAAGCAACCTGCTTTGTTGAATTATATTTCATCTCACTTAAATAAAATATTTTTGTTTATGTTACACACCAACCTCAGTTTTCCTGCTCCTCTCATCCAAGTCCCCCTGATTCCCATCTAGTCCCATCCCCTTCCAGTCATACTATGTCTCCAGAAAGGGGCAGGCCTCCCATGGGCTTGAGCAAAGCATAGTGTATCAGGTTGAGAAAGGACCAAGCTTCTCCCCTCTTAAGAAAGTTATTTTATTGACTGACTTTTATTATGCAGTTTATATGCTGTAAATTCTTGCTTGTGAGAGTTTTGTAGTGAAATTTTTTTTTTTTTGGATTTTCAAGACAGAAATTTTATTCTTTTAATTATTAATTTCAGAGAATGTATAAATTAATCCACATCCATTACACAATTCTCCTTTATAGCACTTACCAGTCTTGACCATAAATTACATATTTTTATATAATCTCATGTGCCTTTCTTTATTCTATTAACAGAAACCCCAATCATGGCTACTACAACTAATGTTGAATATAAGTTTACTTATGTAATACCTGTATAACCTGCCAGCTCTATTGAAACTTCAGACATGTCTACAAATTACTTTCTTATAACTTTCCTTTTGGTTTCTTGTATCTACAGTGTTTATTTGTTGTTCAATTTCCCATCTAAAATAGATATGATGAGTCTGCTCACAACATTTGGTTATATTTTAGAAGTACAAGGAAGAATGATTTCGATGGCAAGAATGGCTCAAATGAGTGCTTTGAAATTTTGTATGGAGTACTTAAAATTTAAATTTATTCCACTGGATGGGGACCTTCAACTAGTTTTCATGTAACTTTGAGTATTACTGTTGGCATTTATTCTAATGCTGATCTGAATGAATAGCTTGTTGGTGACTATGAGAAATACTGGAAGTAAAGAATATTATTAATGAAATTTAGGCATATTCTGAGGTTTGAATCCACATCAAATTCAATAAAGTTTTTATTGCTCTTGTTCTCTTAACATATTGATAACAAAATCTTGTATCTTAAGCAGGGTGGGAGAGGGAAGAGGGGGTTTGGGGGAGTGGGAGGGGATTGGGAGGAGGGAAAGAAGTGTTAATAATTGAATGGAAAAATAAAAATTAAAAAAAAAGAAATTGGAAGGAGACCTGTAGTTGTACTTTTTTTTTTTTTTTTTTTTTTTTTGGTTTTTCGAGACAGGGTTTCTCTGTGTAATGGTTCTAGCTATTCAGAAACTTACATTGTATAGTAAGTTAGCCAGGAACTCATGGAGATCCACCTGCCTTTGTCTCCTGAGTGCTGTGATTAAAGGCATGCACCACCACCACCACTGGGGTTAAAGACCTATTTTAATTATGTGTACGTGTGTGGGTATTTGCAAATGAATACACGTGACCCTAGAGGCTACAGGTGTTAGATCCCCTGGAGCTTGAGTTATAGGCAGTTGTAAGCCACCTGGTGCTGTGAATTAAATTCAGTTCCTTAAGAAAAGAACTATGTTCTCTTAACCACTGACCCATTTCTCCAGTGGTGTTGTCTACCTTATCAGGCTGTGGGGCACTTCACTGGATGAGAAAGTCTAGGACTAATAAAAAAAATAGATATGTATATTGGCAAAGGTGTCCCAGAAACACAAATATGTAAAGCCAAAGATGTGAATTTAATTTAGATAATGACAATAGAGATATGACAATTGGGCTTGAACTTGGACATAAAATAAAATTCATTGTCTCATATTTTTTTAAATGTTTAGATTTATGTTACTTTTACGTATGAATGTTTTGCCTGCATGTATGTATATGCACTACGGAATGTAATGACTACAGAATTCAGAAGAAGGTATCAAATTCCCTAGAAATCTAGTTATAGATGGTCTTGAGCCTTCATGTGGGTGCTGGGAAACAAATATGAGTCTACTATAAGATCAGCAAATGCTAGTAACCGTTGAGGCCTCTCTCCAGCATAATTTGCTTCATATTTTACTAAATCACAGTCAATGTTGAGATAAGGCTGCCTTTCAGCAGTGTGTTAGATGTAAGTCTATATGGTCTGAAATATTTTTAAAAGACTCTTGACTACACAGACTGGACTACATAGCCTGTGGTTGTCAGATACCTGAAAGTTATAGCATCTTAAAACTTTCTAAAGTTTCCATATTCCAAATGCTCAGCCTAAATTCCATACTATTAATTCTAGGAACATATCTCCATAAATGCTCCCCTATATGACTTAAACCTAATGGACAGTGTCTTTGACCACAAGTAGAAAATGTCCTTGATCTTGTCCTGGCTAAAAATCAGTAATAAAAGAAGTATTTGGGGTTCTGCTGCCTGATCTGTTTCCTAAATGATTTAGGATTATCTATTCATGGGGGAAGCATTATAACAACATTGAAGGCCTGTTAAGGGAAAGCTATTTCATCTTGTTCCAGATAATGAAATATCTGACCTAGTTGGAAGGGGACGCAGCCCCGCTGCTCTTATTACTACAGTTGAATACCTAGCTTTCCAGATGAGCAGGTAAATAACCCAGCTAAAGGACTAACCCTTAGGAATGTGGGACGGACCCTATGTAAGAAATCTCACATGAATCCATGCTGAAGAAAGAGGAAGAATAATTAACCTTTTAATAAGCTAATGTACTTTTCCTTTAAAAAAAATTCCACCCCACCCAACCACCAACTGCCATGAGGTCTGTTGTGTATACCAGTCTTTTTTGAGCTCTGTCTCAATAAATCCGAGATAACCTTTATTCTTATTAATGGTCTGAATCAAAAGAACAGTCTAGGAATGCCTTGCTAAATTTCAGTAAGGTAGGAGGAACACAGATAGGGATGTCTTCCAAATCGTTTTTGTCTTCCTCACTAGAACAGCCTCTGGAGAGTTTTCGTTGTAGCTACATTGTCTACTAATGAACCACCATAACGGAAAAGAGGCCTACTGCTTTGTTTATAAGACAGAAACATGTATTCTTTGGATTTCTTTCTTTTTTTTTTTTTTTTTTTTTGGATTTTTTGAGACAGGGTTTCTCTGTAGCTTTTGGTTCCTGTCCTGGAACTAGCTCTTGTAGACCAGGATGGACTTGAACTCACAGAGATCCGCCTGCTTCTGCCTCCCGAGTGCTGGGATTAAAGGCATGCACCACCACCGCCCGGCTCTTTGGATTTCTTTAGAGGTTATGAAGAAAGGGAGCCTACCAGACTATTCACTTTTACCAATGCGACACAAGACCAACACCTGTGACTTTATTTCTGTAGTTTGCTTGGTTAATCTTAGCCTGCCTGTTGAGTACCCCACATCCAAAAACCCTGCAGTATAAACACTGACCCTCAGGCATCATTGAAGTCAGCCAACTTCTTATATGAGTCAGGAAGGGTTACACCTCCATTGTGGGTTGAAATTCTAATATTGTCTTTAAATGTTTGCTTTGACCTCCTTTTCCTCCAAATTTACAATCTGTCAGTATATATTCCATTTCTCAGTTTAGATTGGATACAAGCATCATGAACAACCATGTTGAATTTTCCATTTAAAGAGAGTTATCTGGATTAAGAAAGCCTGTTTGTAATTTTCCATATATAACATGGATTTAAGTTTCCATAACTTAGAGAATATGGAAATCAGAAAACAATAACATCTAAAAGGACTTTGAAAAAGAGTGTATCAGAATGCTCTTTTTCCTTAGCCTGTCTATGTCACATTTATTGGAAACTAACATCAAAAACAAGAAGATCCAGGGTGTGCTGAGGAATAAACCAAAGTAGAAAACAAGTAAGGAACAAAGAAGTCTTGGAAGGGAATTGTTATCTCACCTAGAGAAAATGAGCCTGTAGAAACAGACAGAAACAGCAAGCATTAAGACCCCACAGAGTGCATTCCTTCAATCTCCTGCCTGAGCAGGCTGATTCTGCTCTCCTTCCTGTTGCATCAGATTTTCTAGCAACTGGCAGGTCATAATTGGGGTTTGATTGGCATCGGTGTCAATACTCAGCCCTGTTTTGCTGTAACTTAACAGGGGCTTCCCAGGTCTAACCATCTCAAAGTGTCAGCTTCATTTAGCAGTTGGCTAATGTTTGAGGCAAAGGCTTGGAAAACAAACTCTCCTTTTATAACCCAGTACATAAATCATGGAAAACAACGTGTCAAAATCCAATAAATCGACCTCCTTAAACTGACATAGGGAATGCATTGACCTCATCACATAGGAAAAGAACCCATGCTGGAGTTTTAACCAGCTTTCTTATTCCCATGAAGCCATTAGGTATCCGGGAACATGAAAAGCAAAAAGACAAAAATTATTTGAAGAAAATGATTGAGGTATGTAATTGGATATCTGTCACACAGAAAATTCTAGGGTTGCAGTGATCACCTGAAGTCTCAAGGCTACCAGGAAGAAAGTTTTAGGGAACTTCGACTTTGACCTATGATTGCCACCTTATTAAATACGTCACTTTAACAAGATGGTGGTGAAGTTACATGCTTGTGACCATTTTGATGACATTACTAGTCAAGCTGTGTGCAAAAGCACATGCTTAATTCCTGTTTGCAATGAGATGAGCTCCATAACAAAATGATTCTATCCCTAAACTGAGCAAGAGTAGCTGTGGTATCTGTGCACCTGAAAAATTAAATGTGCACAGTCATTATTTTTCTTTTAGAAAAGCACACTAGTTAGGTTAGCATTGTGGCATTGTTTTGTGGTAGGAGAAACTGTCTTGATAGGAACTCAAATCCCTTAAAAACCAATTTGTTGAACTTCTTTTATTTAAAATCTTAGAATACTTATTTGTGTGCTAATTTTACCAAGTTATAAAAGCAACTGCCTAGTGGTTGTTGGGTCTAAGGGTACCAATCATTACGGTGACAGATCTGTGGACCTAACCACGCCAAGCCTCTCTACTCTCTTTTCTTTCCCTAAATATTAGATAAATTCCCTCAGCTTTCCGAGGGAACATTGATAGTGTGGTAAAGAGAGAAACCCTGTGCCCAAGAAGAGAAGAAATAGCATTAACCCATGTCCATCATGTGGCCATTGGACAGAGACATGAAAAAGCAACCCAAGAAACAGGAGTTTCATGTGTGCTCCTTATCTTGTTATTATTCCCCAGGAGAATAAACTTGGAAAGAAGGAAAAGGGAGAGGATTTTCATCCTTCTCCCAGAAAGGCAAAGTTCCAGTTAAATAGTTTAGAGCTCCAAGGCAAGACAAAAGATAAATGAACTTACCTAATGTCCAGAAGTACAGTAAATTACTGTGTCTTTGGAGGAGTTTCTGGAATATCCCTTGTATGGTCATCAACGTGTTATGGGAAATTTCAAGGACTAACCATACACTACTAAGCAAATCAGATTTCCTTCTTGGGGTTTTAGTTGTTTTAATAAAACAATTCAAGAAAGATGGATTCAGATGGAAGCTCAATGAAAATTTTATAGAGTAGAAGACAGAAAAAAAACCAGGGAAAGCAAACTATAAATCTTTGTAGTTGCCTAGAGAAAGAGAACGAAGCAGTGAAGAATAAAATAGCCATGTCACTTGTATTATGCTGGTAGGAATGTCAGCTACATGATGGAAAAGCAACCATATGCTAGAAGGGGACTATTTGAGGAACAATAAAGAAGCCCAAAGTACCAAAAAAGGAAAGGATACTTAGGCTGCAAGCAGAACCTGTACTATCTTGAGTAAGATTACAGATCTTGAACTCCAAATTTACTTTTCTTTGTACCAGCCCCTAACTCCAGTGACATTTGCTGGGAACATGTAGGATACACTGACCAGCGAAGTAGGTAAACTAATTGCAGATCATACCATCTACCTCCTTTCTTCCAAATCCAGTCCCATTGTCTCATCCCCAGCTTGGTTACAGATTAGCTGTTGTAGACTCTCCTTATTCTCTGTACCCATTACCAGGGCCCTAAGCAAATTCTGTTAGAATACCCTATTTTCCTACCTCCTGTGAATCTCCCCCAGCAATCTCCATCTAGTCCATCCCCACTCTTAGATGTCTGCTCCTAATATCTAGAACAGATTCTACTGAGGACCCACAGTGGCCACACCTGGCAGGATTCCAAAAGAATTCCATACTAGGCAACAAACATCCATCATTCCCACCTTAGAAAGAGATGACAACAGAAATCAAGGTACAAAGCACCCACCCAATAAATACAAGACCAGATATCAACACCTAGAATTACAATCATTCTAAACCCAGACACCTAGATGCAATCTTGTATTATTGCAACACAGTAGTAGCCAGGACAATATGTCTCCATCACAACACAGCAGCTTTACTTGGTTGAGAAATGCAACATAGTTAAAGCACAAGCAAGGATTTTAAATGGCCTCTATGAATATGACAGAAAACCTTTAAGAATAAGTAAATAAATCCCATATAGAAATCTATGAAAGTAAAAACATGCAGTGGAAGGAAATGAATAAACCAGTTCAAGACTTTCAAGGATGACCCCAGCAAAGACTCCTAGCAATAGTGGATAGGTAGTCTGAACTGACCACCTTCTTTAATCAGATTGGTGACAACCCTAATTGTCATCAGAGAGCAAGAGCCTCATCTTGTAATTGATGGAAACATATGCAGAGATTCACATCCAAGCACTGGACTGAGGTCCAAGAATCCTGTTGAAGAGAGGGAAGAAGGATTGTACAAATATATGTGGGGAGATCAAGGTCATCACAAGGGAACCCACAGAAATAACCTACCTGGGCTCATAGGAGCTCCCAGTGTAATGGAAAAATAAAATTTGCTGCAGGATCCCCAGTGGCAGCAGGCAGCAGAAATGCTGTAGGTCCCCGAGTGGTGGTAGCAGGCCATGTGGTGGTAGGCAGTGGGCCCTGAGAGCAGCCAGTCCCAAGTAGAGATGGCTGCTGGTCCCCGAGTGGCGGCTGGTCCCAGGAAGGGAGACACATGGCAGGTGGGCAAGACACAGAGATATGGATAGGCATGGCATGCAGAGTGAGATTGAATATTTATTCAGAGGGTTTTGGAGGGGAAGTGAGAAGGGGATAAGAGGAGAGAGAGAGAGAGAGAGAGAGAGAGAGAGAGAGAGAGAGAAGAGAGAGAGAGGGGAGAGACAGAAGGAGAAGAGGAGAAGTGGAGAGAGACAGAAACTACCTCTCTGAGAGGAAGATGTAAAAGAGAGAGACTCAGGCTGGAAGCTGAAGATCAGCTTGCCTCAGCAGATGGGGAAGGGAGTGGGCATGGCTTGTCTCTTAAAAAGACAGACCATTACATTCCCATCTCTTTTTTATAATAAAAAGGCAGGAGGTTAGACACCACAGGTTAAAGGAATTGGGGCAGTGGATTCTTAAGACTTCTTCCAGCTTATTTGTGGAGGGAACCTGAGAAGGCTGGGTGCTGGTCACATCCTGGAATAGCTGGTCTCTTTGTTCCTGTCCAGTGTTTGTAGTATGGAAATATCTGGTGTCTCTTACATCTGTTTAAGGTCCTGGCAGAACAGAGGACAAAGTTAAATCAAAAAAAATTAGGACCAGGGAATTGAGGGGGATGTATCTGACCTGTTTAAGGTGGATCCTTCAATTTGGCTCCCTGGAACTCACAAAATTCTTTGGGTTTGTGTAAACAGAAGTTTTATACATATGCATTGTATAAACAGTAGCATATTTATGTCAGAATGACTGTGACAGATATTTTTGAAAAATAAATAGTATTTTTAAGAATATGGAAGGCAGCATGGAAGAGAAATTTGATCTGAAATTTATTTGGTGAGGTTATCCTTTTAAACTGACAAAAACCCTCTGCTATCAAACTGCATCAGAGATCTTTGAGAAGGACAAAATTTTACTTGATCATCACACCCAGACTGACAGCTAAGGAGCCCACATGGGACTAACTTCGGCCCTTTACATATGTGTGACAGGTGTATAATTTGGGCTATTTTTGGAACTCCTGTAAGTGGGAGCAGGGACTGTTGCTGACACTTTAACAGACTTTTGGAAACCTACTCCTCATACCAAACCTTAAAAACAGGGGAGGAGCTTAATCCTACCTCAAATTGATATGCCATGCTTTGTTGACACCTATGGGAGGTCTGTCCCTTTCTTAACTGAATCAAGAAGAAGTAGATTTGAGGGGAAGGGCAGAGGGAAAGTTGGGGAAGGGAATGAGAGGAGAGGAGACAGGGAAAACTGGGATGAAGATGTAATACAAATGAAAAAATTCAATTAATAAAAAATAAAAAAGTGGAATAAATAAAGAAATTAGGGAATAGGTGTCAGGGGCCAGCTTCGACAAAAATACCTTTCTCCGGAGTGGAGGTGTGGGAATTTAGAACTATAGTAAAGAATATGAAGACATGAATGAAAATAATAAAACACAGAAAAATGTAGGATAGTATTGGGAGAGAATTTTTCAGTGAGTACTGAAAATTTGCCCGTGTTTTTATTTATTTATTTATTTATTTATTTATTTATTTATTTATTTATTTATTATGTATACAATATTCTGTCTATGTGTATGCCTGCAGGCCAGAAGAAGGCACCAGACCCCATTACAGATGGTTGTAAGCCACCATGTGGTTGCTGGGAATTGAACTCAGGACCTTTGGAAGAGCAGGCAATGCTCTTAATTTCCAACTGGTTAATATATCTCTGGCCCCAAATGGTAGGAGTAAAACAAAAGACTGTATTAACATACAAATTGAAAGTCGCAGGGTACATTCATTGCTCATGCCCGACTCATGCCCTAGACCAAACACTCTGTAGGTAAACCACTCCCTGGGTGGAATCTCAAGTTATTTCCATAAATGTAACCAGGACTTAGTTGGATCCTTACTTAGACTTTTGTTTTAGGTAGGAAGCAACTACTTCCCTATTTCAGTAACATGAGATCTGGCAACTAGCCACACCTGCGGACAATAGCAGTTAGAAAGAAGAACTCTGATTTACAACTAGGTGGGAACTTTGTTTGAATTAGAAGCACAATAACCTTGAATGAACTGAAAACGAGTCCCAAACTCTCTGACTTTTGGCCTCTTTGGACTTTCACAAATAGGGAAATCTGGAAATAGTTTAGGAACTCTAACTGGAAACTCAGAGGCAAGCTTCACAAATAGAATACAAGAGATGAAAGAAAGAATCTCAGGCATTAAAGAAAGAACAGAAGAAAATGATACCTCTGTCAAAGAAAGTATGGAATCTAAAAGTGGGAGGCCCCCAAACTTCCAGGAAATCTATGATACCATGAAAAGAGCAAAATCTAAGGATAATAGGTCTAGGAAGAAAAGAAACCCAAGTCAAAGACACAGAAAATACTTTCAATAGAACCTTAAAGGAAAAAGAAAACCTAGCATAAGAAAATTGTTGCCAATGTGGTACAAGAAGCACACAGATCACCAAACAGACTACACCAGAGAAGAAAGTACCCTGGCACATAATTACCAAAACACTAAATGTACAGAACAAGGAAAGAATATTAAAAACTGCAATGAAGAAAAACCAAGTAACATACAAAGACAGATATATTAAATTAACACCTGCCCTCTCAATGGAGCTGCTAAAAGCTAGCCAGATGCCAACCAAGACTATTAAACTCAGTAAAACTTTTTATCAAAATAGTTAGAAAAAGACATTCCAAGTTAAAAAACAATTTAAGCAGTATCTTTCTCCAAGTCCACAGACACAGAACATACTAGAAGTAAAACTTCAACTTGAAGAGGTTAACCACAACCAAGAGCACAGAGGACACAGGGAATAAATGAGCCTAGGCCAACAAATAAAAAAAGAGAAAATCTCTCTCTCTCTCTCTCTCTCTCTCTCTCTCTCTCTCTCTCTCTCTCACACACACACACACACACCCACACACACACACTATAATACGAAAATAATAAGAATGGATAATCACTGCTCACTGATATCTCTTCCAGGCATCAATGGTCTCAATTTGCCCACACACCAATAAAAGACATAGTCTAACAGTATGGATGGTAAGAAACAAGATCCACCCTTCTACTTTAACCAAAAAAACCTACCTTAACATCAAGGTCAGGGTAAAAGTTTGCAAAAATATTCCAAGCAAATGGACCTAAGAAGCACAATTGTATAGCCATTTTAATATCTGACAAAATAGACTTCAAACAAAAACTAATAAAAAAGAGAAAAGAAACCACATTCATTGCATAACCTTCCAAGAAAAAATCCACCAAATGGACATTGCAATTCTTAACATCTGTGCCCGAAATAAAAGGGCACCCAAGTTCATAAAACTCATTCCTAAAGCTTAAATCCTATATTAACCTTCACACTAATAATAGATTACTTATATATTCTACTGTTTCCATTATACAGGTCATCCAGACAAAAATAAACAGAGAAGTGCTGGAGTTAAGTGGCATCATAAACCAAATGGACTTAAAAGATATGTAGGGGATATTTCTCCCAAACACAAAAGAGTAGATCATCTTTTCATCACTACATGGAACTGGAACTTTCTCCAAACTAGAGTACATACTCAAACACAAAGCAAATCACAAACAGATACAAGAAAATTGAAACAACACCCTGCATCCCATCTGACCAGTACAGATTAAAACTGGATGTCAACAACAGCAGAAACAACAGAGATCTTCTAAGCAAATGTAGTGGCACTTCATTGTACTTTAATAGATAAAACTTGCATGAAGATCAGAAAAGTAAAACAGTCACACTAACCAGCTTTATAGACCAGGCAGTGGTAACACACACACATTTAATCCCAGTAGCCACACTAGTTGCCATAGAAACTGGATGGTGCCTACCTTTAATCCCAGTGGTGCATGCCTTTAATCACAGTCGTAGAGAGGATTATAAAATGGGAGGAAGCAACTGTCAGACCCATTCTCATTCTGAAGCGAGGATCGCCATTTCGGACTGAGGTCGAGGTAAGAGCCACTGGCTGGCTGCTTTGCTTTTTTAAAATTTATTAGATTTATTTTTTAAATAGCAATCCAAATTCCCCATTCCCTCCACATACCCTCCCAACCTACCACCATCTAATCCTAATAGAGGGAGAGGCACATTGCTTTGGGGAAGGTCCAAGGCCCTGACTACTATATCTAGGCTGAGCAAGGTATATATCCAAAGAGAATAGGATCCCCAAAAGCCAGTACATGCAGTAGGATAAATCCTGGTGCCACTGCCAGTGGCCCCTCAGTCTGCCCCAGCCATACAACTGTCAACCACATTCAGAGGAACTAGTTGGGTCCTATGCTTGTTCCTTCCCAGTCCAGCTGGAGTTGGTGAGCTCCCATTAGCACAGTTAAACTGCTTCAGTGGGTGAACCCTTCGTGGTCTTGACCTCTTTACTCATATTCTCATTCTTTCCACTCTTCAACTGGACCTTGAAAGCTCAGTCCAGTGCTCAGATGTGGATCTCTGCCTCTGTTTCCGTCTATTATTGTATGAAGGTTCTATGGTGATATTTAAGATAATCATCAGTCTGACTACAGGGCAAATAATGATCGGGCCCCCCTCTCCTCTATTGCTTAGGGTCTTAGCTGGGACCATCCTTGTAGATTCCTGGGAATTTCTCTAGAGACATGTTTCTGTTAAACCCATAATGACTTCCTTAATCAAGATACCTCTTTCCTTGCACTCATCTCTGTCCTTCCTCCATCTTAACTATCCCATTCCCTCAAGATCTCCTCAACTCTTCCCTGATCCCCTCCTCTTCCCCCTCCACCCTTGCTTTGCCCCCAAACCCCATGCTATGAATTTTGTCAGGCAATCTTGTCTATTTCTAATTTCCAGGAGGGTCTATATATAATTTTCTTTGGGTTCACGTTATTACTTAGCTTCTCTAGGATCATGCACTATAGGCTCAATGTCCTTTGTTTATAGTAGGTATCCACTTATGAGTGAGTACATACCATATTCATCTTTTTGGGTCTGGGTTACCTCGTTCAGGATAGTGTTTTCTAATTCCATCTATTTGCATACAAAATACAAGATCTCTCTCTTTTTTTTTAACCGTTGAGTAGTACTCTAATTTGTAAATGTGCCCTATTTTCTTTAACCATTATTCAGTTGTTTCGAGGTTCTGGCTATTACAAATAATGCTGCTACGAACATAGCTGAACAATTGTCTTTATAGTATGATTGAGTTTTTGGGTACATGCCCAAAAGTGGTATTGCTGGAGTCTGAGGTAGGTTGATTCCCAATTTTCTGAGAATCCACCATACTGATTTCCAAAGTGGTTGTACAAGTTTACATTCCCACCAGCAACAGATAAGTGTTCCTCTTCCTCCATATCTTCTCTCGCATAAGTTACCTTTAGTGTTTTTGATCTTAACCATTCTTACAGGTGTAAGATGGTATCTCAGAGTTGTTTTGATTTGCATTTCCCTCATGGTAAGGATGTTGAACATTTCCTTAAGTATCTTGTGGCCATTTGAGATTCTTTTGATAAGAATTCTGTTTAGTTCAGTACCTCATTTTTCAATTGGGTTACTTAGAATTTTAATGTCTAATTTCTTGAGTTCCCTTATATATTTTTGAGATCAATCTGTTGTCTGATGTGGGGTTTGTAAAGATCTTTTCCCATTCAGTAGGCTGCCTTTTTATCTTATCGAGTGTGTCCTTTGCGTTACAGAAGCTTCTCTGTTTCAGGAGGTCCCATTTATTTATTGTTGCTCTCAGTGTCTATGCTACTGGTGTTATATTTAGGAAGTGGTCTCCTGTGCCCATGCATTGCAGTCTACTTCCCACTTACTCTTCTTTCAGGTTCAGTGTGGTCGTATTTATACTGAGGTCTTTAATCCATTTGGACTTGAGATTTGTGCATGATGATAGATATGGATCTATTTTCATTTTTCTACATGTTGACATCCAGTTATGCCAGCACCATTTGTTGAAGATGCTTTCTTTTTTCCATTGTATAATTTTAGCTTCTTTGTCAAAAACTAAGTATTCATAGATGTGTGGATTAATATCCAGGTCTTCAATTAGCTACAGAGAAACCCTGTCTCGAAACCCCCCCCCCAAAAAAAAAATTAACTCATAAAGTCAGAAACTCTCCTTTGTTCAAATGACAAACAGGCTTAGGAAGAAACTAGAGAAAAAACACCTTTCATAATATTGCACCAAAATGTCTTGTCATAAGTCTAACCCAGCACATAAAAGGCTTGTATGATGAAAACATTAAGCTATTAAAGAAAGAAACTGAAAAGAGTTATAAGAAACTAGGAAGATCTTCTCCCAGTCAGTGGGTTGCCTTTTTGTCTTAGTGACAGTGTCCTTTGCTTTACAGAAGCTACTCAGTTTCAGGAGGTCCCATTTATTCAATGTTGCCCTTAATGTCTGTGCTGCTGGGGATAAACGTAGGAAGTGATCTCCTGTACCCATATGTTGTAGAGTACTTCCAATTTTTTCTTCTATCAGGTTCAGTGTGTTCAGACTAATATTGAGGTCTTTAATCCATTTGGACTTGAGTTTTGTGCATGGTGATAGATATGGATCTATTTTCATTCTTCTACACGTTGACAACCAGTTCTGCCAGCACCATTTGTTGAAGATGCTCTCTTTTTTCCATTGAATACTTTTAGCTCCTTTATCAAAAATTAGGTGTTCATAAGTTTGTGGGTTAAAATCAGGGTCTTCTACTCGGTTCCATTGGTCGACTTCTCTGTTTTTATGCCAATACCAAACTGTTTTCAATACTGAGGCTCTGTAATAGAGTTTGAGGTCAGGGATGGTAATGCCTCCAGACGATCCTTTATTATATAAGATTGTTTTGGCTATCCTGGGTTTTTTGTTTCTCCATATAAAGTTGATTATTGTCCTCTCAAGATCTGTAAAGAATTTTGATGGGATTTTAATGGGGATTGCATTGAATCTATAAATTGCCCTTGGTAGAATTGCCATTTTTACTATGTTGATCCTCCCAATCCAGGAGCAAGGGAGATCCTTCCATTTTCTGGTATCCTCTTCAATTTCTTTCTTCAATGCCTTAAAGTTCTTGTCAAATAGATCTTTCACTTCCTTGGTTAGAGTTACCCCAAGATATTTTATGCTGTTTGTGGCTATCGTGAAAGGTGATGATTCTCTTATTTCTCTCTCTGCTTCCATATCCTTTGTGTATAAGAGGGCGACTGATTTTTTGGAGTTGATCTTGTATCCTGCCACATTACTAAAGGCGTTTATCAGCTGTAGGAGTTCTTTGGAGGAGTTTTTGGGGTCGCTCATGTACACTATCATATCATCTGCAAATAATGCTTGAGGGGTTCGCAGGTGTCCAGGAATATGTCCCCAGCTGGTACCTTGGGCAACTAAGGAGAGGGAACCTGAAATGACCCTATCCTATACTGATGAATATCTTGCATATCACCTTAGAACCTTCATCTGGCGATGGATCGAGGTAGAGACAGAGTCTCAATTTGGAGCAACGGTCTGAGCTCTTAAGGTCCAAATGAGGAGCAGAAGGAGGGAGAACATGAGCAAAAAATCAGGACCACGAGGGATGCACCCACCCACTGTGACAGTGGAACTGATTTATTGGGAGCCCACCAAGGCCAGCTGGTCTGGGACTGAATAAGCATGGGTTGATTCCGGACTCTCTGAGCATGGCGGTCAATGAAGACTGATGAGAAGCCAAGGACAATGGCACTAGGTTTCAATCCTAATACATGAACTGGCTTTGTGGGAGCTTAGCCTGTTTGGACGCTCACCTTTCTGGACGTAGATAGAAGGACCTTGGGCTTCCCGCAGGGCAGGGAATTTGGACTGCTCTTCAGTAACGAGAGGGAGGGGGAATGGAGTGGGGGGAGGAGAAGAGGAGTGGGGATAGGGGAAGGGAAGTGGGGGGAGGGCAATATTTGGGAGGAGGGGAGGGAAATGGGAAATGGGGAGCAGGTGGAAATTTTAATTAAAAAAGAATAAAAATAAATAAATAAGTAAAAAAAAAAGAGATCTGATCATGGAAATGATAAAAGGAGGTAGATAAATATGGAAGGAGGAAAGAAGGCAAAATAGCAGTAAAGATATCTGAAAATTCATAAGGAATCGTGCTATTACCTACCTAAAATAAAAGCCTATAATGCAAAAAAAAAAAAAAAAAAAAAAAAAGAAACTAGGAAGATCTCCCATACTCATGCAGGATTTATGTTGAGGTCTTTGACCCACTTGAAATTGAGTTTTGTACAGAGCAGTAGATATGGATTTATTTGCATTCTTCTACATGCTGTCATCCAGTTACTCCAGCACCATTTGTTAAAGATGCTTTCTTTTTTCCTCTGGGTATTTTTGGCTTCTTCATCAAAAATCAGGTACATAGTTTAGCTCTACTATAGGTATAGTAATAAAAACAGGTGATACCTCCAGACGTTTTGTTGTTATATAGGATTGTTTTAGTGATCCTGTTTTTTTTTTTCTGTATGAAATTGAGTATTGTTCTTTCAAGGTTTGTGAAGTATTTTGTTGGGATTTTGATGGGGATTCCAATGAATCTGTAGATTGCTATTGGTAAGGTTGCCATTTTTACTATGTTAATCCTACGTATTCATGAGCTTGGAAGATCTCTCCATTTTCTGACATATTATAATAGCCACAAATAATATAAAATATCTTGGGGTAACTCTAATCAAACAAGTGAAAGATCTATATGACATGGACTTTAAATCATTAAAGAAAGAAATTAAAGAAGACCCCAAAATTTCTGCTAGGGAAATCTTACAATTGATAAACACCTTCAGTAATGTGACTGGGAACAAGATTAACTAAAAAAATCAGTAGCCCTCCTATATGCAAATGATAAATGGGCTGAGAAAGAAATCAGATGTATAATATCATATCACCTACAAAACGTGAAAGTTTAGCTTCTTCCCTTTCAATTGTATCCCTTTGATTTCCTTTTGTTGACTTATTGCTCTAGCTAGAACTCCAAGAACTATATTGAATAGATATGGAGGAAGTGGATAGCCTCATCTTCTTAGTGAATTTGCTTTGCATTTCTCTCCATTTAATTTAATGTTGGCTGTAGGCTTGCTGTATATTGCCTTTATTACATTTAGGCATTTTCTATTTTTTTTTTATTTCAATGGTTCAGAAAATATATACACACATATATACACATAAATTCATGATATATATATATATATTAAGACACAAAGAAAAAATAAAACATTAAAATTGGGAATCGATGTACAATGTGGAAAAGTTCATTGTATTGCCTCACCATCTTTCTATAGCTTTAGGATTTTAAGCATAAGGACACACAGTTCAGCAATCACACAAAGCTAACCTACACTGCCCACAAGTAGAACCACTGGCAGCAAAGTGAGAATTCAGAGCAATGTAATAGCTTACATGGAAGAGCATTACCGGAGCTTCTGACACAGAGAGTATCTCCATCGAGTATGAAGATTAGTTTCCTTTCCAGTTATTAATTATATAGTCCACACATTTTTTTCTGAGTATGTATTTACAAACTGGAAAAGGTAAAAACAGTGGGATGGCATGTATAAAAATATTTTCAAAGGAAAATCACTATAGCTGATTTTATTTTATTTTATTTTTTATTATTTATTTATTTTTATTCTTTTTTAATTAAAATTTCCACCTGTCCCCGTTCCCCATTTCCCTCCCCCTCCTCCCACATATTGCCCCTCACCCCACTCCCCTCCTCCTATCCCCACTCCTCTTCTCCTCCCCCCACTCCATTCCCCCTCCCTCTCAATACTGAAGAGCAGTCCAAATTCCCTGCCCTGCGGGAAGACCAAGGCCCTCCCACTTCTATCTAGGTCCAGGAAGGTGAGCATCCAAACAGGCTAAGCTCCCACAAAGCCAGTTCATGTATTAGGATCGAAACCTAGTGCCGTTGTCCTTGGCTTCTCATCAGCCTTCATTGTCTGCCATGTTCAGAGAGTCCGGTTTCAACCCATGCTTATTCAGTCCCAGTTCAGCTGGCCTTGGTGGGCTCCCAATAAATCAGTTCCACTGTCACAGTGGGTGGGTGCACCCCTCGTGGTCCTGACTTCCTTGCTCATGTTCTCCCTCCTTCTGCTCCTCATTTGGACCTTAAGAGCTCAGACCGTTGCTCCAAATTGAGTCTCTGTCTCTATCTCGATCCATCGCCAGATAAAGGTTCTAAGGTGATATGTAAGATATTCATCAGTTTGAGATACCATCTTACACCTGTCAGAATGGCTAAAATCAAAAACACCAATGATAGCCTTTGCTGGAGAGGTTGTGGAGTAAGGGGCACACTCATCCATTGCTGGTGGGAATGCAAACTTGTGCAACCACTTTGGAAATCAGTGTGGCGATTTCTCAGGAAATTTGGGATCAACCTACCCCAAGATCCAGTAATACAACTCTTGGGAATATACCCAAGAGATGCCCTATCATGTGACAAAAGTGTCTGTTCAACTATGTTCATAGCAGCATTGTTTGTAATAGCCAAAACCTGGAAACAACCTAGATGCTCTCCAATGGAGGAATGGATGAAGAAAGTGTGGAATATATACATATTAGAGTACTACTCAGCCGTAAAAAACAATGACGTCTCGAATTTTGCATGCAAATAGATGGAAATAGAAAACACTATCCTGAGTGAGGTATACCAGACCCAAAAAGAGGAACATGGGATGTACTCACTCATAATTGGTTTCTAGCCATAAATAAAGGACATTGAGCATATAATTTGTGATCCTAGAGAAGCTAAATAAGAAAGTGAACCCAAAGAAAATCGTATAGTCATCCGCCTGGATAGGGGAAGTAGACAAGATTGCCGGACAAAAACTGGGAACTTGTGGGTGAGGTGGCATGGGGCTAAGGGGAAATGGGGTGAGAAACGTGAGAAGGGGAGGATGGGAGGAGCTTGGGGGATTGGGATGGTTGGGATATAGGAAGGGTGGATACGGGAGCAGCGAAGTATATATCCTAACTAAGGGAGCCATTTTAGGGTTGGCAAGAGACTTGACTCTAGAGGGGCTCGCAGGTGTCCAGGAAGATGTCCCCATCTGGTACCTTGGGCAACTGAGGAGAGGGAACCTGAAATTACACCTGATTTTATATGTGTGTTTGTGTATAAAAATAAATGGTTTTGCTTTGTAAGATATAAGGGGGCTTTTGCTAAGGAAGTTACGCATGTGAGGTCAGGTTACAAAAATGTACTCTCTATGAGTTAATCATCTTAATTTTCCATGAGATAGTTCTGTACAATCAGCAGTTCTCAACACTGGATAGTTTGACACTAGATAACATGCTTTTCTAAACAATTTCCATAGATTGTACAACAGGCCACAGGAAGTTTCCATACATATTCTGTATATGCAGCTCAAGTTTTATTGTGAAAACCTGAAAGTTTCTGTTATTCAAATGTTATAAATAATTTATATTGCTCATGTGTCAGCTCTGCCTATTTTGTACAGCCTTTTTCTGATTCCCATATTGGATGTCTCTGTGTCTGCCAAGCCCTCTGCAGCTGACATGGTGCTGTCAGGTCACCTAAGAGTCCTCATCCTCCTCGTCACTGTCTTCCTTCCCTTTGCAACTTTGTTTACAGTTAGAACCTTGATTTTCAGTATTTGCTAAATTTTCTGGTTCTTTATTAATCGGAATAGCAATGTCTTCTTTCTTACATTTTGCGCAAACTTCAAGTTCACAGGCACATGGTCTACATCTTATGTGGTAAGAGTCCTTTCTTGTCTTCTGTAAACATTTGACACACTTCTTAGGCTTTGACAGAGATTTGTATTTGCTGTATTTTACACACCACTTGAGAACTTCTTTGCAGCACAGACATACTCCATCATGAAGTTTTGCATTAATTTTCTTGGTCTGAACACTCTTATCGAACTTGTCATTTTTGAAGGTGAATGTATTCTGGTGCTTTAAGAGACCTGGAGTGAGCCACGTTGCCTTTCTGGGAACTCATCACCAAATCACATGCACCTTCAGCCGGTGCAGACTTTAGTTACACAGAAGAGGCACATTTAGTTATTTTCTTGATTCCCTGTCCTCTCCAGAACTTTTATCATGAAGACATGTCAGATTTTAACAAAAGTTTTTTCCGCCTCTAATGAGATGACCATGTGTTTTTTTTTTCTTTCAGTTTGTTTATATGGTAGATTACATTGATAAATTTTCTTATGTTGAACCATCCCTGCATCCCTGGGATGAAGCCTACTTGATCATGGTAGATGCTTTTTATTTTTTGATGTGTTCTTGGATTCAGTTTGCCAGTATTTTGTTGGGTATTTTTGCATCAATGTTCATGAGGGAGATTGGTATGTAATTCTCTTTGTTGAATATTTGTTTTGGGTATCAGGGTAACTGTGGACCCATAGAATGATTTTGGCATCATTTCTTCTGTTTCATTTGTGGGGAACAATTTGAGAAGTATTGATATTAGCTCTTCTTGGAAAATCTGATAGAATTCTGCACTGAACCCATCTGGCCCAGTAAAATTAGTTTTTATTTGGGGGAACTTTAATGACTGTTTCTATTTCCTTAGGGTTTATGGGTCTGTTTAAATTGTTTATCTGCTCCTGGTTTAATTTTGATATGTGGTACCTAACAAGAAATTTGTCAATTTCCTTTAGATTTTCCACTTTTCTGGAGTACAGGTGTTTAAAGCATGACCTAATGGTTCTCTAGATTTCCTCAGAGTAAATTATTATGTCCCCCTTTTTGTTTCTGATTTTGTTAATTTGGGTAGTCTTTCTCTGCCTTTTGGTTAGTTTGGATAAGAATTTTTCTATCTTGCTAATTTTCTCAAAGAGCCAACTCCTTGTTTCACGACTCTTTGTATTGTTTTCTCGGTTTCAATTTTATTGATTTCAGCCCTGAGTTGATTATTTCCTGCCATGTAATCCTCCTGAGTGAGTTGGTTTATTTTTGTTCTAGAGTTTTCTGGTTGGGCTGTTAAGTCACTTTTGTGAGATTTCCCCCGGTTCTTTATGTAGGCACTTAATGCTATGAACTTTCCTTTTAGCACTGTTTCCATTGTGTCCTATAAGTTTGGTATGCTTTGGAGTTTCCTGCCATTTCACTAAGGCTACCAACCCAGAGCAGTGAGTTCTTGACTAGAGGGCAGGCCTCAAGGTCCCCGCCAGGGAAAGCGGGCCCCTGCTGCTGGGGCTGCAGTCTCTGCTGTGATCTGCTGGACCTGCTCTGCCTGCGCCCTACTTCCATTAGTCCCTGGCTCATTGGGGCATCCAGGAGTTCCTGTGTAGGTGCCGAGAAGTTTCATCGGGAAGGGTGAGTGTGTGCTATCCTGGGGCGGACTGTCCTGGCAGAGAGCACAAACACCCCTCCCCCAGCTCCTGCTGCAGGGCTTGCTCTCCTACACACCCGCCCCCACCCCCACCCCCAAACCTGCCTTGTCTGCAAGGTCCTTAGCTGTGGAACAGTTTCCTGCCATTTCACTAAGGCTACCAACCCAGAGCAGTGAGTCCCTGACCAGAGGGCAGGCCTCAAGGTCCCCGCCAGGGAAAGCGGGCCCCTGCTGCTGGGGCTGCAGTCTCTGCTGTGATCTGCTGGACCTGCTCTGCCTGCGCCCTACTTCCATTAGTCCCTGGCTCATTGGGGCATCCAGGAGTTCCTGTGTAGGTGCCAAGAAGTTTCATCGGGACGGGTGAGTGTGTGCTATCCTGGGGCGGACGGTCCCGGTAGAGAGCACAAAAGCCCCTACACTAAGGCTACCCAACCAGAGCAGCGGGCAGGCCTCAGCAACCCCCGAAAGGGAGCGCAGGCACCTCCAGCTTGTACTGCAGTGTCGCCTGTGTTCTACTGGACCCCGCCCGACCCCTTGCATTCGGCCTTCTTTACGCGGGTCATTGGAATACCACGCATCCATGTTTTGGTGTTGAGGAGTTCACCTGGAAGGGAACGGTTCCTGCCCATACACTGAGGAGATACACCTAGAGAGTTAGTCACAGCAAAGACTGGTCCAAGACATCAGGCCTCTCCTGGCTCCATTTGAAGGAAAAGATGGGCAGGCGCCAATGCAAGAATTCCCCCAACAACTTGAAAGGCAACGTGACATCACCAGGATCCAGGAATCCCGAAATGAGAAGTCTAAACCCTAATACAGAAGAATTAGAAGAATTCGACTCAAAAGTGAATTTTATGAAAATAATAGAGGACCTTAAACAGGAGGTGAAAAACTGCCACAACCAATTAGAGATTACAAACAAAAAGGTAGAGGAAATGAATAAATATCTCAAAGATACCCAAGAAAACCAAGAGAAACAAGAAAAAGTAATCAAACAGGTAAGGGAAACGATTCAAGACTTGAAGAACGAAGTGGAAGTAATAAAGAAAACACAAACCGAGGGAAGGATGGAGATGGAAAATTTGAATAAACGAACAGGAACTACAGAGACAAGTACCACCAACAGATTACAAGAGATAGAAGAAAGAATCTCAGACACTGAAGATACCATAGAGAAAATAAACACTCTCATCAAAGAAAACAGCATAACCAACAAATTCTCATCACAAAACATTCAGGAAATCTGGGACACAATAAAAAGACCAAACCTAAGAATAATAGGGATAGAAGAAGGAGAAGAAGTACAGCTCAATGGTCCAGAAAATATACTTAATAAAATTATAGAAGAAAACTTTCCCAACCTTAAGAAAGATATTCCTTTGAAGGTCCAAGAAGCATACAGAACACCAAATCGACTGGATCAAAAAAAAACATCTCCTCGTCATATAATAATCAAAACACAAAACATACAGAATAAAGAAAGAATATTAAGAGCTGCAAAGGAAAAAGGTCAAGTTACCTATAAAGGTAAACCTATCAGACTTACACCTGATTTCTCTATGGAAACCATGAAAGCCAGAAGGTCCTGGATAGATATACTGCAGAAACTACGAGACCATGGATGCAAGCCCAGACTACTATACCCAGCCAAGCTTTCGTTCACTATAAATGGAGAAAAAAAAGTTTTCCAGGATAAAAACAAATTTAAACAATACGTAGCCACAAATCCAGCCCTTCAGAAAGTAATTGAAGGAAAATCACAAACCAAGGAGTCCAACAATGCCCACAATAACTCAGACATCTAAAGACCCTTCACCAGCACAACTTGAAGAAGGGAAACACACAAACTCTACTACCAAAGGAAAGAAAGAAAGAAAGGAAAAATGACCGGAGTTAACAACCACTGGTCATTAATATCACTAAATATCAATGGACTCAACTCACCTATAAAGAGGCACAGGCTAAGAGATTGGATACGAAAACAGGATCCAACATTCTGCTGCTTACAAGAAACACACCTCAACCACAAAGACAGACATCTACTCAGAGTAAAGGGCTGGGAAAAGGTTTATCAAGCAAATGGACCTAAGAAACAAGCAGGTGTGGCCATACTAATTTCTAAGAAAGTTGACTTCAAACTAAAATCAATCAAAAGAGATGGAGATGGACATTTTTTACTCATAACAGGAACAATTCACCAGGATGAAATCTCAATCCTGAATATATATGCCCCTAATATAAAAGCACCCACTTATGTAAAAGAAACGTTACTAAAACTCAAGGCAGTCATCAAACCACACACACTAATAGTAGGAGATTTCAACACTCCTCTCTCACCAATGGACAGGTCAATCAAACAGAAACCTAACAGAGAAATAAGAGGATTAAGGGAGGTAATGAATCAAATGGACTTAACAGACATCTATAGAACATTCCACCCAAATAGGAAAGAATATACCTTCTTCTCTGCAGCTCATGGAACCTTCTCGAAAATAGACCACATACTCGGTAACAAAGCAAACTTACACAGTTACAAAAAAATATCGGTAACCACCTGTGTCTTATCGGATCACCATGGATTAAAGTTAGAATTCAACAACAATGCTATCCCCAGAAAGCCTATGAACTCATGGAAACTGGACAGTCAACTACTGAACCTCACCTGGATCAAGGAAGAAATAAAGAAAGAAATTAAAGTCTTTCTTGAATTCAATGAAAACGAAGACTCAACATACTCAAACCTATGGGACACTATGAAAGCAGTGCTAAGAGGAAAGTTCATAGCATTAAGTGCCCACTTAAAGAAAACGGAGAAAGCACACATTGGAGACTTAATAGCCCACCTGAAAGCTTTAGAAAAAAAAGAAGCAGACTCACCTAGGAGAAGTAGAAGACTGGAAATAATCAAATTGAGGGCTGAAATCAACAAAATAGAAACACAGAAAACAATCCAAAGAATCAATGAAACAAAAAGCTGGTTCATGGAGAAAATCAATAAGATTGATAAACCCCTATCCAAACTAATCAAACGGCGGAGAGAGAATACGCAAATTAACAAAATCAGAAACGAAAAGGGAGACATAACCACAGACTCAGAGGAAATTCAGAGAATCATTAGATCTTACTACAAAAATCTGTATGCCACAAAATTGGAAAATGTTATAGAAATGGACACTTTTTTAGATAAGTACCATATACCAAAGTTAAACCAGGACCAGGTGAACAATCTAAATAGACCTGTTAGCCGCGAAGAATTAGAAGCTGTTATAAAAAACCTCCCCACCAAAAAAAGCCCAGGTCCAGATGGCTTCAATGCAGAATTCTACCAGAACTTCCAAGAAGACCTAATACCTATACTCCTTAATGTATTTCACAATATTGAAACAGAGAAGTCATTGCCAAATTCCTTTTATGAAGCTGAAGTTACTCTGATACCAAAACCACACAAAGACACAACCAAGAAAGAGAACTACAGGCCAATCTCACTCATGAACATCGACGCAAAAATACTCAATAAAATACTGGCAAACCGAATCCAAGAACACATCAGAAAAATTATCCATTATGATCAAGTAGGCTTCATCCCAGAGATGCAGGGCTGGTTCAACATACGAAAATCTATCAATGTAATCCATCATATAAATAAACTGAAAGAAAAAAACCATATGATCATTTCATTAGATGCTGAAAAAGCATTTGACAAAATTCAACATCCCTTTATGATAAAGGTCTTAGAGAGATTAGGAATACAAGGGTCGTTCCTAACTATAATAAAAGCTATTTATAGCAAGCCGTCAGCTAACATCAAATTAAATGGAGAGAAACTCAAAGCTATTCCACTAAAATCAGGAACACGACAAGGTTGTCCACTCTCTCCATACCTCTTTAATATAGTGCTTGAAATTCTAGCAATAGCAATAAGACAACATAAGGGGATCAAAGGGATTCAAATCGGAAAGGAAGAAGTTAAACTTTCACTATTTGCAGACGATATGATAGTGTACATAAGCGACCCCAAAAACTCCAGCAAAGAACTCCTTCAGCTGATAAACACCTTTAGTAGCGTTGCAGGATACAAGATCAATTCCAAAAAATCAGTTGCCCTCCTATACACAAAGGATAAGGAAGCAGAGATGGAAATCAGAGAAGCATCACCCTTCACGATAGCCACAAATAGCATAAAATATCTTGGGGTAACCCTAACCAAGGAAGTAAAGGATCTATTTGACAAGAACTTTAAGTCAATGAAGAAAGAAATTGAGGAGGATACCAGAAAATGGAAGGATCTCCCTTGCTCTTGGATAGGGAGGATCAACATAGTAAAAATGGCAATTCTACCAAGGGCAATTTATAGATTCAATGCAATCCCCATTAAAATCCCATCAAAATTCTTCACAGATCTTGAGAGGACAATAATCAACTTTATATGGAGAAACAAAAAACCCAGGATAGCCAAAACAATCTTATATAATAAAGGATCGTCTGGAGGCATTACCATCCCTGACCTCAAACTCTATTACAGAGCCTCAGTATTGAAAACAGTTTGGTATTGGCATAAAAACAGAGAAGTCGACCAATGGAACCAAGTAGAAGACCCTGATTTTAACCCACAAACTTATGAACACCTAATTTTTGATAAAGGAGCTAAAAGTATTCAATGGAAAAAAGAGAGCATCTTCAACAAATGGTGCTGGCAGAACTGGTTGTCAACGTGTAGAAGAATGAAAATAGATCCATATCTATCACCATGCACAAAACTCAAGTCCAAATGGATTAAAGACCTCAATATTAGTCTGAACACACTGAACCTGATAGAAGAAAAAGTTGGAAGTACTCTACAACATATGGGTACAGGAGATCACTTCCTACGTTTATCCCCAGCAGCACAGACATTAAGGGCAACATTGAATAAATGGGACCTCCTGAAACTGAGTAGCTTCTGTAAAGCAAAGGACACTGTCACTAAGACAAAAAGGCAACCCACTGACTGGGAGAAGATCTTCACCAACCCTGCAACAGACAAAGGTCTGATCACCAAAATATATAAAGAACTCAAGAAACTAAACTTTAAAATGCTAATGAACCCAATAAAAAAATGGGGCACTGATCTGAACAGAGAATTCTCAACAGAAGAAATTCAAATGGCCAAAAGACACCTAAGGTCATGCTCAACCTCCTTAGCGATAAGGGAAATGCAAATTAAAACAACTTTGAGATACCATCTTACACCTGTCAGAATGGCTAAAATCAAGAACACCAATGATAGCCTTTGCTGGAGAGGTTGTGGAGAAAGAGGCACACTCATTCATTGCTGGTGGGAATGCAAACTTGTGCAAACACTTTGGAAATCAGTGTGGCGATTTCTCAGGAAATTTGGGATCAACCTACCCCAAGATCCAGTAATACCACTATTGGGAATATACCCAAGAGATGCCACATCAAATGACAAAAGTATCTGTTCAACTATGTTCATAGCAGCATTGTTTGTAATAGCCAAAACCTGGAAACAACCTAGATGCCCTTCAATAGAGGAATGGATGAAGAAAGTGTGGAATATATACATATTAGAGTACTACTCAGCAGTAAAAAACAATGACTTCTCGAATTTTGCGTGCAAATGGATGGAAATAGAAAACACTATCCTGAGTGAGGTATCCCAGACTCAAAAAGAGGAACATGGGATGTACTCACTCATAATCGGTTTCTAGCCATAAAATAAAAGACATTAAGCATATAATGTGTGATCCTATAGAAGCTAAATAAGAAAGTGAACCCAAAGAAAATCATATAGTCATCCGCATGGAGAGGGGGAAGTAGACAAGATTCCAGGGCAAAAACTGGGAACTTGCGGGTGAGGTGGCATGGGGCAAAGGGGAAATGGGATGAGAAATATGAGAAGGGGAGGATGGGAGGAGCTCGGAGGATTGGGATGGTTGGGATATAGGAAGGATGGATACGGGAGCAGCGAAGTATATATCCTATCTAAGGGAGCCATCTTAGGGTTGGCAAGAGACTTGACTCTTGAGGGGTTCGCAGGTGTCCAGGAATATGTCCCCAGCTGGTACCTTGGGCAACTAAGGAGAGGGAACCTGAAATGACCCTATCCTATACTGATGAATATCTTGCATATCACCTTAGAACCTTCATCTGGCGATGGATCGAGGTAGAGACAGAGTCTCAATTTGGAGCAACGGTCTGAGCTCTTAAGGTCCAAATGAGGAGCAGAAGGAGGGAGAACATGAGCAAAAAATCAGGACCACGAGGGATGCACCCACCCACTGTGACAGTGGAACTGATTTATTGGGAGCCCACCAAGGCCAGCTGGTCTGGGACTGAATAAGCATGGGTTGATTCCGGACTCTCTGAGCATGGCGGTCAATGAAGACTGATGAGAAGCCAAGGACAATGGCACTAGGTTTCGATCCTAATACATGAACTGGCTTTGTGGGAGCTTAGCCTGTTTGGACGCTCACCTTTCTGGACGTAGATAGAAGGACCTTGGTCTTCCCGCAGGGCAGGGAATTTGGACTGCTCTTCAGTATCGAGAGGGAGGGGGAATGGAGTGGGGGGAGGAGAAGAGGAGTGGGGATAGGGGGAGGGAAGTGGGGGGAGGGCAATATTTGGGAGGAGGGGAGGGAAATGGGATATGGGGAGCAGGTGGAAATTTTAATTAAAAAAGAATAAAAATAAATAAATAAGTAAAAAAAAAAAAAAAAAAAAAAAAGTTTGGTATGCTTTGGATTCATTTTCATTTAACTCTAGTTTGTCTTTGATTTCTTTATTTCTTCAGTTGAGAATTGTTCAGTTTTCAAGAGTTTGTAGAATTTCTGGAGTTTGTGTCATTGTTGAACTCTAACTTTAACCCCTGATGGTGTGATAAGATACAAGAGGTTTTCCAACTTTTTTTTTTGTATCTGTTGAGATTTGTCTTATGACTGAGCATGTGGTCAGTTTTACAGGAGATTTCATGAGGTCCTGAGAAGGCGGCATTTTGTGTCTGTGTGTGTTTGGGTGGAATGTTCTACAGATGTCTATTACTTGCATTTGAGTCATAAAATCTGTTAGTTCCCTTGTTTCTCTGTTAAGTTTATATCTGGCAAACCTGTCCTTTGGTAAGAGTGGGGTGTTGAAGTCTCCCACTATTAGTGTGTGAGGATGATGTGTGATTTAGCCTTTAGTAATATTTTTTTTTAACAAATGTGGGCAATCTTGTATTTGGGGCATAGATGTTCAGGACTGAGACTCCATCTTCTTGGATTTTTCCTTTTTTTTTTCATTTTTTTTAAAGCCTACAGCACCCGGTATTCCCAGGCGGTCTCCCATCAAAGTACTAACCAGGCCCGACCCTACTTAGCTTCCGAGATCAGACGAGATCGGGCGCGTTCAGGGTGGTATGGCCGTAGACAAGAAATAACTTCTTTTTTAAAAAATTTTTATATTTATTTATTATGTATACAATATTCTGTCTGCAGGCCAGAAGAGGGCACCAGACCTCATTATAGATGGTTGTGAGCCACCATGTGGTTGCTGGGATTTGAACTAAGGACCTTTGGAAGAACAGGCAATGCTCTTAACCGCTGAGCCATCTCTCCAGCCCGGATTTTTCCTTTAATGAATATGAAATATCCTTCCTCATCTCTTTTGATTGATTTTAGTTTGAAGTCGATTTTGTCAGATATAAAGATAACTTCATTGGTTTACTTATTAGGAACATTTGATTAGAAAATATTTTCCAAACCCTTTACTCTGAGGTAATGTCTGTCTTTGAAACTGAGGTATGTTTCTTGTATGCATCAAAAGAATGGATCTTGTTTTTGTATACAGTTTGTTAATCTGTGTCTCTTTATTGGTAAGCTGAATCCATTGATATTAAGATATGTTATTGACCAGTGATTGCTAAATTTCTGTTATTTTGTTTTGTTTTGTTTTTGGTGGTGGTGATGATAGTGTGTTTGTTTCCCTTCTTTGTGTTTGGTATTGTGAGATTAACTTTTGCGTCCATTTTCATAGATTTAACTGAGTTCCTTGGGTTCTAGTTTTCCTTCTAGTTCTTTCTTCCGGGATGGATTTGTGGATAAGCATTGTTTAAATCTGATTTTGCCATGAAATATCTGTCTTCTCCATCTATGTTGATTGAAAGTTTTGTTGGGTATAATAGTCTGGGTGGGCACCCATGGTCCCTTTGTGTCTGTAAAACATCTGTCCAGGACCTTCTGGCAATCTAAATATAATCACCAAAACGTAGTGGAGACAGAGCCCCAACTAAACATCTCTTGTCACCAAATTAAGTTTACAGTGCCTGGAATGGTTTGCAATTAATTGAGCTGTTGGCCAAAGGTATTCCATGGAAATCCCCAAACAACCCAGGTTGTTGTCAAGACTATATAGATTGCTCCCCACAATCTGAAAGCAAGACCCCATTGCCAAAAAAATACCTACACAATTAGTTGTACATGGAGAGATGAAACAAGTACCCACTTTGAGGTGTCAGATCTATGGAGTAGCATTTTTGTTATCAAAAGGCACTTTGCAGGCTACTAAAAGAGAAACATAAACACTAGACTAGATACAGATCATTTGATCTATAGTGGTGTCCTTTCTGCAAAATATGCTTATGCATTGGTGGCTCAAATCTTGTGGGAGTAATCAACCAATACCTGATTTGACTTAAGACCCAATCCAAATGGTGCAACCCATAGCCAAATTTGTTTAGGTGACCAAGAACCTGACACTAGATAGCCCAAGAACCTAGGATAAAACCAAATAGTACTTTTCTAAAAATTGTAGCAATAAAATGAATATAATATATTTATTATTATACTTATTTAATATAATTATTATATATTTAATAGATATAATAATTATTATAACAAATAATATTCTGCTATAATCAGAGATCAGTGCCTTGATCAGCCATCATCAGAGAAGCTTCCTCCTGCATCAGATGGCAACAAATATAGAGACTTACAGCCAGACAATATACAGGGAGTGACAGACCTCAGACCTAGAATGCCAAATTGATATTTCCATCAAATTCCTTCCCTCAAGCTTCATGGAACACTAAGTAGGAAAATGCTGAAAAAAGTATAAAGCCTGAGGGGATGGAAGACTCCAAGGAAGTCTTTAAACCAACAAGACCAATACACATATGAACTTGCAGAGACTGAAACAGCATGCCCAGGGCCTACACAGATCTGTATCATATGTTCTAGAGCTGAAAGAAGAGGACACACACCAGCATACCTAATACAGACGGTATCTCAAATTGATTACCACTTACAAATTAATTATCAGTTTTCTTCAAGGTAGTCTCACTGGGGAAACCAACTAGTTTTAAGGGTAGGCATATGCCCAGCATTAGAAGGCCAACAGAAAATGAACTCATGCCAAATTTGGAGGTTCCTTGTCTCATAATGTCACATCAGGGTTTTTATCTTTTTAATTTTTAATTTTAATCTCTTTTTTTATGTCTATGTCTCTATCATACTTTTATCATATAAGTCATTTATATAAATATTACTACTTGCCATTTTGTGTTTTATGAGATTCCTGAGTGTATGAATGAGTGGGTCTTTGTATCTGTATCTTTTTGTTTTGCCTTTTCATGGACTCTTTTACTTCTATTTGCTTGCCTTTACTGTGGATTGGTCCTGTGGACCGAGGGTTGTAGGATCTCCACAACACAGGGCAGCAACAGGATGCTCAGGAAGAGATCCAAAAGGAGTCCAGCATCAATGGAATAATAGAGACCAGGGGCCTCGAACCAGAGGAATGATTATTTTGATCAACTGTTATATGTAAAAATGTATGGACAAAGGGGTTTCCTATGTGACTCACTGTGATGCACTGAAGTTCCTATGATGAGATTTTCACCTTCTTCCTTTCCCCCCTTTTTTTCTCTTTGTGTAAAAGACACAAAGAGAAAGTAAACAAAAGTTAAAAATAAAAAAAAAGTGAATGTAGCCCCTAGCAAGATGACCATGTTTCATTGGAACATCACATATCCAAGAATATATTGCTAGCCCAAACTGTACTTGATATGTAAATAAAAAAAGGATACAAAGTTGTGTGAAAAGCCAAGAAGATAAATCTAAGAGGAGTTGGGTGAGGAAGTGAATAATTAATTGAGATGTTTATTTATGACTTCTTGGGCAGTATTACTTTAAACACAAGTGTCCAGATTTTAGTGTATAAATTACAAAACCCCACTATTCTATTTGTATTTGAAGATGTAAGGAAGAGAATAATATGAGTTAAGAAATACAAATGACTTCTTGAAGTCAGAACAAGCAAAGAAGCTGAATCTTCTCTTAGCATCTCTAGAAGGTAAACCTTTAATTTGGCTGCTATATGATTCAAGTCACACATATTGTCACAGGAGCCAGCTGTTTGTTCATCCCAGCTACCCAGCTATCTTGCACCTGAAATAACCACATAGAAACTGTATTAATTTAAACACTACTTGGTCCATTAGCTCTAACTTCTTATTGGCTAACTTTTACATCTCAGTTTAACCCATTTCTCTTAATCTGTGTATTGCCACATGGCCATAGCTTACTGGGAAAGATTTGCCAAGTCTGTCTCTGGCAGATCCATGGCATCTGACTTTTACTCTGCTTTCTTCCTCCCAGAATTCAATTCTGTCTTCTCTGCCTACCTAAGTTCTGTCCTTATCAGGCCAAGGCAGTTTCTTTATTCATTAACCAATACAAGCAACACATAGAAAGAAGGACCTCCTACACCACACATATAGTTTATAAACTGAAAAACAACTTTTTTTGCTTTATTTTGTTTTAAGTCACTTTATCTGTGACAATTTGCTATATCAGCAATCAGAAATAATTGAAAAATCAGATCATCTAGTTCAGCTTGAGTGGGTGAAAGGCTTACTGAGGAAAGTTGAATATATAAAGACATACAACAAATTATTGGGAACTTTTATACTGTGATCCAGTTTTATTGTCTTTGGACTACAAAGATTCCCACATGCCCCCAACACACAATTTCTTATTCCGGTAGCTACATTATTGGAAGAAGATAGTACCCACAGAAAAGAGAATGATGACGTTGAAAAATCAAACATATTCCGTATCAGATACAAGCCAATGATTGTGTTCTTTGCAGTTTTCATGTTTTCTCACTTTACCACTGAACAACATTGCCTGCATTACACTTCTTTGAACACAAATGTCTTACATTCTTATGTGAAAGTATTTACCCTTTACCTTGATTTATCTATGCAGCATTCGATTAGGGAAAGGAACTAAAGAAAGGTGCAGAAAAATCACTCATGTGATTTCTGTGATACCATGACATTTCAATAATATCAAAGAATTTGATACTTAGAATTTTTTTGCTTTTCAGGTAACCTATGTAAACGTGTATTTTGAGTTGGTTTTGTTTAATAGGAAAATAAAATTTAATTTTAAACTCTAAAGTTGTCTCTATCATTTTTTGTTGTAAGGAGCAAATGTAAATAGTGCTATTATTTCTCATTTTCCTAGTTCCTGTCTTCTAAGAGTTTGGTGTGTGTGTGTGTATGGTGTGATGTGTGTGTGTGTGTGTGTGTGTTTGTCTAAGGACATGATAAATATATTTAAATAACTCAGAGATGGGGAAAAGGATAAAAATAAAAGGCTTTCTATTGAGGATTCTATCACACATTGTGGAGTGAGATCTAATATAAAATTCTAGCTTTGTGACTTTTTAATGTATTAATTGTAGTATGTCATTTCACTTATGGGTTTATTATCTCATTTTCAAAAATGAGAAATGCAGTGACATTTACATTTTAAAGTTGATAAAATTAAATTAAATATCACATGTAAAGGTTTAGCATAGAAATTTGCCATTGCAGATATGATATGCTAAATAAAAGAGAACTCATTATGACTTTGCTGAAAGTGCTACTTTTAAATTACAGGAGTGGAAAAAGTTAGACTCTCCAGATAAAACTCATGAAACTAAGGAAGACCTGTAATTCTCTTCCTAGGTGCTTTGCTAGGTGCTATGGGCATGGCAGTTGTCTTCTTTTACTTGATGTTTCTATGGCCATTCTAGGAACAGAAGGTAAAATAGTGCATAATTAAGACAACAGCCTGAGAATCAGGAAACCTAGGTTCTACTTTTATATTTGTCACTGCATTGCTCATCGTCCATGACCAAGTATTCCTTTTCTGTGTTCTTCAATGGTATCATATACGAAAATGGGGAAATAACAGATTTGGTCATTAGCACATTTGCTTATGTATTCATTCTAGTATATCTAATAACTGCTTAACTAGTTGATGATAGATATCTCATAAGTAGATATTAAATATAAAACAAAGGATAACCAGGCTAAAATCCACATCCCGAGAAAAGTTAAGTAACAAGGAGGATCCTAAAAGGGACACACATGGATTGCCTTAGGAAGAGAAAATAAATAATATCTCCTTGGTAAACTAGGAGTGGGAGTGGGAAAGAGAGGAGGGAATGGAGAATGAGAACATGTTGGGACATCTTTCTCAGCCTTGATGCAGGGGAGAGGGGCTTGGTCTTGCCTTAACTTGATATGTCAGGCTTTTTTGACACCCACGGGAGACCTTACCTTCTCTAAGTACAATGGGGGGGGTTGAAAAGGTGGGGGAAGCAGGAAGAGGGGAGGAAGGGGGAACGATAGTTGATATGTAAAATGAATGAAAAATTAAAATAAAAATTAAAAATAATTAAAAGAGGGATCCTTTCATAAGCTCAGTGAATGTTCTGCAGAGAACATTCTGGGGGAAAAGAATATATGAGACATGAGAAAATGGAGTATAGAGATATTTTGGAGATTTTTTTGAATATTGGAGCAATATTCAATGCAAACTATAATGAAGTCTTACCCTAGGAAAATATCAGAACTGCATAAAATTGATTCCTAACAACTGTTAAATTGTGTCAACTCTATAAAATGCTTCTGATTGCTCCTGGTTGTTTTTCAGATTAGATTGGCCTCATTATATGTATTACATATACTTTTAGGTCTTTGTTTTATATTTATAGAGTATGACATTGGTTTAACTCACAGTGGTAGGAAGGTCTGGTCTTGGGAGTATGTAATGCATGGAGTTATTAATTTTTCAGGTAGATGGCAACCTAAAATCTCTGCAGATGAAGCCAGAAATTACCTCACTTAAAGTTTTTGTTTTTGTGAAAGGCCAATATGTCTATGGTTGCATCCAGTTGCTGCATAGAACGGATGAGGGCAACTTGAAAGGCATCTGCAATTAATGTCTATGCAAATAAATACCTAGTCCCATTTGTCAGCATCATTTAGGGTTCACTGTGCTCAGGGCCATCATATAATGGACTATTTTAATGTATTGAAGATTTAGACACTTTTTGTCATTACTCAAGAAATGCATTTTCATTGAGGAAAATTTATAGAGTACAGAGTGCTAAACCTTTTAAACAAAATTTATTGAATGTAATCACAATGTGACAGATTATCTAATATAATGTCATAAAATACTGAGTATTTATCACAGATATTCTAATATTGGGGGAAAGTAAGAATGCTGAGATTTTTTTTTATTCAAACTCATAGTCCTAATACTTGGTGTGTCACAGCTAGGATTTGAGGTTAATTTTGAGTAGCTGTAAAGTCTGTAGTTTTAAATTTTTAATTTAAAAATTATAAACAAATACAAAAAATTTACTAATAGTTGCCACATATAGAGTGAAACACTACTAATTTTTGACATAAGTTTTTCTAGTATTTTAAAATGTTTTGCAGTCAGCTCTTGGCAACAGCTATGTGGCTCAGTGCTTCCCTGGCTGTATCTGTCTCTCTTTCATTTATTGAAACATGGTCTCTCATATCGCTATATCTGATGTTATCATCCAGGTGTTCAGTGTCATAAAGGTGTGCAAGAACTTAATGACACAAAAAGTAAAGAAAGCAAATAGGTAGTGCTTGTCTGCCAGAAGGAAGAAAAGAACAGCATCCCAGAGAAAGGCAAGGAGACCATGAAAGAAGTCATGGGGCAAACTGTGAACAACTCTACACGATCTTTGTCAAGATACAGACAGACAAGGACTGCCACTATGCTCTCCACTATATAACCTATGAGGCCAAGAAGAGCAAGAAGGAGTACATGGGGTTCATTTTCTGGGACCCTGAGAGTGAACCTTTTAAGAACAAAATTATTTTTGCTAGTTCTAAGGACTCTCTCAAGAAGAAACTGACAATGTTCAATTATGAATTATAAGCATAGTTCTATGAGAAGGTCAAGAAACACAACACACTGGCATATAAAAACTAAGTGGCAGTGCTGTCACCTCCTTGGAGGGCAAACCATTGTGATTCACCTCCAGTCTGTAGCCTCTACAAGTGCCAGATCAGCTCTTGGGTATCACAGGTTATCCACTTCATGCTAGAATGGAGAGACTGAGGAGAACCCAGTAGAGGTAGAGCTTTCAATTCATCCTAGCTGTAAAATGACTCCCCAACTCTCAGAACATCACCCTCCTTGCATTCCCTGCCAGTTCTGGACATTTGAAATTTACTTTTGTTCTTCTGAGTTTATTTTTTCAGTTGAAGGGGACCAAGTTTCTCTTCAAAGCATCCAGTTTGGGGAAGCCTGTGTTGTTTCTAATGATCCATCTACTCCATTCAATTCTCATCCTATGCTGCCAAACTCTAACCACAGTAGGGACTCCGAGATTGTCTGTTTATTTCTCTGTTTAACTGTAATACTGTAGAAATGTCCCTCCTTGCTCCAACTAATTTTACTTTGATCTTGACCACTCACAGAAGTAGAACTAATAAGAAACCTTCAACTAAACTAAAGAAAAGATATCCTTAGAAAGGCTAATTAACAACAAAAAAGTTTGGTAGATAGTAGATTCAAAGGAAGCATAGTCTTACCTGACTCTTTTTTAATGACATGATTTAAGGAGTGCCCCCCAATGATTGATTTTTTATATAATTAAATAAGAGATTTTACAAAATATATAACTAAATCAAAAAGACAGACATTTTACCATTCAACCATAACCACTGTTTAACATTTGTACAGGGTTTCTAACATTTCAATTGTTTGCTTTAATATGTTTGCAATCTGTATCCTACTGATCTCATGAGCATTTCTGTACATTTTATTTTAGTTACAATATAACATTAAATATACTACTTTTTTGTATAATTTTCAGTTTTTTTGGTATCATAAATGATGCTTCAATAGCTATCTTTTAACAGTCACACTTATTAATTCTCGAAAATTTCATTCGTTAAGGAGCAATTATACAATTCAGAATGACAAAACATACAAAAACACTTGAAGTAATTATATTGATACTTAACTTCTGAGATTGAACTGATTGTAGTAAGGGTTTTATCACTGCAAAGTGCCTTCAACATGTGTGTAATGGATTGTCCTGTCTCTTTAAGAGACAAGGCATGCCCACTCCTTCCCCTGTCAGCTGAGGCAGGCAGATCTTCCTTCCCGCTTGCAGGCTGAGTCTTTTCCTTTTATTTCTCCCTCTCAAAGAGGCAGCTTTTGTCTCTCCCTTCTCTCTCTCTCTTCCCTTCCCCTCTCTCTGCTCTCCTTCTCTCCCTTCTCTTGCATAACCCACTAAATAAATATCCAACCTGACTCTGCATGGTGATTCATCTGTCTATTGCCTGCTGCCCGGGACTAGCCACCTATGGAGACCTGCAGCATGGTCTTGTGTGCCATCCCTGCCTGGAACTGACTGCTCTGGGGTCTGCCGCCTGCCCCCGCTCAGGGACCTGTGGCTTGGTCTCATGGCCTGCTGCCCACTGCAACCACTCAGGATCCACAGCATTTTACTTTTACCATTACATTGGTGCTGTGAAAATTAGTGTTTTTATTGTTTCCAAAAATAACTTTCTTGTAAAACAGCAATTTGATGCAACTATTTCCAGGTAATCTGAAAAGATTTTTCAAACATTTTCAAATTAAATGTTTGAAACATCTGTGAGATCCAAAATAAATTACATTGTTCACAAAACTATGCAATTATTTTAACACCTTTTAGAAACACACAATTAAGCTGTATGGAAAAATGTAGACAGCTACCCACCAAAGTTCATTCCTTCTTCCTGAGTGCACATTCAAGTTCACTTCTCAGTTCATTGTGTTCAGAAGACTGCTCTCCCCCTAAAACAATGTATATGCAAGTGGTTTATACTGCATCCAACCCTCTTACTAATATATTCTTTCCACTGGGTTTGTTGAGATTATCACAATAACTTAGAAAATTATGAACTGAATCTGGAAGATCTAAATAAAAAGAATTTTAGGTATAAATGATCACTTTGGTGTTGGTAGTCCTTCTCTATATGTGTTGCTTTCATTGGTTAATGAATAAAGAAGTTGCTTTGGCCTGTGATAGGGGAGAATAGAGCTAGGCAGAAAAACTAAACTGAATTTTGGGAGAAAGGAGGAGTCAGTGAGACACCATGTAGCCACCAGAGGAGAAAGATGCAAGCTGCCAGTTAGAACCTTGCCAGTAGACCACAGCCATTTTGGTAAAATATAAAATAGAATAGAAATGGGTTAATTTAAGATATAAAAGTTAGCCAGAAAAATGCTTAAATTATTGGCCAAACAATATTGCAAATAATATAGTTTCTGTGTGATTATTTCGAGTTAGAGTGGCTTGGAAACAAATGAGTGGTCTCCACCAATATCACTTGCGGGATATCACTTACATTGCATGTTTGAGCAATATTAAAGAAACTTATACCATGTTTGAGCCATTAAATAGTTTAGAAGTTATCTGTTACAATATATGGTGCTGTCTTAAAAAATAAATCCCCTTAAATAAAATAACAAATGCCAAAATAAATTTAAAAAGCTACCTTAAAATATGATAAAACACTCAAATTAAGAAAACTTTTAGATGAAATAGTATCACTGGATATAATTACCTAATTCTAAAGACAAAGATGATAAGAAACTAGGAGGGTTTTGAGAGAAAATTCTTAAGAGAACTTCAAATTAGAAAGTTTAATAACCAGATCAAAGCACCTGAGCCATATTTAAAGTCTATATTAAATATAATTAAAAGAAAATACAAAGAAAGATGAAGTCAAAGAACAGGTTATAAGTGATACACATGTACAGAAATTGGTATAATGACACAGATGATTAATAAGTAAAATGTCTATTCTAATAAATATGTCATTTTAGTGATGATTTTTTTATAGCTAGGATTTTCTTTAAAGGTTTCTTATCATCTGCTTCCTTTGTAGAAAGGCAGCCAGAAATCTTTCACCATAACATAGTTCTATGAGATCTTGGCAACAAAGCAACAGCTAATTAGGTCTAGAATTTGAGCCACTTGAAGCAAAGACAGACACTCATATGCTATTTATGGAAACTGACATATCACTTCAGGAGTAGAACTTTACTTAATCCACATATTCTCACTGCCAAGACACTGGTGTAGTAGGAGCTGCGGGCTGTGTTCCTGCTGCCCCAGTTCCTGGTCGCCTGGCTAGCTTATGCCCTGAAATGACAACACACAAACTGTATTCTTTTAAACACCGCTTGGCCCATTATATCTAGCCTCTTCTCGGCTAACTCTCGCACCTGGACTAGCCCATTTCTAATAATGTGTGTAGCACCCCAAGGTACGCTTACCGGGAAGATTCTAGCCTACGTCCATCCTGGGTCGGAGCTTCATCGCATCTGCCCCAGAGAGCAGAGCTAAGGCATCTCAGCTCACTTCCTCTTCCTCCCAGAATTCTATTCTGTTTACTCCACCCACCTAAAGGCTGGCCAATCAAATGGGCCAAGGCAGTTTCTTTATTAGCCAATGACCTTCCTCCATCACACTGGGAACCTCTTCTTGGGATGTTTGAATATAAGACATATGGAAAATCATTTCCACAATAAAATCAAGACTAGTAGAAATAGAAACAGAATCATGACATTATAGAATACAAGACCAGAAACCATTCATATCACAGAGTCATCATCAATACTGAATAACTAACTAGATATTATGTTGTTTTACATCTCTACAAGTCCTTACAATTTTCCATTACTTGAAATAAGGTGAATATTTCACTATTCCTGTGAAACAAAACAATTATCAAACTATCTATGACAGGATTTTTAAGGGTAATGTGTTCCTTACAGAAAAAGCTGGGATTTTTAGGGTGTAATTTAGTTATGAAGAGGAAAAACATGACTTTACAGAATTATTCTCTGAAAATAAAATGAATGCTGATGACCAAATGATTTACATGCTTTAAGTACCAGCAAGCATAGTATACAAGAGAAGATGAGGGTAAAGAAGAAATTTGATAATAAAATATGATGATACATATACATAAATATCATAATGAGCCTCAGTATTAAAAAAGCAATAAGAAGAAAAGTGTAGTAGGAGCTGTGGGCCTCTTCCCACAGCCCGGCTCATGGCTGCCTGGCTAGCTTATGCCCCAAAATAACAACACACAAACTGTATTCTTTTAAACACTGCTTGGCCCATTAGCTCTAGACCTTACTGGCTAATTCTCATATCCCGATCAACCCATCTCTAATAATCTGTGTAGCATCAGTCTTACCAGGAAAGATTCAGCATGTCTGACCTGGCAGCTTGCTTCATCGCTTCTGGCTCTGAGAGGAGCTGCCCTGCATCTTAGCTCACTTCCTCTTCCTTCCAGCATTCTATTCTGTTTACTCCACCTACCTAAAGGCTGGCCAATCAAATGGGCCAAGGCAGTTTCTTTATTAGCCAATGACCTTCCTCCATCATTTCCCCTTTTCTGTTTAAACAAAAAAAAGGGAAGGCTTTAACTTTAACATAGCAAAATTGCATATAACAAAACAGTTATCAAGCAAGAATTGCAGTTACAATATTTATATCTATTTTATCTTTTATCATAACAATGGAAAACTATAACTATAACTATCTATCTATTCTTCAACTCCATCAAAGACTCCAGAAGAATACAATATTACCTAAGCAAACAAAAAGTAAGCAACTTCTAAACTCTAGAAATGACAGAGACATCTCGCTGCCTGGAAGTCACCCAAAGTTCCTCTGTACTGTTGGGGCATCCATCTTCAGCCTTCAGGCCCATAATAACCAGCAGACTTTTCCATGAAGCAGGAAAAATCTCAAAGGCAGTTCAGTCACTATCCGTGTCCTGTAGAATGTCTCGCAGACTCTTTCATGAATCAGGAACCCCGAAAGATCATCTCACCTTTAGGCAAGTTCAGAAGTCCTCTCTCTGTGGGTTCTCTGTGTCCAGTTTATGCAACAGTCCAGGCAAGAGCAGTTTCTTGCCCAAATGGCTATCAAACTCCATAAGGAGCCTCTTTGATGCCCATCTTCCTCTTGAAGTAGATTGGTGCTGCCAGGAGCAGACGTGTCTCATTGTCATGAAAAACCCTAAGTTATTAAAACATTTAAAATACCACATTCTCTAGCCTTTGAAAGATATGATGAATGCCTATCTGAAATATATCCATGCACATCTAGAAAATCTAACATGACTACAAACTTGACTATTATAGATGATTATCCATTAACAACCTATATACATTACATTTTTACATGAACTACACAATCACAATACCTTAATCAATATCAGAAATACATATACATATAACAAGATTGACCTTAAATTTATATCAATAAACCAAGATTCATATCAATGCAAATTACTCACATCTATATCATCTCCCTCTTTAAATGTAAAAGAACATTTATAAACAATATATGGGAACATGGGCGCAGCTTTTTCTCTCCAAACTGCTTCCTGCTGAATGGGGGCGCTGTTATTCGGGTCTTTTATGGTATAACCTGTCTACTAGGTTCATCTCAGTTGGCAGTTGAGCGAAGCAATTTTTTAAGGGTGTTCACAGCAACCCTTCAGGAGGGCGTGGTCTATCATACCATATTGGGATCGAAGAAGCAATCCACAGTGTCTCATCCTCTGTGAAAACAAAAGAAGAAACTCTTTTCCAAAGTATCATATCCTTAGATCCAAATTCTGAAGTCAAGGTATTTTGAAAATATCTATCTTGGATTAGTTCAGCAACATTTGTAAACAAATATCTTTTAGCAGCTGTTGCTCCTTCCTCAGCATTCAAACAATTCAAACAGAGCATAATAGCATATAGTATCAAGATTCTCATTGTATTTTCCATCTTCGTGCGGCTTTATTTTAACCTCTATTTCGTTTACTTTTACTTTATATTTTCTGTATATCTTCATCCTGGAATAACTCTTTAGACCAGGCTGTCCTTGAACTCTCAGAGATCTGTTGTCTCTGCCTCCCAGGCATCGGGAATAAAGGCGTGTGCTACCACACCTTGAAGTCACAGAGATCTGTTTGTCTCTGCCTTCTAGGCAGTGGGATTAAAGGCCTGTGCTACCACACCTTGAAGTCTCAGAGGTCAATCTCCCTCTGCCTTCCAAGTGTTGGGGATTAAAGGTGTGTACTACCACACCCAACTACTCTCTTTCTTCCTTATTTTAATTTTAAGAACTTTAACTTTCAGCCTGCATATATTTTTAAACACACTGTAAATCATTTAAAGTTTTCTTTGTCTTTGAATCTCTCTTTACTGTATATCTCTCTTTTTCTGACCACATGAGTCTTTAATTTACCAAGCAATATCAGTAGGATGAAAGCCGTGGCTTTGACGGCTGGATTCAGCCCATTCCTTAGCTTTCCAGCCTCATGGCTGTAGCCATGTTTATCACCACAGCTCTGTGGCGTTTCAAGGTCCTTGCCAGCAAACAAGCTACAACACTCAAATGCTCTCTCTGTAGCTGACCTCCTGCCTCAAAGAGTCAGAGTTTGCCCTGGCAGGATGGCCCACAAAGCCAGCATTTTAAAATAGCACAACTTTTTTCCTGCTATGGCTGAAAACCGAAAAGCATGCATTCAGCTTTTCACCAACACCGTTTTAAGTATTTCGTGGCAGGACCTCTTAAATGAGCTGCAAGGTTTCACAGCTGAAGCTGAGTGAGGAAGTCTCTCTTAGATGAGAGCACTTGCTTGCCTCTAGCAAGCAGAGCAGACCCGAGAAATTGTTGCTACCAAGAAAACATGCTTTACTCTATTCTTTCCCAAGCTTTCTCAAGCTTTCTGTAGATTCAGTGCCCCATGCCTGGGCGCCATCTGTAGTAGGAGCTGTGGGCCTCTTCCCACAGCCCGGCTCATGGCTGCCTGGCTAGCTTATGCCCCAAAATAACAACACACAAACTGTATTCTTTTAAACACTGCTTGGCCCATTAGCTCTAGACCTTACTGGCTAATTCTCATATCCCGATCAACCCATCTCTAATAATCTGTGTAGCATCAGTCTTACCAGGAAAGATTCAGCATGTCTGACCTGGCAGCTTGCTTCATCGCTTCTGGCTCTGAGAGGAGCTGCCCTGCATCTTAGCTCACTTCCTCTTCCTTCCAGCATTCTATTCTGTTTACTCCACCCACCTAAAGGCTGGCCAATCAAATGGGCCAAGGCAGTTTCTTTATTAGCCAATGACCTTCCTCCATCAGAAAAGGAGAACACATACTTGAAGTATGTCATATCCTTACACACAATTTCTAAAAATTCAAGAAGCACCTATTCTATGAACTCCAGATTTATATATAAGAAACCTATTTTACAACTCAATTTATCTGTTTAATAATAATTTCTAGATCCTCTATCCAACATCTCCAGCCAGCCAGATCCTGAACATTCTATAGGGTCTAGCTGTGTGAGTCTGACCCTTCCTTCCACATGTTCTCTCCAACACCCAAAATCTAGCTCAGAATCCACATCTAGTCATTCCATCAAGTCTGATTACTTCTGCTTAACACTGCTATAAACAAACTACTAGACTTCTGCTAAGAACTTCAATATCTATGCAAAACCCACAGGCCTCTCTCATGCCATATCTAAACTCTATTTACCCAGATACTGCTTAGCCTTCTCCTCATTCTAGCCAGGTGAGGTCAACTGATTCTCCTCTCCACACATCCTCCACAAAGCCCAGATCTACCCCCAAACCTTTGTCTTGGACCAGGATTCACATCCTGCACACAATCCCAGTCCTCTGTGGCCATGCGTTTGAATTCTACCTAACCCATGGTCAACCTCTCCATCCTTAAGTCTTCTTTTCTCTTTTAACCTGTTCTGTTTTTATTAGGCACAGTACTAACTAAAGAAACCCAGATGCCAAGGTTTCATCACACAAAAAGAAAAGAATGAATATTACAAAAGATCAAGGCAGTATCTCACCCTTAAAACCCATCAGACCTATAGAAATGTTTGTCAGTGGGAATTACCATACCAAGCTGAAATGCAATATATAGAATTTAAAAGGACAATAATAAACTCTACAAAGGAAGTTAAGGAGTTTAAAGAAGACACAAAGAAAACAGTTCAATGAACTTAAAGAAATAACTTACAAAGAATAAATGCCTGAGTGATATTCAAGAAAACAAAGATGTAAATGTGATGGAAATGATAAAGACAATGCAGAGTTTTAAAATGGAATTAATGAAATAGAAACATTTAAGGGGACTCAAGTCAAAATGGAGATGGAATTGAAAAATCCAATAATCCAACAAAAATCTCTATATCTATTCATTTTAACCTATTCATAAATAAAGGGATAAACAGAAACCTGATTTCTAAATCTTTCTTTGAATTCTAGATTATTCTAATACTCAAACAAGGGAAACAGCAAAAGAGAAGCAAAGAAAATTTTGCTAATATCCTGAATGAACATAGATAAATATAATTTCAGTAAAATAGTTTCAAATCACATGCAGACATACATATAAATATTATTCACCAAGACAAATGTAGCTTTGTTTTTGAAATGTAGGAATGGTTCAACAAACACAAGTCACTATGTGTAATAAGCCATGTAAATGGACTTAATAACAAAAAACATATGATTAACTCAATAAATGTGGAAGAAATCTTTGACAAAATCTAAACTCTCTTCATGATAAAATTCCAACAAAGAGTAGGACTAGGGGAACCTAGCTCAACATAATAATGGAATATATAAAAAAAACCACAACCTATATCATTATAAATGGAGAAGAACTGGAAGTAATTCCACACAAACCAGGAATGATACAGGGTTGTTTACTATCCACTTTCCCTTTCAATATTGTGCTTGGAGCTGGAACAATGTTATTAGAAAAAAATTAAGGGAATATAAATAGGAAAAAATTATTCTCATTCATAAATGGCATGTTATTATAAATAAGCGATCCCCAAGTAATAAATTCAACAGTGTGTCAGGATACAGAAGCAACATATATTAATCAGTAACTTTTCTATATACCAACAGCCAACACAGAGGTAAAGAGATCATACACATACTTCCATTCACAATAACCTCAAAGAAAAGAAATCCAAAAATAAAACTGACCAAGAGGATGAAGGAAGTTTACAATGAAAACTTGAAACCTCTGAATAAAGAGGTAAAGACACTAGATGCAAATGAAAAAATATCTCTGAGATTTCATCTTACTCCAATCAGAAAGGTAAAGTTCAATAAAATGACCACCAACAAATGCTGAATGTGGGTGAAACAGTATCCCTAATTCACTTTTAGTAGGATTTCAAACTGGTCCAGTCTCTCTGGAAATTAGTAGAGAATTATCAAACTGCTAAAAATAAATATAAACCATACAACTCAGCTCTTCCACTCCCCTGCATATGCCCAATGGGGTCAACATTCTACTCCACAGATATTACTCAGCCATGCTCATAGCTAGGGAATGGAAACAACCTAAATTTCTTTCATCTGACAAATGGATAATAAAAATGTGATACATATATATTATGGAATACTAATCAGCTGTAAGGAAAAAAGTTAAATCATGAACCTAGCAGATAAAAAAAAAATGAAACCACTAAAGGTCATATTGAATGAGGTAATCCAGACCCAGAAAGACAAATGTCACATATTCTTTCATTTTTAAGGTTTCTAGTTTTAAATCTTCACACATGAATATATAACCTAGAGTCACTGCAGAAGCTGGGGGGGGTGGTAAAAAGAATGATTATGGAATAGGTTGGGGAGCAACAATAAAGAAGGATTGGCAGTTTACAAGTGATTTGAAGGGGGAAATTGGAATACCATGGATGTTCTTATCAGGAAGTGTAGCAGGAAATAAGTACAGAAAAAAGAATGAAGAAGTGTAAAATAATAATAATAACGATGTCTGAAAAAGTTATAAGCAACCATGCTATTACTTATCTACCTAAAATATCTATAATACATATACATAAACAGTTTAAATAAAAATGTCACATTTGTTCAAACAATCCTTCTTCTAAGAGTCACAGGCTAACAAACGTAGACACCAGGCATAAGAAGACCTCTTTCCAGGTGTTGGGTAGGGTTGTCCAAGTGACTATTGAAATATTCTAGGCTGTTACTACGACCCTTGCTTACCTCAGAGGTGGAAGTAAGTCTCTATTGCTGAAGATGCCATCCACTTTGGATACAGTCACTTGGGTACCAAAACTAGAACAGACCTAAAATTCTCTTCTTTGAGAATTAGCATGGTATCAGACCATGAAATGTCCAAAAAAAAGGAAACAACTAAGAGTCCTACCCAACTATGACAACTATGTACACAATGATCAACTCAGCATGACAACTCTAAGAGTGAACTGGTGCTACACATTCCTTGGGGGTGATCAACAGCTGTCTGATTGTACTTAAGTCCTGTTGAAAAAGAGAGAAAGCATTTCTGGTACTAGAAACCTAACCAACTACCCAGGACTAGTAAAGTCATAGATATTGAAGGGGAAACCACAGCCTTAAGGTTACTAAACCAACATAATCCCTAAGTACATTCTAATTATTTATCCTTATATATACAGTTAACTGTAGTTCTTGATCTTCAACAAGAAAACCTCTTTGCAACAGAGCACATTATAGAAACCCCAAAAGAAATCAAAATACAGTGCCTGGAGCCCAGTCCCAACTGATACACCTATAACAGTACTCCTACACATTAGCCTTAGAGATCATTACATCAGAGGGGATAGAAATTGAAAGATTTTAAGAGCTGGAGAAACAGAAAATTTGTTCTGAGATTGCATCTTTTAGGAATGTCAGAGAATCTACACTTGTGAAGTTTCACCAAAATGGTTGCCAAAACATGAGATGAACAAGGATGACAATGATATACATGTTAGCATGGATGGGGAAAAGTGACGCAGAGCTGTTTGCTACTTAGGAACGCTGAGAATGGGAGAAATAGTATTTCCCAGGAAGAACATGACAATTAATTATATGTAATAAAAATACCATGAGTGAGGTAAATTATAAGAGAAAGAATTTACTTGAGCTTATGATTCCAGAGAAATAAGTATTCATCATGGCTGGCAAACATGGCAACAAACAGCAAACATGGAAGTGCAATAAGATGCTGAGAGATCACGTCTTAAATTTTAAGCCCGAAGCAGAAAAAGTAAACTGAAAATGCTGTGAGTTTTAAATTCTCAAATCCCACACCTTGTGACATAGTTCCTGAAATAAGGCTACATGTCTTAGTACAAATAACTGCTGAATAAATGTTCAAATTACAGAGCCTACGAGAATGCTTATAATTAAAAAATATCTGTTATCACTTGTTTTTATGTCAACTTGACACAAGCTAGACTCATATGGGAAGAGGGAACATGAATTGAGAAAATGACCCCACTGTATTGGCCTGGGAGCAAGCCTATGGCATACTTTCTTAACTGATGATTAATGTGTGAGTGTGCAGTTCATTGTAGATTTTGCTATGTTTAGGTGGATCTGAGGACCACAATAATGCAGGGAAACAAGCCAATAAGCTTCATTCTTCCCTGCCTTCTGCTTCAGTTTGCAGCTCCACGTTGTTGTTTTGAATTCCTGCCTTGACTTCCATTGTTGATTGTTGTGGGAGCTCCTTATGCTCCTTCAGCCAATAGCCACTGAGATACCAGCCCACTGGAGTGTGGTCTCTCTCCCTTTAAATAAGTGGCCACTTCCCTCTGCTCACGCTCTGACTTCTGGCTCCTCTTCTGGAGACTAGGCTCCCTTCCTGATTGAGCAAAGGGCTGTTGTCTGGGACGGTGATCTGTAAGTTTTTCCCCTTTAAATGAATAGCTTCTCTATTGGTCATAATTCCAAACTGGTGTGGGATTGTTTGTGACTTACGCCTTCAGTTGATGAACTTTCAGTTGAGGGTTAAAGATGAAATAAACCCTTTTCTTTCTCCACAAGTTACTTCTGGTCTTGTTGTTTTATTTTAGTTAAATGCATTAAGTGCTTAGGGAGCCATACTGGTAGGATTACGGAAGACAGTGGTGCTGAATGTGACCACTTACTTGATGAACTGTGGGAGGCATGGCTCAAGAGGTTTCAGAGGAAAAGAATTTTAGTATGTTGCTTCAAGATCATTTTGTGATATTTTGTGGAGAATGCGGTTGCTTTTAGCCCTTGTCTGAAAAGTCTTCCTGAGGCTAAAGAGTTTTGAGTCAATTGCATTGGCTAAGGAAATTTCAGAATAGCCAAGTATAGACTCTGCTGCGTGTTTACTAGTGTTAACTCTATTAAATGTGTATGATTAAAAGGAGAATGCCAAACAAAGGAAAAATACAAAAATGAAAAATTTGAGGAGAAAAGGAGCAACAGGAAGAGGAATGGTGCTAAATCCTGTGTTCAAGGAGATAAACAGATTAAGAAATGGAGTAAGGGGAATGATGACCTCATGGCAAAGTCAAACCCAGCTAAGTTTTAACTTGTGAAAAGGGTTGTAGTGGTGCATGCCTTTAGAACCGGCATTCCAGAGGCAATGGCAGGTGGATCTCAGGCCAGTCTGTTCTACAGAATGAGTTTAAGGACAGTCAAGCTTAGGTAGTAAAGGAAACCATCAAAATCAGAATTATAAAGCTATAATTGAATGAGAGGCCCATGTTCCAGTTCCATCAAACAGCAGAACTTGGTCTGGCTTTAAGGAGAGAAGAAAGGGTTTATGGAATATTCCTCTGGTACTGAGAAAAGAAAAGCCACTGAGTTCAGGCATGTGTCAGGGGTGTCCCTGAATGACCTAGAGAGGCCATTACCTAAAATTGTGAAGGTGATGTGTGTATTGCTTTGGAGACCCTAAGACATTGAAGATGCAAAAACCTTGGGATACCTGATAAGAAGAGCTAATAAGAAGGAGTGTAATGAATGCAAGAGAAACAAATGTGTTTCAGTCAACCAAGCTGAAGAGTTGGAAATTTGAAGAGCACCTCTACATCAGACATGGAAATGCAGAATTTGTGGTTTGCCTGGCTGTTTTTTCATCTTGCATTTGTCCACTATTTCCTCACTGTGTTCTCTTCCCTATAATTTTGAATGGTAATGTCTATCCTGTGTTGTTATACATTGGAAGTATGTGATCCACTTTTCTAGTTTGATTTTGCAGAGGTTTACAATTAAGAGACTTAGAGAACTTTAGACTTTTAAATAAATTTGAGCCTGTTATAGATTATTGGGACTTTTGAATTTGGACTGAAGGCATCTTTTTTGCATTATGGTATGGCTACAAGCCTTTGGGGGCCAGGAAGTGGAACATGGTTGTTTGAAGAAAATGGCCCCCCAAAGGAGTGGCACTATTAGGAGGTGTGTCCTTTTTGGAGTACGTGTGGCCTTGATGGAGGAAGTATGTCATTGTGGGGCTGGGCTTTGGAGTCTCCTGTGCTCAGGCTACATCTAGTGTCATAGTTCACTTCCTATTACCTTCATATCAAGACATAGAACTCTCAGCTGGTTTAGTGAATTAAATCTAACTAGTTATCAAACTAACCAACTAACTAAAAAATAAATAATAAAAATCAAAATCATAAAGTTTGGCAGGGAGATGGGTTAGGAAATTCTGTTTGGAGCAGAGTAGATGTGAAGAAACATTGTATAAACAAATAAAAATATCAAAGAATAAATAAAATAATATCTAAAGCATTCTGAAAAACACAAGTGACAAATAATGTTTGAAAGTAGTAACTGAAATATCACACAAAATTATAGAGAAAGGTCAATTAGAATGACAGGAGTTCTTACAGAATCTGAAAGAATGTGAAGCAAGATGTATAAGAATGTAATTTTACATAAAAAATTCTGTAATTTAACAAAGTGGTCATTCAAGATTTAAAAAGGAAATTACTGAATTACTGAATTTAATATCAGAAAGAAAACTTCTGGATTTGTAACTTTGCAAGCTAATTCTTAAGAGATGAATAAGGGAATAATAATAATAATAAATTATTAAAGATGAGATACTAAATTAGATCAATAGGGAGAGATAAATGATGATTAAAAAAGTGTGGGTGCGTATGATAGACTATGAGTTTTATCATCCATATTTAATGGCTGAAACAAAAATTGTCATGTCATCTGATTTCCAAAGCCCCATAAAACGTTTTCCTATCATCTGCTCTGTGACTTTATTTTCTATCATACCTAACGGCTTTCACCTTGTACTAACTGCACTAATATTTTTGCTTTTTCAAATACACCAGACTTATTCCTTCCTGTATCACTGCATTGACATTCACTGTGTCTTTGAGTAGGAATGTTCTTCATTCAAATGTTGACAGGTCTTTCCCAAAATATTACCTAATTTCTGACCTTTTTCCTGATTACATTCTTTATAACTTATCCCTAATACACTCTGTCTATATTTGTGTTTTCTTTCATTACATTGCAAGAATATAAAGAATATTTTGACAGAGATTGTACATCCTTTTCATTTCTGTGTGCCCAGTGCTTAAGATAGTTTGGGATACACAACATGGACTTACCTTTTCAATAGATGAATGAATTAACTATCCAATTCAAGACTTTTGTCTCTGGGTACTCTGAGAGTGACACAGATTACTTATATGGATTAAGCTTGACAGAAATAATAAGAATCTGGAATACATAAGTATATGAAGAATATTTTAAAATATAAACATTTTTCTATCCCTCTGATTTCATTGTATTTGTTGAATATCAACTAGATATTAAATTTTGTATTAAAAATGTCAGTTCTATAAAATATAGTAGAAATTGAAAAGCACACCATTGGAGTCCCAGCCATGCTTTAGAAGGACAAAAATGGAAGTTAAAAATCTGAGCAGGATTGTTTGGCAATTTCCACAGGTTCCTGTTTTGCCAACAATTCAATTGAATGCAACCCAATCCTATCACTGGAAATCTCATCTACAGGCAAGAGATGGCCAGCTGAGGCTTTCAGTATGCCCATTAATAAGAGTCCTCATTAGGATCACCTTCATGCATTCCAGGAGATTTCAACTGCACTAGGTTTCCACACCCTGCCCAGAATAGTCCCAATTCCAGTTGGCTCTCACCTTTCTCTCTCCCAGCACTCCATTGTTCCCCACACCTGATCCCCTACTCTGATCTACACCTGACCCCAGTGTATTCATAAAATCTATTCAATTTCCTTCTCTCAAGGAGATCTATATGTCCCCACTAGGCCACTCCTCTTTACCTAACTTCTCTGGATCTACCAATTGTAGCTTGGTTATCATTTACTTAATGGTTAATATCCACTTATAAGTGAATACATACCATATTTATCTTTCTGGGTCTGTCTTCCCTCACTCAAGATGCTTTTTTTGTAGTTCTGTCCATTTGTCTGCAAATTTCACGATGTCACTTAAAAAATAGCTGAGTAATACTCCATTGTGTAAATGTATCACATATTCTTTATCCAGGCTGTGGCTAAGAGAAAGGGTTGCTCTCCACAAACTGACATCAGGGCCCCTTGGCTGAGGAAAACACCCACATAACTCATTGAATACAGAGTAGTCCAGCTGGTGACTACATGGAGTCCTCATCCCTACATTCTAGTCTGTTTGGTGCAGAAAGGCACTCTGTGGGCTACCAAAAGAAAAACGTGGCCACTAACCCTCCCACAAAACTTTGACCTACAATCTGTTCTGCCTGAACAATATACTAGGGCAATGGTGGCTCAGAACTTGTGTGAGCAGCCATCCATTGTCTTATTTTATTTAGGGAGCACTTTATGTAAGTGAACCCATGTAGGACACTGTTTAGGTAAACAAGAAGCAGAGGAGACTAGACAGCCCAGAGACCTAGGAAAAAAACGAACACTGCTGGTCTAGAAAAAGTATTAATAAAATGACTGCTAATGATATTCTGCTATACTTGTAGATCAGTGACTCAGTCAGACATTTTCTGGAGAGTCTAAGTGAAATATCTTCATCCAGTTACTCCCCATGAGAGCTCAAGAAATCCCGAGGAAGATCAGGCAGAAAATTTGTTAGAGGAAGAAGAATGGGTGGAGGACACCAGGAGAACAGGGCCCTCTGAATCAACTAGGAAAGGCTTATATGAGCTCTTAGAGACTGAAACTGCAAGAGCAGGGACTCCATGTGTCTGCACCATGTCCACTATGTATATATTATAGCTTTAGCCTAGTATTTTCATGGGACTCCTGTGTGTATGAACAGGTGGGTCTCTGACATTTTTGCCTGTCCTTGGGACTTATCTCCTTCTGTTGGTCTGCCATGTCCAATTTAGACTTAGTAGTTTTTGCTTAATTTTATTATATTTATTTTGTTGTATTTGGTTGTTATCTCTTATAATTCTGTTCTGTTCTATAAGAGATAGAAAAAGAGTGGGTCTGGAGGGGAGGTATATCAAGTTGCAATGAGACTAGGCACCTCATTGTATTAAGGCTGAGCAAGGCAACCCAATATGAGGAGTAGGATTCCAAAAGCCAGTAAAAGAGTTGGAGACAGCTCTTCTTCCCACTATCAGGGGTCACATAGAAGGATTAAGCTACACAACTGTCACACATATGCAGAGTGCCTAGCTAGGTCAGTCCCATGCAGGTTTCCCAGCTGTTGGTTCAGTCTTTGTAATCCCATATGAAGCCAGGTTAGTTGATGGTATCAGTTTTCTTGTGGAGTCTTTGACTGCTCTGGCACCTATAATCCTTTCTCTCCTTCTTCGGCAGGATTCCCAGAGCTCTGCCAATTGTTTGGCTGTGGATCTGCATCTGTCTCCTTCAGTTTCTGGGCAAAGCCTATCTGATGATGATTGGATTAGGCACCAATCTATGAGTATAACAATATCATTAGTAATCAATCACTTCATTGACTTTTTTGCCAGTTGTGTTCAGTTCTACCCTAGGTCTATGGGCTATCCAGTCTCTGGTTCCTGCCCATACAGGCAGTGTATGTAGGTCATGGGCTCCCTTGCATAGCATGAAACTCAAGTTAAACCAAACATTAGTTGGCCACTCCCACAAGTTCTGCTCCACCATTGCCCCAGCATATCTTGCAGGCAGGACAGACTGTAGGCTGAAAGTTTGGTGGCTAGGATGTTGTCCAGGTATAGGATGATGTCCAGGCTAGGATGTTGTCCAGGTGTCTGGGATACTTTTGGTATCCCAGAGAACCCTTTCTCACCAAATAGACTAGAATGTAGGGGTAAAGAGTTCATGCAGGTACCAGTGTAACCCCTTTACATTCAGTGAGTTACATAGATGTTGTCCTCAACAATGGAGCACCATTATCAATGTTTGGAGAGTGATTTTCTAACCTAACACCAGCCTGGGTTGCTTCTGGATCTCCATTCAGTCAACAGCTCAACCTCATACAACCCAGTCCAACCACTAGAAGTCTTGCCTGGCTACAAAAGCTGGCCAGTTCAAACTCCATATCCTCCATTACTAGAAGTTCTCACTAGTGTCACCCTCATAGATTTCAGGAAGTTTCATTGTGCTAGGATTCCACATCATTTCCAATGTCCCCAATTTTTGCTGACACTCCATGTGTTCTCTCCCTACATGCTTCCCCTATACACCTGACCCCTTCTACTCCCATCTCCACCTGCCTCCAATGCACCTGCAAAATATAATTTCTTTCCCATGGAGATTAATGTGTCCCTCCTATAGCCCTCCTCTTCACCTAACCTCTCTGGGTCTGTCGATTGTATCATCATCATCATCATTATCATCATCATCCTAACCTCTAATATCCATCTATAAGTAAATACATACCATATTTTTCTTTTGGAGTGTGTGTTACAAATTTCATGCATAAATATTATGTTTACAGTACATCTACCCCTCACACTCACTTCTCTTAATCTTCTTGTGTCTCTTCCACTCAAACTCATGATCTTTTTCTTCTTTAGTTATCAAATATATGTACATATAAAGACACATAGACACATAGATATAAATACATAAATACAACCTGGAGGTTACACTTAATGTTTTCTGTGTTTGATATGTGTGCATGTGTACTTGAGTGTGTGTGTGTGTGTGTGTGTGTGTGTGTGCATGCACTCTCACTTAGCACTGTCTCATTAAGATTGAATAACCTTTCAGGGGGTTCATGTCTCAAGAAAATGAATTCTCCATCTCTCAACAGCTGTTGATTTCCTGTTGACCTACACCTAGGTGTGGGACAACATGATATTTTCCCCACTTATTTTGGGATATTAATTGGTGTTCTTATTGTCCTTGTCTTGGTGAGAACATATTGTTGAGCATCCATGGATGCAGTCTCCCTGTCATATTTAGAAGAAGCTATCTTGCAGTAGATGTCCTGGTCTTCTTAGTATTATAATCTTCTCATACCCTCTTCTGAGATGTTTCCTAAGCCTTGTGGGTAATAGTTGGGCTGTAGATGTATCAATTGAGTTTGGGCACTATAGTCAGTAGTTCTCCCTAGTTTGACAACTTGTGAATTTCTGTAGTGGTCACCTTCTATAGAGGTAAGTTTATTTGACATGACAGCTCTGTTTCTCTGTTGGTATATGATAGGCATTTAGAATGCAGTTAGAAATCATATCAGTTTAAGAAAGTGTCAATAATGGTAGGTTCTTTAGGGTCCCTGACATCACCAGCAATGGGTAGTTGGCTGAGTTTACAGTACCAAGCATAAATTCTCTCCTATTGAGTAGGACACAAGTTTAATTAGACACTTTTGGTTCCCCAAATGTAACTGCCACTATTACATTATTGATGATACTTGCCATAGTAGTTATTACTGTGGTTCACAGGTTTTACATCTTGGAAAGACTATGAGTTACTTTTTTCCCCTGGCAGCTTACATAGTTCTGTTGAAGACTATGAGAGCCAGTCCTCAGAGATAAAGCTTTCAGGTCAGTTCCTGCTTCATTAATTCAATTCTTCTGGAAAAGAGCCTGAATATTCAAGTTACAGGGGGAACCCAAGGAAAAAAGCAATGACCTATATTGTTTGGAGAGTCTAATGAAAACCCCTGACCATTAACTCAAAGGAAGATTTCTTATACTTGGAGAATTTGTGACTTTTAAATTAAAGAAGGGTATTAAAGAGATTAAATTAAAGGGGTAGCAACAGATGTGAAAAGACATATTGTGAAAATAGAGAAATTGGCTAAACTACTCCTGGGGCCTAGTTGCTTCCATATTCTGCCTTTTCTAGCTCCTATTTATAATTATGAATGAAAATTATTTCATGTAACAGTGCTTCATTTTCCTCTTGTACAAAGCAGAAATAGAGTCATCTATCTAATTTAATAGGATTAGTGGTAAAGTAAACCTGTTAACATGTGTATATTTAAAATGGTATTTAAAATGCAGCAATTCCACTATCATTGTTAACTGTTATTTTAAAGGCCATTTTGATTTTGTTATTGTCTTCACTGTACTAAACATGATCAAATTTAAATAGAGAGAATACATGTTTATCTAATACATAACCAAGTAATGATGCAATCAAAATGGAAAATAAGTCACACTTTAAAATATCACATTTTATTTCATGTTTCACCATTATGAATCCAAAAGGCATCTGTCCTTAGAATTGTTCTTACATATTTGCAATTGTACACATGTAGAAAGAGTTCATTTTCTCTTTCAAATACTTTTTCTATCATTTCTATATTCTATCCTTTGCTTAAAACTGCTTACAAAATAGTGTGATGCTTTAAAATATCTAATAAAAACAAAGAGTGTTAAAAGAGGTTTCTTGCTAGTTCCCGGCATCTCAGTCCCAAAATAATCACACAGAAACTGTACTAATTAAATAACTGCTTGGCCCATTAGCTCTAGGTTCTTATTGGCTAACTTTTAAATATTAATTTAACCCATCTCCATTAATCTGTGCATTACCACGAGGCCATGGCTTACCAGGAAAGTTTCAGCGTGTCTGTCCCCAGCAGCATTTCCATGACTTCTCCTTGACTCTGCCCTTTTCTCCCAGCATTCAGTTTAGTTTTCCCCACCTACCTATTTTCTGCCATATCAACAGACCAAGGCAGCTTCTTTATTAAACAATAAACAGCATATAGAGGGGAATCCCACATCACCTCCCCTTTTCTGTTTAAATAAAAAGGAAGGTTTTAACTTTAATATAGTAAAATTACGTATAACAAAACAGGTATCAAGTAAGAATTATAGTTACAATATTTATATCTACTTTATCTTTTATTATAACTATGGAAAACTATATTAATACTGTTTATTCTTCAACTCCATCAAAGACCCCAGAAGGATATAATATTACCTAAGTAAACAGGAAATGCAGTCCAAATTTCTGGAAATGACAGAGACATCTTCCTACCTGGACACTCACCCAAAGTTCTTCTGTACCATTGGGACATCCATCTTCAGCCCACAGGCCCATAGTATCCAGCAGACTTTTCCATGAAGCAGGAAATTTGAAGATCTCTTCTGCCTTCTAATGGCAAAGTCTATACGTTGCTTTCTTCTGTGTCCTGAAGAATGTTTGGCAGATTCATGTAGCAGGAACCCCGAAGGATAAACTCATATTTAGGCAAGTTTGGCAGTCATATTTCTGTGAGCCCTGTATGTTCAGTTTATATGGCATAAAATCAAGCATGCCAGACAAGTGAAGTTTTTTTTTTTACCCAAATGACTAGCAAACTCCATGAGGAATCACTTCAATGCCCATCTTCCTCTTGAAGTAATTGGTGCTGCCAGGAGCAGATGTGTCTGACTGTCATATAAAGTCCTAAGTTCTTAAAATATTTTAAATGTCATATGTGAAAGATTTGAAGAATACCTATCTGACTGAAATATATTTCTATATATCTAGGAAACCTAACTACCATGACTACAAGCTTGACTATTATAGATGTCTATATATTAACCTATATTTCTTAATTATATATTACATCTTTAAATAAACTGCACAATCACAATACCTTGATCAAGAACAGAAATATACTTATAACAAGAATGATCTTCAACTTATGTCAATAAATCAAGATCTATACCAATACAAATCTCTATAGCATATTCCCCTTTAAATATAAAGAAACATTTACAAACAATATTTGGGAATATGGGCATAATTCTCTTTAAACTGCTTCCTACTGTGTATTGAGCGAAGTAAATTTTTGAGGGGTGTTCAAGGAGACCTTTCTGCGGGTCATCGTCCATCAAACCACATTAGCCTGGTATGAATTCACAGGTTCTCATTCTCTATGGAAGCAAAAGAAGAATCTCTTTTCCAAAGCACCATATCCTTACACAAATTCTGAAGTAAGGATATCTTTATAATATACATGCTGGTTGAACTTAGTAGCCCATACAATGAAATGTCTCTTTGTACTTAGCTCCTTCACAGTCAAAAAATTCAAAGAAAACACAATAATATACATAATCCAGATTCTGTGTATATTTCATCTTTGTGGTTTGTTTTTATTCTATTACTTTTTAATATTTATTTTATTACTGTTATTCCTTTAATCTATGACTGTCTGTAGTCTTTTATATTACATTTACTGTCTCTTTACTTTTTCTCTCTCCCAAGCCTACACACATTTATTCAACACTGTGACCCATTTAGAGGTCTTTTCCATCTGAATTTATCTTTATTGTGTATTTATAATTATTTCCTGACTAGGACTGCTTCTTAAACTACTAAGCGCTTCTTAAAAACTTAAGCTGTGGCATTGCTAGAGCAAATATGGCCTTGACTGCTTGCTCTGCCCAGTGCAACATGGTAGAGCTGTTTGTTGCCTCTGAGAGCCATGTTCATAACCCTATTTTTAGGAACACAGCCAGTTTATGTCGCCATTATGTAAGTTGTAGCACTCTGTTCACAAACCCAATTTAAATGCTTGATAGCCAGACATTGTCAGAGTTTGTGCTGGCAGCATGGCCCAGCAAGCCATAGTTTCAAAACAGCATGGCTTTTTTTTTCTGCTGTCACTGAATCAGGAAAACCTCTCTTAAAGGAGCCATGTCTCTGCTTGCTTCTAGCATACAGAGCACATCCAAGAAAATGCTACTATCAAACTGTGCTTAACTCTGTTATTTTCTGTCTAGCATTCCTTTTTAAGCTTTCTGAGGTTTTATGTAGATGTAGCTAGCACATGCTGGAGTGCCAATTTGTTGTAAGAAGCCCCTTGTTAGTTCCTAGATGCTCAGCCCCAAAATAATCACACAGAAACTGATTAATTAAATCGCTTCTTGGCCCATTAGCTCTAGATTTTTATTGGCTAACTATTACATATTAATGTAACCCATTTCCATTAATCTGTGCATCACCACAAGACCATGGCCTACCAGCAAAGTTTCAACGTGACTGTCTCTGACAGCAGCTCCATGGCTTCTCCTTGACTCCAGCCCCCTTCTCCCAGCATTCGGTTTAGTTTTCCCCACCTACCTAATTTCTACCCTATCAACAGACAAAGGCAGATTTTTTTTTATTAACCAATGGTATTCACAGAATACAGAGGGGAATCCCATATCAAATGAGCCTTTATCAGCATGGAAAAAAGACATTTACAAGTAACATACAGACTGAGAAGGTTGTATTTAGTAATGTATATTACTAAATATATGCATAAATATATAGATGTGTGTAGGTATTTATATATGTATATATATTATATATATTATATATGTATATATATTAACAAAAAAGAGACCATGAAATTGAAAGGAGGATATATGGGAGGATAGGAGGGAAGAATATGGAAAGAGAAATTATTTAATTACATTATAATCTCAAAACATAAAAGTATTTTAAGATGGTAGACTGCTGATAAATATGAAGATATTGATACTGCCATTGAGGTAAAGAATTTTAGCAAAAAGTAAAAAACATAGGAATATGAAAAGATAGGACATACTTCAGATCAGAAGCATCACCATACTTTTAGTAGATACAATATGCCTAGATTTTTATTCTATACGAATTGGAAAACCAAGACAAATATGAGCAGAAGAATAGCATGACCACATTAGTTTTCACTCTTTTCTCTCTCTTTTGTTGGAGATAGATTAAAGAGGAGAGCAGAACTGATACTATGTTAAAGTCATGTAAATAGATACAAGGTAGAAGTAATTATCCTCCACATCATATAGTATCAGACTGTGAGCTCCATTTTTCCTAAAAAAAAAATAGGATTTGCTTAAGATTAAGACCCATACAACATGATTGGTTATTGACTAATTGGGAATAAGTTGAATTTGGCATGTGTAGAGAAAGAACGGAAGCTAAGAACCTAGATTTGAAGTCTCTTGGGTTTCATCCAATGCTCTTACCATTTCTCTAAGCTGTTTACTCTTCACTGCTGCTGCTATTAGCTTGTGCTGGACCTCTTCCATGGCATAGGAGCCTGTTCTTTCAGTAAAGTATCCTGTGTATCTTCCTTGTCTCCGTGATTACATTAAGAGACTACAAGCTGGGATTGCAACTTCTCTCTTTTCTTTATATCCAGAAATGCTCATTTAGAGAAGCATTCCTGAAAGTTAGCCGTCCTGTACCCAGGAGCTCTTATGGTCATTGGGTGGCTTGGACATCAGCACAGGAATTGAGGAAGGTGCCTGCTACACCTAATGTAGTTTTCTAGGACCCATATAAGTGTCTCCGTGGGAAATCTCTGCAAATGCTGTGATTCCAGCTATCCTGGGGGCTTTGCCCAAACAGAGAGTGCTCTTGGCTGAGCCTCCAATCCTTCCATTTCTAAACTTTGTGTATTTCAACAGAAATCTGATCTGGACTCTTCTGATTCATTTACACTTAAATCATCCAAGGACTCTGTTGTAAGAGTGAATTCAGCTCCAAAAATGTCTTATAAGCGTTGGTTATAAAACTCCCTAAGATTTTGTGAGCTAAATTTTTTTTACTCCCTTTTTCTTTGAAACAAGATGTTGTGACTTTGCCAAGAGTAAATGGATTTCCAACCTCAAAGGGGTCGTGTTTGGTTCAAGAGTCAGAAATTATGGAGCTCAAAGGCCCAAGTACATTCTTCAAGAATTGGCAATAATGAATCCCAGGGGATGGGAGGAATGATAAATCTTAGAAGCTGAGTGAGGGGGTGACAGGAAGCATCCATTCTACCCTTTTGGCTCAATGCCTTAAAGCCTTAGGACTTTTGTCCCTTAACTGAGTAAATAGGGCCATGAGACAACACACTGCTACAAGTTACCAACAAAATTAGGCAGAAAAACATTTCCCATTTTGAATAAGTGCCTGACAGTTTAGAGTGCTTTTCACAGTTTTTCCTTTCACTTAGTCCTTCAATGGTTCTGATGTCTAGAAATATCCATCTCCATTGTTTTCAGAAACATAAAGTGAGACTAGGAAGAGCTGCCATGACAATCTGTAACAAAGCCAGAGATTCTCTTTAATTAACTTCAGACTGCATTAATAAAGGACACATAAGACGTGCCTACTTATCTTGAGTTACCAAGAGACAAAAAGGCAACAATGTAGTTACTAGCTTGAAATGTTTCTGATGAAACCTGCAGTGCAGCAATAGTGCTTCTTGATGTATTGAAGCCTTAGGGAATGTTGGTTGATATATCTCATATGTAATACATATATTTTTCTTTTATAACTAACTGTATATTTATCTTACAGTTTTCCTACTCATGATTCTCCATATTTCAATAGACTGTGACTATATCAAAGGATGAAATGTATGTCAGGTGTTTCTCAACAGCTTAACTCAAAGTCAGACATAGGAGAAGATGATCTATGAATAAGCATTGGAAAGATATAATATGGGTAAAGGTTGGATCCGTGACCAAATAGAGACATGATTATGTGAGAATGTGTCATGTGAATGTAGAGTTTTAGAAAACTGGAGGACTTGATGAGATCTCACCAAGTGAATACGTTGCTATCAGAATTAAAAGGAATGTTATGTGTGCGTATATATATATATGTATATATATATGGATATGCTACAATTATATTATCCTATGACTGTGCTTAGAGATTGATCGTAAAAGCATTTTTAAAAATTCAAAGGTAATAAACATAAATAAAAAATTTCAAAATTTGTATTTTTGGTTCTGGGTTACCTCACTCAGATTTATTGGTTTTAGCTCCATCCATAGGTAAATCCTGTGAATCACATAATTTTACTTTTTTTTCTTACCAGCCATATAATATTCTACTGTGTAAATATACCATGCTATCATTTATCCATTCATCAGCTAGACTCTTTCTATTTCCTGGCTATTAGTGAAATGAGCAGTGATGAAACACAAATGACTAATATTCTGATCAGATTTTAGATAGATATGGGGAGCATGTTACTACACAATATAGGAAAGACCATTCTTACTACAAATTGATGACAGATATAGATGAACTATAGTAAGATTTTAGTGTTTTGTGGAAGATAAAATTTGCGATAAGTGAAATTGGACTTTTGAAAGACAATATTTTTTGAAAAGTGATGAAGAAACAGCTGATTCCTCTACACTGCTAAAAATAAAATGTGAGAAGAGAGAAGTGATTTAAGAATTGAAATGTTGATTACAAGCAAGGCCAAAACTAAAGAACTTGGAAAATCTGTAGCCTACCTATGAGTTGCTAAGAAAGCCCTGAGTGAATGTGTGAAGAGCAGATGAAGTTCTGTGTAAAGGTGTATTGTTTGACATAAGGTGGCCATGCAAGGGCCAAGGTCTCTGGCCTATAGTAATTTGGCAGAGCCTCTTTCCCTTCATAGGTCAGACTCAGAGAAAACTGGCAAAAAGCTGTCATCTGGTCCAAGTACTAGTGTTTACGCTAGTGTTTACAAATATTTAGCCAGTGTGCCCAAAAACTAACAGCTGGAGCTTCTTCCTCTAAAATATTTGCAATTTGACACTGCTCACGTACAGAGACTTCCTATCTAGGAACACTACTTAACATCTCACCCCTGTGCTACACATAGTAAGCATCCTGAGGTTTCATATTGCAGTGGTATTGATGCTATTACATCAGAGTGCTGACATTCCACCTGACTCCAACTTTTCTTTGTATATCTATGTCATTTCTTCAGTGTCACTGTCGTTTCTTCACTCACTAGCCACTCCTAGTCAGATTTCCAGAATCAAGCTGGATACCATACCTACACACAGTGCAAAAGAAAACAAAAGTCTATTTGGGAGGAAACATAAAAAAACATAATGATGTATGTCATTAAAAGTTAGGGCCTATTCATTGAGACAGCCAGGAGATTAGGCAGTCATCTATACAGGAAGCTAGACCTTTACATAAACACAATGGAAGCCTGACTCTAAACATTTGGAGATCATCCTAGCTTCTTTTTCTTTTTTCCCGGTTACATCACTTTCTCTCTTTTTTTTTTTCTTATTGATTGTTTTTATCTCTACATTTTTCTCTGCTCCCTGTCTCCCCTCCCCCTTAACCCTCTCCCATGTTCCCCATGCTCCCAATTTACTCAGGAGATCTTGTCGTTTTCTACTTCCCATGTAGATTAGATTTATGTATGTCTCTCTTAGGATCCTCATTATTGTCTAGGTTATCTGGGAATGTGATTTGTAGGTTATTTTTCTTTGCATTCTGTCTTTAAAAACCACTTATGAGTGAGTACATATGACAGTTGTCTTTCTGGGTCTGGGTTACCTCACTCAAAATGATGTTTCCCTCTCTATCCATTTGCCTGCAAAATTCAAGATGGCATCATTTTTTCTGCTGTGTAGTACTCCATTGCATAAATGTACATTTTCCTTATACATTCTTCCTTTGAGAGGCATTTAGGTTGTTTCCCGGTTCTAGCTATGACAAACAATGCTGCTATGAGCATAGTTGAGCACATGTCCTTGTGACACGATTGAGCATCCTTTGTATATATACCCAAAAGTGTTATTACTGGGTCTTGAAGAAGGTTGTTTCCTAATTTTTTGAAGGCATCACAATCCCTGACTTCAAACTCTACTACAGAGCTACAGTACTGAAAACAGTCTGGTATTGAAATAAAAACAGACAGGGAGACCAATGGAACCCAAATCGAAGACACAGATATTAATCCACATACCTTTGAACACCTGATTTTTGACAAAGAAACAAAAATTATCAACTGGAAAAAAGAAAGCTTATTTAACAAATGGTACTGGCATCACTGGATGTCAACATGTAGAAGAATGAAAATAGATCCATATCTATCACCATGTACAAAACTCAAGCCCAAATGGATCAAAGACCTCAACAAAAAGCCAGCCACACTGAACCTCATAAAAGGGAAAGTGGGAAATACACTTGCACGCACTGGTACAGAAGACCACTTCCCAAATATAACCACAGTAGCATCCTAGCTTCTTATCACATCATAGGACCATGGTGCAATTCCCCAGGGAGGCAGAGTACAAAGTGGTTTCAATGCAATGGTTACTGCTTTCAAATTCTATCTTAAATTATTTGTTCCATTATTTTCTCACTGTGGCCCTTAGATATCCCTTATTTAGATTTACTAAGATCAGTCTACTGTGCATTGTGACTTCCAAAGCAGTGGATATTTTTGTTTCCACCTAGACTTCAAAGGATAAGCCAAAGAGGTGTGAGGTACTGGGAAATAACTATCACAAAGAAGGACTCGTTATTCTTTTCTATACCCCCCTCTATCTTCCCTCAAATCCTCCTCATTCACTTACTACTTCTTGCTCCATTATCTCCCAATAGGAAGAACCTGCTGTTGTTATTCTGCTATATGGACGTAGTATTAAACCTATGCCCAAAGACATATAATTGTACATATGGATAAGTGAATCTCTCAACCCTCATCAGAGGATCTTCTTGCAATCTATGGTGATTAACTAAGGGAACTATGAATGATCAATGTTCATAGATTAAGAGATTATTGAACACTCAGCCCCAAGTGGCATATCTGTGTCTCACCACCTGTTCTCAAGGCTTAGGAATTCCTGTAGAAGAGGGGAAGGATTGTAAGAGCCAGAAACAAAGATGACTCCTGTGGAACAGTGTTTTCTGTATGCAACAGGAAAGTTCTTGTATGAATTGAAAGCATCTGGGACATGTTTGCACAAAACCTGTACTGAATCAAAGATAAGGTGTTATTCCCAAGCCCTGCCCTAGCTAGAAAGTATATATTATAGTTTAAATGTGATGCTCTCAGCATTCATGTGTGGCAGGTTAATGTATAAAATGAGTGTTGGTAGTTAAGACCTTTGAATGTGATTAGATCTTTTAGAAATGATTGGTATGTTAGAGTTATTATTATAGGAGAATTGGCTATTGTGAGAATAGATTTGCTGTAACAACCAGTTTAGCCTTCATCTGTCCTATTATTCTCCCTTATCATTTCAGTATCTGCTATGGGATGACAACACAAAAAGACTTGATTTTGAACTTTACATTATTTTCTCCAGAGCTTTGAGAAATGTGTTTAATTTCTTAATAAATCACCCACTTTGAGCTAGTCTTTCATCATAATCCAATGATAGTTGATAGAATGTGATTTGATCCTAGTTTATATTCATTTAAAGCCCTCACCATTTCTACAACTTTATATAGAGGACTGGGTGTATAAGTGTGGAATGAATGAATCACAAATGTGAGTCAACAGTTCTAGTCTCCAAGTGGAATTTTCTGCATGACCTGAAAAAGTTAATTAAATACTATAATCCTTTTTATTTAAAGTATGAGTTTTTTATAATGTATGCTTAAATTGGTTATTTTAAGCTAAGGATAAAAAGTAATAAAAATATATGCATGTATTATACAAAGCAAAAGAGATAAAATGTTAAACTAAGATTAAGATTACTGGGGAGTGGTAAAATCTGGAGTTAAGTGCCTTGTGTTCAAAAGCCTTCCATAGTTTGGAGTAAGTTTGCATTCTTAATCTCTCTTTTCTCTCTTTGAACATTTTTGAAACAATACTTTGCCTGAAATTTTGATATGTAAAAGAAAAACAGTGCTGGTTAAAGTCAAATGGGAGTTCAAAGACTATGAAGCAGTATTTAGCAATAGATCCTAAGAAGGCAGTGACTTAAAGGTTACAACCAAGTATTTGGCTGAAAATAAATTTCTTACATGAGGTAAAGATCTGCATACTTTTGTAATACTTGTTGCCCTAGGAGAAATGCTGTTCAAGGTTTAAAGTCTGCTGAAAGTTCACAAAATATAGCATCTGGGCATCCACAGATTCTGCTAGGACCTCTGATTCATCACAAATCTTGTGGCATTTGATTTTGAAAAGCTCTGATAGATCTCTTTGTCGCTTAGGCTTTCCTGGACCTAAGAGTCATAAATCCAATACTTGCAGTTCTTCCTCCCTCCTACTCACTTTTCCTGACAAATCAAAGGTAAATATGGATGATGCTTCTCGTCTGTATTTCCTGTTGAAGTTCTTCCTACATGCAGAGAAGTTACCTCTTGGACTATATATAGCTCAACATCAATTGAATGTGTCACCTGGAGGATAGAATGTTATATAGAACCGCTGTCACAGCTTTCTTAGATTTCTTTGTGTGCTACTTTCAGGGATTATCATATAATCTCTGGTCTTGCAGACATTTTCAAGGCATACTCATATGAACTTTCATCAATAAGTCTTGTTACTCTGTGCCACAGAAAGACAGCCTTGCCAAATTTTCTCTATAAAAATTCCATGGTGACTTGCCATCTTGTCAGACAGCTCTGCCTTTATTTCATGCCTTTTCAACCACAGGAAAAGTGACAGAACTGTCATTCCACCAGAAAGACATGTTATTTCATAAGACAAAGCTTATGATAAAGTTACCTCTTTTGTGCCCCCAGATATTCTATTCTCAGAAAGCTCTGTCTCAGTTGCATGCCTTCCTATCCACATTAAGTACCATACCTCTACAAAGTCCACAACCATCTTTGATTTTGACATACCTCACAACAATCACCAATGTGTTGTGTTATTTTTCCTGGGGTCTATATAAAAAATGTATAATCATGTCTTATATGACACTGATAACAGATCAAAATAATAATTCCAGTCAATCCTCCAAAGTAATAATTCCAGTCAATCCTAGACTAGTGAACCAATGCGTTTGAGGGCATTGCTTATAGCAAACAGCTAAGTGACAACTGTCTGCAACTCAAATGTGGCTATACCAATGAAATGTTCTGCCACAGCATAAGATTGCTTAGATAAGAGACATTAGCCAACCCTCAACCGCAATCGTTCTTCTACCTCCTACTGTGGCACTTACAAAGACTGTGTGCAGATGTAGCAGGATTACTGATAGTCAAGGGGACAAGAAGGAATATGTTGTTGGAAAATCAGTCAGGGGTCTGAATACACTCCTTCTCTTTAGATAGGTAACATTAGGGACTAGTTTCAAAATGATTTCATTCAGGTGACCCCAGATGCTTTGATTTCAAGATGGAAATAGTTACATTGTGCCCCAGGGAAACAGTTCCACAACCAAGCAAGTGTTCCTTTTTTATTAATTTTTATCCATTTACTTTACATCCCACAGTTTCTCCTCCCTACTCTCCTCCCATTTCTTCCCCTCACCCCACCCCCAATCCACTCCTCTGTTTCTGTTTAGAAACAGGCAGACCGCCCATGTGTATCAACAAGGCATATGGCTTATCAAGTTGTTGGAGGACTAACTTACTCCCATTTTATTAAGTCTGCACAAGGCAACCCAGTATGAGGAATAAGTTTCCAAGCAATTGTTTCTTAACAGTCACTTTACATGCCGCTTGATCCCAACTGGGTATTTTTCAGATACTTAAATGTATGTGGCCATTTCGTGTGGTTGTCCTGTTGATAATGTTTGTAGGCAATATATGGATGAATTTTCTAAGAAAAGGTTCAGTATGCAGAAAAAATCTAGTAAACAGGTTAGCTTATTCATAAAATTTCAGGTGCTAACCTGGAAACAACCTAGATGTCCTTCAATGGAAGAATGGATGAAGAAAGTATGGAATATATACATATTAGAGTACTACTCAGCAGTAAAAAACAATGACTTCTTGAATTTTGCATACAAATGGACGGAAATTGAAAACACTATCCTGAGTGAGGTAAGCCAGACCCAAAAAGAGGAACATGGGATGTACTCACTCATATTTGGTTTCTAGCCATAAATAAAGGACATTGAGACTATAATTCGTGACTCTAGAGAAGCTAAATAAGAAGGTGAACCCAAAGAAAAACATATAAGCATCCCCCTGAATATTAACCTTCATCAGGCGATGAAAGAAGACAGAGACAGAGACCAACATTGGAGCACTGGACTGAAGTCTCACGATCCAAAGGAGGAGCAGAAGGAGAGTGAGCACGAGCAAGGAACTCAGGACGGCGAGGGGTGCACCCACACACTGAGGCAATGGGGATGATCTATCGGGATCTCACCAAGGCCAGCTGGCCGGGGACTGAAAAAGCATGGGACAAAACCGGTCTCGCTGATCATAATGGACAATGAGGACTACTGAGAACTGAAGAACAATGGCAATGGGTTCTTGATCCTATTGCATGTAATGGCTTTGTGGGAGCCCAGGTAGTTTGGATGCTCACCTTAATAGACCTGGATGGAGGTGGGTGGTCCTTGGACCTCCCACAGGGCAGAGAAACCTGCTTGCTCTTTGGGCTGAGGAGGAAGGAAGACTTGATTGGGGGAGGGGGAGGGAATGGGAGGTGGTGGCGGGGAAGAGGCAGAAATCTTTAATAATTAAATTAATTAATTAATAAAAAAAAGACTATCTGTGCTTTGAAAAAAAAGTTTCTAAAGACAGTGTGATAACTTTCATTCAAATCTGATTCAAAAGTACCATGTCTTTCATTGAGACTAATAATAAGGCATCATATTTAGATACTGAAAGAATTCCTAATATGTTTGGGCTAAACACTACCCAGATACTTATGATTAACAGTATTTGCTGGCATCCTCTTAGATGGATAGATCCAGCACACACACACACACACACACACACAAAAGACGTTGTAGTGTAAGAGAAGACACAATAAACCAAATAAGGCTGCAGATGGGGGAAAGCAGCTATTCTATATACTAGTTTGGCAGTTTTTAAATATTTCAACATTTTATTTGTATGTGAGTTGGTGGAGGTAGTGTATTTAAATGAATATGAGCTTAGAAATCAAGACAATATAATCCATTTATCAATAAGAAAGTGAATTTAAGAGACAAAATAGAAGAGCCAGCACACTTACAGTACCAGATTTAGTCTTCCTGAGACTCCTGATCTGTTCTTTCTAAGATGGATGAGTAAAGAGAATAAACAGTTAATATATGTTTAAAGAACAAACCTTGAAGAAGTATAAATCACTCCCACACATTTTTTAGACCAAAGTTTGGTCACATGACTACACCTAACTGTTAGAACAGCTACAGAATACAGAATAATTGTGTGACTGTGTGGGTAAACACATTTGATAGAACGTAATCAAATACCCATCATAACATCCTCAACACTATGCAAATACCATTATGTTACTCATTTAATAACCTTCATAAGGAAATTATCATTATTATTTCTAAATTATGTAGGGTTAAAATAAGAATATTCAGAAGCATTTAACCACAATCAATAAACTAAAATATTGAAAAACTAGAGGTTCAAGCGGAGGAACCAGAAATATGACTAAATAGAGTTCATCTCTTCCAACGTTTTAAGAATTAGCTTGATTGTTTCCATAAAAATATTTCTGGGATTTCCACAGAAATTGCGCAAAACCTATAGATATATTCAGAGAATTGACACCTTTATTATTTAGGTGTTTTATTTCTTTTATTCCTAGTTTGAGAATATGTTTCATATGTTCTTGACTCTGAGTTTTTATGGCACAATAATATGTGTTGTGTATTAGGGAGTAGTTCATCATAGCTTATAAATCATATGCCACTGTTGTTGGACAAAGTGATTTTAATGTCAGTAATTCCCCTGCCTTTTGTCGAACTTTTCCATTAGTTACGAAGAGGGAGCCTGAAGTACTTAATAACAGTTGTGAATTTGTCTATTTTACCTTTCTGCTCTCTCAAGTGTTACTTTATCTTAAAGGTCTGTTTTTACGTGTATTTATTCATGATGATTATATCTGTTTGATCACGAATAACTTTACTTTTTATCATTATGCAATGCCTTCTTTTGCTTATAGTAATTTTATTTTTCTCTAAATGAAAGATACTCTTTCAGTGTGGCTATTCACTAGGGAATAACATGACATGTTAGCTATGACTATATGACACAGAATACTATGGTCACCTGTTGCGGGAGGTCCTTCCACTCCTCCAGCCAATAGCCGCTGAGATACCAGCCCTTTGGGGCGTGGTCTCTCTCCCTTTAAAAAAGCGGCCACTTCCCTCCTTGCGCTCTCTTACTTCCTGCTCCACTTCGGGTGACTAGACTCCCTTCCTGATTGCGCAGAGGGCTGTTGTCTGGGATGGTGATCTGTAAGTTTTTTCCCCTTTAAATAAATAACCATTATGTTAATCATAATTCCAAACTAGCGTGGGATTGTTTGTGACTTACGCCTTTGCCTTCATCTGGTGCCCAACGTTTGGTTTTAGGACCCTTCCTTCCCCTGCTCGGCTGCCTGCCGCCAGTTCGGCCACGGCCTGTGCCTTGCGGCCTGTGCCTTGTGTGTGGAGCCAGCAGTTTAACATAAATCATCATGCAGTGGCTTTTCTTGCTGCAGTTCTTTATATTTTCCCTATAGACACCTCAGATTGACTTCAAGTCCCCACGCAGCCTATCATTTGCCTCCCCACATGGATTTAAACTCCACAGGCCCTCGTAGTCTCTGTCCGCATGGTTTGCTCTTTTCTGAGTCGTTTTCAAATCTCCCTTGCAAGCACAACTCTTAAGCTGCACGAACCAGAGCATGTGGTTACCGGCTGCCGAAAGCGGCAACCCCTCAGGATGACTCTGTCACGTGGAGGCATACACGGCTTCCGAGTTACTTTTCTCTACCCCTGGATTCTGGGTTTATGGTTCTGTGTACGGAATTGATTTAATTACATTTACTTTGTTGAGCAACTTGCATTTCCCAGTTTTTAACAAATACTAGGCGGACACTGAAACAGGACCCCGTTTTTGTCCCGACTTTGCAACAGCACCACCTGCTGGATAATAGGTAATATGGCAGTTTTCATTTCCAACACGAATTTTACTGTTTTGGTTACCAAAACAATGGGTTATATCATGCAAGGTTTATATGACTATGGGGATAACTTAATTTACTGGTTACCAGGTTTCAGTATTCTTTTGCATATTCTATCATTTAGGAAGAATATGGCACTCCTAAGAACCATACAATCTTTACTAGAAACTTATGCAGGTCAGGAGATTCAGGATTCAAAAGCTTTGGAATCACAGGTGCAGAAATTGATACCTCAGTGAAATCACTAGAAACACATGCAGGTCAGGAGATTCAGGATTTAAGAGAGACAATAATAAAAAGACTTGAAATGATTGAAGAAATTATTGGAGCTGGTGAAGAGAGTAAGAAGACACAAGGACAGGATACAATGCCACCACCAGCTATTAGAACTGGCTTTCCCAGGGTTTTAGCGACATACCCTGTAATTCATTCTGACAAAGCGTCAACTTCTAAAGGCTCAAAGGGAGTCAGAGAAGCTAGATGGATGCCAATAGCAATGAATGATCTAAAAGAAATTAAGCAAGCTATTGTTACTTTTGGCTTGCACTCTGCATATGTTAAGGAAATGATAAGGACTTGGGCTTCTAATGCTAGAGCTACCCCCCATTATTTCCATCAGTTAGTGTCTGCAGTTTTAGATAATGGACCTTCCTTGATGTTTGTAAACTATTTCAGAGAAGAATCCAAACATATGGAACAGCAAGGAAGAGCAAAAGGTGTGGAGGTTTCCCAAGATCAAATTCTTGGTGCAGGAGAATATGCTGATCCACAGGTCCAAGCTCTTTATGATGATGAAGTACTGTGTCTATGTCACCAAGCAGCTTTAAATGCTTGGAATAGGTTACAAGATCCAGCAAAAAGGGTTGAATCATATACTAGAATTAGGCAGGGACAGAGAGAACCCTTTATTGACTTTTTGCAAAGATTAATTAAGGCTCTGGACATAGGGGTAACAGACCCAGAAACTAGACGAATACTTCTTGAATCTGTAGCTTTTGAGAATGAAAACATAGAATGCAAAAAGATAATTGGATCTTTGAAGTTTAGATCAGCACCTATGGATGAATGGATTCAGCATACAATGAATATTGAGACGTTTAGCTATCATGATAAATCTTGGGTAGGAGAAGCTATTTCCAAAGCAATGAGGAGACATCAAACTGCCAGGTGTTTTAATTGTGGTAAATTAGGACATCTGAAAAGGAATTGCAGGCAAAGAATTTCTAGGAATAATATCTCTTCTGGGAATGACAAAAATAGGAGATCTTGGCCTTCAGGTATATGTAGGCGATGCGGTAAAGGCTGGCATTGGTCCAACGAATGCAGGTCAACAACAGACAGACAGGGCAACCCGATATCATCAGGAAACTCCTTGAGGGGCCTCTCGCAGGCTCCCAAGCCAACAGTGGCCCAGTCATTCCCAGTCACAGTGGAGAACGTGCCTCACCAAGAAAATTAAACGCTCCAATTTCTGCTTTAAAAACTAATACTGGTCTAAATGATGAATTATGTATGGAGGATTAGTCAAAAAAAAACCCAGTAGGACAGAGTAAACGTATATTTTGGCAGACTTCTGTTAATGATCAAAGACCAAAGCTAAGAGTCTGTATAAATGGCACTTTTATTGAAGGCTTATTAGACACAGGTACGGATGTAAGTATCATTACTCCAGAATCTTGGCATCCAAATTGGCCTCTTCAAGAGGTAGATGTTCAGTTCCTGGGAATTGGAATCCTATCTCGTGTAAAACAAAGCACAAGATGGGTTGAATGCATAGGGCCCGAAGGGCAAATAAGAAGACTAAGGCCATATATAGCCAATATTGCAATAAATTTATGGGGCCATGACCTGCTACAGCAATGGAATACCCAGATTAACATTCCTGTAGTTCCAGGAACTCATAATTCTGGGAAGGATATGATGAGGTATTATGGGAAAAGGTCACCAGCCATTCAGGCTGTACAAGAACATACAGCAAATACCAAACCTTTAGAGGTACCAACAGCCCTACCTTTAAAATGGCTAACTGAGAAGCCAATATGGATCAAACAGTGGCCTCTAGCTGAAGATAAATTATAGGCATTGGAACAGCTGGTGCAAGAGCAACTAGATGCTCACCATATTGAAGAATCAACCAGCCCTTGGAATTCTCCTGTGTTTGTTGTAAAAAAAGAAATCTGGTAAATGGAGAATGGTGATAGATTTAAGAGCTGTCAACAAGGTAATTCAACCTATGGGCCCACTACAATCTGTAATTCCTTTGCATTCTCTATTACCAAAAGGATGGCCTCTTATAGTTAATGATTTGAAAGATTGTTTTTTCACTATACCGTTACAAGAAAAGGATAGAGAAAAATTTGCCTTCACAGTGTCTACTTATAATAATTCTCAGCCTAATAGGAGATATCAATGGACTATCCTCCCATAGGGTATGCTCAATAGTCCTACATTGTGCCAATATTTTGTAAGTAAGCCATTGGAAATAATTCGTAAACAATTCCCCAAGTCCATAATTTATCATTACATGGATGACATCTTGTTATCTGATTCAAATAAAGTTACTTTAGAAAGGATGTTTGAAGAAGTAAAGAAAGTCTTGCCTAGGTGGGGATTACAAATTGCCCCTGAAAAGACTCAAAGAGGAAATTCTATTAATTACCTAGGTTACAGAATAAGGTTAGAGAAAATTAAAACGCAAAAGGCACAAATTAGGAGAGACCGGTTAAAGACTCTTGATGACTTCCAAAGATTGTTAGGAGACATTTCCAGTCTATGACCAGCTGTTGGGATAACACCTAATCTAATAATTCATTTAAACAAAACCATAGATGGTGATGAAGATTTGAATAGTCCAAGAAAACTGACAGCTGAAGCAGAAAAGGAACTGACAATGATTGAGGAAAAATTACAGGAGTCACATGTGGATAGTGTGAACCCAAATCTTAGCTGCATCCTAGTCATATTGCCTTCCAGAATTTTTCCTACAGGGATTCTAATGCAGATGGAAGATATTATTTTAGAGTGGATATTTATACCTAATAAACCAAGTAAAAAATTAAAAACTTATGTGGAAAAAGTTTCTGAATTAATTATAAAAGGTAAGCTGAGACTTCGTCAACTAGCAGGTAGAGACCCAGCAGAAATTATAGTGCCTTTTCCTACTGAAGAAATAAAAAAGTTATGGGAAGACAATTAACCATGGCAAAAAGCTTGTGCTAAGTTTTTGGGAGAAATTAATAGCAACTATCCCAAAAGTGGTAGACTTAACCTCACAAAGAGAACTTCTTGGATTCTTCCTAGAATTGTACATGATGCTCCAATAACTGGAGCCCGTAATTCTATACTGATGCAAATAAATCAGGGAAAGCAGGTTATAAGTCAGATGAATTGAGTAAGGTGAAACAAAGCCCTTATAATTCTGTCCAGAAGGCAGAATTATATGCCATTCTTATGGTGATAAGGGATTTTAAAGAACCTCTTAATATAGTTACAGATTCACAATATGCAGAAAGAGTTATCTTGCATATTGAAACCACTGAATGTATACCAGATGACACAGAGTTGACTTCGTTGTTTATCCAGGTACAAGACATAATCAGGAACAGGCTTTGTCCGATGTACATAATACACATCTGGTCCCATACAGGTGTGCCTGGTCCTCTAGCACAAAGCAACACTGAGATTGATCAATTATTGATTGGAAGCATGTTGCAGGCCTCAGAATTTCATAAAAAGCATCATGTCAATAGTAAAGGCCTAAAGAAAGAATTTTCCATTACATGGTAACAAGCTAAGGACATTATAAAGAGATGTCCTACTTGTTCTTTCTATACTCAAACACTGTTGCCTGCAGGGAGTAACCCAAAGGGTACTAAGACAAATGAAATCTGACAGATGGATGTGTTCCACTTTATGGAATTTGGTAAATTAAAATATGTACACCACACCATAGACACGTATTCAGGTTTTCAGTGGGCTACTTCCCTGAGCTCAGAAAAGGCTGATTCAGTAATCACACATCTATTGGAAGTTATGGCCATCATGGGAATACCTGCACAAATAAAGACAGACAATGGTCCAGCATATGTATCTAAGAAAATGAAACGCTTTTTTGCTTATTATAATATAAAACACATTACAGATATACCACATAATTTCACAGGTCAGGCAGTTATAGAAAGATCAAATCGTACTATAAAGAACATGCTGAACAAACAGAAAGAGACCGAAAATACCCCCAGAAATTGATTACATAATGCTTTATTAACCTTGAATTTTCTTAACGCTAATGAGAAAGGAACGACAGCAGCAGAAAGACATTGGATAATGGAAAAGTCTACTGAACTAGATCAACCAATTTATTTCAAAGATGTGCTGACTTCTCAATGGAAGCCAGGAGATGTGCTACTTTGGGGAAGGGGTTTTGCTCTTGTTTCCACAGGAGAAAAAAAATTGTGGATACCATCAAAATTAATAAAGGTTCGATTTGAAGGGGAGAAACCTCTTGGAAAGGAGAAATGACAACTCATCCACAATGATGATATTCATACAGGTGCTAAGAAAAACATATAGAATGGGGGCATTGTTCTGTTCTTATCTCCACAGGAAAACACTCATCTTTGAAAAATTCAAGGGACCCTGGATGTTTGGATACTGACAGATGGAAAAATACCTGCCCAATAGGAACTATCAAGAAAACTAAATAGGTTATGTAAGTAAAATATACTAAACCATATTTCTAAATTTATAGAGCTGGTTTTGAAGTTGGACTCTGACTTAGTCCCTCTCCAAGCCTGTTGGTAAGAGAAAAACCCAGAGTTTCTGGAGTTTCTGTCTCATGTCAAGAGCCATGATAGGGGACAGAAAGAAATATGAGTTTAGAAAACATCTTTGCTTTTTTTTTCATATCTATCATACTTTTCATTGAATATATCTATCATGCCTTTATATATATATATATATATATATATATATATATATATGATTCATGTTTAAGTTTTTCACAGTGAACAATGAGTTTTTCCTGAAGTGACATTTGAAGTTTCCAGGAAGAAGATGGGGCCCCACAACAACAACTCCACCTGGTTGATATGACGTCATGATACTGATAGCACTACTACAAGACCTGTTTTGGGTACCAGCTGCACAAGACAGTTCCAACTTGGTTAGTTGAAATGGTGCACATCTTATACAACATTCTGGCCAGACCTGCACAAAATACTCAGAGACTATTTGCAATTTTAAAAGACATTGATCTTAAAATTTAACCCTCATTTTACTTTCACAGGATCCCCCAGAAAGAACGTCGCCCCCATGACAGCTGGAAGTAACTCTAGAGGACGACGTCCCCTCTCCCACTAAAGTTTGCCCTTGGGTTTAGGGACATCATTTAGGAGTTGATTATAATTGGTATACAGTTGAGGGTTGGGGGAGGAATTTTATAAGCTTGGGGATCATTTGAAAAAAAAAGAGGGATAATGGGATGATGGGATAATAGATTGGTACTTGTGAGTTATTGTTTTGAGACAAATATATTGGTACTGATTCTTATATATTGATACAAAGTGAAATTATATATATATATTTGGTTTTTCGAGACAGGGTTTCTCTGTGGTTTTGGAGCCTGTCCTGGAACTAGCTCTTGAAGACCAGGCTGGTCAAAGTGAAATTATATTGACTATTGCATGCATGTATGTTTCTACCTCTGTTTAAAACATTTTTTTATGTATTGACATATATTATATTGATATATTGTATATATTTACCATATTGCAGTGTACATTTCTACCTCTGATTAAGATACTTATATATTGCTTGTGTATTGATATATATTTACCATACTGCAATGTATATTTGTACATTGTTCATATTTGGAGGTCATTGTCCTCATTTGTTTCACAGTCGTTTATTGTCTTAGTCTTTAAGTTAGATAGGTATTGAGATTTATATAGATCAATAGTATTCTGAGTTTGTCATTTATAATTAGACTAATCAGGTTCTTTAGATACATAGAGATTATACTCAGTATAGATAGATAATCTTCAACCTCTTCAAAGAGCTGTAGAAAATGGCCTTTAATCTAACTCAGAGTTTTGTGGTAGTGAGACACAATTGCTCCTGGCAACACGGCTCTATTCCCGAGAGAATGTTGAGCACCAAAGACACTCAAGCTGGAGCATTTCTTTTTGGCAGAACTGGCCTTTGGGCAAAGAAATGCCCATACCTCAACCACTGACAGAGATACAGAGCGTGCATCAATGGATAAAACAGGACTGTCATATCCTGCCAAGACAGGGTAAGATAGTTTTGGAAAGTTGCTTGCCTTTGAAAATGGTGTCAGTTATGTTAGGCCTTAGCCAAAGTTGGTTGCTTTAACGCTGCCAACGTGACCTTGGGTGATTGCCCAGGTAGCTAGTTGTCTCTGTGATTTGTTGCATGTTTTGGAAATTGTTTGATTGCACTTCCTAATTACTCAGGTAACATTATTTCCCTTCTCAGATCTTTGATGGGGTTGAAGACTATATAAATATAGTTACTTTCCACTTATGACTTGGCCAAGCTATTTATTATATAAGACTTAAGCTAGTTAGAATAGGATATTTGTACTTACTGTATATAATTTCGTAGTAGGTTTAGAACTCTCTTACTTAAAGAAAAGGGGGAGGTGTTGCGGGAGGTCCTTCTGCTCCTCCAGCCAACAGCCGCTGAGATACCAGCCCATTGGGGCGTGGTCTCTCTCCCTTTAAAAAGCGGCTACTTCCCTCCTAGCGCTCTCCTGCTCCGCTTCCGGCGACTAGATTCCCTTCCTGATTGCACAGAGGGCTGTTGTCTGGGATGGTGATCTGTAAGTTTTTTCCCCTTTAAATAAATAACCATTATATTAATCATAATTCCAAGCCAGCGTGGGATTGTTTGTGACTTACGCCTTCGCCTTCAGTCACCTATAATACACCGACTTAGCAGTCATAGTAATAAAATCAGAAGAATAAGACTAAGAGTTAAACCTATGCAGCTAGTAATGTAGCTTTTAACATTTTTTAATCAAAGCAAATTTAGAATGGTCAAGAACACTCTGAGATTCTCACAAATTCTTCTTGCCTCTCAAGTAGGAAGGAGAATATTAACTGAAGACAGAACTTCTGTGATGAAAAAGTCATCCATACTGGGGTGAAACTTTTCCGTGATAAAGTCACTTTTTTCACCTGCACTTCTAAACTAAGGTCAATAAATTTCACTGGTTCAGTAGACTAGCCTTGTGAGAAATCATTGCTCTGTTCTGTTATCAATACAATGAGGTGAACTGATGTTTGCTTCCGTTATCCCAGGAATCCCAGGAAAAGTAGTGCAAGAGACTGTATTGGATATTGTCAGATACAACACCAGTCCTGAATAATCATGATTAATATTCATTAAATATATATAAGCACACCTGTCACATCCAGTTTACTTGTGTTTTTGTTTCTAAGAGTATTTTGTGTAAAAATAAAGTGAGCTTTGTCTTTAAAACAACTCCATCACTTGATCTCAAATCATGTATTTTTAGACCGTGCAGGTATCCTCTTGCTCTATTTGCTTAGTTGCCTTGGAAAAATTTGTGGGTGAAAAACCCTTAATGAGCTATTTTTTTTATATTAGGGTTGGGATACAGAGTTTAGAACATTCTGCTCCATACCCTATCTTCAGTGAGTTTAAACATGCTATCTTTGTTAATGACTTCTAGGTTACGGCTAATATAGATTTTTCCATTTGTATTTTTTTTATTGATTTGATTGAATGATAAATTTTTCTCTGCTTCCCTTTCTTCTTCCTTCCCCTTCAACCCTCTCCCATGCTCCCCATGCTCCCAATTAACTCAGGAGACCTTGTCTTTTTCTACTTCCCATGTAGATTAGATCCTTGTATGTCTCTCTTAGGGTCCTCATTGTTGTCTAGGTTCTCTGAGATTGTAAATTGTAGGCTAGATATCTTTTATATAGGAGATTCATAGTCTTACACAGTGTTATATAGTGGTTTCAGGGGGTTATAAGCTGCCTATAAATGTGATTTTTTTTCTCAAATATTTCTGGAATATTTACGTGAACTGTCAAGTGGATGCATTTGTAGCATTAAGTTTTTCCATAAAGTCTATATTCAGTCAGGAAATTTTGTTAAATTCATGAAATGTTTCTGAAGCTTTTATGAACTAACTTGAAAAGGTTTCATATCAAGTTAAAGCATGTAAAATAAGTGTAAAACTCAGCATATCCTTTCCCCATTCAATGCACATGGGACTTCCGTGTCTCTTCTATGTTTCTGTTATAGAGAACCCCCTGATTTTGGGCTCCATACATATTCCATAGATCAACCATTATGCCCTTTCTTATTTTTACATTCTTTCATATATATTCATTCATAGATTCCTATACATGTAAAGTAAATTTAACTTAGAATACATAGTGAATCTGGATTTACAATATTTTTGTAAAATAATATTTTAAGCAATAAAATATTTTATTTCTGTTTTTATTTTTCTTACTTGTTTATAAGTTGGAATTTTCATGTGTTTTTTTTCTTTTATTAAAAATAGACTTTTCATACAACATACCCTGGTTATGGTTTCTTCTTTATGTAATACTTGTAGCTCCTCCCTATATTCCATTCAATCTAAATCAAACCCCTTGTGTCTCTCATTGGAAAACAAGAGGCAACTAAAAGATAATACTAAAAAAATAAATAAAATGTAATAACACATCAGAATAGAAGAAAGTAAACAAACACAAGGAAAATAGCCCAAGAAAAGGCACAAGAAATGAATATAGACAGAGAGATTCACTCTTTTGCACACTCAGGAATGATGGTTTCTTGGCCATCAAAAATGCAGACAATTTTCAGTATCATGGATTTCATTTATTTATTCTTTTTTTTTGAGAGAAAGAAGCAAGGTGTCTTTATTTAAATATAGCAACAATGTAAAGTGTAATGAAGAATTTTTTTCAAAACCTCAGTGTACATCAAATAAACAGCAAAATTATGATATAAACTTTACAGAAAATCATTTCCATTTCTATGTATTAGCAATGAAGAATTGGGCAATAAGCTAAAATTATAATATTGACAACTGTAGAACAAATATAAAATACTCAAAATGACATGTGGGATTTATGCAATTAAAACCATAGCATAAGACAGAGAGAAAACTTTAAAGCCTAACAACATAAAAATATATTCACAGACTGAGAAGGCTCAGGATGTTAGAATGTTAATTGTCACCAAAATCTTTCTACACATTCAGTGGAATCCTGATCAAAATACCAGCAGAAAATCTTCTGTTGAATTTAATCAGTGTATTCTGAAATTCACTGGGAATTATGAGGGTCTCGACCATTCAGGGCTAATCAGTCTTGGATAGAAGAATAATATTGGAGTTCTGCCTTTAAGACATACCCTGAAACAGTAGAAATTAAAGAAATATCAGGAAACGTAGCACACATATTTCAGTGAACACACATGTATACTCAGGTGTCTATGGGAATCTACAGCAAGGGAAGGGTGTGAATGCCTTTCCAATAAATTGTGCTGCCGACCTTTTGTCTGTATAGTCACAGTTTGAGCACTGTGCTAATAACAGTTACTTTTCAAAACTTCTTAAATCCAAATATGAAACCAAATCTAAAGCATATACAGAATACTTTCTTTTTTATTTTTCCTTAATATATTTATTTTTAATTTATTAAATTTTTATTATAAAGATTTTGAAAACAAAATAGGATAAAAATCCCACAATGTATAGATTTTTAAATCATTGATTTTAGTGTTTGTGATAACAAGGTTCTTTTTGTTCAGAAAATATTTTCTTGTATTAATGAGTTCAAGGCTATTTCCCACTTTCTCTTCTATCATCTCAGTGAATCTGGTTTTATGTTGAGGACTTTGACACAGTTAGGTTGAATTTTGTGCAGGGTAATAAGTATGGATCCATTGCATTCTTCTGTATGCAGATATCTAGTGAAGCAAACACTATTTGTTGAAGAGTCTGCATTTTTTCCATTTTGTATTTCTGGCTTTTTTAAATAAAAAAATTAGTTGTTCATATGTTAATGTATGCATGTCTTGATCTTCAATTCAATTCAATTGGTGAAGGTGCCTGATTTTTTTTAATTACTGCAGCTCTGTATTACAATTTGATGTCGGAGTAATAATAGCTAAAGCAGTTTTTATCATTCAGAATTGTTTTAGGCATCTTTTTTGAATTTCCATATGAAACTGAAAATTATCATTTCAAGATCTGTGAAGAATTGTGCTGGAATTTTCATGGGGGATTGCATCAAATATGTAGATTGCTTTTACTAGGAAGAAAATTTTTACTATATTAATCCTACTGATCCATGAGCATGGGAGATGGTTTCATGTTCTGACATCTTCTAAAGTTTCTTTATTCAATGTTTTAAAGTTTTTATCATGCAAATCTATCACTTTGCTGATAAAAGTTACCCAAAGATAGTTTATATATTTTGAGATTCTTGTGAAGGGTGTATTTTTGGGGGATTTTTTTTCTCAGTCAATTTGTCATTTTAATTTAGGGATGGTACTGATTTTATGAGATGCTTTTATATCTAGTTACTTTGATGAAATTGTTTTTCAGCTTTAGAAGTTTCCCAGTGAAATTTCCAGGCTCATTTATATATACATTTATATATTCTACAAATAAAGACACTTCGGCATCTTACCTTCCAATTTATAGACCCTTAAATACCCTCAGTTTGTTGTTGCTCTAGTAATGATTTCAATTACTAAATTGAATAAGTATGGTTAGAGTGAACAACCTTCTTACTCCTGATTTTAGTAGTTTTGTTGTTGTTGTTGTTTGTTTCTCTACATTTATGTTGGTATGGGCTATGGGTTTGCTGTAAACTGCCTCTATTACAATGAGACATGCCCTTGCATCCCTAGAATCTCCAGGATGTTTTTCATAAAAGGGTGTTGGATTTGTAAAAAGCCTTTTCTGTATCTACTGAGAAAATGTAGTTTTTGTATTTCAGTCTGAATCAGTGGTGGATTACATTTATTTAATATGTATGCTGATCCATCCCTGTACCTTTGGGATAAAGCCTACTTGACTGTGGTGGGTGATCTTTGTGATGTATTATTGGATCTGGTTAGCAAGAATTTTATTGGGAATTTTTACATCTATGTTCAAAAGGGTATTGGTCCGTAATTCTCCTTCTTATGTTTTTTGTTTCGTGGTTTAGGTATCAGGGTAACTGTGACTTCATCTCATAAAATGAATTCTGTAATGTTTCTTCTGTTTCAATTTTGTGAAATAATTTGAGAAGTATTAGCATTAAGTCTTCTTTGAAAGTCTGGTGGAATTCTGCACTGAAACCATCTGGCTCAAGGCTTTTGTTGGTTGTTTTTTTATTCTTATTACTCTTTACACTTTTAGGGGTTCTGCCACTCAGCTCCCAAATGAATCAGACACAGAGGCCTATTATTATTTATAAAAGTCCTGCCTTAGCTTGTTTCTCGCCAGCTTTTCTTTTTTTTGGGGGGGGGAGGGGGAGGAAAGGGTTTATTTTTTTAATTAATTAATTAATTAATTAAATTATTAAAGATTTCTGCCTCTTCCCCGCCACCACCTCCCATTCCCCCCCTCCCCCAATCAAGTCTTCCTCCCTCCTCAGCCCAAAGAGCAAGCAGGTTTCCCTGCCCTGTGGGAGGTCCAAGGACCACCCACCTCCATCCAGGTCTATTAAGGTGAGCATCCAAACTACCTAGGCTCCCACAAAGCCATTACGTGCAATAGGATCAAGAACCCATTGCCATTGTTCTTCAGTTCTCAGTAGTCCTCATTGTCCATTATGTTCAGCGAGACCGGTTTTGTACCATGCTTTTTCAGATCCTGGTCAGCTGGCCTTGGTGCGTTCCCGACAGAACATCCCCATTGCCTCAGTGTGTGGGTGCACCCCTCGCGGTCCTGAGTTCCTTGCTTGTGCTCTCTCTCCTTCTGCTCCTCCTTTGGATCGTGAGACTTCAGTCCAGTGCTCCAATGTTGGTCTCTGTCTCTGTCTTCTTTCATCGCCTGATGAAGGTTATTTGCCTCCAGACTTTTTTCTTTTCTTACTTCTGTAATCTTTCTTTCACTCTTACTTTATGGCTGGTTGTATGGTTGGGTGGCTGCCCCCCTTTTTTCTCTCCTTGATCTCTCTTGCTCCTGACCCCTCTCTCTGATTTTTCCTTATATTTCTTCTCTCTGTTTATCAGCCCTACCTATCCTTTCCCCTGCCTCACCATTGGCCGTTCAGCTCTCTATTAGACCATTAGGTGTTTTAGACAGGCAAAGTAACACAGCTTCACAGAATTAAACAAATTAAACATAAAAAAATGCAACACAATTTTGCGTCATTAAACAAATATTCCATAGTATAAACAAATGGTAACACATCTTAAAACAATATTCTACAACAGACTTTTCTATTTTTCTTTATAATTTTCTATTATTTTTGGTTGGCAGACTTTAAAATCACTTTATTTCACTAGATCTATTTAGATTGTCTATTTGATCTTGATTTAACTTTGTTAGGTGATATATATTGCAAAATTTATCCATTTCTTTTAGATTTTCCCAGTTTTGTGAATTAAAAGTTTTTAAAGTAAGTCCTTAACGATTCTTTAGATTTTTGCAGTATCCTTTGTCACATACCCCTTTTCATCTTTAGTTTTTTCTAATTTAGATGTTCTCTCTCTGCCTTTTAGTCAATTTGGCCAAGAGTTTTTCTATCTTATTGATTTTCTCAAAACTCCCCTCCCCCTATCCCCACTCCTCTTCTCCTCCCCCCACACCCTCCCTCTCAATACTGAAGAGCAGTACAAATTCCCTGCCCTACGGGAAGACCAAGGTCTTCTATCTACGTCGAGGAAGGTGAGATTCTAAACAGGCTAAGCACCCACAAAGCCAGATCATGTATTTGGATCAAAACCTAGTGCTATTGTCCTTGGCTTCTCATCAGCCTTCATTGTCCGCCATGCTCAGAGAGTCCAGTTTCAACCCATGCTTATTCAGTCCCAGACCAGCTGGCCTTGGTGGGCTCCCAATAAATCAGTTCCACTGTCACAGTGGGTGGGTGCATCCCTCGTGGTCCTGATTTCCTTGCTCATGTTCTCCCTCCTTCTGCACCTCATTTGGACCTTAAGAGCACAGACTGTTGCTCCAAATTGAGTCTCTGTCTCTACCTCGATCCATCGCCAGATGAAGGTTCTAAGGTGATATGTAAGATATTCATCAGTATAGGATAGGGTCATTTCAGGTTCCCTCTCCTCAGTTGCCCAAGGTACCAGCTGGGGACATCTCCCTGGACACCTGCGAACCCCTCTAGAGTCAAGTCTCTTGCCAACCCTAAGATGGCTCCCTTAGTTAGGATATATACTTCGCTGCTCCCATATCCACCCTTCCTATATCCCAACCATCCCAATCCCTCAAGCTCCTCCCATCCTCCCCTTCTCACGTTTCTCATCCCATTTCCCCTTTGCCCCATGCCACCTCCTCCACAAGTTCCCAGTTTTTGCCCTGCAATCTTGTCTACTTCCCCTATCCAGGCGGCTGACTATACGATTTTCTTTGGGTTCACTTTATTATTTAGCTTTTCTAGGATCACAAATTATATGCTCAATGTCCTTCATTGGCTAGAAACCGATTATGAGTGAGTACATCCCATGTTCCTCTTTTTGGGTCTGGGATACCTCACTCAGGATAGTGTTTTCTATTTCCATCCATTTGCACGCAAAATTCGAGAAGTCATTGTTTTTTACGGCTGAGTAGTACTCTAATATGTATATATTCCACACTTTCTTCATCCATTCCTCCATTGAAGGGTATCTAGGTTGTTTCCAGGTTCTGGCTATTACAAACAATGCTGCTATGAACATAGTTGAACAGATACTTTTGTCATATGATAGGGCATCTCTTGGGTATATTCCCAAGAGTGGAATTACTGGATCTTGGGGTAGGTTGATCCCAAATTTCCTGAGAAATCGCCACACTGATTTCCAAAGTGGTTGCACAAGTTTGCATTCTCACCAGCAATGGATGAGTGTGCCCCTTTCTCCACAACCTCTCCAGCAAAGGCTATCATTGCTGTTTTTGATTTTAGCCATTCTGATAGGTGTAAGATGGTATCTCAATGTTGTTTTAATTTGCATTTCCCTTATCGCTAAGGAGATTGAGCATGACCTTAAGTGTCTTTTGGCCTTTTGAATTTCTTCTGTTGAGAATTCTCTGTTCAGATCAGTGCCCCATTTTTTTATTGGGTTAATTAGCATTTTAAAGTCTAGTTTCTTGAGTTCTTTATATATTTTGGAGATCAGACCTTTGTCTGTTGCAGGGTTGGTGAAGATCTTCTCCCAGTCAGTGGGTTGCCTTTTTGTCTTAGTGACAGTGTCCTTTGCTTTAAAGAAGCTACTCAGTTTCAGGAGGTCCCATTTATTCAATGTTGTCCTTAATGTCTGTGCTGCTGGGGATAAACGTAGGAAGTGATCTCCTGTACCCATATGTTGTAGAGTACTTCCCACTTTTTCTTCTATAAGGTTCAGTGTGTTCAGACTAATATTGAGGTCTTTAATCCATTTGGACTTGAGTTTTGTGCATGGCGATTGATACGGATCTATTTTCATTCTTCTACAGGTTGCCAACCAGTTCTGCCAGCACCATTTGTTAAAGATGCTCTTTTTTTTCCATTGAATACTTTTAGCTCCTTTATCAAAAATTAGGTGTTCATATGTTTGTGGGTTAAAATCAGGGTCTTCTACTTGGTTCCATTGATCGACTTCTCTGTTTTTATGCCAGTACCAAGCTGTTTTCAATGCTGAAGCTCTGTAATAGAGTTTGAAGTCAGGGATGGTAATGCCTCCAGACGATCCTTTATTATGTAAGATTGTTTTGGCTCTCCTGGGTTTTTTGTTTCTCCATATAAAGTTGATTATTGTCCTCTCAAGATCTGTAAAGAATTTTGATGGGATTTTAATGGGGATTGCATTGAATCTATAAATTGCCCTTGGTAGAATTGCCAGTTTTACTATGTTGATCCTCCCAATCCAAGAGCAAGGGAGATCCTTCCATTTTCTGGTATCCTCCTCAATTTCTTTCTTCATAGACTTAAAGTTTTTGTCAAATAGATCCTTCACTTCCTTGGTTAGTTACCCCAAGATATTTTATGCTATTTGTGGCTATCGTGAAGGGTGATGCTTCTCTGATTTCACTCTCTGCTTCCTTATCCTTTGTGTATAGGAGGGCAACTGATTTTTCGGAATTGATCTTGTATCCTGCAATGCTACTAAAGGTGTTTATCAGCTGAAGGAGTTCTTTGCTGGAGTTTTTGGGGTTTCTTATGTACACTATCATATCATCTGCAAATAATGAAAGTTTAACTTCTTCCTTTCCAATTTGAATCCCTCTGATCCCTTTATGTTGTTTTATTGCTAATGCTAGAATTTCAAGCACTATATTAAAGAGGTATGGAGAGAGTGGACAACCTTGTCGTGTCCCTGATTTTAGTGGAATAGCTTTGAGTTTCTCTCCATTTAAATTGATGTTAGCTGATGGCTTGCTATAAATAGCTTTTATTATACTTAGGTACGACCCTTGTATCCCTAATCTCTCTAAGACCTTTATCATAAAGGGATGTTGAATTTTGTCAAATGCTTTTTCAGCATCTAATGAAATGATCATATGATTTTTTTTCTTTTAGTTTATTTATATGATGGATTACATTGATAGATTTTCGTATGTTGAACCAGCCCTGCATCTCAGGGATGAAGCCTACTTGATCATAATGGATAATTTTTCTAATGTGTTCTTGGATTCGGTTTGCCAGTATTTTATTTAGTATTTTTGCATCGATGTTCATGAGTGAGATTGGCCTGTAGTTCTCTTTCTTGGTTGTGTCTTTGTGTGGTTTTGGTATCAGAGTAACTGCAGCTTCATAAAAGGAATTTGGCAATGACTTCTCTGTTTCTATATTGTGAAATACATTAAGGAGTATAGGTATTAGGTCTTCTTGGAAGTTCTGGTAGAATTCTGCATTGAAGCCGTCTGGACCTGGGCTTTTTTTGGTGGGGAGGTTTTTTATAACAACTTCTAATTCTTCGCAACTAACAGGTCTATTTAGATTGTTCACCTGGTCCTGGTTTAAATTTGGTATATGGTACTTATCTAAAAAAGTCTCCATTTCTTTTACATTTTCCAATTTTTGTTGCATACAGGTTTTTTTTTTTAGTAAAATCTAATGATTCTCTGAATTTCCTCTGTGTCTGTGGTTATGTCTCCCTTTTCGTTTCTGATCTTGTTAATTTGGATAGGGGTTTATCCATCTTATTGATTTTCTCCAAGAACCAGCTGTTTGTTTCATTGATTCTTTGGATTATTTTCTGTGTTTCTATTTTGTTGATTTCAGCTCTCAATTTGATTATTTCCAGTCTTCTACTTCTCCTAGGTGAGACTGCTTCTTTTTTATCTAGAGCTTTCAGGTGGGCTATTAAGTCTCCAATGCGTGCTTTCTCCGTTTTCTTTAAGTGGGCACTTAATGCTATGAACTTTCCTCTTAGCACTGCTTTCATAGTGTCCCATAGGTTTGAGTATGTTGCGTCTTCGTTTTCATTGAATTCAAGAAAGACTTTAATTTCTTTCTTTATTTCTTCCTTGGTCCAGGTGTGGTTCAGTAGTTGACTGTCCAGTTTCCATGAGTTCGTAGGCTTTCTGGGGATAGCATTGTTGTTGAATTCTAACTTTAATCTGTGGTGATCTGATAAGATACAGGTGGTTACCGATATTTTTTTGTAACTGTGTAAGTTTGCTTTGTTACCAAGTATGTGGTCTATTTTCGAGAAGGTTCCATGAGCTGCAGATAAGAAGGTATATTCTTTCCTATTTGAGTGGAATGTTCTATAGATGTCTGTTAAGTCCATTTGATTCATTACCTCCCTTAATCCTCTTATTTCTCTGTTAGGTTTCTGTCTGATTGACCTGTCCATTGGTGAGAGAGGAGTGTTGAAATCTCCTACTATTAGTGTGTGTGGTTTGATGACTGCCTTGAGTTTTAGTAACATTTCTTTTACATAAGTGGGTGCTTTTGTATTAGGGGCATATATATTCAGGATTGAGACTTCATCCTGATGAATTGTTCCTGTTATGAGTAAAAAATGTCCCTCTCCATATCTTTTGATTGATTTTAGTTTGAAGTCAACTTTGTTAGAAATTAGTATGGCCACACCTGCTTGTTTCTTAGGTCCGTTTGCTTGATAAACCTTTTCCCAGCCCTTTACTCTGAGTAGATGTCTGTCTTTGTGGTTGAAGTGTGTTTCTTGTAAGCAGCAGAATGTTGGATCCTGTTTTCATATCCAATCTCTTAGCCTGTGCCTCTTTATAGGTGAGTTGAGTCCATTGATATTAAGTGATATTACTGACCAGTAGTTGTTAACTCCGGTCATTTTTCCTTTCTTTCTTTCTTTCTTTCTTTCTTTCTTTCTTTCTTTCTTTCTTTCTTTCTTTCTGTAGTAGAGTTTGTGTGTTTCCCTTCTTCAAGTTGTGCTGGTGAAGGGTCATTAGATGTCTGAGTTATTGTGGGCATTGTTGGACTCCTTAGTTTGTGATTTTCCTTCTATTACTTTCTGTAAGGCTGGATTTGTGGCTACGTATTTTTTAAATTTGTTTTTATCCTGGAAAATTTTGTTTCTCCATTTATAGTGAACGAAAGCATGGCTGGGTATAGTAGTCTGGGCTTGCATCCATGGTCTCTTAGTTTCTGCAGTACATCTATCCAGGACCTTCTGGCTTTCATGGTTTCCATAGAGAAATTAGGTGTAAGTCTGATAGGTTTACCTTTATAGGTAACTTGACCTTTTTCCTTTGCAGCTCTTAATATTCTTTCTTTATTCTGTATGTTTTGTGTTTTGATTATTATATGACGAGGAGATTTTTTTTTTGATTCAGTCGATTCAGTGTTCTGTATGCTTCTTGGACCTTCAGAGGAATATTTTTCTTAAGGTTGGGAAAGTTTTCTTCTACAATTTTATTAAATATATTTTCTGGACCATTGAGCTGTACTTATTCTCCTTCTTCTATCCCTATTATTCTTAGGTTTGGTCTTTTTATTGTGTCCCAGATTTCCTAAATGTTTTGTGATGAGAATTTGTTGGTTATGCTGTTTTCTTTGATCAGAGTGTTTATTTTCTCTATGGTATCTTCAGTGACTGAGATTCTTTCTTCTATCTCTTGTAATCTGTTGGTAGTACTGTAGTTCCTGTTCATTTATCCAAATTTTCCATCTCCATCCTTCCCTCGGTTTGTGTTTTCTTTATTACTTCCACTTCATTCTTCAAGTCTTGAACCGTTTCCCTTACCTGTTTGATTACTTTTTCTTGTTTCTCTTGGTTTTCTTGGGTATGTTTGAGAGATTTATTCATCTCCTCTACCTTTTTGTTTGTAATCTCTAATTGATTATGGCAGTTTTTCACCTCCTGTTTAAGGTCCTCTATTATTTTCATATAATTCACTTTTGAGTCGAATTCTTCTAATTCTTCTGTATTAGGGTGTACTCTTCTTATTTCGGAATTCCTGGATTCTGGTGATGTCACGTTGCCTTTCAAGTTGTTGGGGGAATTCTCGCATTGGCACCTGCCCATCTCTTCCTTCAAATGGAGCCAGGAGAGGCCTGGTGTCTTGGACCAGTCTTTTCTGTGACTAACTCTCTGGGTGTATCTACTCAGTGTAGGGGCAGGAACCGTTCCCTTCCAGATGAACTCCTCAACACCAAAACAGGGACGCCTGGTATTCCAATGACCCGCGGAAAAAAGGGCGAATGCAGGGGGTAGGGCGGGGTCGAGTAGAACACAGACAACACTGCAGTACAAGCTGGAGGTGCCTGTGCTCCCTTTCAGGGGTTGTTGAGGTCTGCCCGCTAGGCAGGCACTCACTGCTCTGGTTAGGTAGCCTTAGTGTAGGGGGGTTTGTGCTCTCTACCTGGACAGTCCGCCCCAGGATAGCACACACTCACCCGTCCAGATGGAACTTCTCAGCACCTACACAGGGACTCCCGGCAGCCCAATGAGCCAGGGACCAAGGGAAGTAGGAGGCAGGCAGAGTGGGTCCAGGAGAGCACAGCAGACCCTGCAGCCCCAGCAGCAGGGGCCTGCATTCCCTGGCGGGGACCTTGAGGCCTGCCCTCTAGTCAGGCACTCACTGCTCTGGGTTGGTAGCCTTAGTGAAAGGGCAGGAAGCTGTTCCACAGCAAAGGACCTTGCAGACAAGGCAGGCTTGGGGGTGGGGGTGGGGGCGCGTGTGTAGGAAAGAAAGCCCTGCAGCTTGAGCTGGGGGAGGGGCATTTGTGCTCTCTACCAGGACAGTCTGCCCCAGGATAGCACACACTCACCCATCCAGATGAAACTTCTCAGCACCTACACAGGGACTCCTGGTAGCCCAATGAGCCAGGGACCAAGGGAAGTAGGAGGCAGGCAGAGCAGGTCCAGGAGAGCACAGCAGACCCTGCAGCCCCAGCAGCAGGGGCCTGCGTTCCCTGGTGGGGACCTTGAGGCCTGCCCTCTAGTCAGGCACTCACTGCTCTGGGTTGGTAGCCTTAGTGCTCTCTTCCCTTCTTATCCCCTCCCCTTCAACCTTTTCCCATGGTCCCCATGGTCCCAATTTACTCAGGAGATCTTGTCTTTTTCTACTTCCCATGTGGATTAGATCCATTGTATGTCTCTCTTAGGGTCCTCATTGTTGTCTAGGTTTACTGGGATTGTGATTTGTAGGCTATTTTTTTTTTATCTCTAAAAGGGACTTATGAGTGAGTACATAATGATATTTATTTTTCTGGCTCACTCAGTATAATGTTTTCTAGTTCTATCCATTTGCCTGAAAATTTCAAGATGTCATTATTTTTTTCTGCTGTATAGTACTCTATTGTGCAAATGTTCCACATTTTCTTTATCCATGCTTCAGTCAAGGGGCATTTAGGTTGTTTCCAGGTTCTGGCAATGATAAACAATGCTGCTATGAACATAGTTGAGCACATGTCCTTGTGGCATGATTGAGCATCCTTTGGGTATATAACCCAAAGTGGTATTACTGGGTCTTGCGGAAGGTTGCTTCCTGATTTTTTGAGAAATCACATACAGATATCCAAAGGGGCTATACCTGTTTGCACTCCCATCAGCAATGCAGGAGTGTTCCCTTTGGACCTCATCCTCTCCAGCATAAGTTTTCATTAGTGTTTTTGACCTTGGCCATTATAATAGGTGAAAGATGGCATCTCAAAGTTGTTTTAATTTGAATTTCTCTGATGTTGAGCTTTTCCTTAAGTGTCTTTCTGCCATTTTAGATTTTTCTGTTGAAAGTTCTCTGTTTAGGATTGGATTCTTTTGATGACCTATTTCTTGAGTTCTTTGTATATGTATATTTTGTCTTCCTGTTTGTATTTATGCCCATATGAGGATGTTTTCAGTACTGTAGCTCTGTAGTAGTGTTTGAAATCAGGGATTGTGATGCCTTCAGAAGTTCTTTTATTGTACAGGATAGTTTTGGCTATCCTGGGATTTTTGCTTTTCTATGTGAAGTTGAGTACTGTTCGTTCAAGGTCTGTGAAGAATTTTCCTTGCATTTTGATGGGCATTGCATTGAATCTGTAGATTGCTTTTGGTAAGATTGCCATTTTTACTATGTTAGTTCTACCTACCCAAGAGTATGGGTGATTTTTCCATTTTCTTGTATCTTCTTCAATTTCTTTCTTAAAAGATTTAACGATCTTGCCATACAGGTCTTCCATTTGTTTGGTTAGAGTTATTATGAGATATTTTATGCTATTTGTGGCTATTGTGAAGGGTGATGTTTCTCTGATTTCTTTCTCAGTCTACTCACCATTTGTTTAAGGGAGGGCTACTGATTTTTTTTTTTAGTTAATCTTGTATCTTGCTACATTACTGGAAGTGTTTATGAGTTATAGAAGTCCCTTGGAAGAATTTTTGGGTCACTTATGTAAACTATCATATCATCAGCAAATAGTGAGTATTGACTTCTTCTTTTCCAATTTGTATCCATTTGGTCTTTGTTTGTTATCTTTATTGTTCTTGCTAGTAAGTCAAGAACTATATTGAATAGATTTGGAGCCAGTGGACAACCTTGTCTTGTTCATGATCTCAATGGGATCGCTGTGAATTTATTTCTTAATTTTTGTCTTGACCCATTTTTCAGTCAGAAGTGAGTTATTCAGATTCCATGAGCTTGTAAGTTTTCTGTTGTTTCTGTTACTGTTAATATCCAGCTTTAATCCATGGGGATAATATAGGATTCAGGGGATTATTTCAGTTTTATCTGTTGATGATTGCTTTGTGTTGAAATATATGATTAATTTTGTTGAGTGTTCCACGAAATTCTGAGAAGCATGTGTACTCATTTGTGTTTTTGTGAACTGTTCTGGAAATATCTGTTTGGACAATTGGGTATATGATGGCATATAGCTCCAGGATTTCTCTGTTAATTTTTGTCCAGATGGCCTGTATATTGGAGAGAGTGGCATATGTAAGTAACTCACTCTCAGTGTGTTACAGTAAATACATAACTTAAACTGTAGCAGTGCTTCTTTTATGAACTTGGGTGTCCTTGTGTTTGATATATAGATGTTAAGATTTTGAATGTCCTCTCAGTTGATTTTTCCTTTTATGAGTATGAGGCATGTTTCCCTATCCCCTTGGATTTGTTTTGAAGTCTATTTTGCCAGACATTACAGTGGTTACACCAGCTTGCTTTCTATGTTCATTTCCTTGGAGTATATTTTTTCATCCTTTTACCCTGAGATGATGTCTATTCTTGATGTTAAGGTTTATTTATTGGATACAGCCAAAGAATCGATTCTGTTTTCACATCCATTCTGTTAGTATTGCCTTTTTATTATGGACCCGAGATCATTGCTTTTGGAGAGTTTATCTATGAGTGTTTGTGAATTCCTGTTATATTTTTAAGGTGTGTTTTCTCTTCCCTCCTTAGATTTGGCATTCGAAGATTATTTATTCCTTGTGACTTTTTGAGTGTGGATAACCTCCCAGGTTTAATTTGTTCTTCTAGCATCTTCCATAGAGCTGGATTGTTAGGTAGCTACCACTTAAATTTGGATTTATCATGGAATGTCTTTCTTTATCTATTGTGACTGAATGTCTTGCTGGGTATAATATTCTAGATTGGCATCTGTGGTTACCAAACATTTGCAGAACATCTTTTTAGAACTTTCTTGCTTTTAGGGTTTTCACTGTGAAGTAATGTTTTGTTCTAATTGAATTTCCTTTGTATGTCACTTGGTCTTTTTCCCTTGAAGTTTTTAATATTCTTTTTTTGTTTCGTACAGAGAATTTTTTGATTATATGTGTCATTGGTAGTTTCTTCTCTGGTCCAGTGTATGAGGTGTAATGTAGTACATTACCTTGATGTGCACCTGCTTCATTAGGTTAAGGAATTTTTTTTCTATGACTTTATTGAAAATACTTTCTGTGCCTTGGACCTGGGTTTCTTATCCTTCCTGTTCATAGATTATTCATTTTATAATGTCCCAGATTTCCTGTAGGTTTTGACCCTACAGATTTTGTTATGTATGTATATATATATATATGTGTGTGTGTGTGTGTGTGTGTGTGTGTGTGTGTATGTATGTAATACATATACATGCATATATATAATATAATGTTTTCTTTCACTCAGATATCTATTTATCTTACCTTCTCTTCAATTCCTGTGATTATCTTTTTCATTTCTTGTATTATGTTGGACAAATTTACTTCTGAGGTTCCTGTTCAAGTTCTTGAATTTTTCATTTCCATATTTTCTTGAGTTTGTGTTTTCTTTATTGATTTTATTTCCACTTTCATGTCTTAATCTGCTTTAATTATTTCCTTTCATTGTTTTACTGTTTTATAGATTTATTGGATTTTAATGGATTTATTCATTTCTTCTTTTGAGATTTCTATAATAGTCATAAAAGCTACTTTTAGGTCCCTATGTTTTTCATCAAATATGTTACATATCTCAGGGACAACTGTAGTAGGGTTGTTGGGCTCTAGTGGAGAATATTGTCCTGACTGCTATTGACGGTGTTTTCCACTCTCACATCTTGTGTGTTTGAGACAATTGAAATTATAATTTTCATATCTTGTTTTGTCTTTATTGGGCAAATACTTTGTTTCCTCTTTTCTGTTTTTTTTTTCTTAAAGTGTGATGTTTTGTGTTGCCTGATAGGAAAGTCTTCTGCAAACCTAGGTGTGGCCACTGGGGGATTCTCAATACAATTTGTTTCTTGTTATTGGGAACTTACACTTAGGAATTGGCAGGGGCTGGAAAGGGTTTGGTGGAGGAGTCCTCAAGAGGAATAGAAACACAATGGTTCCACCAGGATCTGCTTAGTACCCTGGGAATGGGTACAGAGAGGGAGGAGTGGCAGCTGCAGGTGGTCTCCTATAGAGCTACGAATGGAACTGGGCCATTAGACAAGGAGGAGAGGCAGAGAAATGAAGAAATACAATCTGCTTTGCTGGCTTACCTGATTTTCTGGCAGGCTAAGGAAGTGGGATCCCAAAGAATGCCTGCTGGAGTTGGAGACTTGGCCAAAGGGGTGAGGGAGGGGGAATTTGGGAAGAAGGCCTGCGTAATCCTCTAGAGATACAGGCAGATATGAAAGAGAGGGCATGACAGCTGGTCTGCTGCAGAACTAATGGATTGTACTTGGAGGAAAGAAGGGAGAAATGAAGATCTGTATTAAACTCCCTGCTTCCCTGACTGGTGTGGCCTATAGGTTCCCAGAGAATGCATGCTGGGTTCATAATATGATTTTTGTTTGTTTGTTGTTTCTTTTTTGGTTTGGTGGGAAGTGGGTTTATTTGTTTTGTTTCGTTTTTCTTTTCTTGGGAGGCTTATGTTTTGCTTTTAGGAAGCACAACTCTAGATTTAACCAACAGTCTAATGTGTCTCTGAAAGTTTATAAAAGCAATCCACAAACTTAATAATCATCAGGTTTTATTTTGTAAATGATGCTGGTTAGTTTTTCCTCAACTTGACACAAGTTAGAGTCATCCAGGAAAAGGAAAACTTTAGGTTGAAAATGTCTCCAACATATTTGCCTCTTGGCAAAGTTATGGAACATTTTCTTGATTATTGGTGTGGTAATTTCCAGTCTGCTGTGGGTGGTTCACTTGGACTGTATAAAAAAGCAAAGTGAGTGTGAGCCATGAGCAACAAGAAAGTAAGCAGCATTCTCTCATGGTCTGTACTTCAGTTTCTGCTTCCAAATCCATTCCTAAGTTACTCTCTTGACTTCCCCAGATGATTGACTGTAAGCTACAATATGAAATAAGTCCTTCCTACCACAGTTGCTTATGGTCACAGTGTTTATCCCTGCAGTAGCAAACATGCTAAGAAATTGGTGCCAGCATAGGGTATTACCGTCACAATCCTGACCATATTAATTTTGGGAGAAATGTGCAAGTTTTTCAAACATTGAGCCAGAAAATTCTTTGAATGCTTAAAGCTTAATGGACTAGTGTCTAGGATCTTAGAAAGTAAGAATGTTGAGATAAACGCAAATATAAAAAACCTGGCTTAATAAGTTTGAGAGAGAAGCAAAGAATCTATCAGGGTTATTCTTGTGATATATTTAAATTAAGAATCTGTGGTTTCTCACCAGCTGCAGCTGCACAAATCAGCTTTGATTAGGAAGATATGGTACCATCAAACCTTAGCTTCACTGGGACAGTTGATGCTTGTTAGCTAGGGGTTAAAATTAAGTTGCGATTAACAAGAGACCAGTATCACTGAGGAAAAATTTTCTTGGTAATCATACAGAAGCTATGGTTTAGGAGGGCCAAGGTTACATGTTAAGTTGGTAGCGAAACTTGGTATGTGTTAGAGAAAGCTGTCTCCCTTTTCCGAAAGTTAACAAATGTCAGTAGCTCCAGAGTTAAAGGTGGTGTGATGTACACATTCACCCTACTTCTGTGCTGGGATTTGGTCTGCTTTGGACTTTAACAGCTTTTGTATATGTTATCTTAATTGATGTGGGTACACATGTGCATCCTCTTTGCTATTTTCAGAAGAGACTGTTTTATTGTGGTCTTCTACCACCTCTGGATATTACCTTCTTTCCAGCCTCTTCTACAACATTCCCAGTGGTATGGAAGTGGAGCATATTGGTATTTCACTACCACTATTCAATCTCTAAGACACCATCTACTAATGCAATTTATGTAATATCAGGGTAAACCAATCATACACCAGTAATGCTCTAGTCCTTTCATACTGAAGCTGAAAAAAAAAAGATTGTTGAGTTCATGCTTTGGCCCACAGAACCCTGTTTTGGCTAAATTTGTGCTTTCTAATTTCTGTGATAACATCTGGATTGAAGTATATTCTTTGGAAATTATAGGTTTTGATTGTGTGGTTTCATTTTTTGCTTGGTTCATGTCTTGGACTTTGATAAATGCTCTATAGAAGTTTGGCACAGTTTCCAACTCCAAAATCATGCACAAAAATGTGAAGAAAGATTTTAAAAGCTTCGGGCTTGACAGAACCTCTAAAGTCAGCTCATCTATTCTTTAACCTGATTCATTTCAAACATCTCCACCCAACCTTTCATGTTCTCCTTTTATGCATCTAGTCATAGAAGCTCACATTAAAATATTCTTCTTTTAAATTAAAAACTGAATTGCAGATCTCTGTAGCTTCTATATTTCATAGGTTTGTTTCCTGGAACATTATAGATACTTTATACTTTAAACTTTATTTTCTTCCATCTTTCAGGTCCGAAATTAGAGCTCCCGTTCATTCAGTAATTCCACATGAACCACAATCTTTTGTCTATACCTCACACTACTGACTTTCCTTGTACCTACTCTAGGTTTTCCTTGTCATTTGGGATTCAAAACAGATCTGACAACAAAATATCTCTTGGACAATAAAGACAAGAAAATAATGTCACATTCTGTGTTTTGAAAGTAAATTCCTCTGTTGTGTACCTTGAAGTGATATTCCCTTCCTTTCTTTCTCTCTCCCTTTATCCAGCCCTCCCATGTTAACTTACAGATATACATACTTCTCTACTTTCTCTCAGCATGAAATGAGGCCATAGCCAGGCGGTGGTGGCACACGCCTTTAATCCCAGCACTCGAGAGGCAGAGGCAGGCAGATCTCTGTGAGTTCGAGGCCAGCCTGGTCTACAAGAGCTAGTTCCAGGACAGGCTCCAAAACCACAGAGAAACCCTGTCTCAAAAAACCAAAAAAAAAAAAAAAAGAAAAAAAGAAATGAGGCCATGCCCCTCTGCAGTCTCTCCCTCTACAGATGCAGAATAAATTTATTGCTTCATCTAATAACTTCCTCTGTGACTCCTAGCACTCTTAGCAAAACAAAGGCTTGTTTACATTGTGTAAAACTTACATTCTCATTCACTTGAAAATCAGTGAATAAGAGAAATAAATGCTCTTTGTTCTTAAATTCTGAAGGAAACTAAGGGACCTAGAGGCCCCTGCTTTTTTCTACAAGGTCCTCCATGGCTACCTTTTGCCATCATTTGTTTTATTCTTAAAGCTTTCCCACTTCAAAGCTTAATTATTTTTGTCCATGTCCACGATGTCATATATTGTCTGCATATATTTCCTTTCACAACAAAGTTAAGTCAAAGTCTAAAGAGAAAATGGAGTGGCCTAGCAAGAATTAGAGCTACTAACTGTAACTGGAGGTTTCTCTCCCATCCAACAGTTCCTGAATAACCACTCTGAAGCTTAATGTTAATTACAGAATGTTAGGACTACAAGCTCAGGCCTATTATTAACTAGTTTTTACTACCTACATTAACACATTTCTATTACTCTATATTTTACCATAAGGTTCATGGCATATAATCTCATATCTTGCTTCTCCTATGGCTACTGGCATAAGTAAAAACAAAAGAAATAGAGGTTAAAATAAAGTCATGTAAAAATGAAAAATACACAGAGAATCTTGATAATATATGTTATTATGCTCTCTTTGAATTGTTTGAATGCTGAGGAAGGAGCAACAGCTGATAAAAGATATTTGCTTATAAATGCTGCTAAATTAATCCAAGATAGGTATTTGAAAATACCTTGACTTCAAAATTGAAGTCAAAAGGTATGTTACTTTGGAGAAGAGATTTTGCTTTTGTTTCCATAGGAAATGAGAGGCTGTGGATTCATACTGAATTAAGAAAAATCATGTTTGATAAAGGAAGACCACCTGAGAAATCTTCAGTAGGAGCAGATGGCCTGTATGTCTGAGTTGTACATCCAGAACAGATCAAGACTGCTGCCTGAGATGATCAAGTCTCACAGGATACTCCAGACAGGGCTTCATCATAATTCAAAATTTTCTTTAGGTCCCCATAAGATTATCAGTGCTCCCAACCAGCAGGAAGTAGACTGGAATACTATGCCCACATTACCAAAGAATGGACTATGGATATTTTCCTTTGTTTAAAACAAAGAGGGGGAAATGGTGTGGGACAATTTTATATTCTGTCAATTATATTTTAAATAAACTCTGATTGGTCAGTAGCCAGGAAGGAAATATATGTGGGACAACCAGACAGGAAGTAGAGGTGGGTCATGGGAACAGGAGAATTCTGAGGAGGAAGTTTATTCCTCCCCAGTCCTGTCCAGACACCGAAGAAGCAGGATGTGACCTGCCCTTGCTGAAAAAGGTACTAAACCATGTGGCTAACATAGATAAGAATAATAGGTTAATATAAGTTAATAAGAGTTAATAAGAAGCCTGAGCTAATGGGCCAGTTTATCATTAATATAGACCTCTATGTAATTTCTTTGGGGCCTACCAGCTATGGGAACTGGGCAGGACAGAAACCCCAACAAGCAGGCCCTCATGTCACAATGTTCTATTTTGTCAAAAGCTTTTTCAGCATCTAATGAGATGATCATGTGGTTTTTATTTTTCAGTTTGTTTATATGGTGGATTACGTTGACAGATTTTCATATCTTGAACCATCTCTCCATCTCTGGGATGAAGCCCACTTGATCATGGTGGATGATGGTTCTGATGGCTTCTTGGATCCTATTTGCCAGTATTTTATTTAGTATTTTTGCATCACTGTTCATGGGTGAAATTGGTCTGTAATTCTTTTTCTTAGTAATGTCTTAATGTGCTTTGGGTATTAGAGTAATGGCCTAATAAAAAGAGTTTGGCAATGTACCTTCTGTTTCTATTGTGTGGAACAATTTGAGGAGTATTGGTATTAGTTCTTCTTTGAAAATCTTGTAGAATTCTGAGCTAAAACCATCTGGTTCTGGGCTTCTATTTGGTTGGGACACTTTTGATGACTGTTTCTATTACTTCGGCAGTTATAGGTCTGTTTAATTTGCTTATCTAGTCTTGATTTAATTTTGCTAAGTGACATTTATCCAGAAAGTTGTCCATTTCCTTTAAGTTTTCTATTTTCGTGGAATACAGGTTTTTTGAAATATGACCTGGTGATTCTCTGGATTTCCTCATGTCTGTTGTTACCACCCCCTTTTCATTTTTGATTTTGTTAATTTGGATATTCTCTCTGCCTTTTGGTTAGTTTGGATAAAGGTTTGTCTATTTTGTTGATTTTTCTCAAAGAACCAACTTTGTCTCATTGATTCTTTGTATTGTTTTCTTTGTTTCTATTTTGTTGATGTCAGCTCTCAATTTGATTATTTCCTGCCATCTAGTTCTCTTAGGTGAGTTTGCTTCTTTTTGTTCTAAAGTTTTCAAATGTTTTGTTAATTCACTAGTGTTGGATTTTTTTCAGCTTCTTTATGTAGGCATTTAGTGCTATAAATTTTTCTCTTAACACTCCTTTCATTGTGTCCCATAAATTTGGGTATGTTGTGTGGTCATTTTCATAGAATTTTAGGAAGTCTTTAATTTCTCCCTTTATTTCTTCCTTGACCCATTGATGAGTCAAGTGAACATTGTTTAATTTCCATGTGTTTGTGGGTTTTCTGGAATTCATATTGCTGTTGACTTCTAGTTTTAAATCATGGTGATCTGATAAGGTACATTGGGTTATTCTATTTTTTTGTATTTGTGGAAGTTTGTTTTGTTACTGAGTATGTGGTCAATTTTTGAGAAGGTTCTATGAGTTGCTTCAAAGAAGGTATATTCTTTTATGTTTGGATGGAATATTCTACAGGTGTCTGTTAAGTCCATTTGAGTCATAACATCTGTTAGTTCATTTATTTTTCTGTTCATTTTTTTGTCTGACTGATGTGTCCAGTGGTGAGAGGTGGATGTTGAAATCTCCCACTATTAGTGTGTGGGGTTTAATGCATGATTTAAGCTTTAGAAGTGTTTCTTTTACATATAATGGTGCCCTTGTATTGGGGGCATAGATGTTTAGTATTGAGATTTCCTCTTGATGGATTTTTCCTGTGACTAATATGAAATTACCTTCTTTGTCTTTTTTGGCTGATTTTAGTTTGAAGTTTATTTTGTTAGATATTAGGATAGCTACAACCACTTGTTTCTTAGGTCCATTTGATTGGTATATTTTCCCCAACCCTTTATTCTGAGACAATGTCTGTCCTTGAGGTTGAGATGTGTTTCTTGTTTGCAGAAGAAGAATGGATTCTGCTTTCGTATCCAATCTGTTAGCCTGTGCCTTTTTTTAGGTGATTTGAATCCATTTACATTACAGAATATTAATGACTAGTGATTGCTATCTCCTGTTAATTTAGTTTTCATTGTTGGTGATGTTAATTTTTGTGTTTTTCCATTCTTTAGGATTTGTTGCTATGAGACCATCAATTATCTGTGTTTTTGTTGCTGTAGCCAACATCCTTGGGTTGGAGTTTTCCTTCTAGTATTTTGTTTAGGGCTGGGTTTGTGGCTAGGTATTGGTGAAATCTAGTTTTGTCATGGTATATCTTGTTTTGTCCTTCTATGGTGATTGAAAGTTTTTCTGGGTATAGTAGTCTGGGCTGGCATCCCATGGTCTCTTAATGTCTGCATAATGCTTGACCATGACCTTCTGGTTTTCATTGTCTCCAATGAGAAATCAGGTGTAATTCTGATAGGTCTACCTTTATATGTTACTTGGCTTTTTTGCTTTGAATCTCCTAATATTCTTTTTTTTTTTTACTCTGTATAATTAGTGTTTTGATTATTATGTGACAAGAGTACTTTTTTTTGATCCAGTCTATTTGGTGTTTTATAAGCTTTCTTTATGTTGGGAAAGTTTTCTTCTATGATTTTGTTAAATATATCTTCTGTGCTTTTGAGTTGAACATCTCCTTCTATACCTATTATTCTTAGATTTGTTCTTTTCATGGTGTCCCACATTTCATGGGTATTGGGGTTAAGGTTTTATTAGATTTAATGTTTTCTTTAACTGATGAGTCTATTTCCTCAATTGTATATTCAGCACTTGAGATTCTCTCCTCCATCTCTTATATTTTTCTGTTCATGTTTGCGTTTGTGGTTCCTGGTCATTTTCTCATGATTTCTGTTTCTATACTTCCCTTGGCTTGTGTTTTCTTTATTGTCACTGTTTCAGTTTACAAGTCTTGAATAGTTTCTTTCATATGTTTGATTTCTTTTTCTTGGTTTTCTTTAAGGGATTTGCTGATGTCTTCCAATCTTTTTGTCTTTTCCTCCATTTCTTAAAGGGAATTTCACATTTCTTCCTTAAGAGTTTCAAACATTCTCTTGATGTTATTTTTTAGGTCATTTTCTTCTGCTTCATTTATATTTGATTGTTCAGGTCTTGCTATTCTAGGGTCTTTAGGTTTTACTGGTGTTTTGTTGCTCTTTGTGGTGTTGTGTGTGTTCTTACCTTTTCTACTCATCTTTTCCACTAATAGGTGTGGTTAGGGCTGTCTGAAATTCTGTTGATTAATCTTCTAAGTGACAGTGAATCCAAAACTCAGATGGTTGGTCCTTGTGGTACAGTCAGTGCCACAGTTCTAGTTACCCTGTTGGTTACTCCCTGTTCCTGGAGATAGTTCCTGTCCCAGGTATACTTTGGCCTAGGTTACCAGCTTTGAACTGTTACTGTAAATCCTGGTCTGAATCCCCTCCTGCAGAAGACCCTGGCTTGGGGTTTTACCTGCACAGGTTTCTGGCTCTGGTCTACTACTTCAGAGTTTCCAGATTTGGGTGCACCCAGAACCACAGAGGACCTGGATCAGGCTTACTCCCTCAAAGGTCACAGACTCATGCTTGGACCAGCATAGGTTTCAGATTCGTGCCTATTCCATTTGATGTCCCAGACCAATGCTTGGATCCAAAGAGGTCCTGGCTCAGGCCTACTCTCTCTGAGGTCCCAGACTCATGCCTGATCCCACAGAGAGCTCTTGTTCCTGCCTACTTCCTCAGAGGTTCCAGATTCGTGCCCAGACTGACAGAGGTCCTGGCTCAGGCCTAGTTCCTGGGAGGTCCTAGACTCATACCCAGACCCACAGGGGTCATAGCTTAGGTCTACTTCCTTGAAGGTCCCAGATTCACATCCAGACTCTCAGTGGTCTCTGGCTCTGGCTCACTCACTCACCAGTTACTCCCCATGTACCTGTTCTGGTGGAGATCTCTGTCTCTGGACCAGTTTGTTGGCTCAATCCTGATCTGCCAGTAGGCTGGGGCTTGTTTGGCTCCTGGCTTCTGCTTCCATGAAGCTTGCTACCTCAGGTCCACTCTGTCCTAAGTAGCTGGTTCAGTCTCACCCCTGTGGAATTTGTTGCTTAAGGTAGAGTTCCTTGCCTCAGGCCTACTTTGGCCTAGGTTATTGGCTCTGACCTGTTTTTGTAAATCCTGGTCTGGATCCACTCCTGCAGAAATTCCCGGCTTGGAGTTGGTCCTGTAAAGGTTTGTGGCTCTGGTCTAGTGCCTCAGAGTTCCCAGGTTCTGGTGTGCCCAGAACCACAGAGGACCTGGCTCAGGCTTACTCCCTCAGAGGTCCCAGACTCACGCTTGGACCCACAGAGGGTTCCAGGTTCATGCCTATTCCGTTTGATGTTCCAGACCAATGCTGAGAACCACAGATATACTAGCTCAGGCCTACTCCCTCTGAGGTCCCAGACTCATGCCTCAAAAATGGCTTTTTTATACAATATATTTTGATCACAATATTTTCTCTCCAATCCCTTTCAACTCCTCCACGTTTCACCTTCCACCCAAATCTACATCCATTATTTATCTCTCTCATTACAATACAGACAGGTACACAAATAATAATAATAACAATAATAATAATACAAAATAAAAGCAACCAAACCAGGATAGGAGAAAAGAAATGAACAAACAGAAGGAAAAAAGCAAAAGACAATGCACAGAAAACATATGCAAATGCAGAGAGACACAGAGAAGCATCATAAAACAAAAAATTCAAGACCTAAAAGGTTAAAAAAAAGCCCTGACAAAACATTATGTGACAAAGAACCTTCAAATAAGGCCTGAGTCATTTTTGTATTGGCTATCTACTGCAAGAAATGGTGATAACCTTTAAAAATATTTAGAATACCCAGTGAGACTTTATGAAAGAAAATGTTTTATTTTACTTTGTGAGTGGTTATCAATTAGGGATATTCTCTGGATTAGGCATGAGGGATTGTGTCTACTTCGCCTCTCAATGCCGGGACCTCATCTGGCTTATACCTGTATAGGACTTGAGCATGCTGCTCCAGCCTCTGTTAGTTCATATGTGTATTGATCTTGTATTTAAAGGGTCTGGTTTAACTGGTATCCTCCATCTACTCTAGTTCTTACAATCATTCTACTTCCTTTTCCACAAGCTTCCTTGAGCCCTGAGGGGAGAGAGTAAATAAAGACATTTCAATTTATTCTGAGTATTTCAATGTCTCTCATTTTTCTTCACATTGTTCAGCTGCGGTTCTCTTTATTTGTTCCCATCCACTTCAGGAAAAAGCTTCTCCCTAGATTGCTGAGCGAGATACTCATCTGAGAGTACAGTAGAGTGTCATCAGGAGTCACTTTATTACCATATTCCTTTAGCAGAATAGTACTATTTGGTTTTCCCTTAGATCTATGGCTTATCTAGTCTCAGGTTCTTATCATATGAGAAGTGTCAAGTATGGGATCTGTCTTACTGAGTAAACACCTTAATTCCAATCAGAGAGTAGTTGGTTACTTCCACAAGATTATGCTTCTGTAGTACCAGCATATTTTACATGTAAGTCATGTCGATCACAGCATTTGTGACTGGATTGGTGTTTACCTGTCTCTGTATTCAGAGTAATTTTCAGCACCATGAACTCTAATCAGTAGGGGGATTTAATTTTCCTTTTATTAATTTTATTGAGCTATACATTTTTCTCTTTTCCCTTCTCTTCCTCTTCAACCCTCTCCCATAGTCCCCATGTTCCTAATTTCCTCAGGAGATCTTGTCTTTTCCTATTTCCCATGTAGATTAGATTCACGTATGTCTTTCTTAGGGTCTTCATTGGTGTGTAGGTTCTCTGGATTGTGAATTGTAGGCTGGTTTTCTTTGCTTTATGTTTAAAAACCACTTATGAGTGAGTTCATATGATATTTGTCTTTCTGGGTCTGGGTTACCTCACTCAATATGATGTTTTCTAGCTCTATCCATTTGCCTGCAATTTTCAAGATGTCATTACTTTTTTCCACTGTGTAGTTTTCCATGGTGTAAATGTACATTTTCCTTACCCATTCTTCAGTAGAGGAGCATTTGTGTTGTTTCCAGATTCTGGCTATGACAAAAATTGCTGCTACGAACCTAGTTGAGCACATGTCCTTGTGGCACAGGTGAGCATCCTTTGTATATATACCCAAAAGTGGTACTGTTTGGTCTCGAGGAAGGTTGTTTCCTAATTTTCTGAGAAATTGCCATACTGATATCCAAAGGGGCTGTACCAGCTTACATGCCCACTAGCAATGCAGGAGTGTTTTCTTTACCCCACAACCTATCCAGCATAAGTTGTCATCATTACTTTTGAACTTGGCCATTCTTATAGGTGTAAGATGAAATCTCAGAGTTGTTTTGATTTGCATTTCTTTAATGGCTAAAGATGCTGAGCATTTCCGTAATTGTCTTTCAGTCGTCTTAGAGTCCTCTGTTGAGAGTTCTCTGTTTAATTCTGCACTACATTTTTTATTGAATTATCTATTCTTTTGATGACCAATTTTTTGAGATCTTTCTATATTTTAGAGATCAGACCTCTGTCTGATGTGGGTTTGTTGAAGATTTTTTGATCTCAGGCAGTTTTTTATGGACCTTGAAAGAACAGTACTCAACTTCATATGGAAAAGAAAAAAATCCCAGGATAGCCAAAACAATTCTATAAAATAACAGAACTTCCGGAGGTATCACAATACTTGACACCAAATTCTTCTGCAGAGATACAGTACTGAAAACAGCCTGGTACTGGCATTAAAACAAATAGGAGGCACAGTCCAGCTGGCCTTGGTGAGCTCCCACTAGATCGGCCCCACTGTCTCAGTGGGTGGGTGCACCCCTCGTGGTCCTGCCTTCCTTGCTCATGTTCTCCCTCCTTCTGCTCCTCATTAGGACCTTGGGAGCTCAGTCCGGTGCTCCAGTGTGGGCCTGTCTCTATCTCCATCCATCGCTAGATGAAGGTTCTATGGTGATATGCAAGATATTCATCAGTATGGCTATAGGATAGGGTCATTTCAGGTTCCCTATCCTCAGCTGCCCAAGGAAATAACTGGGGACATTGCCCTGGCACCAGGTAGCCACTCCAGGTTCAAGTCTCTTGCCAACCCTTAGGTGGCTCCCTTAACTAAGATATGTGCTTCCCTGCTCACCTATCCAACCTTCCTTTATCTCCAATCATCCCGTTTTCCCAAGTTCCCCCCATCCTCTCCTTCACACTTTTCTCATGGGATAAAACCAGACTCTCTGAACATGGCGGACAATGAGAGCTGACAAGAGGCCAAGGACAATGGCATGGGGTTTTGATCCTACTTCATGTTCTAGCTTTGTGGGAGCCTAGACAGTTTGGATGTTCACCTTCCTAGACCTGGATGGAGTGGGGAGGACCTTGGTCTTTCCACAGGGCAGGGAACCCTGACTGCTCTTGGGGCTGGAGAGGGAGAAGAGGAGTGGGGGGAGGGGGAGAGGGGCGGGAGGAGGGGGAGGGAAATGGGAGGCGGGGAGGAGGCAGAATTTTTTTTTTTCAAAAAAAATAAATAAAAAAAAATTCAAAAGCCTGAGTTAGAAAGAGGCCATGTAACAAAGTTAGAACATTTGGTAGTAATACAGGGTAGGAATTTAAGAGATCTAAAAACTCATATTAAAGATTTAAAACACTTTGATTTGTCATAAATTTGATATATGATTTATCAAATTAGCAAAACATTTACTTTTAATAATGCTTGATGCTAATACTGCAGCTACTGTGGTTATGAATAATTTAAATTTGAATTTACATGTTTAATCAATCCTGACTTACAAAAAAAAAGCAAAACGGAATGTTAGGCTGACTATTTCCCTGATTTCCATGTAAATTACCAGTGTTGGTAAATTTGTCATTTAACACAATCTAGAATTTATTTAATTACTGAATATTCCTTTCAAAGTCTTGCATTAATCATACAACTTCTTCTGGAGGAAAACCTGATTTGATACTCAGTTCCTTTGACACACTGGGGTAAAGATGACATTTTTAAAATCTAACAAAAACTAGAATTCTATTTAAACAAGTGCAAGGCCTCAGGTCCATATTATGTGAAATACTTTACTTGTTTTCTTTGCATTTATTGTTAATATCATCATGAAGATGTTTAAAAAAAAACAAATAGGAGGACCAATGCAATCAAATCGAAGACCCAGATATTAATTCACACATGTACGAACACCTGATTTTTGACAAAGAGACAAAATATATCAAATGGAAAAAAGAAAGCTTATTTAACAAATCATGCTGGAATAACTAGATATCAATATATAGAAGACTGAAAATAGATTCATATCTATCGCCATGCACAAACCTCAAGTCCAAATGGATCAAAGTCCTCAACATAAAGCCAGTCACACTGAACCTCATAGAAGAAAAAGTGAAAAGTACACTTGAATACATTGGCACAGGAGACCACTTCTTATATATAACCCCAGTACCACAAACACTGAGAGAAACAATAAATGGGACCTCCTGAAACTGAAAAGCTCTGTAAAGCAAAGGACATGGTCAACAAGACAAAATGGCAGCATACAGAAGAAGGAATTCTTCATATAGGCACAAGCTCAACTTCTTCTTCAGTGAGCTGTGTAGGTGTTGTTTCCAGAAACAGGGTCTCTCAGCTTGTGGAGTACAAGCATTTGCCTTGTCAATAGCCTGGGATGTTTGGGGGCTTCCATGCGGTGCATTGGCCAACAACTCAATTACATGTACCTCATTTCTGGGTGTTTGAGATTTGATTTGTTGATGAGAGATGTCTAGTTGCAGTTTTGTATTTCCCAATGTTTCATGATTATATTTAGATTTCTTTCATATATGTATATATTTTAAGATGCTTCTACTAAATTGGGTTTCCAAAGGACCCCTCAAATGGCTTACAGATTTAGTTGTGTTTCCTCATATTCTTTATGCTATCCACCTCTTCTCTTCCACTCTCTGTTTGGTACTCCCATTTCAGCTCCCAGCAACAGTCTAACTTCAACTCTCTATTCAGTTTCCCCTACTTAGGCAGCTCTGTGCCCCCATTCTTTTACTCTGTGCCTAACTTCTGCTATTATAGATTGTAGTCTACCTGTTGAACACTTAAGTATACCTAACATCCACATATGAGTGAATATATACTATATTTGTGTTTTGAGTTACTATACTTAGGATATTTTTTCCTACTTAGTCCAATTATCTACAAATTTCTTTTTTATAAACAGATGAAAAACATTTCACTGAATAAAAAAATAAAATGTATCACATTTTATTTGTCTATTTTTCCATTGATGAACATCTCAGCCATTTTGAATTTCTGGCTATTATGAATAGAGTAGCAATGAATATGGTTGAGTTTATGTGTTCATGGTTAGATATAGAGTTTTGTGGGTATATGTCCAAGAATGGGAAAGCTTGATTTTGAGGAAAATCTGATCTCAGTTTCCTTAGGGCCTTGCCATGCTGATTTCCATAGTGGCTGTACAAGTTGGCACTATCATTAGCAGTGGATGAGTATTCCCCTTATTCCACATCCTTACCTGTATGAGCCATCATTTGTTTTATTGTTCTTGGCCAACCACATTTGTACAAGATGAAATCTCAAAATAGTTTTGATTTCCATTTCCCTGATGACTAATAATAATAACTTTTCCTTAAGTGCTTCTCAGCTATATGAGATGTCTCTTTTGAGATTGCTGTTTAGATCTGTGCCTCAGTTTTTGCTGTATTGTTTCTCTTTTTCTGTTTTTTAGTTCTCTATATATTTTAGGTATTAGTCCTCTATCAGATGTCCAGTTAGTAAAAGTATTTTCTCATGCTGGAGATCTTCACTTTGTATGAGTGATGGTATCTTTTGCCATCTATAAGATTGTACTTGCTTTGTTAGAGTTACCCTAAGATATTTAATTTTTGAGGCTATTGTAAAAGGTATTGTTTGAGTAATTTATTTCTCAATTCCTTTGCTGTTTAGATATGGGAAAGCTAATCATTTTTGTATGTTAATTTTACACAATGTTACTTTGCTGAAAATATTTTTCAGCTGTAAGAGTTTCCCAGTGGAATATTTAGGATAATTTATTTATACAAGAATTATATCTGCAAATAAAGGTAATTTGACATTTTCCTTTCCTGTTTTTACCCTCTTGATCTCTTGCAGTTGTCTTATTGCCCTAGCTAAGATTTAAGTACTATATTAAATAAATATGAAAAGAGTGGACAACCTTGTATTAATCCTCTTTTCAATGAAAATGCTTTGAGCTTTTCTCCATTTAGGTTAGGTTTGCTCTGGTCTTATGGTAAATTGACTTCATTATGCTGAGGCATTTTCCTTGTACCCCTAGTCTTTCCCTGACATTTATAATGAAGGTTTGCTGGATTTTGTCAAAGAGCTTTTCTTTTGCTAATGAGATCATTGTGCATTTTTTTTTCTTTTAGTCTGCTTCTGTGGTGCAAAACTTTTACCTATTTACATATGTTGAACCATCTCTGCATCTCTGGTATAATGCCTCCTTGGTCATGGTGGATGATTTATAAATTTGATGTGTTCTTGTATTTCAGTTGTAAAAAATTTCATTGAGAAATTAGCATTTATGTCTGCAAGGTAAATTAGTCTATAAGTCTATTTCTTTGTTGAGTCTTTATGTGGTTTAAGTATCAGGGTAATTGTGGTCTTATGAAAACAATTGAATAATGCTCTCTCTGCTTTTATTTTGCAAAATCATTTGGGGAATATTGTTATTAATTATTCTTGGAATGTCTAACAGGATTTTGTGAATTCTGCTCTAAATCATATAACCCTGAACTTTTTTTAAGTTGAGAGACTTTTAACTGCTCCTTCTATTTCATTAAAGGTTACAGACTTAATTGCTGAATAATTGTTATAGTAGTGTTTAAAATACTTATGAAATCCTGATTTAATTTTGGTAGATGGTATATATTAAGGATATTGTCCACTTCTTTTAGATTTTCCAATTTTTTCAAGTATAGGATTTTGAAATATGTCCATCTTTTTCTCTAGATTTCCTTGGTGTCTCTTGTTATGCTTTCTATTTCAACTCTAAGATTAATTTGCATATTTTACTTCTGCCTTTTAGTTAATTTGGCTAAGGGTTTTTCAATTTTATTGATATTCTCAAAGAGCCAATTATTTTTTAATAGATACCTTATATTGCTTTTAATTTGTTTGTTTCAATTTCATTGTTTTCAGGCCTGAATTTATTTCTTGCCATGTACCCCTATTGGACATGATTTCTTCTTTTTGTTCTAGAGATTCGGGTGTGCTGTTAAGTTACTATTATGATATTTCTCCATATTTTCCATGTAGGCACTTGGTGCTATGAACTTGCCTCTTATAACCACTGTCATTGTGTTTAATAAGTTAGGGCATGTTGTGTTTTCATTTTATTCAATTCCAAAATGTTTATCGGTTTCTATCTTAATTTATGTGATGACCTGTTTTTTGTTCAGTAGTGAATTGTTCAGTTTCTTTAAATTTGTAAGTTTTTAAACTAAGCCCTACACAAAGTACTAGAAAGAAAACTTCATTCCAAGGAGGTTGGCTACATCAACAAAAACACAGACAATTCATGATCTCAAAGCAACAAATCCAAAAGAAGGGAAAACACACAACATCACCAACAATGAAAAGTAAGTTAACAGGAGATAGCCATCACTGGTCATTAATATCCCTTAATATAAATGGACTTAACTAACTATAAAAAAAAAGGCTAACAGATTTGATACAAAAAAGAGTCCATTCTTCTGCTGCGTACAAGAAATACACCTCAATCTCAAAGATAGACATCACCTCAGAGGAAAGGGTTGGGAAAAAATTTCCAATCATATGGACCTAAGAAAGAAGCTGGTATAGCTGATTTCTAAAATATACAAAGAATTCTAAAATTGTTCACCAAAAGAACAAATAATCCAATAAAAATGGAGTACAGACCTAAACAAAGGAATCTAAAATGGCTGAAAGACAATTAAGGAAATTCTCAACATCCTTAGTCATCAGAAAAATGCAAATCAGAACACCTCTGAGATTCCATCTTATACTGTCAGAATGGCCAAGATCAAAAACCCTGATGATAAATTATACTGGAGAGATTGTAGGGTAAAGGGAGCACTCCTGCATTGCTGGTGGGAGTACAAGCTGGTACAGCCCCATTGGCTACAGTATTACGATTCCTCAGAAAATTAGGAAACAATCTTTCTTGAGACCCAGCAGTACCACTTTTGGGTATATATCCAAAGAATGCTCAACCTTGCCACAAGGACATGTGCTCAACTATGTTCATAGCAGCAATGTTTGTCATAGCCAGAACCTGGAAACAACCTAAATGCCCCTTGATGGGAGAATGGATAAGGAAAATGTGGTACATTTACACAATGGAGTACTATAAAGTAGAAAAAATAATGACATCTTAAATTTTGCATGCAAATGGATGGAGCTAGAAAATACCATTTTGAGTGAGGTAACCCAGACCCAGAAAGAGAAATATCATATGAACTCACTTATAGGTGGTTTTTAAACATAAAGCAAAAACAACCAGCCTACAAATCTCAATCCCAGAGAACCTAGAAAACAATGAGGACTCTAAGAGAGACATAGGTGAATCTAATCTACATGGGAAGTAGAAAACGGCAAGAACTTGCGAGTAAATTGGGATCATGGGGACCTTTTTTTTTTCTGAATTCTTTATGGTATTTATTTATTTATTTATTATTTTTTATTAAAAGTTTCACCTCCTCTTCTCCTCCCATTTCCCTTCCCCTCATCCTACTTCCCCTCCCCCTTCCTCTCCAGTCCAAAGAGCAGTCAGTCTTCCCTGCCCTATGGGAAGTCCAAGGTCTTCCCCCCTTCATCCAGGTCTAGGAAGGTGAGCATCCAAACAGGCTAGGCTCCCACAAAGCCAGTACATGCAGTAGAATCAAAACCCAGTGCCATTGTCCTTGGCTTCTCAGTCAGCCCTCATTGTCAGCCACTTTCAGAGAGTCCGGTTTGATTACATGATCCATCAGTCCCAGTCCATCTGGCCTTGGTGAGCTCCCATTAGATCAGCCCCACCGTCTCAGTGGGTGGGCACACCCCTCGTGGTCCTGACTTCCTTGCTCATGTTCTCCTTCCTTCTGCTCCTCATTTGGACCTTGGGAGCTCAGTCCAGTGCTCCAGTGTGGGTCTCTGTCTCTATCTCCATCCATCGCCAGATGAAGGTTCTATGGTGATATGCAAGATATTCATCAGTGTGGCTATAGGATAGGGCCAGTTCAGGCACCCTCTCCTCGGTTGCCCAAGGAACAAGCTGGGGACATCTCCTTGGACACCTAGGAACCCCTCTAGAGCAAAGTCTCTTGCCAACCCTAAAATGGCTCCCTTAACATACATAGTTTCCTGCTCCCATACCCACCCTTCCTCCATCCCAACCATCCCATTCCACCAAGCTCTCCCCATCCTCCCCTTCTCACTTCTCTCTCCCCATATCCCCTTCCCCCCACCCCACCCCCAAGTTCCCAATTTTTGCCTGGCAATCTCATCTACTTTCAATATCCAGTAGGATAACTATATGTTTTTCTTTGGGTTCACCTTCTTATTTAGCTTCTCTAGGATCATGAATTATAGGCTCAATGTCCTTTATTTATGGCTAGAATCCACTAATGAGTGAGTACATACCATATTCATCTTTTTGGGTCTGGGTTACCTCACTTAGGATAATGTTTTCTATTTCCATCCATTTGCATGAAAAATTCAAGATGTCATTGTTTTTTTTTTTTTTTTTTTTTTTTTTTTTTTTCCGCTAAGTAGTACTCTAATGCATATATATTCCACACTTTCTTTATCCATTCTTCCATTGAGGGGCATCTATGTTGTTTCCAGGTTCTGGGTATTACAAATAATGCTGCTATGAACATAGCTGAACAAATGCTTTTGTATATGATAGGGTATCTCTTGGGTATATTCCCAAGAGTGGTATTACTGGATCCTGGGGTAGGTTGATCCCAAATTTCCTGAGAAACCGCCACACTGATTTCCAAAGTGGTTGCACAAGTTTGCATTCCCACCAACAATGGATGAGTGTTCTTACTCCACATCCTCTCCAGAAAAGGCTATCATTGGTGTTTTTGATTTTAGCCATTCTGACAGGTGTAAGATGGTATCTCAAAGTTGTTTTGATTTGCATTTCCCTGATCACTAAGGAGGTTGAGCATGACCTTAAGTGTCTTTTGGCCATTTGAACTTCTTCTGTTGAGAATTCTCTGTTCAGTTCAGTGCCCCATTTTTTAATTGTGTTAATTAGCATTTTAAAGTCTAGTTTCTTGAGTTCTTTACATATTTTGGAGATCAGACTTTTGTCTGTTGCAGGGTTGGTGAAAATCTTCTCCTAATCAGTAGGTTGACCTTTTTTTAGAGGTTTGAAGGGGAGGTGAGAGGCAGGGGGAGCCGAGAAAAATGTAGATTTCAATAAAAATCAACAAAAAAAAAGATAAAGAAAATGAGGTGGCACACCATGAACCACGTGGTAGAACTTAGATAAGAAATATGGGTTAAATTAAGTTATAAGAGGTTGCTAAAGACATACCTGGGCTATTGGCCAAACATTTATAATTTAAAAATTTTCATAAGTTTTCTGTTGTTTCTATTTTCTGTTGATATTTAGCTTTATTCCATGTTGGCCAGATGGAATGTATTATGTTATTTCAATTTTCTTTTATACTTTGAAAGTTGCTATTTGTCAAAATATGTGATCACGTTTGTAGAACATTCCATGAATTAATGAACAGACGATGCTATCTTACATGTTTGGGAGAAATGTTTTGTAAATATTTCCTAGGTCCATTTTTTATGATGTCATTTAGCTCTAGCTTTTCTCTATTAAGGTTTTATCTGAATGTCCTATATATTGGTGAGAGTGAGGTCTGGAAGTAACCCTCTGTTAGTGTTTGAGTGCCAATATATGATTTTGATTGTAGTGTTGTTTTTGTTTATGAACATGGTTTTTGCTGTTTTTTTTTTTATTTCTGATTTTGTTAATTGGGATACTCTCTCTCTTCCTTTTGGTTGGTTTTGATATGGGTGTATAAAGAAGTTTCTGCCCTGCCTTCTACCACATCCATTCAAACCCGAAGAAACACACAGAGACTTATATTAGTTATTAACTGTTTGTCCTATTAGCTCAGTTTTAATATTAACCAGCCCTTACAACTTAAATTAACTCATAATTCTTCTCTATATTTAACAAGGGGGCTTGGTACCTTTTCTCAGTAATTCACTCTCATCATGCTTCTTCTGCTTATGGCTGGTGACTGATTCTCTGCCTTTACTCTTCCCAGAATTCTCCTAGTCTGGTTGCCCCACCTATATATACTTCCTTCCTGGCTACTGGCCAATCAGTGTTTCATTAAACCAAAATAAGCCACAAATCTTTAAAGTGTACAAGAACATCCCACAGCATAAGGGTTTGTTTATCTTGTTGATTTTGTCAGAGAACTAGTTCTTTGCTTCATTGATTCTTTGTATTATTTACTTTGTTTCTATTTTATTGATTTCAACCCTCAATTTGATTATTTCCTATCATCTACTCCTCTTGGGGTGAGTCTACTTTTAATTCTAGAGCTTTCAGGTGTGCTGTTAAGTTGCTAGTGTGAGACTTCCCTTTTTTTTTTTTTGTCTTTTTGTCAAATTTTTTAAAAGGATTTTTCCATTTCTTCTTTAAGGGTCTTTATCATATTCTTAAAGTTAAATTTATGGTCATTTTTTCCTGCTTCTTCTGAGTTAGCATGTTCAGTTCTTCCTGTTGTAGGACCACTAGTTTCTGGTGGTGCTATATTGCTCTGTAGGCTGCTGAATGTATTCTTGCATTGGAGCCTACCCATCTTGTCCTCCATTTGGTGCAGCCAATGCATCTTGATACAGTCCTTGAAGTTGGTTTCTGGGTCTCAGGGAGCTGTTCTTGGCCACTCTTTGAAATTGCTGTCTGTGTCTCGGGGAGCCACTGAAGTCTCAGGAGATAAGTGGGTTTGGCAGTAGATTGGGACTTGTAGATTACAGGGTCTGATGGGGAGTAATGGAGCGGTCTGCCTGCAGGAGACTTGTCTACTATCTGACCAATACAGCTAAGGTGGGTAGGGGAGGGGCCCAGGGTTTGTCCCAGGGCCTAGATCCTAGAGCCTGGGCTATCCAGCTGGGACCTGGTCACTCACCTATTAGTCCACTCTGTGCATTTGTAGTCTGTTTCTCAGGGAGCCGCTCAGGTCACCGGGGAAGCATGCATCTGGGGGGAAAAGTGGGACATGTTGATTAGAAGGTCTGATGGGGGTTGTTGGAGCAGCCTGCTTGCTGGAGGCTTGCTCATTGACCTGCTAGTGCTATTTGGGGAGGGGAGGGGTTTTGCCCCCAGGACCTTTTGGTATTTTCTGTACAGTCACAGTCTGTGTTTCAGGGAGCCACAGAGGTCGTGGGGGATCGGCGGGTTTGGGGGCTGAGTGGAAATTGTACATTAGTGGGTTTGATTGGGGAGGTGTTGAAGAAGGCTGCTTGTAGGAGTCTTACCCACTGACCAACCATTGCTGCTGAGGCGGGTATGGCTAGGGCCTGGGTTTTTGTCCCCAGGCAGGGCCTGGGGCCTAGAGACTGGGCTATCCAGCTGGGAGGCTGGTCACTCACCTCATGGTCTGCTCTTTTTAAAATAGATTTATTTATTAATTATATATAGCATTCTGCCTGTATGATTCCTGCAGGCCAGAAGAGGGCACCAGATCCCATTACAGATGATTGTGAGACACCATGTGATTGCAGGAAATTGAACTCAGGGCTCCTGGAAGAACAGTCAGTGCTCTAAACCTCTGAGCTGTCACTCCAGCTCCCATTTAGTGTCTTGAAGATTACGTGCTGTGAGTAATTTCTTTTCAGTTCCAGTCTTTTTGGTGTTTTATATGATTTTTGTACTTTGATAATAACCTACTTCCGTAGGTTGGTAAAATTTTCTTATTGTCTTAATGAGCATATTTTATGTACCTTTAACTTGTTTTCTTTCTCCTCCCTCTTACCTCTATTCCTATTACTCTAGATTTTTGCCTTTTCAAGGTATTTAAGATTTTAAGAATGCTTTGTGCCTGGATAATTTTAGATTTATTTATTTATTTATTAAAGATTTCTGCCTCCTCCCCACCACCGCCTCCCGTTTCCCTCCCCCTCCCCCAATCAACTCGCCCCCCCTCAGCAGCCTGAAGAGCAGTCAGGGTTCCCTGCCTTGTTGGAAGTCCAAGGACCTCCCACCTCCTTCCAGGTCTAGTAAGGTAAGCATCCAAACAGCCTAGGCTCCCACAAAGCCAGTACGTGCAATAGGATCAAAACCCAGTGTCATTGTTCTTGAGTTCTCAGCAGCCCTCATTGTCTGCTATGTTCAGCAAGTCCGGTTTTATCCCATGCTTTTTCAGACCCAGGCCAGCTGGCCTTGGTGAGTTCCCGATAGAACACCCCCATTGTCTCAGTCTGTGGGTGCACCCCTCGCGGTCCTGAGTTCCTTGCTGGTGCTCTCTCTCCTTCTGCTCCTGATTTGGACCTTGGGATTTCAGTCCGGTGATTTTTTTTTTCAATTGAGGTATACATTGCTTTTATCTTATCTTCAATGACTGAGATTCTTCCATCTCTTTTTTCTGAGGTTTTTATTTGACTTCCTAATGTATCATTTCCAGTTTTCCTCCATTTGAATTTTATTTAGTGATTTTTTTATTCCATTCTACTCTTTATGTTCCCATATGTTTCATTAAGGGAATTATTCCGATTCAGTTTAATACTTGAAAAATACTCAGAATAGCTACTTTGAAATCCTTTCCTTGTGCTTCAGCTATTTTGCATTTCTCCCTGATCTCCCTATCTAGTAGAGCTTTTGAGTTATGGTGGAGAAATTTTTATAGCTGTAATCAATTGTGTTTTCATGTTGGTTTCTAGGCATCAGAGTTTGGGGATGATTGTCAATATAGGTATCACTATCTGGTCTTTTCTTTTTGGGTGAGTTTTCAGTTTTTGGTTTCTCTTGCTCTCTCTGGAGCTTAGGAGAGTGTGGTAGCTACATGTTTCCTCCTATGGACTGTATCTGACTCCTTGCCATATGTGGATGCTGAAGATCTCAAGTGGAAGATATTCCTAGGGATTGAGAATTGACAGGAAGGAGTAGGGATGGGTGAGAATGAGGGCACTCTGTGAGAGTCCATCTGAGGGTAGAAAGTTGTATATGCTATAAGGTAATAGAGGCCAAGAGGGAAGGCAGGCCCCTGAAGCTGGTCAACTACAGTGCTGGGGATAAGACTGATGAACTGGAAATGAAACACATGGAGGGATGTGGAAATTGACTCCCAAATCTGAGGCCCATGTAGCCAGTATGTTCCCAGGTAGAGAGTGCCTCTTGGTAATGGCTGACCAATGGGCATTTGGGTGAGAGAGGAAGATTGGGCGCCTGGTCTGCAAGGAATGTAAGCATAGACAAAAAACAGGTCCCTGTATGTGGTCTGATATGGGGTTGTAGATGATACTGGAAAATCAGAAGTGCAGAACAGGATGGACAGTGAAGATCATCTATTTGGTTTCCAGGGTGGCATAGCCACAGGTTTCAGTGAATACAGTGCTTCTGGGTATTGACCCAGAGAAAGTTTCAATATGAGGGAGAGAGTCCGAATAAAAAGATCTGCAGAGTCCCTTTGCAGGGGCAGAGAGGAAGGAGAGACCTGAGAAGGTGGTCTGATATAAGGCTCTAGATAAACCTGGGGAACTGGAATGGGAGGGCAGGAAAAGGAGTGAAGATCATCTACCTAGTTCTCAGGCCAGCATGGCTTATGGCTTTCAGCTATAAAATGCTTTTGAGGGTTAGTGACTGAGACAAAGGGATTGGGTGAGGCATGCTTTAAAGAACTATAACTACCAACCCAGATTATCAGATTATTATATCCAGGAAATTATCCATTGAAAATTAGGAAGAAAAAAGATGAGTATGGTGACAAATTGCTATAATCCCAGTACTCTTGAGGCAGAGGCAGGCAGATATCTGTGAGGTTCAGGTTAGAGTGGTCTACAAAAGATGTTCCAAAATAGCTATGGCTGTTACACTGAGAAAATCTCTGTTGAATCTACGCCCCCAAAACAAACAAACAAACAAACAAAAAACCAGGAGAAATAAAATTTCAGTTCTAAAAACCAGTTGCAGGTATTTATGACCAGTCAACAAGCTATACAAAGGATGCTTAGGGGAATTCTTTAGACTGAAGAGAAGAATGAGTGTACCTAAAAGGGTATGAAGGAAAAATAAGCAATGTCAGGACATATAATCAGAAGTGGCATAAGGAAATATCACAAATTCAAAAGCAATGACAGAAATTAGAACATCAGTAATGATGTCTGAAAAAGTTAGCGAATCATTATCTATTTATCTAAAAATGACATAAAAGGAAGCCTATAATTCGTGATCCTAGAGAAGCTAAATAAGAAGGTGAACCCAAAGAAAAACATATATAGTCATCCTCCTGGATATTAACCTTCATCAGGCGATGAAAGGAGACAGAGACAGAGACCCACATTGGAGCACTGCACTGAAATCCCATGGTCCAAATCAGGAGCAGAAGGAGAGAGAGCACGAGCAAGGAACTCAGGACCGCGAGGGGTGCACCCACAGACTGAGACAATGGGGATGATCTATCGGGAACTCACCAAGGCCAGCTGGCCTGGGTCTGAAAAAGCATGGGATAAAACCGGACTCGCTGAACATAGCAGACAATGAGGACTGCTGAGAAGTCAAGAACAATGACACTGGGTTTTGATTCTACTGCATGTACTGGCTTTGTTTGGATGCTCAGCTTACTAGACCTGGAAGGAGGTGGGAGGTCCTCAGACTTCCCACAGGGCAGGGAACCCTGACTGCTCTTTGGGCTGATGAGGAAGTGGGACTTGATTGGGGGAGGGGGAGGGAAATGGGAGGCGGTGGTGGGGAGGAGGCAGAAATCTTTAATAAATAAATAAAATAAATAAATAAATAGAAAATAAAAATGACATAAAATGCAAAAATATATAAGTACATATACGTATACATATATAGTTTAAATTTTATTTTCCCATCTGGGTTCATAATGCTTCTGCAAGAACCGTAGGATACCTAATAGAAAAACCCCAAGAGAAAGCAAGAGAACCCCCCATACAAGTTGATCAAAGAATTATAAGAGATTTCAACAAAAAATAAACAAAGGTATAATAAACCCAGATATTGCTTTTGCCCTTGAATGCCTTCCAGTGGGTGAAGGGGAACTATGTTGTTACCATGTACTTTGGACACAAGACATGGAGGATCTAAGCTGGACCTGACCTGAGAACCTACTCCCCGGGGACTAGAATGCATCAGAATGCACAATCTATGCAAGTTTCCAGGGGAAAAAGAAACCAACAGTCCTTCACAACTATGATGTCTATGAACCATAACAATGACAAACATCACACAATAACCCTAACAGTGCAGAAGGAGAACTCATATCTTACCAATAACCAACATTTTTGTAACTGTACTTAAGGATTGCTCAATAAGAAAGAAAACATATCCAACTACCTGGGCTTAGTGAGGTCATGGATCTTGGTAGAGAATCTACAAACACCACATTGCTAATCAAACATAATTCATAACTTTGTTCTAAATATTTATCCTTATATTCACAGATGAATATATCTCTCCGATATTAACAAAGAAACTTTATGGCATTTAACGTGTTTTAATAACAACTTTTTTTTATGACAATGAGACATTTCTACTCCTGGCAGCACCAATCTACTTTGGAGAAGATCATGGCACTAAAGAAACTCCACATGGATTTTACTTTTTTTGTAGCAAAAGTAAGTCCCTGAATAAGAAAGTGCCCTTGCCTTAACTGCTGACTATATTGGACAAGCAGGAACAAAAGAGAGTGGCTTCCCAAACTTAGGTTCTTTCTCTGCCTCATGGTGGTGGTCAATATGTGAGTTTTCAGCTGTTTCTTTTCCTAGCCATTATGTACTCTAAGTCTCTGAAACTGTAAGGCAAATTAAATGTTTTCTTTTATATTGCCTTGGTCATAGTGTTTTTTTATAAGCAATAAAAAGTAACTAAGATAGCAAATATGAAATTCTCAATAATTAAAAAAAGAAAAAAAACAGAATTTAGTTCATCAGAATAAGTTTTAAAATTTTGATCAGATTATACTGTGATTAACCATTTTTTTCAAAGCAATACATCTCTTAGTTTGACTACAATATATCTTTTTACATTTTTCTGGTATGTGTGTATGTCCTTGTAGCCACTAGAATTCAACATCAGGTGTCATTCTTCAGGAGCTGTCTGCATTGTTTCTTGAGATAGGTCTACACACTAGGATCTGAAGCTTGTTGTCAAGAACAAATGGTTGGTACACAAACCCCACGGATCTGGCAGTATCTTGTTTTCAAGTCATAGAATTAAAACCATATTTCATCATGACTCGATTTTTTTTATAATTTGAGTCTTGGAAATAGAACTTTGTTCCCATGTTTGTGTGGCAATCATTTTTACTAACTGAGCTATCTTTCCAGGCTCAACAAAATACCTTGGATATGTGTGTTTTGATGAAAACAATCACAGAGGTTAGGTAGCTAGCAAGGGGCCAGAGGGGAGGAGAGGAATCTTACAAGGTAGGGCAAAATAGAGTATATTGTTATCTACAGATATAATGGAAAGTAGAATAGGGGTATTAACTGGTGAGGTTAATGGAAAGACAATATGAAGGAGGGAATACAGAGAGGGATAACTAAGACTAAAAACATTGTAAAAGTCATATAGAAATCTACTACATAGTGTGTGTGTGTGTGTGTGTGTGTGTGTATGTGTGTGTGTTAGGGTTACTAGTGCTATAATAAAACTCTATAGCCAAAGCAACTTGGAGAGGAAAAGTTTATTTGGCTTACACTTTCATACTGAAAAAAATCAGGATAAAAATTCAAACAGCAGGAACTTAAAGGCATCTGCTGATGCAGAGGCCATAGAAGGGTGCTGCTTACTGTCTTGGGCTCCATGTCTTGCATAGCCTGCTTTCATATAAACAACTAACTTGGGGCTGGCACTACCCAAAATGTGCTAGGTGCTCACCTATCAATCAATTAATTGAGAAAATTCCCTACAGGCTTGCCTCCAGTCGATATTATGGAAGCATTTTCTCAATTGAGACTCCCTCTTCTCTGCTGCCTCTAACCTGCATCAAGTGAACATAACTAACCAGCAAAACTGACCTCTTACAAAGAAGGTATCAGTTTTACTTAAGGGGATAGTACTTCATAAGTTAACCATGCTCTATAGGAAGATCACACATCTAATAATATTTTTTTACAGCAAAAAATTTGTCTTGAGGTATTTTAAAAGGATACAAAGTTGAATGGATAGTGAAAATAAGGTAGATCTTGAAAGATTTTGTTAAAGGAGATAAATTTGATCAAAATACATATAAAAATTCCAAATATCTAATATTTTTTTAATTTTAGAGAAGACAAAAATAATGCTGGCATAGGTATAGAGAAAGGATTATTTTTGACATGGATATAAATATAAATTACTCTAGCAATCATGTATAACAGAATTGAAGCTGTAAAAATACCCCTAAAGTTAGAACTCATCTATGATATGCAAAGGAATGAAAATCATCGTATCAATGAGGTATCACCACTCAAATATTTATTGTAAATAATTCAAGGTAGCTAACATGTAGAAGTAACAAAGGTGTTAATCAACAGATTGATACAGGAAATATGCTACATAATACACAAGGGAATACTTCTATTCAGCCAGAAAAAGAGTAAAATCCTGTCATTTGCAACATGTATAGAGCTGAAAAGTATAAGTTAAATGATTCAGGAACAAAAATGACAGAACCACATGATCTTACCTATTTTATGAAGCCAAAAATCATTGATGCCATCGAAGAGAATATAGTATTTAGTCATTAGAGCTCAGAAAATATAGAGAGTAGGAGGGGACAAATAAAAATGTATAATGAATACTAAAATGTAGTTACATGGGAGAAATTAGTTCTGTCATTCTATGTCATAACAGGTTAAGAACAGTGTACAACAATCTGTGATTCATGTTAAAGTAACATGTTAAAGTCCAGACCTCCAGAACATCTGCCAACACATTTCATTGCCTCTTATCTGGTATTAACTCGTCTTGTCTCTCTTCTAGTAGCCAATTTCGCCCTCTTGCTCTCATGAAGCACAGTTTCCCACTGAGAATATTACAAGTTTTCCTCCTGGCAGGCAGACTAGGCCAAGCAAATGGCAGCAATTTGATAGCAGGCAAAGGATTCTAGAGAAATACGTTGTTGAAAGGAGATGATGGCTGTTACTGTCATAAAGTAGGAGAGTTCATGAAAGAAAAGGTGCTAATCTCCATCACAGCTGCTGTTTGGTGACTACAGATGCAGACATTGCTCTGATTGGAGAGGTGCCACTGTCGAGGCTAGGATCCAGATTGAGGATAGGTTTTGAATGAGCCACAGCAAAAAGCAGACAACAAAACTTAACAGTTCTGCCTTCAACAGTCCTCTGGAGGTCATGTCCATGTATACGAAGGCTTCATTTGATATTTGTGAGGCCAATTTTAAAATATAATTTTTAATTTTTTCTCTACCATGGTTACCATTTACTGGCATGTTAGTTATGTTTATGTTTCTGTGATAAAATTCTATGAACAGAAACAATCTAAGGTAGAATCTTTATTTTGTCATATGATTCCAGAGGAAGAGTCCATATTGAAAAAATTCTTAGCACAGGTACAGAATGTAGTCATATTCTTTGCCACAATATCACAAAGATTGCCCCTATTTCAGCTGCTGTTAAAGTACTTACTTCCCTCTAAAATCTTTTGAGCTGGGTCTCTACTGTCCACATTACACCAAGAGCTAATACATTGCAAGCTCACACTAGAAATACTGGTTAAGATCTGTGCCACAACCTTCTCAGCTATGGGATTGACCTGATCAGGTGAATGGCAAAATAACAAAAATACATACAGAAAATCTGAAGTCAGGTGAACCATGCACTCTGATGAAGATGCACAAACAGCAAAAACTGGTAAATTAGATTATTAATCATATAAAGCACAAATTAGGAGGAAACAAATTAGCTAACCTCACTAGGAAACTGTTGTAGAAGATCAGTCTCAGGATGCAGTCATGGGGAGAAGGAAGCTCTAGTCGATAATTTCAAGCATACACTGGTTTTACCTAAAAGTCCACCTTTAATCTGCATAAACATCCATATTAAACCAAGGGAAGGTTTTGCCATTTCATGGATTTAAAGGCATTGTTAATCATATACATTCACTCAGGACCCCATCTGCTTCCCACATTCATGATTATAACACTCAACTTCTTTTTTAGTCCAAAATTACAAAGCCTTCAATGTTCCTCATGGACAAAGCAAAGAAAACAAAAAACCAAAACAATAACAAAACATGTGTTCGGATTCCCTGCAGCATCAACCCAGCATTTGGCAGGAGCAGGGTACTAAGAGATCACGTCTTGACCACATGCAGAAAGCAGAGAAAGTAAACTGGAATAGATGTAAGCTTATAAATTCTCAGAATCCATTCCCAATGATCAATTTCCACTAGCACAGCTTAACATCATAAAAGAATACCTGAGACAATTTGGAACATTTCTCATTGGAATCACCACAATGACTTTATAAGGGATACCAAACCTGGGTAGAAATCCAATAAGGAAACATATCTCTAATTAATATATGGAAGGGGATAAATGAATAGAAAATAAACTAAATATTATGGGTAATAGAGAGGTTTCTAAATATGCTTACTCAGTGTGTTTGCTCTTAAGTCATTGACACTTCGGATATTATTTAGAGTATAAAAAAGAATCATTATCTCAGTAACTAGCTGAAGGTAACAACTGAACTAATAGACTCAGTGTTTGCATCCAAATCCAATTTTTATTGCTGTTTCCAAAATCAGCTGTATTGCTTCTTCTCTATTACATATTTGATGTAGGAGAAATTTTAAAAATTAGAATGTAAAAATAATCACCAAAATATATTTGTCAAAACTATAGTGTAATTATGCTCTTATAAAATAGGGACTAATCTTTTATTTTTTTAATTCTGGGGTTATTATGTTTGTAAATTTCAATACTTTCATTTTTTTAAGGTGAGGTTGAGAGTTCAGAAAGTTTAATACATTGCAAATCAAAACAACTCTGAGATTCCATCTTACACCTGTGAGAATGGCCAAGGTCAAAACCACTGATGATTTGATTTGCCTTTCTCTAATGGCTAAGGATGTTGAGCGTTTCCTTAAGGGTCTTTCAGCCATTTTAGATTCCTTTGTTGCAAGTTCTCTGTTTAGATCTCTACCCCATTTTTTATGGGGTTATTTGTTCTTCTGATGACCAATTTCTTGAGTTCATTTCGTATTTTGGAGATCAGCCCTCTGTCCAATATGGGGTGGGTGAAGATCTTTTTCCATTCTATAGGGTGCTGTGTTGTCTTGTTGACCATGTCCTTTGCTTTACAGAAGTTTCTCAGTTTCAGGAGGTCTCATTTGTTAACTGTTTCTCGCAGTGTCTGAGCTACTGGGGTTATATTTAGGAAGTTGTCTTTTGTGCCAATGCATTCAAGTGTATTTCCCATTTTCTCTTCTATGAGGTTCAGTATGGTTAGTTTTATTTTGAGTTCTCTGATCATTTGGAATTGAGTTTTGTGCATGGCAATAGATATGTATCTATTTTCATTTTCTACATGTTGATATTCAGTTATACATGTTAAAAAATTGTTCAGTGATTTCACTGTTCAGAAGAAAGCTATGCCAAGTGTCAGGTAGTATAGGAAGGAGCTCCCGCAACACAGTCTCCTTACAACAGAGATTCCTGAAAAGACTAGAAATAGAAACTACCATATGACCCAGAAATATTTCTGTGGCATATATACCCAATAGAATCTTATTTAGTTAAAAAGAAAAAAAATAAATCATGAAATCTCACGCAAATCAATGAGAGTGTAAAAATACTGAGAGAGGTGACTCAGACATAGAAAGACAGGCATCACATATTCACTTTCATGTGTGAATTCTTTCTTCAGCTCTTTAGCTATATGTGCTTCACTTGGAGTGCCTTTGGAAACCAGGAGACTAGAAAGTAGCTATTGCGAGTAGTTCCCTTAAAGGAAAGTCTTTAGTATAACATAGATATTATGGAGTGGGAGAGGGTAAAACTGGTGGTTTAAAGGTTTAAATAGTGATAGGCAGATAATAAGGGAATATAGGAGTAAAGTTTTATTTAAAAGGGAAGGTATATGAATATCAGTGTGGACATTTACTATGTTGTGATCCAATTGTGGTGGTTTGAATGAGAATGCCCTCCATATATTGGAATATGTCATCCCTTGGTTGAACTGTTTGAGAAGAATTTACAAGTGAGGTTTTGTTGAAGATGTGTCACCTTGGGGAGGTGCTGAGGTTTCAAAAGCCCAGCTCATTCCCAGTTATCACTCTACCTCTGATTCATGCTTGTGGATAAATGTAAGCTCTCAGCCATTGCTCCAGCATCATGCCTGCCTGTGTGAGTCAATGTTCCTTATCATGATGGCCACAGCATAGACTCAACCTCTGAAACTTAAGCCCCAATAAACCTTTTCTTCTACAAGTTGCCTTGGTTGTAGTGCCTTATCACAACAGTAGAAACATAATACAGACATTGGTACCAAAAGTGGGTTATTACTGTGAAATATCTGACCATAGCGATTTTTTTTAAGATTTTTATTTATTATGTATATAGGTTTCTTCCTTCATGTATCCTGCAGTACAGAAGTGGACACCAGATCTTATTACAGATGGTTGTGAGCCACTATGTGGTTGCTGGGAATTGAACTCAGGACCTCTGGAAGAGCAGCCAGTGCTCTATTCCTCTGAGCCATCTCTCCAGCCACCGACCATAGCGATTTTTGAAGGAATGTGGAAGATTTGGGGACTTTGGACTAAGAAAGCGGCCAAATGTTGCAAGCAGTACTTGAGAGCCATTCTAGTAGAATCTTGGAAGACAACAGCACTGAAAGCAATGTGGACTGTGTTGGCCCAGATCAAGAGGTTTCAGAGGAGTGCAGTACTATAGTAACTGTACTAGAGACGCTCTTGTGAAATTTTCATAAATAATATAGCAATCTAAAACTCATAAATGGATAATGTAAATTAACACGTATACAGTATAGAATAATATAAATGAAAAACAAAAATGAAATCATGAACTTTGCAGGTAAATAGATGGAACTAGAAAAGATCATATTGAGTGAGGTAGCACAGAGTCAGAAAAACAAATGTCCCATGTTCTTTCTTATCAGAGGCTCCCAATTTAAAACATTTATATGCAAATACTTAGCCTGCAATAACTACAGAAGCCAGGAAAGTAAAAGGGGACCAAGACTGGGGGAGGTGGTTATAGAGCAATAGAGTAGGGAATGACAGGATAAATGTAATATGGAAAGAGAAACAGATAATTCTATGGGTATATTAGTAGCACACATACCTTGGTGATAACCAACAACTCTCTAATTGGGCCTAAGATCCACTAGGCAAGAGGGATACCATACATGGTACTAGAAACCTAGATAATCACTCAGTGCATTGAAATCATGGTTATCAGAAGAGCATCTTCAATCTCTAGTTTATTAAGTCAGCACAATCCCTAACAACAATTTATAAACGTTTTTCTGTGTACCAAGAGATAGTATATGTCTCATTTCCATTGCAAGGAAACTTTTTGTGCAACAAATGGAGACCACTGTGGAAAACCACAAGCAATCAAAATGAAGAGTTGTGGAGCCCTGTCCCAATGGATACATCTACAACACAACTCCCACACCTATGGTTCAGAGAACATTGTGAAAGGAAGAGCTGAAAGATTGTAAGAGCCAAAGGATCATGGCATTTGCTGCAAGATTATGTCTGATATTAATATCAGAATCTACAGCTGTAAAGTCTCACCAACATGATCAACTAAACATGAGCTGAACAGGACGACTCCAATGAATATGGCAATCAGGATGGGGAAAAGCCCAGGAGGTCTCAACCCTACATAAAGAATTACAGGCAACTGAGTAAATCTGGGAGTGGCAGAGATAGTGTCCTCCCAGGGAAGAATACAGTATTTTGTTCTCTAGTGCCAAATATTCAGCTCTAAAAATAAGCATTCATGCAACATTGTATGGATTCGGCAGGCTGGATTTAAGGATACGTTTGTGTGAACAAACACACATATGCATGCTAGAAAAAAATAATGAAAAAGAGACCTTTAATTTGAAGGAGAGCAGAGAGGGGTATATGGGAGGAGAGTTTCGTGGGTGGATAAGGATGGGGAAAATATTGTAATTAACTTGCAAACTTTATGATTTAGAAAAGTTTTTAAAAGTGTGGCTGCTTTTTACCTACTTCACAGAATGGAATTCATGTTTGTTACTGTAAATGTATTTTTAAAAAACCCATGGCTTGGAATTGCTTATGTCATAGTGTAGAAAACTTACTACTGCTATTTATCTAAATTGACAGCCATTACATTGCCATCTAAGCATCTATGTTTATGTCTATACATAAATAACAGTTTACATGTTAATGAAAGAAACCTCTCTTTACAATCAATAGTCATAAATCCAGAGATTCCTGGCTGCTCAAGATAATGAAAATAAGGATGTTATAAATGCTCAGGCACAAATAGCTCATGTATACCATCACATCTAAAATTCAGAGAATATATTGGGAGTGGTGGTAAGAATCTAGGATCTAGTAGTAATGAAGAAGGGCTGTCAAATACTATCTTCCTGTTATACAACAATCATGAACATAGTAGTTATGGTTGTTTGCAGTGGGCTTGCGTAGTCTGATTTGTCAAGGGTCAACCATGGATATAGGAGGGACTTGTGGAGACATATCTGTTCTTTTTGAACTATTGGATACTAATGGATTTGGGGGATGCCATTCTCTTTAAATGTGTGCATAATTGAGCCCACTTGTTTCTATAAGATAGTTTCATACTGATGGTCACACAAACAACCCTGGTTAAAGACAGTTGCTCATAAAACAATACATAAAATGATGAGCACAGGGAATGGCCGTGTCCAGAAGAGCCAGCATTGGAAGGAATAGTAACACAATCAGAAAAAATTGGGGGTGAAGATAAATCAGAATGCATTGTTTCTATGTGTGACAGTGGTATATATGACATTGTCAAAGAACAAATCCAGTTAAAATTTCATTAAAACAAATCATAATCAAAATTACTGGTTTCTTGCCAACTTTCTCTGTGCTTTTGAAAGTTGATCACAAAGATATGGTACCATTAAATTTACTCATTAAAATGGTTAAGATGAGGATTGTGTTTGTAGATACATACTAGACTTGTATGCTCAAGGCCCTATATTCTGTCCTCACGTAAAAAATTAAAAAATGCTTGGATAATAAGCTTTATAGTATATGTATTTTCATTTAAGTGTGTTTTAAATGGTTTTTGAATGTCAGAGTGATAATATAAACTTGAAATTTTAAATCTAGTACTTATTAAGAGACATACATAGAGAACAAAATATTCTAGTAATTTATGTTCAATTTTAGGAAGTTAGTACATTTTATAAAACAACTGGGGCCTACATAATTTAATTTATTCCAGATGAACGAAGATAAAAGAAAGAACTTAAACCTCAGGCACGATCTTCACTTTCATTTAGGGCCAATTTTAGTTGTATTATGTTGGTTACTATTTTCATAATAATAAGGCATTGTAGATAAATAACCCCACTTAAACATAAATCCCTCCCAAGAGTAATTCCAGAGTCATTATTCTATCATTTATTTTTGCTAATTCTAATACATTGTTATATTTATCATTATCATTCATATTTTAAATAAAATTGTCTATTAGCTCTGCTAACTTTTATGGCAATACCCTGAAAATATCGGATTTTAGATCGGAAAGTATATTAGAGAACTTTGAATTAGATATTGTTGGAAGGAATATGTCAAAATAGCACCATCTTGGGGAGTACTGGTCAGTTACTAGACTAGCTAAATATATTTTAGGCACAAGAGAATGAAGGCTTTTGTTTCACTCTCTAGAAAGGAGAGAACATTGGTTTATTATAAAATGGCTTTGTCTCTGTTTCTCATTCTACTTCAACTAGCTCAGCGTAATTGAGTAAATTATGTCCTTAAATTTTTCCAATTTTAAAAGTCTGAACTGGGATTATTCTTAAATTTTCTGGGTCATAGAACTCACTGAAACAGGGTTAAGTGTTAGGAACCCTCACCTGGAAAAATTAGTGGTATTTCAAATTTGGCATTCCATTCCAGAAAATGTCTCTCCATCACATCAGTGGATATCATACATCTGTGTTCAAATATGTAAGAGGTGTTTTGATCAACTGACATCTTGAGTTTTACATGCTACCTAGAGATAGGGTATGCAAACTGAATATGATGATGGCTCAGAGAATTTGGTATTCTCTGCCTGGAAGTAGGTCACTGTGAGAATCAGAGCATCTTTGTTCATTTGAAAAAAAAATGAGATATATATTCTAGATATGCTCATAGCTATACATTTATTTCTGCTTTGCAGCCTCTTTTAAAATGTAGCAATAGCCAGGAGTTCTGATGTGTCATGGATGGCTTGACAACCTTGACCTGACTAGAGGCTTTTTGAAGGGATAAAGAAAAATTGGAACACAGACACATGGCCACAGAAAAACTAGGATCAGGTGACTTGTGTGCATTCTAAAGGTGCTGTGCCAATTCAGCAATCTGTACCCACAGTGCTTTTATTATGTACAGCACAGTGGGGAGGGGTTATCTAGCATTGGTAGGAGGTCTCTGTAGTTGAGCAGTCATAGGCTGTAAACATTTGAGAGGAGGAAGCTGTAGTTGTTAGTTTTTGAACACACTGGTCAATCATTCACAAATACTCCTAGTTGGAGCAGTGGAAAGATTCACCATTTTCTTTTTGGGTCTAAGACACTGGGCCCTGACCTAGCAGTGTCTGTGTCAGTAATACATACTCACTCCAGACTTCATCTACTCTTTACACATTCACTCATTTTTCTCCACTTCCTGCAATGTTCTTTGTATCCTTTTGGCCAAGTAAATGGTAGCCTCTGAATAGTGTTCTATGTCACCCACAGCTTTTAAAAACAATAACAAAAAATCAAACACACACACACATACACCCCCACACACCAAACAAACAAAAAAAAAATAAAATGAGCCACAGATGTAGAAAGAATTACTTTCTCAGTTCCAGAAAGTACTAGCTGTTTATATCCAAGGTCTGTTTCTTAATTTTTTAAGTTTGATATGTAACTAAAACCTCACAGAACTGTATTATACACTGGAATGAGAAAAGCAAAGGCCTTAAAACAATATTTGACAGATCAACAATCTAATCCAGTATGCTGATGTCTGGTTTTATTAACTAATAATTAGAGAAGGCCTAATAGTTGGAGAGATGAATACAAATTTGATTCCTAGCACCCACAACCAGGCAGGTCACAACGACCATTACAACAGCTCCAGGAGATTAAATATCCTTTCCTGGTCTTCACAGGTACTCACATGTAGCATACACAATAGACCCATGACAAATAAATGAAAATAAAACTAAAACAGAAAGGGACAAGGCTCTGAGAAAGTCAGAGCCAGCCTGTGTAAATAGAGGAGAAACAAGTATATAGGCTGAAGTAAGATAGCTAAACAAATGCAGGTCCTGGAGAAAGAAAAATGAAATGGAAGTGTTGTTTTCAAATATCACACCAAGATTCTCTAACTTCAAGGCTGGTATTAAACATGTAAAAAAGTTCATTACAGCTGGGTAAGACTATTGAATACTCCCCTCTATAACAGTACATTTGTCGCTTTCCTCTATTACAAACAGTAGTCCTCAGTGAAGAGTAATTCAGGTCAGATTCAGTTCTAGTCTTCCAAGTTCTATGTCCATGTGTATGTTGTCTTTTAACAGTGAATTTTAAATATCTAGCAATTCGTTAATAGAGAATTGCTTTCCACATCTGGAACGAAACCAAGGTCAACAACAGTAGCTTATATCATCTTATGAGTCATTTGGATAGCCCTGAACAACAATTTAAAAGAGGAGTTTTTATGACTAGTTGATATGGGATAATGCATGTGTACATCGTAAATTTTTTTTACTCATATTGGTTTAATAAAACACTGATTGGCCAGTAGCCAGGGTGGAAGTATAGGTGGGGTGACCAACCTAAGAGAATTCTTGAAAGAGGAAAGGCAGTAATGCAGTCACCAGCCAGACTCACAGGAAGCAAGATGAGAATGTCACACTGGTAAAAGATACCAAGCCGCGTGGCTAACATTGACAAGAATTATGTGTTAAGTTGTAAGAGACAGATAATAATAATAATCCCAAACTAATAGGTCAAACAGTTTATAATGAATATAAGTTTCTGTAAGTTTCTTTGGGACTTGAATGGCTGTGGGACTGGGTGTAATAGAAACTTCCATCTACATCTAGTACCCCAGCCCAAGTAACATACTTCCATTTTATTTAGTTATGATGGAAATCCCTTGTAATATAAAAATAAGGATCCATTAGATAGTACATGCAATGTGTAGACACAATACTTAAATATCTGAGAAACTACCAACCTTGGAATATATTTGGATTATCCATTGGGATCATTTTGTTTCCCCATGCATATAGGAACATCAAAGAAAAGAATTGCTAGAGATTTAAAATTATACCTATGATTTAAAAACATATGCTAACTTTGTGACCAGATAAGCTTGGCTTGGTGCACAGTAGAAACCAAAAATCATTAACTGACAGAATCTCCATTCCTTTCACTATCTCCCAACTCTTGTCTCACAGAAGGGAAAGGGGTCAATGTAACTCAACCTTTAGCCAAATCAATAACAATTCTCTTCTCTCTCCTCCTCCTCTTCCTTTCTCTCTCCCTCTTCCTCTCTCTCTCTCTCTCTCTCGATGGAAAATATGACAGACATTTTTGGAAAGCAAAATTGTCACTTGTCTACTCTTGGATAATGATAACAGAGGAAATTTGTTTTTCTAGTGCTCAGTAGCTTTTGAATTATTTTGTGAAATATATAAGCATGGCAGGTGAGTTAAGCTCCCAAATGGACATACGATAACTGACAACAACTTTCCCCTATTGGTAAATAAATATGATTTTTGCTAAATGAAGAAGGTGACAGCACCCATGTCGTGAGAGTTTTGAGAAGACAGAAGCAAGCAAGTAAATATCCTTAGTGTTATTTCCCTCTTGAATTGTCTTTGCCTTTCCTTCTCCAGTTAAATTCACTCCAGTTTTTCCTCCTTTATCCTTCTGATGACTTGTGTCCTGGGTTCCCCTGTCTAACGCTCTTTCCACCCCACTAGAGACACAGTCCCATTTTATTTTCCTGTTTTCTATAGTTATTACAGATTATATACTCACATCTGAAGATTCAGAACTATGAACCACAATTGAAAATGAATATAAGGTGTTTGTCTTTCTGGGTCTGGGTTACCTAATCTAGATGAGTAACTTCATTTTAAATGTCTTGTCTGAGTTCACAGACAAAATTGGCTGACTCTCATTTTTTCTTAAAAATAAAGACAATGAACCATGGCACTCACACAAAACCCCTATTGTCTCAATGGTAATACAGTGATGATATCACCTAATTTTTAGAACTGTTGTAAAGATTTTAAAAAGGTAATAAATGCATCAACATTTATAATCTACGAAGGTCAGTACACGGGGAAGAAATTAGCAAATAAATTTTTATTCCACTTTGCTTATAACCCTAGGGATCAATTACTTATGTCTGCAGTATTTTGGAGTCAGGTATTGACCTGTCTGTCTCCTTCTCCAGATTGTGACCTCCTGGAAGTTTCAGACAGTGTTTGAGTTGTTTCAGAATCTTTAGTCCCAAGGGCAGTTCCAAGCACAGTGCACACACAAAGACAGGTAAGTAACAACCAATGTAAATCACACAGAGCTTAACTCAGGAACAGTAATATAATTTTCACTTTATAATTCAGTCATAGAATAAACCTTCATTTCTACATAGAAAATTTCAATATTGTTAATTTTGATCTTTCTACAAGAAACCTCAAGATGCCCCAATTGTGTTTGTCCCAAAAGTCTAGCACTCTTCGTACTCTTCACATTTTCCCACTAATAATACATCAGATATTGCAGGTGATTTGTGTATAAAACAAAGCAACTTTGTTATAAATATGAGTATTAATTATTTAGCTTCACTGTAGAATTAGAGACTGTACATTTGAATGCTTTCTGTATCATTTTCCAGCTCATAATTTAGGAAAGTTATTTTATTCCTTTGAATACTATTTTCTTCCATCATAAAATGATGATAAAAATTTGTACTTTACAGTTCTGTAAAAATATGAAGAGGCAATATATGGTGTCTGGTACAAGAGAAGAAATCAATAATGAGCTTATATATGGCATATACAAATAAGTGAAATAGCCAAAGATGAATATATACATCCATAATTAACATTTGTTCTGTTTTTGGTTTTCCACTTCTGGATCCAGAGCAGGAGCTCTCATCATTCAACAAGATGCAGGGGAAGTGTATAAGCCTGGTCAAATGTCTTCTTGAAGTATTACTGGTACACAGACTGGCAAAGTGTCATCTCTGAAACAAAGTCAGGAATATTTTTGAATTTTTTAAAGAAATGACAATGGAAGGGCAGAATGAGTAGAAACAACAGCAGAAACAACCATCGTTGAATATCTCCAAACTCTAAAGTAGTTCTTATCTGGGCCTTTGTAGAAAAGATTTGCTGACCACTGATCTGGAGAATGAGGCCTGCTACCCTTGCACAACAAGAAGAAAATAAAATCTTGCTCAATAGCCCAGAGTTATTGCAAAGTTGAATGAAAAAAATATTTGCTATTCAATGTGGGTCTAATTTTCTATTTCCTTTTAATTTTGTTATGTAAATTTGTAAGTAATTTATAAATTTAGAGTTAATAATCATTTTTCTTTAACTGGACTATTGAGTCCATCTATGGAGTGGTCCATTACGTCTCACTGGTAAGACAATAAGCCTTTTCTTGTTTGACATTAAGGGAACACATTATGAATAAGTTTCCTTCTTCTTCAAGTGACCAATTTTCTAGATCATAATTCTGAAACCATAGAGTGACTGTTCATTCAAATCACCATGATCATTTCTGTTTTTTAATGTTTGCTACATATTATCTGATTTCCTTATTTCTATCTAATCTTTAGATAGCCATATAATACAAACTAATATATTCTATAGATGAAGATATTGCTTACAGATTATAGAAATTCTATAATATCTAGTTTATTCAGGCATAGGATTCTCTGGGCCCCGTTTTTCAGACAATGAAACTAAAATATAATGACTTAGAAAACTGTAAAGGAAGTTAGATAATTTGATTCTAGAATCATCAATTATCTTCATTGTGCCGAATTCTACAATAATATTGAGAATACAGTGATACTGGAAAATAGAAAATTAAACAACCATTCAGACAATCAGTTATTACATATGTATGTCAAGTAGTATGCTAAATGATGCGATTAACTGATAAAAACAGAATTGTTAACATGTCAAGTAGTGTGAGCCTGACAAGTGGCAGGGGACTCTATTTTGTTACTGAAAAGGTGATTTTTTTGAGAGAATTATTACCTCTCAGATATTTATAAGAAACTAGCCTAGGTTCTTATTTACTAATGGAAAAACGGGATCCTTTTAACCATTCCCTCTTATACCAGGAATTCCAGAGTTAATTATTTTTTATATTTTATTGTTTCTTGAAGAATTTCCTACAATACATTCTGATCATATTCACATATTCACTCACTTCCCCCAATATCTTCCACATACCACATACATCCTCCCTCCCCTCCCCACCAAACTTTGTGTCATTTAAAAAATACTGGCAAGTCCAATTTGTGATGCTTGTATTTTCTTTGGATGTATGGTTTTCAACTACAGCATGGTGAATGTCAAGGAATAACATTCTCAGAGAAAACTGACTCTCTGGTATCAGTTGACAATCACTCCTTGGGGTGGGGGTGAACTGTGTGTCCACCCTAATTCTCCATGCTGGAATTGGTTCTGGCATGAGTTTACCTAAGTCTTATGCATGGTGTCATAACTTCTGGGTCTTCACATGTGCATCTGATATGCTGTGTCCAGAAGACAATGTTTTTTGTTTGTTTGTTTCGTAGTAAGCAACTGCCTCTAACACTTATATCCTTCCTGTCCCTTCACGTTCAATTATCCTTTGGGTATATGCTCAAAAGTTATATACCTGGATCTTGTGATAAATGTATCCCAAGTGTATTAAGAAACTTCCATACTAATTCACATAATGCCCATGCCAGTTTGCCCAACCAACAGTAAAGCGGCAAATAAATGTTCACCTTTCCCCACATCCACACTAGCATGTGTCATTGTTTTTATCTTAGTCAACAAATCAAACTGGGGAAAATGAAACCTCATAGCAGTTTTAAATTGTGTTTCTTTGATAGACCCAGGAGTTAAACAGTAAACAAAAAACAAAACAACAACAACACACTTCCTCCAAAGAGGCACATACATGATTTACGGATGAACATTCTACAGTATCAGAATTCTCCATACCTTGGTCAACTGTGGATCTGTGTTTTAATCACCATCTACTGCGAATAGGAGATGCTCTGATGAGGACTTCGAGATAAATTAATCTATGGGAACAATCATTAAAAAGAGGTTTAATAATATGCCCATTTACCAGAAATGTATCAGGACTATGATTAATCAGCCATAAGTTCTTGTTCCTAAATTGTCACTAAATATTCATCTTCTGAAATGGAACAAATCTAACCAGAAAATGTTGGTTATTTCCATAATATTTGTGCCAAGATTATATCAGTGGTTGTTTTTTGTCAAGCCAGTCATTATAGTAATTTGTTGGGTTCAGAGCTGAGAGACTGATGATCGATTTTTTTTTTAAAACTCTTTTGGCAGCATTCACAGCACCTTCTCTGTATATTAGTCAGTAGGAAAGAAGGTTCCAGATCTGTTACACTTAAAATCTATCTTCATGTCTTATGATTCAACTATTTTGTATCTTCATCAATAGAGCCTTTCTGTCAATCTGTGGAGGATAACCAATGACACTGACAGTAGCCTGCAATGTTTGGGGATCTAAGGGACCTCTCTGGATAGTAACTCTAAAATAGGTAACTTATTCATGGCACTGGGACTTTTATTGGTTATCCTGTGATATTCAGTCAGTTCATTGTCACCCTGTTACAGGATAACTCACTTTTAACTCTTTTAATGTATACGTGGGGGGGTATATATATTTAATTTTAGCAAGTAAAATTACAGTAGTAAATTTCCAAATCATATTTTCAGAACATTCTTAGAACTGTTTATCATTCCCTGTGCTATCATTCTTTTGTTAATCGTAACCATTCTAACTGGGGCAAAAAGAAATCTCAAAGTTGTTTTAATATGTGTTTCCTTGATGAATAAGGAAGTTAAACATTTAAAAAAATGTTTCTCAGGCATTTGTATTGCATTTTTTGAGAATTCTCCTATTACTTCCATGATTCATTTGTAACTAGGTTGTTTTATTAATGTTTAGTTTTTCTCCCTGTTTTGTATATTCTAGATTAAAACTTCTGTCAAATGAATAGCTAGTAAAGATTTTTTTTTTCTCATTTTGTAAATTACCTCTTCACTGGAATTCTAGTGGCCTTTGCCTTACAGACGTTTTTAGTCTCATGATGTCCCATGATTAGTCATTGGTCTTAACTCCTGTGATATTGAAGTCCTTTTCAGAAAATCATTTCCTGCAACAATGAGTTTACTTTCTCCTCTACTGAATTCTATGTGCTCAGTCTCACATGGAAAACTTTGATCCATTTGGAGTTAATTGTTGTACACTGTGTGAGAGACAAACTGTTGTTCTTCTACATATAGCTATCCTTATTGACCAGCATCATTTGTTGAAGATCCTGTCGTTTCTTCAATATGCATGTTTGGACTCTTTGTCAAAAGTGAGGAAGCTGACAACTGTGACCTGATATGTAATTTCCCTAATTCTATTCCATTTGTCAATAAATCAGTTTTCATATCATCACCATTCTGATTTATTTCTATAGCTCTGTAGTATAATTTGAGATCTGGGATGGTGACACCGCCAGCAGTTTTTAATTGTTCAGGATTATTTTGACTGCTGTGAGCAATTTGTATTTCATATAAAATTGAAGAACTTTTTAAAACTTTTTGTGGAGAAGTGAATCAGAATTTTGATGGGAATTGTATTTAATTTGTGATTTAATTTTTATAGCATGACAATTTTTATAACAGTATTCCTGTCAATCCATGAATATGAGATGTCTTTCCTTTTGTTGTTATCTTTTTCAACTTCCTTTTTAAGTGTGTTAAACTTTTCATTGGAAATGTCTTGCACCCTCTAACTAGATATATCCAAAGATTTGTGTGTGTGGGTGTGCACACGTGCACACACACACGTTATTGCACACAAACCCTTGCACAATACTGTTGTGAATGACATGTTTTCCTTGATTTCTTTCGTAATGTGTTTGATATTTGCACACAGAAAGGCTACTGGTTTTTGTTTATCAATTTTGTATCTTGCTACATTGTTGAATGTATTTATCAGCTGTAGAAATTTATGGTGGAATCTTTATGGCCCTTCACATATAAAATCATATCATCTACAGATAGGGATAATTTCACTTCTTTCTTTTCTTATTTATATTAGCTTTCTCTCTTTTCCTTGTCTTCTTGCTCTAACTAAGACTTTAATCAAGCACTATATTACACAGTACGGGGAGAGTACACAGCTCTCAGTATAGATGGTCACCTGTTACGGCTCTTGTATCACTACTATCAATACAATTCTCAGCTCAGCCTACAGCTTTTTCTTTTTTCCAGTCACATATTGTCTGTATTCATATATTGTTTTGGAATATTAGTTGAATACGTGTTACATTTGTTTATGCTGTGGAACATTTGTTTAATGATGCAAATATGTTTTTCATTCTTTTTAATTGATTTTTATTGAGTTCTACATTTTCCTCTGCTCCCCTCCTTGTCTCTTCCCTCCCCTTCAACCCTCTCCCAAAGTCCCCATGTTCCCAATTTACTCAGGAGATCTTGTCTTTTTCTACTACCTATGTAGATTAGCTCCATGTATGTCTCTCTTAGGGTCCTCATTATTGTCTAGGTTCTCTGGGATTGTGATTTGTGGGCTGGTTTTCTTTGCTTTATGTTTAAAAATCACTTATGAGTGATAATTGTCTATCGGTGTCTGAGTATGGGATTGTTTTGTGACTTAATCCTTTATTACCTCTCTCAAAATAATGTTTTCTAGCTCCATCCATTTGTCTGTAAAATTCAAGATGTCGTTATTTTTTTCTGCTGTGTAGTACTCCATTGTGTAAATGTACCACATTTTCCTTATCCATTCTTTGGTCAAGGGACATTTAGGTTGCTTTCAGGTTATGACAAACAATGCTACTATGAACATAGTTGAGCACATGTTTTTGTCACAAAACTGATCATCCTTTGGATATATACCCATAAGTGGTATTACTGGGTCTTGAGGAAGGTTGTTTCCTAATTTTCTGAGAAATCACCACAATGACATCCATCCATTTTGCATTCTTTTATGTTGCATTTGTTTAACTCTGTGAAAGTGTGTTACTTTGCTTGCCTAAAACACCTGATACATCAAATAAAGATTTGTATGGCCAATATATAGGCAGGAGAAATGATAGGCAGGGCTGGCATGCATAGAGAATAAAAAGGATAAAAGAAGAGGGAGGAGTGATAAAGGGAGGAGAGGAGGATGTCAGGGCCCAGCCACCAAGCAACACAATAAGTCATGGAGTAAGAAGGAGTGAAAGGTATATAAAATAGAGAAAGGTAAAAGCCCAGAGGCAAAAGGTAGATGTGATAATTTAAAAAACTGAGTAGAAACAAGCAAAGCTAAGGATTCACATTCAAAAATAAGAAGAACCCTCCATGCATTTGTTTGGGAGCTTGGTAGCAGGCTCCCAAAAGAGTAAAATGTAGATTATAAACAAAAAATAAACTACACTTCTGATAGTATGCATCATCCACAGCATTTATTTTTTTTTCACAACTCCAGAAACAGACTTTGTTAAAGAACCTTTGGTCAAACCCTTCACGGGAAATGCAATTTTTACAGTAATGGAAGTGGAACCAGAACAGATTTCACCTATTGCAGTGCCTTATATGTCCAACAGAACTGTTTCTACAACTTTACATGACCTACTTTACCAAGTCCAGTCGGACTATCTGCCCGGATTTTCATTGCCAGAGACCTCATCCACAGCCTTTACAGCTCTGGGTGATGTCAAGTAGGAAGAGATATTAGAAGAATAGGGCCCACAGCTCCTTAGCTTGTTCAACAACTCCCTTGGCTGATCAAAGACCTCTTCAGCCTTTCCACACCCATCCCATATAGCACATATTTTTTGTAAGATTGTACAGAGAACAAGAAACCTAGGCAAGGTGAGGTATAAAACTTCTTCAATATCCTAGGAGCCCCAAGAATACCTGCAACTGTTCTGCATTAACAGTTATATTCCCTTGTAAAAACTCTTTCAAAAGTCAGTGAGATATCATACTTGAGCACAATACTTTTTGAAACTTTAGTATCTTCCTCAGTCCTTGTACCTTTTTGTGATTGATTTCTTGTGTCTGTTACCTCAAGTGCGCTTGTAAGTCTACCAAATGGGCTTTCAGGTCTGAGGAGCACTTAGCCATTAGCATTACACACACACACACACACACACACACACACAGGCTCCTGAATCACCATCACATGACGAATGATGCAGCTGTAGAGATAGTACTGTGGAAGTATTCTGAAGATACATTGTTATCTGTTCTATGTGGATGTAAACTTGTCTTGGGGTTTAGAAACTTAGGGGATAGTAAAAAGGTTTTTTTTTTTTTTAAAAAAATGTGTTAGCAAAACACAGAGCATTATGGAAAGACCCGATTATCTAAATCAGATGCTCCCTTAGAAGAGTAATGTTGGGCACAGAGATGCATGGATGGGAGGCACTATCTTACTTGTCTGTAACCTGTCATCATTCTCCAGAAGCCATACAGCTTCCATGTTGGCTATACAGGGCTGTTGAAAGGTTGCTGAGCTGGGCTGGTGAGCTCTACCCTTTCTAGCATCTGGGCTGTCTTTGTAATTTTATTCTAACATTCAGCCAATACTGTTTGATATTCATTGCCCTTTAGCGGTAGTTAAACGTATGGACTCCAACCTTGCCTTCCCCTTCATAATTGATTTTACCGTTTACACTCTCCACTGAAATTCTCTGGTGATAGTCTGCAGAATGTGTCCTAATAAAGTAGGGGCAAGATACACACATTATACTCCAAGCAGAGATAATTATTCACAGCAAAAATGAGTTTTGTTTGCTTCACCTGTAAAATTTTCTTTCCATACCTGTCCACCTCCACTCATTGGCCCTGATGCTTTTGGTTGTTACAATGAATCAATGTAAATTCTCTGCCAGTACGCAGTAGGGCCCAATATTCTGCACACAGTTGATGTATCAATAATTATTTAGTTTGACATGAGGTCTCTGGTTAATCTGTATTACCCTCAGCTGTGGGCAATGTTAGCAATCCTATGGGGAGAGGGACTGGGAAGGTTTCATCCCAAGAGACCTTCCTTGGCAGCAAAGGGAGCAGAGAGAATCACCTGAACCTACTGTTTACCAGTATCCCTTACTCTGGTTGTTAATCACTGGTCTGGCCTGAAGGCCATCCCTCTACAGGCTCACAAACACAATTTTGAGTTTTCCATTAGTTTTATTCCTAGATATTTCTGTGAACTGCTACTCCAGCCACATTTGTGTTCCGGAGGCATGGAGAAACCCTTTTGCCTGACCACCTCCCCTCTCACTCTTGCTTCAGCCCTTCACACATATGGTTTAAATGCAGGTCGAAATCTTTTAGATTGTCCAATGCCTCTCCCACTTCATACAGGCAATGCCCTGCCACCAGTGCTTCATAACAGGCAGCTTCGTGGTCCTTTCTGAGTGAGCTGTCTTTAAATACAGTCCACTTTGGGTCTATAACTGTATTAAATGTATGAATCCCCAGATACCTTAATAGGGCCTTATAGCTTAGCTGGCTTTCTTCTGAGCCATTGATCAGCCCCCAAATCATGACATGGAGACTTATTATTAGTGATGAATGCTTGGCCTTAATTTATGTTTGTCTCATTATATATATGTAACTTAAACTAAACTGTTTCTCTGTATTTATATTTTGCTTCAGGGCTTTTAAAAACCTTTCTTTCATTCTGTTTGTCCAATATATTCCATGTCTGGATGGCTTCCAGCTGCCTGGATGGCTGACCCCAGGCATCTACTTCCCTTTCTCCCTTGTACTCACAAGCTTCGATTCCTCCTTCTACTTAGTCTCTCTCACCACCAGCCCTGCCTATCTATTTCCTACCTAGCCTGTCAGCTTTTTATAAGACCAATCATGTGCATTAGGCAGTCAAAGCATCACAACTTTACATCATTAAACAAATGCAGCATAAACAAATGTAACACATCTTTACATCCTTAAGCACATACATTATAAACTGTAATGTATTTTCCTAGTTAAATTAATATTCCTCAACATGACCTGCCCTTCTATTTTTTCCAAGCCCCATTATTCATAGGGGCCAGAGCTGAAGATTAGCAGGTGTTCTTAATGGATCCTAATGATCCAATCCATTAGGGACTCAGTGTCCTCCTATTACATCACATTGTGAAGTCTCTATTACTTTTTTTCTTTTTTATTATTAATTTTTTAAATTAAAAATTTCTACCTCCTCCCCGCCTCCCTTTTCCCTCTCCCTCCCCCCACTTCCCACGCCCCACTCCTCTCCCTCCTCCCTCTCCAGTCCAAAGAGCAGTCAGTGTTCCCTGCCCTGTGGGCAGTCCAAGGTCCTCCCCCCTCCATCCAGGTCTAGGAAGGTGAACATCCAAACAGGCTAGGCTCCCACAAAGCCAGTACATGCAGTAGGGTCAAAACTCAGTGCCATTGTCCTTGGCTTCTCAGCAGCCCTCATTGTCCACCATATTCAGTGAGTCCGGTTTGATCCCATGCATTTTCAGTCCCAGTCCAGCTGGCCTTGGTGATCTCCTAATAGATCAGCCCCACCGACTCAATGGGTGGGTGCCCCCCTTGTGGTCTTGACTTCCTTGCTCATGTTCTCCCTCCTTCTGTTCCTCATTTGGACCTTGGGAACTCAGTCCATTGCTCCAATGTGGATCTCTGTCTCTATCTCCATCCATTGCAAGATGAAGGTTCTATGGTGATATGCAAGATATTCATTAGTATGGCTATAGGATCATGCCATTTCAGGCTCTCTCTCCTCAGCTCCCCAAGGACCTAGTTGGGTACATCTCTCTGAACCCCTGGGAACCCTTCGAGAGTCAAGGCTCTTGCCAACCCTAAAATGGCTCCCTTAATTAAGATATATACTTCCCTGCTCCCATATCCAACCTTCCATTATCCCAACCATGCCATTTCCCCAAGTTCTCCCTGTCCTCCCCTTCTCACTTTTCTCTCCCCATCTCCCCTTTCCCCCCATCCCACCCCACCCCCCAGTTGCCAAATTTTTGCTCAGCAATCTTGACTACTTCCAATATCCAATGGGATAACTATATGTTTTTCTTTGGGCTCACCTTCTTATTTAGCTTCTCTAAGATCGCGAATTGTAGGCTCACTGTCCTATATTTATGCCTAAAAACCAATTATGAGTGAGTACATCCCATGTTCATCTTTTTGGGTCTGGGTTACCTCACTCAGGAGAATGTTTTCTATTTCCATCCATTTGCATGAAAAATTCAAGAAGTCATTGTTTTTTACCTTTGAGTAGTACTCTAATGTGTATATAATCCACACTTTCTTCATCCATTCTTCCATGGAAGGACATTTAGGTTGTTTCCAGGTTCTGGCTATTACAAATAATGCTGCTATGAACATAGTTGAACAAATACTTTTGTAGTATGACAGAGCATCTCTTGGGTATATTCCCAAGAGTGGTATTGTTGGGTCCTGGGGTAGGTTGATCCCAAATTTCCTGAGAAACCTCCACACTGCTTTCCATAGTGGTTGCACAAGTTTGCATTCCCACCAGCAATGGATGAATGTACCCCTTACTCCACATCCTCTCCAGCAAAGGCTATCGTTGATGTTTTTGATTTTAGCCATTCTGACAGGATCAACTCCAAAAAATCAGTTCCCCTCTTATACACTAAGGATAAGGATGCAGAGAGGGAATTCAGAGAAGCATTACCTTTCACGATAGCCACAAATAGCATAAAATATCTTGGGGTAACTCTGACCAAGGGAGTGAAAGATCTACTTGACAAGAACTTTAAGTCTTTGAAGAAAGAAATTGAAGAGGATACCAGAAAATGGAAGGATCTCCCTTGCTCTTGGATTGGAGGATCAGCATAGTAAAAATGGCAATTCTACCAAAAGCAATCTATAGATTCAATGCAATCCCCATCAAAATCCCATCAAAATTCTTCACAGACCTTGAGAGGACAATAATCAACTTTATATGGAAAAACAAAAAACCCAGGAGAGCCAAAACAATCTTATACAATAAAGGAACGTCTGGAGGCATTATCATCCCTGACTTCAAACTCTATTACAGAGCTTCAGTATTGAAAACAGCTCGGTCATGGCATAAAAACAGAGAAGTAGATCAATGGAATCGAGTAGAAGTCCCAGAAACCTATGAACACCTGATTTTTGATAAAGGAGCTAAAAGTATACAATGGAAGAAAGAGAGCATCTTCAACAAATGGTCCTGGCAGAGCTGGTTGTCAACTTGTAGAAGAATGAAGATAGATTCATATCTATCACTATGTACAAAACTCAAGTCCAAATGGATTAAAGACCTCAATATCAGTCTGAACACACTGAAGCTGATAGAAGAGAAAGTGGGAAGTACTCTACAACATATGGGCACAGGAGACAACTTCCTACATATAACCCCAGCAGCACAGACATTAAGGGCAACATTGAATAAATGGGACCTCCTGAAACTGAGAAGCTTCCATAAAGCAAAGGACACTGTCACTAAGACAAAAAGGCAACCCACTGACTGGGAGAAGATCTTCACCAACCCTGCAACAGACAAAGGTCTGATATCCAAAATATATAAAGAACTCAAGAGCCGGGCGATGGTGGCACACGCCTTTAATCCCAGCACTCGGGAGGCAGAGGCAAGCGGATCTCTGTGAGTTCGAGACCAGCCTGGTCTACGAAGCTAGTTCCAGGACAGGCTCCAAAGCCACAGAGAAACCCTGTCTCGAAAAACCAAAAACCTCAAGAAACTAGACTTTAAAATGCTAATCAACCCAATTATAAAATGGGGCACTGAACTGAACAGAGAATTCTCAACAGAAGAAGTTCAAATGGCCAAAAGACACTTAAGGTCATGCTCAACCTCCTTAGCGATCAGGGAAATGCAAATCTATTACTTTTGCTTTTAAAAATTTTACTTTACTTTTTATTTTTGTATTTTATTTTTGAGACAAGGTTTCTCTGTGTGACAGCTCTTCTGTCCTGGAACTTGCTTTGTAGACCATGATGACCTAAACTACAGATCCACATGCCTCTGCCTGCTGGGCACATGAGCCACCACCACCCAGTTGTTACTCTTGCCTTTATATGTGGAATCAACTTTATTTGCAGCTTTCAACATCCTTTCTCTGTTCTACATGTTTAATTTTTTGTGGGGAGTTTATTTCCTGTTTCTGTCTATCTGTATATCTTTGGGGAATTTTCTTCTATGATGTTAAAGATATTTTTTTTCTGATTTGTGCTGGTTAGTTTTGTGTCAAAGTGACTCAAGATAGGTATCTTAGTCACTATTCGATTTACTTGAATAGACACCATGACCAAGGCGACTCCTATAAAAGAAAACACTGAATTGGTGGCTTTCTTACAGTTTCTGAGGGTTTAGTCCATTATTGTCATGGCAGGGAGTACAGTGGCAGGCAACCAGGCATCGAGCTGGAGAAGAAGCTGAAATCAGATGTGGGGGGAGAGAGGGAGAGGGAGGAAGAGAGAGGGAGGAAGGGAGGGAGGGAGGGAGAGAGAGAGAGAGAGAGAGGAGACATATCTCTTCCAACAAGAACTCACCTACTCCAACAAGATCACATCTCCTAATCCTTCCAAATAGATTCATCTATTGAAGATTAAGCATGCAAATACAAGAGCCTATGGTTGTGTATGGGGATTCTCATTCAAACTACCACACCAGAGATGTCTGTGAAGAGTGAACCTCAACTAAGAACAAAAGCCAGGCAGATTGGTCCATAGGGCAAGCCTGTGAGATATTTTCTTGATTAATGAGGGATGCAGGAGGGCCAGTCCACAGTGGGCAGTGCCAACCCTGGGAATGTGGTCCTGAGCTGTTTAATAGAATGGGCTAAGCAAGTCGTGTGTGAGCAAGCCAGTGAGAACTTCCATGGTCTCATTCATTTCCGGTCTTCAGATTCCCTCCTCAATCTTCTGCCTTGGCCTCTATTGACAATGGACTATAAATTGTTAGCCAAATAAACACTTCTTCTCTGCTTAATTTTTGTTCAATATTTTGTCACAATGTTCAAAAGCAAACTAATACAGAAATTTGTACCAGGATCATGAGGTATTGCTGGAACATATTTGGGCCATATTGTTTTGTAAAGGATTGTGAAGAATTTTTGAACTTTGACCTGGAGATACCGTTAAGTATTCAGAGCTTATTGGGCAGTTGTGGGAACTTGTAAGACAGTCCTAAAAGTGATACAGACAATGCAAGATTTGTGAAGTTTTAGAGAGAAGTTTGAGGGTTCCTTAAAAACTCTATTAGGAAGGTTCATGTGATGTATTTGAATCAACAATCTCTGGTGTCTGATTAGCTGGAGCTGAATATGAATAATCAACTATGACTGATGTGAGACCAGCACCATGAAAATGAAACTTAAGCTTTCGTGGAACAATCACTTCAGGTCAATTAGATCTGAGAAAGTGGCAGAGATTAGGGAGAGAGGGGTCATCAATGAGATAAAATCTTCCAGGAGTATTTCCCCAGGGTGAGCATGGAGAAGCACTGGTCTAGAGGGGCCTAAGGTTCTATCAAATCCTGTTCTCAAGTCTCAGGAGCATGTAAGAGTCTTTCAGGTAGCACTGGTTTTGAAGAACTGAAGGGGTCTTGGAGAGAAGCTGTGACTTTTCTGTGAACTGTGAGAAAAGAAGAGGGATCAAAGATGAAGGTCTAGCCTCAGTATCATTGGAAACCCTAGAATTGAAGGAGTCATGAAGATCACCATGTGGCCAGTTTACAGTCTCTAAAGAGAAGCCGGAAGACCATTGGTGAAAATGCAGCCTTTGGAAACCTCAGCATATTAGATATGCCAGTACTGTAAAACAATCACCAAGCGTAGAAACAGCTGTGGAATGTAGCTGGCCTAGGCCTCCAAGACAAGCCGTGTGGTCTATGGATGGCAGAACTTGAAAGAAGGAGCTGCCCATGTTCATTGGAGCCCAGAGGACGGTGACTACATGCCAGATGTCTAACACTGAACTTTTTACACTGTTGATGTTTGCTTTTTCTTGTTACAGTTGTAGCTATGCCCAGGTCCTTACCTCTTAAGTAAGAAATATGTATCTTATTTGTGACTTTTTAAAAATGAGTTCACAGGTAAGAGATTGTGGCGCTTAAAAGAAATGTTGGATATTTTAAAAAGACTGAATTAGCGACTATGGGACTCTTACAAGCTGAAGTCTATATTATATTGTGATAGTAATGTGGGATGCTGGGCATAAACAAGGAAAAGTCATGGTTTAACAGTGATGTATTAGTATGTCAAATTGACAAGGGGTCAGGTGAAGTAGTTATTAGTTTTTTTCAGTCTCCCCCAACCTAGATTCGTCTGGGAACAGGGAACTTCAATTAAGAAAATCCCATTATATTGGCCTGCAGGCAAGCCAGGAGAGCAGTTTTTGATTAAGAATTGATGTGGAAGGGTCGAACCCTTTTGGAATCATGCCTCCCCAGCAGGTGGCGTTGGATTATAGATGAAGCAAGACTGATCAAGCCATGGGAGAGCAAGTTAGAAAATTGCAGTCTTCCAGAGTCTTTTATTCAGTTCTGGCCTCCAGGTTTCTTCCTTGACCTCCTACCTTGAATTCTCCTGATGATGGACTGTAACCTATAACCCATTAACCAAACATATCTTCATCATCCAAGCTGTTTTTGTAAGTGTTTTATCAGAGCAACAGAAAGCAAACTAGAACCACCTTTCACTTGGGCCACTTTCCCTTCTTCTACATTTACTGCTTGTAGGTTTAGGTTTTTAAAATAGCATTCCAGAGCTCCTCATGTTCTGTTCTTGTGGGCTGTTGGTTTGTTTGTTTGTTTGTTTTACACTTTTCTTAATTGAATGATCCAATCCCTCTGCCTTGTCTTCAAGACCTTATATTCTCTCTTTTGTTTCTTCCATTCTATTAATGAAGCTTTCCTCTAAATTTATTCTTTGAATTCTTGAATTTTTCCTTTTGAGTTCTGTTTCATTTTGGTTTGTCTTTAGATATTCTCTTTATTAAATTCTCTTTTCATACCTTGAAGAGTTTCCACTATTTTATTCATCTATTTTCTTATGTTTCTGCTGTCTTCATTCTGGCATTTACTCATACCCTCTTTAAGTACCTGGATCATATTTATTAATTGTTATTTTGAAATAATTGCTTTGTACATAATTGAAATATTTTTTCTCAGGGAACATTACTGGGAAGTACTAATTTCTGGAAGAGATTTATTTATTAGATTTGAGTTTTTACTATGAAACATAGGCATCTGGAGTTAGGTTGCTGGTAATATATCTTGATATGGAAATCCTGCGTCCTCATTGTTGAATGGGTGGTTGTATATCATATTTCTGTTGCCCCAACTAGCCAGATGTAAGGCTAAGGATTTACCCTTGGGGAACTTTAGTGTTGATGTTGTAACAAGCTGTCAGTAGTCCTGGCTTAGTTCCAGTAAAGTGAAGTTTCTAAGGCCAAGAGCAGACCTTCTGTAGAATTAGAAGTTTCTCAAGCCAATTTTCAGGAATGGGAGATGTTCAGAACTTCCCATTAACTAGTGGTAGCTGATGGATTTTTTGATGTAAGTCTAAGATCTCTTCCTGCAGAAAGGGAGAGGGGCAAGGGCCAAAAGGCATGCAGATGCGTGGAGTTGGTAGCATAAGTGTTGGGTCACATTCAGGGGAGGTAGAGCCTTGGATCTTAGGGATGAGAGTAGTTGAGAACATGATTCCAGGGTCGCTGACTAGATGCCCTGCCAAGGGTGGCAGGAAGGAATGAAATTAGGACGGTAAGTCTGTGGTCTTTACATCAAGAGATAAATCTGGAGAGGAGTCATAAGGCAAGAATGTGCATCCTCAAGACATGCCAAGGGGTTGGGTGTGAATCTAGGACTGCTGCCTGGATGGAAACTGTTCTGAGGTCAGGAGTTTAGTGAAGTTGGGGGATCCCTACCTAGAAATCAAATCAAGGACATATGGAAGTGATCCTTGGAGTTAGTGAAAATTAGAGTTGGTGGTATGAGTTGGGAAGCTTTAACTGGAGAGGTGTCCAGAAGGGCTGTGGAAAGGGGAGCATAAGAAACAATAGTCTCAGGATGGTAGCAGAGATGGGTAAAGTTGGAGGAATGTGTCCAGGTTGCCGTTGTGAAAGGAAGTGGTCCTTGAGTCTAAAGAATCAATTAAGTTGGCAGTGGGAGTCTAGGAACCTTTCTAGAGACAGAGAATCAATAACATAAGGTGGATTTTACAGCTAGAAACTGGGTTCCCCACCTTTAATAGAAGTAGAATGAATGTAAAACAGTGAGACAGGTCATGGGGATAAATTTATTTTTCTTAAGCTTAGGCAAAGTTCGGGGGCTTTTTGTTGATACACAGGTAATTAATTCAGGCCTCAAATTCTCCTCTTTCAGGCAACAAGCACAACCTGCCTATCTAGTTTTCTGCAAATCAACATTTTGCAAACTGTCTAAAAAGAAAGCAAAACCTGGGATCGCACTGCAGTTCCTGTCTCATTCTCACCGTGGGGAGTTCCTTCAGACAGCTCTTGCCCAGAAGTTTTGTCTGCAGCACTTTTCTCTTTTCATTATGTTCATATTTATTGCGAGGGCATAAGCAGTAGCTGAAAGCTTTTCTGCTCAGCACAGCAATAAGAATTTTTACTTTCAGGACAAAATCTTTTGGGAATTTTTTGGACAAATTACTCTCTTAGCAAAAATGTGTGTTTATATCATGTGCATATATTATTATTCATTATGCATCTATGTGAATATTATTCATAATATATAATATTTTTACTCATAATTGGGGCAAGCATGGTGGTCACTTTATTTCATTTTCAGAGCAAATTTGTCAAGGAGGTACTGTTTCACCTTCATTTTACCTGTGATGAAGTTGAGGGCTGAAGGAATTGTGCCATTTATTCAAAGTTGAACAGCTAACTAGTGCTGAAGTCAAGATTGTAACACAGAATCTCCACTTGCAACTATCAGATTCTTCAATATACTATACAAGATTGCCTTTTTGAGACTATCAAGAACCAGATTATAGAGTTTATACTTAATATGAAGCCTTTAAAAACCACTGAAAACAACTGATATTTCATGAAAACCTACTACTATGAATACATTGATTTATATAGAAATTAGAAAATTCTACAGAAATTTTCTACAGAAAGGCAGAGGCAGGCCGTTTAAACCAAACGGGGGTGATTTTTGTTGTGTTATTTTGTATAACCCAACCAAGAATGCAAGCATGTTAAGATGTCTTGAGTCCCACGATGCTTTTATTGAGATTATAACATAATAATATCCCCTTTTGCTTTCCAAATGCCAAACCCTCCCATGTACCCAATTTTCTCCCCTTCACATTCAAGGCCTTGTCTTCTTTAATTTTTGTCATTGCTCAAATGTGCAACCTGATAAGTTTTCATGTTTCTTGTATGTATATGTTTTCAAAGTTGAACATGTGGTACTTGATAACCAATTGGTATACTTTTCTTTGGGGAAGACCATTTCTTCTACTTTTAATATTCTTAATTGCCTGCAATTTTTTGTCTAGGCTTAAGGAATTGTGAGCTTTCTCCCTTCCATATTCACCTGTCTACTGGTGCCAACCTTGTACAGATCACGTTTATACATCAATATTGTTAATAATCCTTGAGTGTAGCCTTTCTTCTATTTCAGAAGACACAACCACACAGAAAACTTCTTGTTCCTCTGGCTCTTAAAATCTTTCCATCCTCTCTCCCTAAATGATACCTGAGCCTCAGATGCAAGAGTTCTTTTGTAGTTGTGTCAGTCAGAACTGGGCCCTAAAACTCTTATCCACTGACAAATGTAGTTCTTAGGTTTCATCAAAGAATCCTCTGTTTTCATAAAGAGACAATTGCAGCAAAGCACAACCAGTCAAAATTCAGGGAACAAGTGATTGGAGGGGACCCAATGGATACATGTACAATAGAAGCTCTGTACCGAAGGCTCAGGGAACACAGAGGAAAGAAGAGGGGACAGAAACATTATAAGAGCAGAAAATCAAGAATTCTGCTGTAAGATGGTGTCTCCTAGAAGTGACAAGGAAACATTACTCATGATACCTTAAGAGTACACCTACCAAAGCAGGAACTGAATAATGACAGCACCAAAAAACATACTGTTGTGAAAGGGAGAAAATCTCATGCAGTCCTACCCCTAAGTACAGAACTGCAAGCAAATTGGGACTGCTGAGTGAGGGAAATTTAGTTATCTCAAGAGAGAGACTCCTAATTAGTAATACAATTCCAAGTGGCCTGTCTTTCAATCATTTACATAAAAGCAAAATTAAAGGAAACCAATAGTTTATATTCATATGTTTATATACTGCCATTTTGTTATACCCCTTGAACTACGCATTTACTTCTTTTCAAGACATTATGCACATTTCTGTAGTTTTGACGCACACTTTGTACCTTAAGTACTTATGGTACTATTTAACACATTTATATCACAAAATCAAGAGCCACAATCTTATTAATTGGTTTCTTTGCAGCTCTGATGCCATAGCTTGGCATACAGTAGGAACTCCAACAATGATTGAATACAACACGGTTTCAGTAACTATTGATATTGTACCATCACTGAAAATACTTCATCATTATAGAGACTACAGATTTTGATTGGGAGGAATGAAATCAGAATCAAGGTCAGCCAGGTAATGAGTATCACAGTTTAGACTTAATCCCAGAATTTCTTCTAAACACATTGCTCTTTCAAAGACTAAGCATATATTCACACATCTGTCTTGCCTCCTTGTTTTTATTATAAATAATGATAATTAGCATTTCTTGAGCATTTTTCTATGTCAGTAAAATAAATTAATATGACTGATTTTCTCATTTAAGTCCATTAATTGTGAATAGTTCACTTCTTTATGATATGTTTTTACAAATAAGAAAATTGAGATTACAGAATTTTAATACAATATAGCTTTATAGCAAGAATTTGATCTGGAGTCTGTAGTTAATTCTTTATAGAAAAGTCACCTTTATTAGGATTTTCTTACAGGAAAATGAATTTTTAAATCCAGATTCTGGTACCACTAAATATCTGAGAGCTTTGAATTTTTAGCATACCATGTAGATGCATCAATGTTTTAAACAGAAAGAAGCCTAGTTCTGCTGCTTCAACTGATACCTTGGGTATGTGACTCATAAAAAGTGTTTGTGAATATATATATATGTGTGTGTGTGTGTGTGTGTGTATGAGTGAGAAAGTTGATTTTATATGTGTACTATATCAAGAAAGAATGGATGTGTTCATCAATTTGATTTTATTTATCTACTGTAGTCATTTGAACTTGCCCATATTTGAATTGCCAATAATGAATAAAATATATCTCCTACATGTATGTGTAATGATAGACTGATAAACCTACCACAGATATCTCTGGTGTCTAATAATATGTTTAAATACCACAAATAACAAAGAAAAGATCAAGATTTAGGAAGTTTGTGTTTATAAATACCTTCCTAAGTGGACAAAGAGATCCTTTTAATCAAAGTGTGTGGTATTTCTACAACAGACCCACAGGGACAGCTAAGCTAAGTGATTCAAGGGCCATTTCCCTAAACTTAAAATTCTGTAATACTCCTGGGGTTCTAGGTCACCCACTGGCAGGTTAGCCTATTTTATTTGGAGATAGGGGAATGATTTGAAATGTGAAGCATTGATTTTCTTAGCAAGGTTGGAGAAATCAATGTGTGATTCTTCTGAGAGCACTGACTATGCAGTAGATCTCCCTAAAGTGTCCAGTTTAGTGATGGGAATCTAAGGTTTGACACAGTTTTGAGTAGAACAAAGATATTTGAGTCTAAGTACAATATCCCTACCACTTAATATCTATTTGTATTTACTAAAGTTATCTATTTTTGAACAAAAAGAGAGAAAAGAGAGTTTAGTATGTGGCATAGTCTCCAGCAGTGCTGAGACTGGCCAGTACACAGAGAAGAAAGAGAGATAAAAATAGGCCACAAATAGTTATGTTGATAGAATTATGAGGAGATGCAACAAATTTTGATCCTGTATTGTCATTACTGGTATGGTTTTGAAAATGCCACTACTTCTTTGAATCTTGATTTTTTTATCATGTAAAGTAATAATTGTCTAATGTCAGTGAGAGAGTTGTTGATTGCTTGAGGTGTGAAAACCTTAGGAATATTGATAAGGAATGCGGTGTTCAGAGATTCCCTCCATGCAGCTTTTCTCCAACATGTCAGATTCCAAAGGCTTTTAGTTAGGTAACATTCATTTTGTGATCCAAAACATGAAATGAGTTATTACTATGTATAGAATGCCATGGTAAGTTGTATAAGATTGCCCTTTATAAGAAAGAAGGCTTGAATAAATAATCATGATTAATAAGAAAAGGCAAATGAAAGATGTCTGCAGCTATAGGCACTGAGCTCAGTATCAATAGTAAAGTGAGTCTTTGTCCTCAAATAATCTTTGAGTAAGCTCCACTTAGACCTCTGTTTAATCCTCCTCAGCACTGTTTCTCTTCTTCAGTATATTCTCCCTACTCTTTGGATGAATGCAGTCCAAAGATAAAAACAAGTTCAAATACTTCTGCTTGGAATTCCAAGACCTCCCATTTCTGTTGTTCTCTCCTCTTAGTCCTCATTATCAAACACTCATGATCCTTTGCCCTTGAATCTGTATGTAGGCCACTTCGGGAAAAATCTCTTTTATTCTTCAAACAACCTTCATTTCTATCTCTTCTTCTAGACTTCAACTTTCCTGACTATTGTAGCAAACTTTCTCATCCAACAAGTTCAAGCTACAATTATGCCTCAGCAAAATAAAACAGTTTTGTTCTGAACCATTGAAGCTTAAAGTGATTCTGTGTTTGTTCTTCTTTCTCAGTTTGAACTTTGAAGAAAGAATCAGTTCTTTTTCCCTTCCTGTTTGGTTGCTTTTCCTGTTTCTTTGTTTGTTTTTCCTTTTGCCTCACATATTTTAGACAAGTGAAGCTCAGAGTATTGTCCTTTGGTTTCTAGCATATTGACATTTCTGAAATGGTACATATTTTGAAGTTTATGACAGAAGCATAACAACTTTACTTTAGTAATAAACTCTTTTATCATAAATAAAATTCAACAGCCATTCACAGTATTAAAATAGAAAGGTCAAAGTGAGCTATTCCAGTGAAGTAGGAAGACTATATCTTCTAGAAAATTCCCATAATTTTTTTATAATATTTCAGGATTCCATGTGAGTTAGTTTTACAATAACTACCTCAAAGCACTAATAGGTCAGACTATGTTAAAATTAAAACACACATTTCAGTGACTGTTGACTGACAAAAGTCACAAGCAATTCAGTGAACATAAGGTGCACTGTGGAGCAATTGTTAGACCCATGTTAGGAAATAGGGGTCTTAATAGTCACTCACAGAAAAAGAAAGGAAAAGCTGCCAAGACCATATATGCTACTGAGGAAAAGTCAAGATTCCACAACCTGTTTTCAGCAATTTCTTTTTACTCTGTTTAACCTACTCCACTGCCAAAAGGAAAAAGTGTCCCTGTCTGAAAATGATTTCTCTTTCGCACTGTTTGAAACATTTTCTAATAAGCATTTTATAACTTCCCTATCTCAAGCATCCACAGAGACATTTCCCCTGATAAAGAACAGTCATTTTTAAAACAAAAACATGAGCATATATTTTTGTACACAAGACCTATTATTTGTTTGGATGACAGTATGGTTTGCTTGAGGGTTTTTTTCTAATAGCTTGTCATACATCATGGTTTCAATAACCCAACCATAAAATACAATTAGGGTGACCTGTGAGTTGTAATCTCTGCCATCTGTATTTAGAAGAAATACTGCAACATGAACTTGTAGTGTCTTTTACAGATTCACAGGCTCCAAGTTTTAACAATAGTAATGGTCTATTGATCTATCTTTCATTATTGGTTAGCTTGGATTACTTCACTTAATTCATGCAGCAATTCTATGCTTTAGATACTATTGATTGATTAATTGATTGATTGGTGACTGATTGATTAACTTGCTTCTTGAGCCAGGTTCACTCTATGTAGCCTAGATTAGTCAAATGATAGGGAACGTTCTGTCTCTGCTTACTAAGTGAGATACTATGCTTATTCCAATTTTATATGTAATTGAAGTACAGAGAATTTAAAGAACTCCCCCATGTTCAGACAGCAAAGGATTGAGCCTAGTCAAAAGCCGGAGTTATGGTCTATTAATTATATATTCAGGGCCGGAGAGATGGCTCAGTGGTTAAGAGCATTGCCTGCTCTTCCAAAGGTCCTGAGTTCAATTCCCGGCAACCACATGGTGGCTCACAACCATCTGGAATGAGGTCTGGTGCCCTCTTGTGGCCTGCAGATACACGGAGAGACAGAATATTGTATAAATAATAAATAATTTTTTTTTTTTTTGGTTTTTCGAGACAGGGTTTCTCTGTGGTTTTGGAGCCTGTCCTGGAACTAGCTCTTGTAGACCAGGCTGGTCTCGAACTCACAGAGATCCGCCTGCCTCTGCCTCCCAAGTGCTGGGATTAAAGGCGTGCGCCACCACCGCCCGGCTAATAAATAAATATTTTTAAAAAATTATATATTCAAGCCAGATTCTTGAAAATGAAGACACCAAAAAAGAAATGACATGAAAGTGTAGCATGGACGGGCCTGGCTTGTTTGTGTTTTCTGTCCCGCCCAGTACCCCACAACTGCTTAGCTCCAAAGAAAATCACACATAGGTCTCCGTAAATTATAAATTGATTGGCCCATTAGCTTTAGCCTCTCACTGGCTAACTCTCACATCTTGATTAACCCATTTTTCTGATCTATATTAGCCATGTGGCTCAGTACCTTTTTTCAGTGGGGCAGATCACATCCTGCTGCTTTGGTGATCTGGGCAGGAGTGGGAGAAATCAACTTCCTCCTTCCCAGAATTCTCCTGTTCTCATTACATCATTTCTACTTCCTGTCTGGTTTTCCCACCTATATTTCCTGCCTGACCAATCAGCGTTTATTTATAACATGATTGACAGAATACAAACAATTCTCTTTCGCACCATGAAAGAAATTTGTAAATTTTAGTAAACTGCTTCTCTACTTACTAAGAAACAGTACTAGGTTTGTCTTGAGTTCTTTATTGTATTATGGGGCATGAACCATTAGGAGTGGCCACATAGTGAACATTATAATGGTCTTGAAGGTCAATGGTTTGCACTGTGGGATACCCCTTTTCATGCTGTGAATACCATTGGTGAAGAAAGAAACTGCTTAGGACCTATAGCAGGGCAGAACTTAGGTAGGTGGGGAAAACTAAACTGGATGTTGGGAGGAAGAGGGCAGAGTCAGAGAGAAGCCATGTAGCCCAACCAGAGATGGACACCAGAACTTTAGTCAGTAAGCCACAGCCACATGGCGATACACAGATTAAGAGAAATGGATTAAATTAATATGTAAAAGTTAGCAAATAAGAACCTAGAGCTAATGGGCCAAGCAGTGTTTTAAATAATATGGTTTCTGTGTAATTATTTCAGGACTGATCAGCCATGAACCAACAAACAGCTGCAAACAGCAGATTTACGTAACATGAAGGGGACTGGCTTGTTTGTAACATGAAGGGCCAGGTCTGCTTGTTTAGGTTTCTGTCCTGCCGGTACCCCACAACTGTATAGCCCCAAAGAAAATCACACATAGGTCTCTATAAGTTATAAGCTGATTGGCCCACTAGCTCTAGCCTCTCACTGGCTGACTCTCACATCTTGATTAACCCATTTTTCTGATCTATGTTAGCCATGTGGCTTAGTACATTTTTTCAGTGGGGCAGATCACATCCTGCTGCTTCAGTGATCTGGGCAGGAGTGGGAGGAATCAACTTCCTCCTTCCCAGAATTCTCCTATTCTCATTACATCATTTCTATTTCCTGTCTGGTTTTCCCACCTGTATTTCCTGCCTGGCCAATCAGCATTTATTTATAACATGATTGACAGAATACAGACAATTCTCCCGCACCAGATTTGGACTGATTTTCTTTGATATTAGTACCTCTGGAACCCCAGGAATGGAAGTATACCCTTTCTCTGGATCTCCAGTTTTTCTAGCTATGACATAATTTCATACCATTTCCATCCAAAGTCAAAATATCAACTTTTCGTAGACTTGTATTAATTTGAAAAGCTTACCTATATCCTTTATATTGTATTCTAGAACAATTACATCTTATTATAGTATAATTCTTTCAAATAATCTAGTAAAGCCACATAACTTAAGAAGAAAACTGTGTTTCCTATCTTGGTTAGGATTAAATATGCATGTTTCCCAGTTTCAGGGGCCATACAAATCACTGGATGCTTTAGACAAGGGTGCAAGATGGATAGTTTTCTCTTCCTTGAAGATGGTGACAAAGAAGATGAGAGAAAAAAGTCCCATGCATCATATATCTCTTTGTTTGACAGTCAATTTCCCACACGAAGTGAGCTTGTCAGCTATTCTCACTCAGCAAACTTACAGGTTGATCCATCTGGAAGCATATGGTAATCTCTCGCTGCCCATTCTTTAAGAAGGCCATTTTGTGTAACTAGGCCCAGTCACAGTAAGAATCAGGGCAAACATCAAAGCCATTGAAATTATCAACCATTTTTCATACTTCTTTTCCTGTGAAGCCTGTAGTGTGTCTACAGAAGAGAATAAATTTGTCTCTGAATTAGAGGCAGGTAAGGATTTCTCTGAAAAGCATCTCAAGGTACTTCTGATTTTAGTGAAGAGTGAGATTTTAAACTAAAACCCTTATTAATAATAAAAAAGTTTAACTTCTCAGAACTAGAAATGTATATTTCTTTACTTTCATCACATCCTGACTAAAAATTCTGTTTGCCCTTCTTCGCTTTACACTACAGGATTGATTGATATTTATTTTCATGGAGTTCTAACATTTCTCCTTAGATACCAGGTTCCTCTGTACCCCAAACAAGTCCTATCTTTACTTTTCTCCTTGTATTTACTGATCCTATTTATTGAAGACATAACACCTGCCACATCTATGAAGTATTATTGAGAATATTTTTATAAAACTTTCCCTAAAGCCACACTGGGAAAGAAATACAGAGCACTCTGTGTTTATTGTGTGACTATCTGGGTTATATGGTCATGTCTTCTCAGAACAGGGACTGTGGAACTTTAATTTATCAAGGATCTCAAGAATGTGACTAGTACAAGTCCCTCATCAAGCAAACTTGTTGATTGTATTAAGACATATTGGAGAGTTCAGCATGTTACTAGGGAAATCACGTTCCCCCTTGTGGTTCTTTGACTTATTAATCAAAATAAGAGTAGATTCAAAAGGAAACTCAAGGACAATTTTATTGGAATTGAAAAGATTAAAAAAAAAAGAAACAAGACTATCTAGCTATAAATCTTGGCCATTACCCAAAGGAATGGAGAAGAGAAGGAAAAGAAGCCATTCTGACAGGAGATGATGGTACATGCCTTTAATCCTAGCATTCAGGAGGTAGAATCAAGCAAATCTTTGTGAGTTCAACCTGGTTTACAGAGCTAATTCCAGGACACCAAGGGCTACACAGAGAAACCCTGTCTTGAAAAACAAAAGCAAACAACAAAAAGACATGCCATTTGAATCAAGTGATTGTGGAAATAACCCATATGGCAGAGAAACAGACACATAATAGGGAGGGGAACTTAAGAGAAATAATGAAGTCCAAAGTATAAGACAGAGGATGCTGAGGAGAGAGAGAGAGAGAAAGAGAGAGAGAGAGAGAGAGAGAGAGAGAGAGAGAGAGAGAAGAGGGAGACAGAGAGACAGACGGAGAGACAGAGAGAATGGTTTCTGGGAAGGAAATATACATTATCTCATTAAAGGGAAAATTATTCTTCCTAGCTCTAAGATGGTTTAATATAAATCCCTAATTCCCGAGAGGTGGTCCCTTTGTCAGATAATTGACCAATTCAACTGGATTAACCACTTTCTCTTCTATCAGGTTCAGTGTGTTCGGACTGATATTGAGGTCTTTAATCCATTTGGACTTGAGTTTTGAGCATGGTGATAGATATGGATCTATTTTCATTGTTCTACAGATTGACATCCAGTTTTGCCAGCACCATTTGTTGAAGATGCTCTCTTTTTTTCATTGTATACTTTTAGCTCCTTTATCAAAAATCAGGTGTTCATAGGTTTGTGGGTTAAAGCTAGGGTCTTCTAGTTGATTCCATTGGTCGACTTCTCTGTTTCTATGCCAATACCAAGCTGTTTTCAATACTGTAGCTCTGTAATAGAGTTTGAAGTCAGGGATGGTAATGCCTCCAGAGAATCCTTTATTGTATAAGATTGTTTTGGCTATCCTGGGTTTTTTGGTTTCTAGCCATAAATAAAGGACATTGAGCCTATTATACGTGATCCTAGAGAAGCTAAATAAGAAGGTGATCCCAAAGAAAAACATATAGGCATCCTCCTGAATATTAACCTTCATCAGGCGATGAAAGGAGACAGAGACAGAGACCCACATTGGAGCACCGGACTGAAATCTCAAGGTCCAAATCAAGAGCAGAAGGAGAGAGAGCACCAGCAAGGAACTCAGGACCGCGAGAGGTGCACCCACACACTGAGACAATGGGGATGTTCTATCAGGAACTCACCAAGGCCAGCTGGCCTGGGTCTGAAAAAGCATGGGATAAAACTGGACTCGCTGAACATAACGGACAATGAGGACTACTGAGAACTCAAGAACAATGGCAATGGGTTTTTGATCCTACTGTGCGTACTGGCTTTGTAGGAGCCTAGGCAGTTTGGATGCTCACCTTACTAGACCTGGATGGAGGTGGGTGGTCCTTGGACTTCCCACAGGGCAGGGAACCCGGATTACTCTTAGGAATGACGAGGGGGGGGGACTTGATGGGGAAGGGGGAGGGAAATGGGAGGTGGTGGCGGGGAGAAGGCAGAAATCTTTAATAAATAAAAAAATAAATAAAAATAATAGTTTAACCTCTTGGTGCCAAATAAAGGAAAAGCGCAAGAAGACAGAAGGGTGGCAAGCAGGCTGAGCATATTCTACGAACTCTTGAAAATTCTTCAGGGGAAATTCAAGGAGTGACATAGAAGGATCTCATTCCTGGTACAATATAAACAAGTGTGCTTTATTAGAATTCTGAAATCATCTTGTCACACTCAGTCATTGAGTAGATAAGAGATTTGTGGCACAGATATGAGGGAGGGTTTTTTTTCTGATATCGTAGCACATTAGTAATGCATTTTGAGCTAGAAGTGAAGTGATGTCATTACTGGGAAAATTGAGGTTCCGTTTTAGGGTTTTTAGTCTCACTAACATAAGAATTTAGAAACTGACTCAAAATGAAGACAAAGGACAAAGTCATTAGCTCGTAAGAGAGAAATAAGAGGGCATGCAAGTAGCTCACAGGAGAAAGGAAAGTGTGAAGAGAAAGAGACAAAGCTGTACCATTTGCTGTGGAGGAGAACAAGCAATCACATGGCAAAGGCATAGGGAAGCTTCATAAAGAACTCAAGAAACTAGACCGTAAAAGGTTAATCAACCCAATTATAAAATGGGGCACTGAGCTGAACAGAGAATTCTCAACAAAAGAAGTTCAAATGACCAAAAGACACTTAAGGTCATGCTCAACCTCCTTAGCGATCAGGGAAATGTAAATCAAGACAACTTTAAGATACCATCTTACACCTGTCAGAATGGCTAAAATAAAAAACACCAATGATAGCCTTTGCTGGAGAGGTTGTGGAGAAAGGGGTACTCTCATCCATTGCTGGTGGGAATGCAAACTTGTGCAACCACTTTGGAAAGCAGTGTGGCGGTTTCTCAGGAAATTTGGGATCAACCTACCCCTGGACCCAGCAATACCACTCTTGGGAATATACCCAAGAGATGCCCTATCATACAACAAAAGTATATGCTCAGCTATGTTCATAGCAGCATTGTTTGTAATAGCCAGAACCTGGAAACATCCTAGATGCCCTTCAATGGAAGAATGGATGAAGAAAGTATGGAAGATATACATATTAGAGTACTACTCAGCAGTAAAAAACAATGACTTCTTGAACTTTGCATGCAAATGGATGGAAATAGAAAACACTATCCTGAGTGAGGTAACCCAGACCCAAAAAGAGGAACATGGGATGTACTCACTCATATTTGGTTTCTAGCCATAAATAAAGGACATTGAGCATATAATTCGTGATACTAGAGAAACTAAATAAGAAGGTGAACCAAAAGAAAAACATATAGGCACCCTCCTGAATATTAACCTTCATCAGGCGATGAAAGGAGACAGAGACAGAGACCCACATTGGAGCACCGGACTGAAATCTCAAGGTCCAAATCAAGAGCAGAAGGAGAGAGAGAGAGCACCAGCAAGGAACTCAGGACCACGAGAGGTGCATCCACACACTGAGACAATGGGGATGTTCTATCAGAAACTCACCAAGGCCAGCTGGCCTGGGTCTGAAAAAGCATGGGATAAAACCGGACTCACTGAACATAGCGGACAGTGAGATCTACTGAGAACTCAAGAACAATGGCAATGGGTTTTTGATTCTACTGTACGTACTGGCTTTGTGGGAGCCTAGGCAGTTTGGATGCTCACCTTACTAGACCTGGATGGAGGTGGGGGGTCCTTGGACTTCCCACAGGGCGGGGAACCCTGATTGCTCTTCGGGCTGATGAGGGAGGGGGACTTGATTGGGGGAGGGGGAGGGAAATGGGAGGCGGTGATGGGGAGGAGGCAGAAATCTTTAATAAATAAATAAATAAATAAATAAATAAATAAAAAGAAAGAAAGAAAGGTGAAAAGCTAATGCCTGAAAAAACATATATAGCCTTTGACCAGTAACCGAAAGGGAATAAAGAATAGGAAAAGTAAAGCTTTTCTGACGCAAGCTGCATGCCAGAGCCACCACTGTGTTTCCTGATAGAAAGGGATCCAAGCATCTGCATTCACTAAGAGGCTTCTGAGAATAAAAAATACATTATCTCATTAAGGGATAATCCCTCCCATCTCTTTTTGGATAGTTTATAATAACAGGTTTCCACTTAGGGCTAGAAATGGAATTTAGAGCAAAGGCCAGATACCTTAAATTTTGTAGATGGTAATTGAAATTCCTAGAAATGGCCAAACCGATGCTTACATTTCTAGTGTTACCAAGGAACAAGGAAGGTGGGGTCAAATTTTCAGTAGCTTAAGGCTACTGTAACATAAGGTTAAGCCTAAGCAGTTATACTAGTAACCTTAACAGATTAATTTATTTCTCATTTCTAAAATGTGAAGGAATCTGTATCTAGGAATTATTATGGTGATTTGCCAAGGCAATGTTTGTGAGGGTGCTTTCAGCTGTTTATTCTTTGTGGCTGGAAAAGTGGAAAATAGCATTATAGTGTTGGAAGTGTGGTGAAGTTTGGGTGGTGAAATGAGTGTTCCTGATCTTCAGTAGAGGCGGACAAGGTGAAAGCTTCAGAGAAGACATAGTATGAATCTGTAAGACTCCCTCCTCCTACTTACTGGTTGTTTTGGAGTACTGGACTAGTTCAAAATTAAATAAAGTCTGACTATTTTATTTAATAAGTATTTGCACAGTGTCGACATTATAACAAGTATTTCTCTAAATTCTTTACAAATAACAATGGGGCTAATCCTCCTGACAAAATTATTAGAGTATGACATAATGGTTCATTTTACAGATGATATGGAAGGGTGATGTGGACAAGTAGTACAACTTTCTTCTGTCCGTTTAGTTTGTGAAGGGCAGTGAATGGCTTTAAATCTCAATCATATGCCTTGGTAGGTTTGTGGTGTTATCTGTCAGAAACAACTTAGTCAGCTGAAATAGGATGTGTACAAGTTGGCATCATGGAAACTCTTAAACTCTAGTCTAAGTTTTAGGATTAAATGATTTTTAATTGGTTTAAAGATTCTTTGTACATCTTCCTATACATACAAGAGGTTTGCAGTTTTCATTACCACTTCTGATACACTGAATTCCTTTGCCTATTCCAAACAGATGTTATCAAGCAACAACTTTGGGGTTCTTTACTCATTGCTCCTCTCAGCTCAACCTGACTTGCATAGTCAATGGAACAATTCTCTTTCTGCACCAAAGGATTCCACAGATAAAGTACAGAGAGCTCCAGGAAAGTTTACTTTTCTGCTCTTCATTTAGATTTAATAAGACAATTATTGACTTATTTAAATATTATTGGGTTATTAAAAGCATTAACAATGTCTTTCTTTTCATCTTGTTTGTTTAATGTCTATTTGGGAACAAAATGTGATTAAGCAAATATTATCTAGCAGATTTATTTTATTTGTGCTACAAATGTAAAGTTGATTTTGAGAGGAAGCTCAGTACATGGCTTGAATTTGTCTGCATAACCTAGGGCATACTGTTTAGCCTTGGCAAAGGTAAGTATCTAAGGAGGTAGGAGGTAGTTTTTCTTATTCCTTTAGCATAGATCTTGCCTTTAACAAAAAGTACGGTACTGTGGGTCCAAAGTGGAATTCTTACGTGTACTGGATGATACCTTTTCATTGATAAGGGAACTGAACACAGAGATGTAGGAAATTGCCCATGAGTCACTTTGAGTGGCTAATTGTAGAACATAACTATTATACTAAAAGCCTTATGAGTACAAGCACTAGATCCAGTTTATTTGCCACAATTTCCTCAATAATTGGGCATAATGCAAGGTCCAATAATGGCAGTTAAAAACTACTGTGGACTGAGTCACTAGAATAATTTGGGCTTATTGACATCATTGACATCTAAGTGATAGAATTTTCAACAATGACTGTATGAAACTTTGCAAATTAGCTTGGTAATGGAGGCCTCTTTTCCTGGAAAATATATTAGGCTTTAAACAACACAAATTTCATTTGAGCTGAATGTATTAACACATACTATGTATCATAATCCTCTCTACCCCAGTACTATTTTTCTGCTGGGGTTACTTGTGGCTCTGTAATTATCCTTATACCCCAAATGGTAGATAACAGAAAGAGCCAGAACCTGTAACATCCATTCCAGTATATATATATATATATATATATATATATATATATATATATATGCATTTATCCAAAACTGGCTTAATGGAGTGATTTTGTTTCCTTGAGTCTATTTTGCTGGGCCTTTAAAGTTGGTGGAACTCTATAGTAGTATGTTGTGCTGATCAGTGAAGAGAACTATCATTTATTGGTAAGATATAAAGAGTGACAAATTCGGGTATTATTTTAGTAAAAAGGTAGCTAGTATTACCCTCCTCTAACCTGTAATTTATTATATTTCAATTATGTCTTAAGCAGGATGTTAAATTCTATCATTTAGCCTTCACTACAACTACTTTTAGAGCTGAAAAAATTGAAACATAGTAGTAAAGAATTTGTCTGATAAAAAACACTGAGTTAATAATAAAGTAAGGGTGTTACCAATTTTCTAGGCTACATTAGTGGGGAAACTTTTAACTATTTTCATCTTCCAGATAGTTCAGGGTAAACTATTTTGTTCCAGGGGATATTATTTTCCCCTACTGCCATACCAGAATCAACCTCTCCATGCTTAACAGTACAATTCTGTAAGACATCTCTTCTGCCCCCTCCCCTGCTTTTTGTTTTTGATACAGGCTTTCTCTGTGTGACAGCCCTTGCTGTCATGGAACTAGCTCTTGTAGACCAGGCTGGTCTTGAACTCACAGGAATCAGCCTGCTTCTACCTCCCGAGTGCTGTGATTAAATACATGTGCCGCCACCACCCGGTGGCATTTCTTAATTGTGAGGAATAGACTCTGTTCACCTTGATTAGAAGGCAGTCTTATTAAAGACACTCTAAAGACCAAATATGAGTATTTTCATTTATAGCTAGGATAACTGGAATACATCAGTCTGATATCAACATTGTTCTCTCCATAAACTGAAATGATGTTCCCTACCTTGATAGGGGGCATGAAAAGAGTCATGTATAAATTATTAGAAGTAAATTAGATCAACGTGTATGAAATTATGTAACATCATCATAAGCATATTGTTTAAATATTCAAAAAACAATAGTTTCCTTATCAATCAACTCTTGATTGGCTCAACTGTATTTTTGTGGAAACAGATGACACTGAATATTCTGAGGAACATCCTCAAATTCTCTGGATTTTCATTATGTCTGTTTTGGAAATACCAACTAAGTATGAGGTGTCTTCATACTTCCAGATCCCCTGACACATGGAAATTTTGCAGCTAGACGCACACAGACTCTTCATTTCTCAACTCTTTAGATATCTGAAGAAATGGCCTTTTCAAACTTCTGGCAACCTTCCTATGCTCCATTTTACCAAGGTTTTCTTTCTCATTGGCATGGTGTAACTCTGAATTGCTAATGAATATGTCTATTTATTTATATTTATGTGAAATTTTATTGTTAAATGAATGCTTTTTCAATCTCTAAAACAGTGTATCTATAGCCTAATTTGGCTTCAAAGACAAAGTGAACTTTCTTCCATTGGCTCCCAAGCATTTGTATAATAGATTGCGCTGCCATATCCACACACACCTTTTACTTTTAAACCTCTTCTCACTATCTTGATGAGCACCAGCTTTGGAAGAGAACATTGTTTCTATTTTGAAAATAAGGTACCTAAGACTCAGGTGAAGCCCATATTTGTTCTTCTTCACCAGCATGCACACATGCACACATATACACAGAACTCTGAAGAAAACTTATCCTGAACCAAAAGAGTGGATTGATGGAGAGTAGGTTGAAGAGGACTTTAGACCCTCTGTGATATTTGCCACCATTCAAAACCTCTTAAAACACACATAGGCTATATATAAAGTCAATGTGCTTATCCATGTAAGTGGAGATTGAAGTTAAATTTTTATATATTCTTCTGCCCTTTATATGAAGAAACTGGAAACACTACTGTCAAAAACAGTAGACAGGACTGAAAGCTTAACTAATAGATTCTTTCATTTTTTAATTACATATGACACTTGACACTAGCTGCTGTTTTTGACACTGTCTCAGTTAGAAAGGTAGTTTCAAAGTAATCACAGAATAGTAACTCTATTCAAACCACCCCCCCCTCAAAAAAAGCCGTGGACCTGTTCTGCTTTTATAAGGATTAACATATATGTGGACATCAAAATTAGCTATACTCAACTCTTAGCAAGACTATTATTTCTGGGCATCAAGGCAGAAACAAAGCAGGCTACTGTGGTTGCTATCTATGCTTATCACACATGCAGAAGACATGCCAGGGTTCAGGTAATGATGGGTGTGGAAATGTGAGTAAGCAGATAAGCATTGAAATCAAGGCAAAAGCCTCCAATGCCAAGTTTTTGGTTTTGTTTTTCACAATTACAGAAATCGAATCTAGAAAAATCAATGTTCTTTCACCACCCTCTCTCTTTTCTATGTTTCGTTTCTCCAACCCTGGACTACAGTCCAATTCCTGGAATTTACTACATAACTAATTGGCTAGACCTAAGCTGGGAAGACTGTGTCAATAACTGAGGCTCAAACTTTAATGGGGAGATAATAAACCATGAACTTGAACACAAGGAAGTGATCAGAATAAAAAATAAGATGCCAAGGCTCATGAGGAATAAGTGAAAGAAATGATACTGTTTGACTAGAAATTATGAAGTCTCAGGGGTGTTATGGTATTTGGAGGGCTTCTCAGGAGAAAAGAAAATAGCAAGCATCTAGTGAGTCCCAGAGTCAGAGGAAAGATCTGTAGAGACTTCACAAAGAGTCAAATAGTTTTATTTCTAAGTAATTAATGGTTGAAATGGATTATGTCTGAGGTAAATATCAGAGCAGGGGATTGAAGAACACTTTCTCAGCTAATGAGAAATCTAAAGATATTTTTCACTCTCTGTAATCACACAGCTGCGAAGAGAAGGATCTAGGAATCAATATTTACAAACCTCAGGGCCCCGTGTTGCACCATTTGATTAAGCCTGCCTTTTGATCTGGGTGAGGAAAACAATGTATTCCCAAGATGTGGAGAAAGCAGAGATATTGCTGTGGAAGGTTTCATTCCCATTTCCCCAAGCTCCATTCTGTCAAGATCAGAAACACCTGTTACCAATATGTTCCCCATCTTGCTGTTACTCCAAAAGTTCTAGAAACACTAAAAGCAAGAACTCACAGAAGTTCAAATTTTTCTGGGTTTCTCTTGGCCCCCCTGTCTGCTTTCTTTTCAGCTTGTCTGGTTTTCCTTCTATTGTAGCTACCACAGAATACATGTCTGTGGTTTGTGTTACAGTGGTGGGAGGCAGTAATTTCCCTCGTGTTAGTTGGCCTGCAGGCAAGCTGAGCACCTTCCCTGCACTTCAGAGGACTAACCTCATGCGCACCCATTGCTTAAAAAGCTCCAGTTTTCACTCATTTTGTTCTATATTTAATTTTCTTACCTTTGACAGGAAAGGAAATTAGAAGGAAGGAGATAAAAGTGGAAAACAACCTGGAAAGGACTGAAGGGGAAGAATGGTGGGGGCATTAAAACCACTGCTATGTAACAGGCCAACAATGATACTGCCTGTTTATGGGCTTTGGTTGCCATAGAGACAGTTACATAACTCCAACTGGTGGTGAAATTTCATACTGCTTGTGGTGGCGAGCGATATTTCAGTCACTTAGGGGCTACTTTTAAAGAGAACAAATAAAGTAGCCGAGGGGCCCTTTGTCTTGCCGGCTACAACCTGCACTGTTTCAGCCCCACACGCCAGTCATTTTCCAGTTTTCTGTGTGTAGCAAAATGTTCCCAATTATTCTCTGAGTAGAGCTGGGCACTTACTCCTCTTCTCAGTCCAGAGTGGCTAGGCGTAAGACTCAGAGCAAAAAGAAAAAATAAATAAAGCCTCCTTTGGGGTGGAAAAGCCTGTGTGGAAAATTTCAGTTTGGAAGGCTTGTTTGCTGGGAAAGTTCTGAGTTGAAGGACTGCATGTGTTCACTAGCACAGAGACCAAAGACTAGATTCTCCGTGTTCTCTCTCTCTCTCTCTCTCTCTCTCACACACACACACACACATACACACACACACATATGAACTCACATGTAGACTCATATTTACACAGGTTCTACAAACATGCATATGCTTGATTTCACACAGTTCATTCACACGAAACATCTGCTTGAACATATACATATACTTATCTATGCATACACATTTCTTATATTTCAGAAAGCTGAAATATAAGAAATTTCCAATTTTAAAGTGTCGTGAGCTTGTAAAATGGTGATTTTAGAAGATTCAGCCTGGCCGGGCGGTGGTGGCACACGCCTTTAATCCCAGCACTTGGGAAGCAGAGGCAGACAGATCTCTGTGAGTTCGAGACCAGCCTGGTCTACAAGAGCTAGTTCCAGGACAGGTTCCAAAACCACAGAGAAACCCTGTCTCAACCCCCCCCCCAAAAAAAAGAAGATTCAGCCTGTATGTTTCCTATACATTTACACCTATTTATATGTGCATACTATTAATATGCTCATTCTCTCACAAAACGGTAATCTCACACACTTGCTGATATTTATATTTACTCCCCGGATTCTCTCATGCAATTTCTAAATAATCATGTTAATTCTTACATAAATACCAAGACACTTTTATATATCCCCTATTTATTTTCACTCATACCTTTTCACATGTTCTCATATTTTCCCCTTTACTTTCTCACATGCAGTCATTTATGTTGGTTCACACAGTGTTCAGCTAAAGGTCTACTACAAATACATGTACTAGCCCCTCTGCTACTCATGTATACACACCATTGAAAAAGAACTTCTCATTTGTTGTTATTGTTTTGTGTGTTTGTTTTGGAGACAGCGTCCAACTATAAACCTATTAAAATAATCTGGAACTTGCTCTATAGACCAGAGATTTGTCTATTTCTGCTTCCTGAGAGTTAAGATTAAATATTTGTGCCACCATACCTATCCAGAATTGTAGAGTGAATCCATTTTTCATTTGGAATCTCAAAGGAATCTCAGGAGCTACTTTTGGAAGAAATACAGGGATTTTTGTACAGTTATGCCCAATAGATTAATAAATTAAAAAATAAAGAACAAAAACTGGCCTGTATTGACAATTTGATGTCTTGTTTCACTTGATTACCCCTGCATCACCTGTTTGTCATGTGTAGAGAAGTTTCCAGAGAGACGAGTGTTAATAAAACAGAAAGTGGACATCTCTGCCTTTGGTGAATCATGAATGAGGTCAACATTGGTCTTTAGATGACCATATTAGTAAAAGACAACCAGATTTGCCTCCAACTTAGAATCCTTCTATTTCTCCAATCTTGCAACTGTCTCTAACTCTGATTTTTTTGGTTTGGTCAGTGAGTAATGCTTTTGCTGTGTTGTACCCATCTTTTATCATTATTTGTAGTGTACCAACATCTTGCCTTATGGTGGACAGAGAAGCAGGAGGCCCAAAATCTGCCCTAAATCAGAAGCATTTATGTTACCTGCAACATAAAGGGAAGGAGGGTCATTGGAGATTAAGAACAAATATTCCTAGACGGTTTTGGAATAGTGGATCTCTGGAGACAAAGATGCCTGGGAATATCTTATACTGGAAGCTTTGGAAACTGTAAAGTTTTACTCTGGAGACTCAAAAATGAAGTCAGAGCATTTAGATCTGAAAGAATGTTAGTAAAGGCAATGAAAATTAGCACATATTTGGTTGTGGGGTACGGCTGCACAGGGAGCTGCATTCACCAGCAGAGATGGCTAGCTTTCTTTTTCCTCTTTGAGCCCACTATTTATTCTCCTCCTTTTCTATCTTAGGAATCTTCTTTGTAGCATAATAAAATTCAGTACCTCTGGATTCCAGGTGGGTTTACTTATACTAACCTCTGTCAAAATAAAACAATGACAACATATAGAGAAGGAAGTTGGGGTCTTGATGTCCCTTTTCTGCAGTGTCAGCTATAGTTAGCTGTGACTCTCAACACAAAACCCAACATTGCTGTCAAAGCAGTCCTCTTGCTCTCCAAATTTCACTAACTCTCTTCTTCACTTTTTCTAGACCTCATGGCTTGAAGATACAGATTTGCAAATAGTCTTTTTATTAAACACTCCTTGATTTCTCCTAATTTGTATGCATTGTCTGTTTTCCTGCTAGGACAAAATGCAAGGGCAAATTGTTGGAAGATCTATTGTTGTGCTTCTAAGCTCAAAGAAAAGAAAAAAAAGCTATAGTGCTGTTTCTGTCTTGGCCAATATTCCATATCCTTATTACATTGGCCACTCTCATATAGTGACTAGACCTTAAGCAATACTCTACACACTTCCTAAATCACAAGCCAATTTTAAAGAGGTATAGACTTATTGGAAAAATATGTCCCATCATTTTAATTTGCTTTTTATTCATTTTTTTCCATGAACAATGGCTACGGTTTGACCACTAAATTGGAAGAAGACATATAGTTCATCCTTAGTAGCCCAAGAATAAAAGACAGTTGTGACAACTCACTAGACTGTTCATGTGTGTGTGTGTGTGTGTGCATGTGTGTGTGTGATGTGTACATGTGTTTAGAGAGATCAGAAGAGTGTTGGGTTCCCTGAACTTTGAGTTACAGGAGTTAAGAATCCAACGTGGGTACTGGGAACTGAATGAAGATACTGCCTTTCCAGCCTCCTCTTGCATTTTTGTCCTTAGAGTTAGGGATTGGGAGGAATGGAATCCAATTCTGATTCTCCTCAAAACTTAGTAGTCAGTTAGTGTTTTCATCCCAGAGCCCACGGGAGACTGAGATGGGTTTGTTTAACCGTCCTTTGCTTGGCCTATTGAATTCTTCCTTATTCTCAAGCATCCCATTATGTTTTGTTTTGCTGTATGTATTTGTCTTTGTTACTTTATAATTGCATTTTCGGTAATTACTGTCCATAATAATGACACAATGACTGCCCTAGTCCAGTATCTTTGTTGTACAGACACGGGACACGGAAACTGAAGCTCAGAGAAGAAAAGGTTTTTTTTGTTTTTTTGTTTTTCTCAAGATTCCCCCTCAAATCTATAAGTAGCAGGTTTAGTTGGGCCAGACCTAATGAAGACTCTATATGATCCTAAGCTATCTAGTACTTGCCATCAATATCCCTGCATTCCTGCATTCTCTACTAGCAGGCTTTGGGTTGATAGGGATAGGAATCAACACTTTATGCCCTAGAGATAGTTCTAGGGAATGAAGTTTTTAAAACACAACTAACAGCTGGCTGTACATGGTTGCCTGCAGAGGGAGCCCTTCCAGGGAGCTTCTTGGCATGCCTAGGAATGGATTATACAAGGCCACACTACAAGCCTGCACCCAAGGTCTTCATCAATCACAGAAGTTTCCATCCACCTAAACACATTTTCAACTTTAAGCAAGTATCAGTTATCACAATTACTACAGTGAGGGCTAGAGGGGATACTGACTGCTTTCCAGGCCAGAGAAGGATTTTGGCTCTTACAGTACCAAATTGGTGGCAGTAGCTGTGTTGAGAGCAAAGTACATTTTGGTAATTCTTACAGATCATACTCCACTGCCAGATAATTGCAAAACGCTTCTCTCTTCTCAGTCCTAAGTTATTAGACACAAAGGTGAAGAAGAAATGTTTCCATAATCAGTTAGGGAACTCTGAACAGTGTGACTTTGGCCTCCAAATCTTTGGACAGGCCCAGAAGTTCAGTATTTGGGAGTTTTAAGTTAGCATTTGATCCACTTAAGCCAAGTCTAATATTTCCAGGCATAGAGTAACACTTAAGAGAGAAGGCTCTGCAGTTGGTCTGCTTTGGTTCTGAACATGGTGCTATCAATTACTAGCTACACATCTTGTGCAAGTTTCTGAGTCATGCTATATCTCAATTGCACTATTTGTTGAAGAGAAATAATGCCCTAAATTATAGGGATGTCATGAAGATTAAGTGCAATGACTCATGTCTCAGTGTCCAGGCACATACAAAGTTTTAGATAAGTATTGACTGTTAATATTTTCTAGGCCCTTGGACCCAAACAAAAGTCTTTAGTGTTGAGATTCAGCTAAGCTATGGCCTATTCATGAAGTGGATGTCACACAACAGTTCTTTGGAATTAAAGAGAAAAACTTACCATTTATCTTGTCCACACTAAGTTAAAGATACTTTAATCAGATCAAATCTACAATACACACACACACACACACACACATATATATTCATATGAGCAAATTGTGGCTGAGGAAGGTAAATTGTTTACAAAAGTTTACCCGGAGTTTGTAGTTAAACCTACACGCCTATACATTCCTATATACAAAGTCCTATAAATGTAATCTATACTTATGACCAAATGGATATGATCAGGAACTCAAATCATTGAATTAACATTAGAAATGAGAAAGTAGTGAATCAGAGATGATCATTACAGAAAATAAAAACCATGGGGAATTATGAAATTGAAAAGATGATAATGGAATCTTTGCATCTCATTTGAGTTTCTAAACTACCTCAGCTCTTTCTCAGTAGAGTCTAACAGTCATGTCTAGTTCTTTGTTGTCTGTATCCTGTGTACTTGAAGACAATGGGACAATCATTTATGACTCATCTTTGAAGTGTGACTCTGTGCAGTGGGCTCAAGACATTCTGAAATCTCAGTGCTGATTCCTCTGAATCTTTGATGGGGAATTTTCTAACAATACATGCTGACAGAAGCAAACAGTAAAAAAAAAAAAAATGACATGAAACACCTTAGCCTACGAAGTAGAAATGTTCAAAGTTCGGTCTGCTTCTTGCCTCTCCCTATCCTGGAGCACTGCTGTTAGCTAAGGCAGAATTTAGGACTTTCAATAACCCTTTGCTTGTTTTAGGGTAAAAAAAATTAATATGGTCATGACAAGAAAACTTGTTCCTATTTGTTTATCACAGTCTACTATGTAAATGTAAGAACTAAGTATTAATGGGGCTGGTAGAAGCAATTGTAACCGAGAGGGTTTTATCTACTCTGGGAAAAAGCAAGTAAAGTAGCAAAGATGTCACACAAACAGATTTTAAAAAGCTAACCAAAGAATTGGATAATTTTCAATAGGTACCAACATATACGTATAACACTGAACATATATCTCTATGAGCAGGGAAAGTAGGGAACAAGGAGATTGAGCAATAAAAGAGAGAATTTCAGCTTGATGATAAATAATGTGGAACAAATTTGCATTTAAAAACAGCAATTGTAGACACTGGAAATAGTTAGCTATAAGTAAGGGGTGTTTAACATCTTCAAAAGGGTGAAAGGGCAGGATAAAGTAAACAAGACACCAGACTCAAGCTACAACTTCTTCACCATCTCCCAAGTCCCAAGTGTCTTACAGTGCCTAGCATGCTGTTGGCATTCAGCAAAGGAGATTTATTACTGTGCTCATTGGATGAGACAGGCAGGAGTCATGAGTCTTGGCAAGAAAACCAGGCCAAAAGATTTGCTTTGACTAAAAGCCATATAACTTGAAAGGTTTATTGCTGAACTGATTATGTAATGTAGCTTTGAAAGAGCAGTATTTAAGATAAAGATTTGAAGCCCTCAGGCAAGTTTGGAAGAAGAATTGGGGAATAGGACTGAATGCATTAATAGCCCATTTAAGAATTGCCTGCCTCTTAAACCTAATTTCAGACTGTGAAGCAGCAAGGCTGTGGGGCACAGCAAAGGGCACTGATGTGGAGTCTGACCTTGGATCTGGTAATGTCTCATTGCAATATGAAATGAAATCTTTCCCTTTTGTGAACATTAGCACAACAAATCAAATGGGGAAAGGCGGGGCTATAGTGCAGGAGTTAGACTTGACAATTAACTCGACAAGCTATGCCCAAGTGTTTGGCTCCATACAGCCCCCAAAGTTTACCAAAAGTCCTAATTAGATCAATTCTCCAGGTGGAAAATCTCCCTTGGTTCTTTCTGTTTTGGCCATATCCAGTTTCAATTGGCCTAGACTAGAAGTTTTCCATTCTGGCAATCCCTTATTCTCCTACAGGAAATGTTAAAAATGCCAAGATTCAGGTTCCACCTCCCAGGCTTACTAACTTAAAACGTCCCCTGATAATCTCGATATGTAGCCACAGTAGAGAATCAGTAGCTTAAAAAAACTTGTGTAGACCCCATGTAAATTTCTGTAATTTCCTCTATCTTGATTTCCTCTCTTATTTGTTTGCATTAGCTCTGGTCCTTTGAGTGTTCACAAGCAATATACTTCTAAAGCATTTTGTACCTTTGGTTTAGCTACTAACATTGGCTAACTATTGAAATTAAGATTCTTAATCACTGAAATCAGGCTCTTACTCATTTTTAGGACTCTTATCTCTAGAGGTTTTACATATTAGTATTTAATTGCCTTTACTTATTGATTAATAATTTTGTAATGATAATAAAATACCTCACTTGTGCATACCATATCCATGTAATTTTGTTTTAATTAGTTGTTTTTTCGAAAATAGCTTTTAAAATATTGCATGCAAATGATAGAATTCATCTATTTAAAGTGCACACTTGCCGGGCGGTGGTGGCGCACGCCTTTAATCCCAGCACTCGGGAGGCAGAGGCAGGCGGATCTCTGTGAGTTCGAGACCAGCCTGGTCTACAAGAGCTAGTTCCAGGACAGGCTCCACAACCACAGAGAAACCCTGTCTCGAAAAACCCAAATAAATAAATAAATAAATAAATAAATAAATAAATAAATAAATAAAGTGCACACTTGAATTATTTAAGTATGTATACATGTGCACCACCATCATCCCCCAAACTTCAGGAAGTATTTATCATATAAAAAAGAAATACCATGGCCTTTAGAAAGCATCATTTAGTGCATTCTTATGTCCCTAAATAATCACTAATCAATTTTCTTTATATTGAATTTTCACATTTTAATTATATATGACTGGAATTATATAACATATTTGATGAATGACTTCTCAGCCTTTTTTCATGACTTAAATACATTTTGTAGTATTGTGATATTCTTTTTATTGTTGAATGATACCCCATCATGTCAACGTACCACATTTTCTTTATTTGTTCATGAAGTTTCTTTTTTTCTTTTTTTTTTTTATTTTTTTCTCTGTTATTTTTTTTTATTTTAATAAAATTTCCAACTGCTCCCCGTTTCCCATTTCCCTCCCCCTCCTCCCACACATTGCCCCCTCCCCCCACTCCCCTCCCCAATCCCCCCTCCTCTTCTCCTCCCCCCAGTCCATTCCCCCTCCCTCTCGATACTGAAGAGCAGTCCAAATTCCCTGCCCTACAGGAAGACCAAGGTCCTCCCACTTCCATCCAGGCCCAGGAAGGTGAGCATCCAAACAGGCTAAGCTCCCACAAAGCCAGTTCATGTATTAGGATCGAAACCTAGTGCCATTGTCCTTGGCTTCTCATCAGCCTTCATTGTCCGCCATGTTCAGAGAGTCCAGTTTCAACCCATGCTTATTCAGTCCCAGTCCAGCTGGCCTTGGAGAGCTCCCAATAGATCAGTTCCACTGTCACAGTGGGTGGGTGCACCCCTCGTGGTCCTGACTTCCTTGCTCATGTTCTCCCTCCTTCTGCTCCTCATTTGGACCTTAAGAGCTCAGACCGTTGCTCCAATTTGGGTCTCTGTCTCTCTCTCGATCTATCGCCAGATGAAAGTTCCTGTGCCATTCTCCTTGGCCTCTCATCAGCTCTCATTGTCCGCCACATTCAGAGAGTCCGGTTCAAGTATTTGAAGCTTTCAAACAATGTTATTATAAACATTTATGTATCTACTCTTTAATCTTTTGTGTATTTTTACCTGGATAAAGATTTTTTTGTTGTTAAGTTATATATTCATTTTTTTTTCGAGACAGGGTTTCTCTATAGCTTTGGAGCCTGTCCTGGAACTAGCTCTTGTAGAGACCAGGCTGGCCTCGAATTCAAAGAGATTCGCCTGCCTCTGCCTCTGCCTCATGAGTGCTGGGATTAAAGGCGTGTACCACCACCGCCCCGCTAAAATATATATTCTTGATGCAAGTCTCTATTTGGACATATGCTTTAAATTATTTCTCTCGTTTGTTGTTTTTCTACTGCCCTCTCCCTTTTTTTAGTTTTTTGTTTTGTTTTGATTTGATTTTGAGAGCATCTCACTATATATTCCTTACTGACCTCAAAGTCATGGCCTCCTGCCTCTATCACACAAATGCACCAACAAATCTAACTCTTTTCCATTTTTCTGATAGCATTTTTAGACACAAAATTTTAAAATTGATAAATTCACATTTAAATATATTTTCATTTAGTTTTCATGGTTTTGTTGCTATATCTAGAGATTTTTAGTCGAGTCCACGGTCACAAAGATTTTTCTCAATAAGAGCATTTTTCCAGCATTCAGAGATTAATATTACTTCAAATTCATACCTGCTTACTTCTAGTAATACTGAGAAGTGTTGCTGTATATATTCTATTTATTTTACCTTTTCAATAGTACAATTGCTTGCTTATGTGTACTAATATTACAAACTCAAAAATTCAGTTATTATTATTTAAAATATGTTACTCTGTATACCTGCCTTGTGGTGTTTTTGAAAAATTATCTATGTGTATATTATATAAGACATATTTTTATGTTGAGGACACAGTAATATATCATTTATTTGTTATTATTATATTTATAACAAGTAATTATGTGATATAATATGATACCTCGATATATTATAAAATAATAAAATCAAGCTAATTAGTATATCTATCAATTAAACTGATTTAAATTTCTTCCATATAGCTATTTTGAAACACACAGCATGTTATTATTAATCATATTCATGATTTTGTGTAATAGAATACCAGAACTTAATCCTTCTAACTAAAACTTTGTCCACATTGATGTTTTGTTATCACTCTTTCCACAGCTTCTTGTAACTTTTATGCTACTCTATTTCCATGAGTTCAACTTTCTTAAATTCTACATATAAGTGATGTTTTCTATTATTTCTTTCTTTGTACTTTGCTCATTTTAGTAAATATATTAAAGCTCCATCTTCATAACAATGATTTAATAGGCTGTGTCTTATAAACAATAGTATTCAAACACATATGTGCTTTTTGTTCAGGTGAGTTTGAATCACTATCTGGCATCATTTGCTTACTGCTGAAGAACTATCTTTACTGTTTCTTGTAAAGTAGGTATTACAACAGCAGCAACTGCTTCTATTCATCTGAGACTGTCATATTGGCTTTTAAGGATAATTTTGCTGTATGTAAGTTATTTGGTTGATTTTTTTCTTTAAGCACTAAGAATGTTTCTTTTTTACTTTGTTGTTTCTGATGTTAGCTGTTAATTTTATTAGGGTTGCCTTGCTATTTCAAGATTCTTTTTCATCTTTGAGTAACAGCATTTTACTAATTATATTTGTTGATGTTCCTTACTAAGTGGAGTATTGTTTTAAAATGAATTTGTGAAGAATTCACCTATTGTTTCTTTAAGTGCTTTCCCCTTTTTCTGTTTATCTTTTGTTCTTGTTCTCTCATTGTACATATCCTGGTATCCTAATAAAGCCTCACATTTTATCTCTTTTTTATCTCTGTGTTTTAGCTGACACAGTATTTCTTGATTTGTCATTAAGTTTTGTGATATTTTTATTTCTCACAACAAATTTATTATTTAATCCCTTTAATGAATATTCCTTTCATCTATTTTAACTTTTCTTTTTTAACCTTAGACAGGCAGGGTCATGTTTATTGGCAGGCACATGCTGGAGAAGCCTAATTTCAGTGATTTGGATTGTTAACACATATGACCATGCAGATGGATGAGAGAATGACTGTGAAAAAAAAAATGTTTGTGACTTTTTATAAGGACCAGAAAAATGTTTTTATAAAGGATCAGCACATTTCCTCTTGGAGTCCTGATCTTCTGGCCATAAGGGAAACAGTGAAGTATAGTTGTTTAACAAAAACTATCATTCCAAATTCGAAACAGATATAGAAAATACTTACTAGGATCATCATAGCTGTTTCCAGCTGAGGAGAGTCTTTGCTGGATTGGGTACTTCTAGATCAATTGAAAAGGACAATCTCTATAGAAGGGGATTCTCTGGTCACTTAGCAGGAGTTTTAATGTAATCACTTGAAATGGGTCATACCATTGTCATCCTGAATTCCTGTAGAAACTTTTGAAAAATAATTGAGAGACTTCCAAGGAAGACTGAGGAAAGGGGAGAAGTGGAGGCAAGAGAGACAGTGTGGGTCTGTGCAAGGAAGTTGGCAAAGAGTAGATTCAAGATGACAGTGACTGGTCCCATTGCCAGGAGTGTATACCAAAATGATATAGCAGAAACAGTAAGGAGCTATAGATCATCAGAGGAAGGAAGCAAGAGAAAATAGAGGATCAATAAAAAGGTTTATATCTGGACCAGGACAAAAGGAATAAAAGTTTTTTGTAGTCAGAGTTTCTCCACAGTGTCTAAATGGTGGTTTTGCAGATAAATTTTCAATTACAGAAATTTTAAAGGATTCCTTTTAAAAATAAAGGGTGACTATTGGAATTTGCATTCACATAATCTTACTTATTTACTTATTATTTCTTTATTTAAATTTCACTTTATATTCCAACTACAGATCTACATACCACCACTCTTCCTCCTATCCACCTTCACGTTACCCCCAGCCCAAGCTCCTTCCATTCATCCTAACAGGTAAGATGGAAGTCAACAAAGTCTGTCACATTAAGTTGGGACAGGAGCAAGCCTCTCCCCACTGCATTAAGGTTGAGTATGGCATCCCACCAAAGGGAATGGGCTCCACCAAGCCAGCTCATGTATCAGAGGTAGATCTTGGTCCTACTGCCAGAGGCCTCTCAGGTAGTCCAAGTTTCACCACTGTCTCCCACATGTGGATGGCCTAGTTCTGTCCCATGGAGGCTCCAAAGCTGTTGGTCTAGAGTTCATGAGGTTCACAAGCTTGGTTCAACAGCCTGTCGGCTTCTCCATCATGATCTTGACCGTCCTTGCTCATATATTCACTCCTCTTGCTCTTCAATTGGATTGCTGGAGCTTGTCTTGGTGCTCGTTGTGGATATCTGCATCTGGTTCCATCAGTTACTACATAAAGGCTCTATGATAATAGTTGGGATATTCATCAATCTGATTACAGGAAAAGACCAGTTAAGGAACCTTCAACACCATTGCTTGGAATCTTACCTGGGGTCATTCTTGAGGATTCATAGAAATTTCTCTAGCATCAAGTTTCTTCCCAACCCTATAGTGACTCTCTCTATAAAGATCGTTTCTTCATTGTTCTCTCACTCTGTCCCTCTCCCTCTAGACCATCCTGCTCCCTCATGTTCTCATCTCCCCTCCCCTCCCCTACTATGAACATTGTTGAGCAAGTGTCCTTGTGGTATGATTGAGCAAGCATCTTTATAATCTTAATAGTTTAATTGCCTAAACAAGAACTATATGATGACACTATCAGTTGACATGGCAGCATGATGAGGGAAGTTTCATAAGACTTCACTACAGGCAATCAATGTATGCTGGGAGAAGGAGATTCAGTCTTCCCCAGGGACAAGCATCCTGATAGGTGTTTATCCAATGTGAAATTGTCAGTCCTAGGGACATTTATATGCAGATAATACTAAAAAGATTTAGTAGTGTGTGCGTGTATATGTGTGTGTGTGAGAGAGAGAGACAGACAGACAGAAGAGAGAGAGAGAGAGAGAGAGAGAGAGAGAGAGAGAGAGAGAGAGAGAATATTAAAGGAGATGATGTGAATTTGGGAGTGAGTGACTACACAGAATTAAGAAGAAGGGGTGTGTAGTTGAAATGTTATATAGTGCTCTTGCATGAAATATAAAACTTTAAATAAAAATGACATGCTCAATATAAAATGTTGTCTCTGTTATTATTTCCTTTTGATAAAAATTTTTCTAACCTGAGATTTCTACATTTGTAGATTTTTATTAAGTAATTTTCTCTCTCTCTCTCTCTCTCTCTCTCTCTCTCTCTCTCTGTGTGTGTGTGTATGTGTGTGTGTGTGTATTTGTATGCCATGCTGCATATGTAGAGGTCAATGGACATCTTCCAGGAGTAAGTTGTTTCCTTCCATGATGTTGGACTTAGGATTTGTACTCAGGTTGTCAATTATGACACCAAGAAGCTTTATCTGTAGACCAATCTGTTATTTAATTGTGAATCATTTTGCTTGTGTGAGCATATCTGTAACAACTAATTTTATTTCATTTCTGTTAAATAAAACATCTCAGTCAAATTCTTTGGAGTGTCTATTTTCTTGTATCTAGTTCATAGTTCCCCATTTCTTTTCATAGATTGTCATGTTTTACTGAAAATTATTTATTTATTTATTTATTATTTATTTATTTTGAGACAGGGTTTCTCTGTGCTGCTTTGGAGCCTGTCCTGGAACTAGTTTTTGTAGAGCATTCTGGCTTTGAACTCACAGATCTGTCTGCCTCTCCCTACCTAGTGCTGGGATTAAAAGTGTGCACCACCACTGCCTGGCAGAAAATTATGCAATTTAGATAGTGTGTCATCCCAATTCTAAGTGTTCTTCCTGATCTGGAAATTGCTATTATTACTTACAAATTTATTTATTTAGTGACTACCTTGATAATTTTACAGATTAAAGTCTCAGATATTGCGACTCAGCTTTGGACATACTATAGTTACCCTAGCATAACATTACCTATGATCAGTTTCTTTTGGGTATAATTCCTATTTATTTAAATATTTTATGTAAAATATTCTGAATATGGTTTCTCCTCCCTCCAACTCATCCTAGATCCTCCCCACCACCTCAACCATCGAAATTCACATTTTTTGCTTTCTTTCACTTAAAAACAGTCATGTAAAAATAACTGTAAATTAAAAGCAATAAAATAAAAACAAAGAAAACTTAATAAGACAAAACAAACATATGAACAGGAAAAAATGAGTCAATGAAAAAGCACTAGAAACACATATAGACACAGAAACACAGATACACAAATTCTGTAAAAGCATAAAACTTAAAAAAAGATATTATATAAACAGAAGAACTGTAAGGGAGAAAAGGGAAGAAGAGAAGGAAGAATAGAAAGAGGAAAACAAAGATAAAGAAGGTGACCCAGAAAAGTATTTTGAGACAAAATAAACAAAAATAACAACCTAATGACTTTGTTTTTTGTTGACCATCTACTGCTAGGCTTAAACCCTTCTCTTGTACGCGGCTTGTATATTCAGTGATGCTCCATTGGAAAAAGACTAACTTTCTTTTGCAAGCAGTAATCAGTTGAAAATAACTTCTAGGCTGGGTGGGGACTGGTGTCCTCTTTACCTCTCAGAACTTGGACACCATCTAGCTTAGACACATGTGCATGCTGTTACAGTTCCTGTGAGTTCATATATACTTCAGTTCTATTATGTCACAGAAGGTCTAATTTCTTTGCTGTCTTTTATTCCCTATGCCTCTTACAATCTTTTCACCTCCTCTTCCCAAGAGATCCCTGAGCCACGATGGAAGGAATTTGATGGAGATATCCCATTTAGGACTGAGTACTGCAAGGCCTCGGTCTCTCACTCTCTGCATAACATCTGTTTGTGGGTCTTTTTATTACCATTTACTTAAGGGGACAGTTTCTCTGATGGTGGGTGAATGAGGTACTGACATATGATTATAGCAAAATGACATTAGAATTCATTTTATTGTTAGGTTCCTTTCATAGAACAACAGTATTTGATTTTCATCTCAGTTTATGGCTTATCTAGTCTCAGGTACTAGGCTACCCAATCAGTGCTGGGCATAGATTCTATCAAATATAAAGGGCCATTGTTCTTTTTGTTTGTTTGTTTTGGTTTTGGTTTTTCGAGACAGGGTTTCTCTGTAGCTTTGGAACCTGTCCTGGAACTAGCTCTTCTTGACCAAGCTGGCCTTTAACTCACAGAGATCTGCCAGCCTCTGCCTCCCCTGAATACAGAGATTAAAGGCCTGTGCCACCACCTCCCAGGGAGGGCCATTATTCTTATCAGATTGTGATTGGTTACTCTCAAATCTTTTGTGTCACTACTGCAACAGCATAACTTGGAGGCAGGTCACCATTGTCAATCATAGGTTTATAGCTGAGTTGGTGTTTATCTTTCTCCTCCGGTAGTGTGCAGAGTATCTTCTAGTATCATGAACACTAGTTTGTAGCTGTTAAGATTCTAGTTAGGCACCAGCCAGACTTTTCTGAGTTCAGTGAGTTATGTTCTTGTCTTTGGTAATAGAGCCTTACAATAAGATTATAGGAACAACCAGTAGCTTTGGCAGTAGCCTGAGTTGTTTAAGGGTTTTTTTGGAACCCCTTTCACCAACAACTTAATTATGTGTAACACATTCATACAACTTGAGGTTTCATTTATTGGCAAGAGATGTCTAATTGGTTTTTTTCTCTCCCATTATGTAGTGATTCCATTTAGATTTCTTTCACATATATACATATTATAAAGCTTCTATTATAGCAGTTTTCCATATGGCCCATCAGATGTCTCTAAGATTTATTTGTGCCTTCCCATATTTCCCCTTTACCTAGCACTTCCATCCCCCTTCCCATTTAATCTTCTCATTCCAGTCTCTGCCTGACCCCTGTGCTATTTGTAATGTGTGGGGATTTTATTTAGAAATGTCACCCCCAGATGCAATGTTTTGATCTCAGAGTTGATTATAAGCCAGAGTATTCCTTTAAAACTTATACAGTATGTGGTACTGTTCTATCTTCAATATAAAGGAAAGTAATATAAGAAGTAGTTAATATTTTCCACCTTTATCTTTCTTTTGTGCAGATATATATGTAAAGAATTTATCAAGTAATTACATAGTAAGATAGCCCTGTATAAAAGTCATTCATCAGAAAGAAACTCACCTGGATAATACTGGATTTTCTACTTCCCAAATTGTGAGAAACATATTTGTGTTTTTTCTTTTCTTTTTGAGATTATTATATATGATTTCCCCCTTCTTTTTCCTCCCTCCAAACCCTCATATACTCCTTTTTGCTCAATTTCAAATTTATGATCTTTTATCATTAGTTTTTGTTGTATAGATAGCTATAACCTACTTAGTCTATATAATGCACCTGTCTGTATATTCTCAGGGCTGACCCTTTGGTATTATATAAGCAATTGGTTAGTGATAACCTTCTCTAGAGAAGACTATTTCTTCCACATTCAAAATTTTGTAGTTGCCTGTAGTTCTCTATGTAGAGTTGAAGTCTCCTGAACCTATTGTTTTCATTTTTAGCTCATTCATATTTAGGCAATCAAGACTTTATGGGTCTTAAGTACAATCAGAGAGTTGTTGGTTATTGCCAAGTTATGTATGCCACTACTTCACCTTTAAGGATATATTGCCATGGTGCTCATTATGATGATTTATAGGTGTCATTGCTGGGTAGAACTGTTGATTGTATTCCTTCTGTGAGCACTTATATGACCCTTCTGGTACCAGGAAATATAATCCTCACTCAGGGATGGGTTAATTATGTCAAGCCCTGTTCATAAGCCTCTGAACTCTATGGTACCTTCAACAATAAGGATTTACTTTCCCAATAGCAATAGTCTGCATGTTTTGGAAGTCTCTTTGACAGCCCCAAATAACTGAAAAGAGGGCTTCTCATGTCTACTATTTGTGATTTTTTGTTGTTTGTCTGCTTTTGTGGTCTTTAGGTCCTAGTGGGAACATTTCCAGTCTAGATAAGAAATTTTATTTAAGCTATGTGTGTATGCCTTTATACTAACTTACATGTATTGTTGATCTTTTTAGGTAAATAGCTAGTAGTATGCTTTCTTATGGCTTTTCAAACAACTTTTCTGTTATTTTTACTACTTCTATATTTAGTCTAACCCCTGTAATTAGAGCACCACCCATTTTTTCCACTTACTGTGATCAATTCTCTTGTAGTTTGCCATTCTACTCTTCCCTTCACATCTCTAGTTGCTGGATTTTACAGTTACTCATGTATATGTACTTACATATGAAGATTTGGAGATAGGAGCCTTAGATAAGAGGGAACATGAAATTATTTATTTATTTTTTTGTTTATTGTCTTTCTTGGTCTGAATCACTTCATCCAATATGGCCTTTTCTAGTTTCATTCATTTATCTGCAAAGTTCATTGTTTAGTTTTTTTGACAGATAGACAGTATTCTGTATATGTGCCATATATTTATTATCCTCAGTTGAAGGTCTTTACTAGTATTCAACAGAAACAAGGATCTTTCGCATTTGTGAATAGCAAGTATCTATGATTCTTTCCCATTATGGCAACGATTCTCTCCTATCATGAACAGCAAGTGTCTTTTCCACTTGTGAATAGCAAGTATATGTGGATTAGAATGTCAATGACTTTGAACGTATAAGAAGAGCAATATAGTTGGGTCACATAGCAGATTGATTTTTCATTCTTGAGAAATCACCAAACTAATTGTTATAGTGGCTGCACCACCTTGAAATCCCACCACCAGTAAATGAAGGTACCCATTCCATTCATTCTCTCCAGTATTAATTGTGGATCATTTTGTTGCTCTGTGTTTTTCTGACTGGGAAATAATGAAATCTCTGGATTGTTTTGTTTTCCATTTCCCTAGTTTCTGGAGACAGTGAACATTTTTTTGAGATATTTCTTGGCTGCTATTTCTTTTTCTTCATCAGATACCAGGCCCATTATTTGAATGAGTCATTTGTTCATTTATTTTTCCAGATGTTTAAATATTCTGTATATTAACCATCTGTCAAATATAACAGTCAAAAATTCTTTCCATTCTGTGAGCTTCTTTGTGACTCACCTGATTGTTTCTTCAGCTATGTAAAAGCTTTTTAGTTTTATGAAGTGCCATTTGTCAATGGTTGACCTTAATTGTTAGGTAAATGTAGTCCTATTCAGAAAGCTCCTCCCTACAACTGTATCATACAGTGTAATACCCGTGTTTTCTTCTAGTAGTTTCAGTGTTCTTTTTTAGGTCTTTGATTCATTTGAAGTTAGATTTTTTTAACGTGAGGTAATATATATGTGTCTAATTTCATTAATTTGAATATTGACATTGAGTTTTCCCAGCATCATTTGCTGAGGATTTTTTTTTCTACTCTCCAGCTTACGTTTTTGGAATCTTTGTCAAATATTAAATGGCTGAAGTTATATGTACTCAAATTGGTTCCACAATTTTGTTCCATTTGGTTAGAATGTTTTTCTGCCAGCACCATATTGTTTTTTAAATCCTATAGCTCTGTATTATATGTTTTTAAATTTTTTTATTTAGTCAATTTTTAAATTTATTTTACATACCAACCACAGTTTCCCCTCCCTCCTCTTCTCCAGTTTTCTCCTGCCTCCCATCTACCCCTCCCTATCCATTCCTTATTAGTCTCCATTCAGAAAGGAACAGGTCTCCCATGGCCTTGAACAAATCATGGCATATCAAGGTGACACAGACCCAGCTCTTCCCCCAGTACAAGGGTGGTCAAAGAGTTCCATCTCCTGAGACTGGGAAAGGACCTTATACCTTTGATATGGTCCTGCCAAACAGATCAAGCTACACATCTCTCTCACTCATGCAGAGGGACTAGGTTAGTTCTATGCTGGCTCCCAAATTGTTGATCCAGAGTCCATGAGCTCCCACAAGTTAAAGTCAACTGCTTCTGTGGGTTCCCCTATCATGGCCTTGATCCCCTGGTTCATACAATCCCCCATTCCTTTCTTCATCAGGACTCACAGAGTTCAGCCAGTGCTTGGCTTTGGATCTCTGCATTGGCTTCCATCTGTTACTGGACAAAGGGTCTCTGATGACAATTAGGGTTGTCACCAATTTGATTACAGTAGTAATAAATTTGACGTTCAGGCACCCTCTCCACTACTGCTAAAAGTGCTGATGTCACTGTAGAGGTGGGATTTGAGGTCTTATAATCTCAACTCTGGTCAGTGGGACACACTGTTTACTTCTTGTTGCCTACAGATCAAGATGTAGAATACTCAGCCACCTCTCCAGGATCATATCTCCCTGCTTGCTGCCTTGCTTTCTGTGTGACGATAATAGACTTGCCATTGCTTGTTCCAAAAATCTATTGCTATGTGAAAAAAAGTGATCCTAAATCTAGAAGATTAGATAAAGCCTCCATTTTGTTGTTCAAGTACTTGAGTTTGTCTCAACTGGTAACTTTTTGTTCCATACTGTTTAGACTGGGGTCAGTTGGCATTATTCAAGTGATATCTTATCTAGTATGAAGGTTCCAAAATAATTTTACTGACATGCCTGGTGCTTCAGTGGGAACATATGCAAATGAAGTTCAAGTAGACTACTCTACCTTGCTATGTGGTATCCATAGAATTTCTGTAATAATCCTAGTTAACAAGGAGCTATTCTAAGGAAAGATGTGTGTTCTCTCACACCAGCTACTGGACGATTGAAACAATTTACCCAAAAGAATAATAATTTCTCTGATAATCACATGCTGAAATAAGGGAAAGACTGAATTCTTGGTGTCAAGTACAGCAATAACTGTCTCCCAGGAAAAGACTATACATAGTTCTAACAATTTATTGAAACCCTTTGCAGGACAGCACGCACAATCGAGACAATGTTGTATCAATGGTGGGTAGGATCACAACTCAACGAACCAATGCTGAATTGCTTCTTAGCCTCTGTTTATATTGGAGTCCTATGTCTGAAGTCTAAAGATGGACTTGAATGTCACTGGACCCATTTGTTTATTCCTCTTGCCAATATAGCTATATTGGATGAATCTTTATTTGTTTTCTACTATTGTCTCCTTTAATGGCATATTCAGGCTGGAAGACACAGCATAGCTTGTAGGGAATAACAGAATCCATATTTTTATTCATAAATCTCTTGTGACAACTGAAAAGAATAACCAGAATTTGTATATGTCATTGTGTTGTGATTTGTTTCTCTGTCTAAATGAAAGTATATAAAGCATAAAAACTCTTTGTATCATCTAGTGTCTTCCTCAATTTCTTTCTTTAGTATGAAAAAAAAGATGTTTTTCATTTTATTGGACATGCTTATTTCCAAGTATTTATTTATTCATCTATCTATCTATCTATCTATCTATCTATCTATCTATCTATCTATCCATCTATTTATTTATATTATTGCTGTGGCACATGTGCCTGGAATTAATCCCCTTTTTATTTTTCAGAATGATTATGGCAATATACAAGAAAGAAGACTAGTAATTTTTGTGTTAATTTTGAATCCTGCTAATTTTCCAAAAGTGTGTTTCAAATCTAATAGGTTTTGGTGTATTCTTTAGGGTCTCATATATACAATCATACCTTCATCAAGCAAGGGTACTTTTACACCTTTTTTTATTTGTATTTATTCTATTTCCTTCTCTTGTCTTCATGCTCTAGCTAAAACTTCAAGTTATGGATGAAATTACAGTGAAGAAAGTGGATGTCCTTGATTCCTTATTTTTTTCTAATTGTTCTCCCTTCAATTTTATATTGGCACATGTAGCTTTTACTGTGTCAACTTATGTTCCATCTATGCATAGTCTACACATAAAATTGATCATGAAGGCATGCTGGGATTTTCTGAATAAATTTTGGCATTAATTGAGTTAACCATGGTTTCATTTCGTCCATTTATGTGATGTAAAGCATTTATTGTTTCTCATATGTTCAACCTTCTTGGCACAATGACTGTTGCTTTGATGTGATCTTGAATTTAGTTTGCCAATATTTTCTTGACATTTTGCCTCTGTGTTTATCAGGAAGAGTAGAGTTCAATTTTCTTTTTTTTATTATTATTTCTCTTGATCTGGTTTTAATATCATCATAATACTGGCTTCTACACATGCATGCACACATGTATGCACATGCACCTGAACAAAAATATTTCCACAAAAATATGCACAGACACATGCACACATAAAATAATTTCAAAACATAATTATAAACTTTAAAAAAGAAAACTCAATTTGACAACATGACTATTCAGAGGAACAACATCAATTGGTTCTCTCCTAGAGCTTGGTGATTTCACTACCCATGGGTTTGGACCATGTTTACAATACTAGACAGGGAGTACCTCCGTTGTTTAGGTCTCACATCCAATCAAAAGGACTATTATTACTCTCATAAATAGTCTTGTTACTATTGCACCAGTGGGCACACTTTGCTTGTCCATTTAGTACTGCAGCATGTAATGTTCAGTGCTTTTCTCCCTCAGAGCTCTGCATAGCAACTTTCAGCACTATGAAATCCAGCCAGCAGGGAGAATTTCCCTGTCAGTTCCAGACTGATTTCTCTGTACTGCAGTCAAATTGTGTTTTATCTTCAGCAACCAAATCTTAGTACCTAGTAATGATGGGCAACCAAGAGCAATGACAGAAGCCTTTTATTTTGGGTGATGCTGGAGCCTCACTGACCAATAGCTAGCAGGACATACACAATTTTTCATTTAATAATTCATATCTTCTGGGAGAAGCATCATTTCCTAATGCTGGATATTTCTGTTCAGATTTTTTAAAAAATACACCATTCCTAAGAAACTTATTTCTGATTCCTTGTGTGTGTGTGTGTGTGTGTGTGTGTCTGTTTATGCCATGTGTTTGCTTGCACTCAGAAGCTAGATGAGTGTATCAGGTCCCCTGGAGCTAGAGCTAAAGGAGATTGTGTACAGACAGGTATACTGGGAAGGGAACTTGTTCTTAACCATTGAGCCAAGGATTTCGGCCAACTTTCAAGCTTTATTTAAAATATTATATTTTTAATTAGCTTACAACATATTAGTGCTTTATAAAAGTTTATTTCATATAGCATTAGTTTTGGTTAGCTCTCACCATAACCTTCCTATTACTCAACCTAGTCACTTCAATCCAGCTTAAACCTTTATTTAGCTCCACATATTTTCCCTTTGTGATTTTATATCACGTGTTTTCTGGAAGGCTCTCTTATTCACTTGTTATTTTAGTTACTTTCTACTGCTATAATAAAACACCATGACCAAGGAAAACTACAGAAGAAACAATTTTTTTGGCTTACAGTTTCAGAGGGTTAGAGACAATAATGGAAGGTATAGCATTTTAGTATGTGACAGACACAGCATCACAAATAAGCTGAGAGCTCATAGCCTTTTTAAATAAAATGTCTTAAAATTGATGTATAATTATATCACTTTCCCCTTTGACTGTCTTCCTTCCAACTGGTTATAGGCCTTTTGCCCCTTTGAATTTATAACCTTCTCTTCTTTATTATTGTCATAAACATACATCCACATACACAGGCATGTACATGCACACATATGTACATGTAATTTCATAATAATTTCAGAGCTCCTTTCCAGATGAAAGAAAAGAGTACATAGATCCAATCTTTTTATTGAGAGAATATTTTAAAAATCCAGATATTTTTGCCTTGCCACATCATTTATTTTTGCTGACTTCACATTTTTATTGTTATATTTGTGTTTCATTGTATCTGTAACTCAAAAAAAATTTCATATCAGGCTAGTGAAACTCTTAACAGAAAATAGTTCAATTCATTTTCATCTCTGCCCATTTGAAGCTGTTGTGTCAAGGCAGTTGTTCCTCTGATATTAGAAGGCATTTTGAGCAGTGTACATATTTATCTGTTCATACTTTGATAATAAAAACCCTTGCTTATTTTCAGTCACAATAAAAATTTTATTTAATAATTAATATGCCTTTCCAGTATAATAATAAAAAGTTCTGATTTCATTCAAAATTAACAATCTCCTTTACATAGTTCATGTCTGCTTTAGGCTGCTGGTTATAGTGGTGGGAAAGAGGTATTATTTCATGTTTGAGTTTCCATTGTGTCCTTAAAAGCATCCTCTCCCCTAACTAAACTACCTCCAGAGTAGAGATGAGAAATTGTATGAGTAGGAAAGAGAACTAGAACAATAGCATTATGTGTGGATATGCAGGTTGTGCATTTACCAATTACTCCCTTATCCATGATCATTCTGGTGCTAAACATCAAAGACTCAACTTCACTGACAGAGAAGAAAGCTGAAATTTGGTCTTTATTTTCAAGGCAAATATTTAAGGTTGACTCTTTTAGAATGTTTTTTTCTAAGCTTTTCCATTTTAATGATCAATGAGTGTAGTTCTTCTTCTTTTGTATTTTACTAAGAAATGTTTGATGTAGGTCATAGAAACAGCATAAAGTAAAGAACTGACTGATTTCACAATGTAAACTTTGAAAGACTGACAATCTGGAGCAATGAACTCTAAGTTTCATAAGACAACTACCAACCTAAATTATTGTACCCAACAAAAGTATAAGCTATATTTGAAAAAAAAGAAATACTTTACATGATTCAAGTAGACTAAATGAATTAAAATCCAGCAGATATACCATAAGCAAAATATGGGAAGAAATACTTATAATTGTAAAGAGGAATAGATAAAACCAAGAAACTGTTTTAAGTAAACAAATAAATCTATAATTACTGAAAAACAATGTACTGAATGAAAATGCAAACAACATGACAACAGTCCTCACACCTATTCCAATACCAATTTTAAATGTTGATGACCTCAATTATCCAATCAAATGATACAGGCTGACTGAATGGATTAAGAAGCAAAATTATCCTTCTGTTGTCTATGAGAAATGCATCTTAGCTTTAAAGGTAGAGAGACCATATTAAAGTGAAATGATGAAAAAAAGGTACTCCAAATAAATGGGAGCAGGAAGCAACCAATTGTTATTGTACTAATATATAAAATTTAAATTTCAATTCAAGGCTAATTATAAGAGATAAAGAAAGACTCTTCATGCTAATCAAAGGAACATTTAACCACTAAGACATTACAGGTTAAACATATATGAACCAAACCCTGGTGAGTCCAATTTCATAAAATGCAAAACAAAAAATTTCTGCTAAATTAAAGACACAGACTAACATCAAACATTTAAAATACTTGATTTCCATACCCTACTTTCTCCAATAGATGGATCATTTTGTTAAAAAATAAACAGAGAAATATCAAAACTGAATGACACCATGCATCAAATATATCGATCAGATATCTACATGACCTATTTAGCAGTTCATAGATGCTTCTATGATTTGTACCATACCCTGGAGTATAGATCTTAGAAAAGTCAGATTAATTGAAATCACTCAATGTATCTTATCTACACATAATGCAACAAACTTTAAAGAAGACAAGGAACAAATCTCTAGTAAATACACAAACTCATGAAGGCTAGGAAATCCATTGCTGAATGATGAATGGGTCAAAGAAGAAATCACAGAAGAAATAAAAGCATAGAAACCTTCCTGGGAATAGATGAAAATGAAAACACAAGAAAACATCTGGGAATCATTAACAGCAGTCCTGTGAAGGAAATTTATAGCTTTAAGTACCTAAAATAAAAAAGAAATCAAAAAGAGCACAAATAAATGACTTAATGATGAAACTCAAAAATTTGGAAAAATAAGACCAACTTAAACCCAATACATTAGACAACAGGAAATAATACAAATTAGAGCAGAAAATAATGAAGATAAACAACATCCACTGATTTTTGACCCAAATAACCAGAAAATAGACAACCATGTGCCATGAATGACTTCCTTGAAGCAAAGCAACTGCTTTCTTGAGGTATTCAGCTGTGTTCTCTGACAAAAGACCATTCTAGTTGGTGGACCTGTGGAGAATATTCACATGCAGAACTGTGGATCAATGGAAGGTTTTCAAACAAGCAATGAAGGGACCCCTCACTACTGGTTTGTGAAGCTGTGGGACATGGGAGTATATGGCATCATTCTGAGAATTACAGAAGAGAAAAGATGAGCAATATAACCACCAATCCTTTTAGACAAATGCTTCAAAATCTAAGGCAATATAAGGATAATTAGTTCCTGATGGATCGTATCATAGGAGCCATTAGGGACAACTGGTTATATCTAGCTATTTTCCTTAAAATATTAGGGCCGAGAAAACAACCTACAGGCATTCTCTATACAGAAAACTGAAGATTCATGATGTGGTGTTTGATGCCTAGTTCATGGGCCCAGATTGGACTGTATTTATAGAAGAACTGAGAAAGAAAATGACTTAGCCGTGAGGCTGGTATGGAGAATTGTTGGCAGTGCTAAGACGCATAGATATGTGTGAGCTGTATAAAGCAGGAGAGGTTTTGAACCATCCAAAGAACATAGATGTTCAAGTAAATACAGTTCATATGCTGCGGAAGCAAATAGTGAGTGAGATTGGAGGGTTTCAGGCAAAGGGACTGATTAGCAAATGAAAATCTCAAGTCAAGCATCTTCCTGTGAATTATTGATCAAGGGAGCCAGTAGCAACTAAATAGGGACATCCTTTTGCCATTTTCCTGGTTCCCATTATAATATTCTAACTGCATGGTAAGACACTATTGCTGAAGACATCATGTTCCTGGATTACATGATATAGAGAACTCAGTCTTGTAATGATCAGGTGATTTTCCCTGATTATTAACTTTCATAGTTCTGTAAAAGTTCTATACATGATTTTAGGAGAAAGAAAATACCAACAGAGTTATCAAATACAGGACAATACATCCTGCAATGTTCACTCGCCATTTAATATAGTCTGTCATTAAAGACACAACTATTATATGGGGTGTTATGGTAAAAATAAAATGCCACAGGTCCCAAAGTGGTGGCAGTGTGCAGCAGGCATGAGACCACGACAGGTCATGAAGGCCATGGTCCTAGTTAGGATGAGAGATAGAGACCTAATAGGCACACCATGCAGAGAAAATGGGTATTTATCTGGTGGTTTATGGAAGGGAAAGGGAAAGGGAGAGGGAGAGAGAGGCAGAGAGAGAAAAAGAGAATGAGAGAGGAGCAGGACGGAGAGGAGGTAGAGGAGAGAAGGGAGAGATGAAAAGCTGCCTCTTTAGGAGAGAGAGGAAAAGGAAGGAACTCAGGCTGGAAGCATAAGGAAAATTTGCTTGCCACAGAATGTGGGGGGGGGGTACTTTGGTGGTGGTGGTGTGGGCGGGGCTTGTCTCTTAAAGGGACAGGACAGACCATTACATGGGGTAACTACTTACTAATAGAATGTGAGGCCCATTTCACTAGATGGAATTTCATGCCTAGCATGTAATCCTGGTCAAAACCCCATGACTTAGGACAGTGATTCTCAAACTACCTAAGGCTGTGACCCTTTAATTTCTCATGTTATGGTGGAACGCCTATCATAAAATTCATTTGCTTTGTAATTTTACTACTGTTATGAATCATAATGTAAATGTTTCAGAGACAGAGGTCTGTTTAAGTGGTCATGGCCCACAGGTTCAGAACTACTGGCTTAGGAGGTGATAGGGCCTAGTGTAGAAACTTATATTGTTTTACTAACTGGTCATGCCGTGAACTTGCCTTCTATATATTTATGTTTATTCCTTTAATCTTGGTTGCTACCAACCTTAGAGAAGTTTGTTTTCACAGTTGGCAGTGGCCGTTGGAGAGATGCATAACCCATCAGTATGCTGAGAATAGCGTACTAAGTGTTCAGTCTTGAAGATCACATCTTTATCAACACTCCAGTCTCCTCTTAGCTTAATGTTATGGAAGTGCGGGTCAAAACAATGTAAGAGCCAAAGGATGTGTAGGAGTGTTGTTAAATACTATTTTTATGATATTGCACAGCTATGTCATTCATGAATTCACACCAGCAATGGTTACCTACAGAAGACCTGCACAAGATAAAGTCAGTCAAAATTACCATCACAAATGGGGAGGTAACTCTCCAAACTCCATCCCTTAATGATGACATGTTGATGTTGGATAGCTACTAATCATTCTTCTTTGTTTGTGTGTCCTTCACCACACCATCATTTCTTATGCTCCAGTAGATATCTCTACACCCATGCACTTATGGGCAGGACTAATTGGACTTAGTAAGTTATCGGGGGGGGGGGGGATAGAATTTAGGAGGTGACAGTGTGGATATAAAGAGAATTAGAGAAAGAGAGGTGTGTATATGATCATAATTCATTGTGTACATGTGTGTAATTCTCAGAGATAAAAGATGTAATTGAAAAACAATAGGTGGTAGAGTGCTTGCCTTTTAGCTTAAAGAAAATTCAGTCTGTATTACTTCAATGTGTGCCATGAACTTCATTTAATAGAAATGTGATACTTCTACAGCTATAGTATTCAGAGATTTTATAGTGAAGAAATAGAGTTTTATGAAATGTTTTTCATGAATCAATTGGGAATATGGTTTTAAAAGTTTATTCTATTTATGTCTTGTATTATATATGTTGACTAATTTCTGCATTTTAGAAGGAAACCAACTTAATATTTTGATGGAGTTTTAAATTTGATTTGTTACTATTTTTGAACATTTAATATATTTTTCTTGCTTTTGGGAAAATTACATCCATACATACCATATAGTTATATCATTTTCATATCTCTCATTCTCCTGACAACTCTTCTCTTTCTTCCTGTCACTCCCTCTCAGATTTGTGTGTGTGTGTGTGTTTGTATGTGTGTATGCATGTATGCATAACTTACTAAGTTCATTTACTGCTGCTTTCTTGTACATGTGTTTAAGGTTGATTGGATTAGGGAGATAATGACTTAAGAAAACTGATTCACCCTCTATCAGCAGTTATTGATTACCTATAGCTCTTGATTCAGGAATAAGATAAAGTGAAATTTTTCACCTCCACATTGGCATATCAAGTGGTGTTATAATTACAGATTTCTTGTTCAGAAAGCAGTAATGTTGAGACTTTATGGGATGAACTGCTTGGTCATGTCTAGTAGACACTATCTCAAAGCAAGTGATCTGGTCCTCCATTATTATAATCCTTATGTCATTTTTGTAATGTTCCCTAGACCTTAGGTACTAGGATGTGTTGTATATGTACTAATTGAGGTTGGTCAACACACAATCACTTGATCTCTCTATTTTAACCAGCTTTGGCTTTCTATGATGGTCTCCATTTGCTGAAAAAAGAAACTTTCGGATAAGTGGTAAAAGGTATACATATCTGTAGTTATAAGTATTTAGAATACAGTTATAAGCTACCTTGATTTAGGAAAATAGTATTAATTTCTTCTCCAGGTACTAGGACCTCTCTAACAGCTGGTTGTTGTCTAGAATTACAGTACCAGTTCTCAGTTCCCTCATCCTGAGTGGATCTTGAGTTCAATTAGACAGGTGTTTGTGACTCCTAATATACAAGTGCCATTATTGCACTATTGGAAATAACTTTCCAAACCAACAATCATTGAGGTTCACAGGCTTAACAGCAGGATAGGGCTATCAATTTATTTTCTCTCTTGGCAATTTGTATAATACTTTCTTACACAAGGGCTGGACCTCAGGAAGGATGCTTGCAGATTAGTTTCAATTGGATTCTTCCAAGTCCTGTGTCAGAATTATATGGTGTCTTTAGCAATAAGGCCATGTTTTCAACTTCTGAAAGACAACCAAGGACAAATAAATAGCTTCTTGAGTTTTGAGAGACTTTTGGATCCAATAACTAAGAGGGACATTTTGCTTCCCTGGAATTTGGTTATTTGTTTCATAGTCTGTGACTCCTGGGGGAGAAGTATAGCCCTTTGTATCATAATAACATTAAATTCACACACAAAAAAATAAGTAAATGTTAGTGTTAGGCATTTTTCTTTTCTCCTCATCCATTTGTATTACCCTCCCTCCTTTTCTCTTAATAAATGCCTTTTCCTAATTTTCTTCTTCTCTTTTTATAGTACCAGATTTCCCCTATCCTTCTCTCTAGAGCTCAGTACCTTTGAGAATTTTTATATCTATGTTAACCAGAGTTACTAGTCTATAGTTTTCTATGTATTTTGTGTTATTGTCAGATTTTTGTAATGGGAACATACTGGCAACTTAACTTGAATGTGGAAGTGCTGTTCCCTTATGATTTAATTTAAAATTTGAAAAATTTAAATTATTTATAATTATTAATAGATATATATTTGTGTTGGGGAGGGGGATATATGCACCTGAGTGAAGGAGCCCACAGAGGCCAGGGTGCTAGATTCCCCTGGTGATGGTTACACATCCCCAGATTTGGTGCTGGGAATTGAACATGGGACTTCTAGAAGAGAAATAGTTAATCACTGAGCCATCTCCCCAGTCCTGCCTTGTAATTTTCAAAGACAATTTGATAAGCATCTGTATTAGAGCTTGTTTATAAATTTTGGTAAATGTTAACAATAATATCATCTAGTTGTCGCAGACCTTCATTTGAAATACTATTAAATTACAGTTCCAATTTCTCTGTATTTGTTTTTGGTTGTGTGTGTGTGTATAATATTCTCTTGCTTTGAATTTTTTATTGACTATAGTTTTTCATTATAGGAGCCCACAGAAATAGATTCCTTCCACCTTGACTAAAGGTCAGAGAGTTCAGGCAGATTTTCTCCTTCAAGGTTACTGACAGGAGATTTAATTTAAGGTGTGGCTACTAACAAGATATCTTTTTTATTTTATTTTACTGATTTTTATTGTGCTCTACATTTTTTCTCTGCTCCCTTTCCTGTCTCTCCCCTCCCCATGCACCCTCTCCTCTCTCAAGGTCCCCACGCTCCTAATTTACTCAGGAGAACTTGTCTTTTTTTACTTCCCATGTAGATTAGATCTATGCATGTCTCTCTTAGGGTCCTCATTGTTGTCTAGGTTTTCTGGGGTTGTGAATTATAGGGTAGTTTTCTTTGCTTTATGTTTAAAAGCCACGTATGAGTGAGTACATGTGATAATTATCTTGACATGGGGTATGGTTATTTGGTGTTTGGGGTATTAATATGGCCCAAAGAAATGGATCCATTTCACCTTGAGTAAAGGTCAAAAAGTTCAGGCATAATTTTGCTCCTTCAAGGTTATTGACAAGAGATTTAATTTAACCTGTGGCTACTAACAAAGATATCTTGACCTAGGATGTGTTTACTTGGCGTTTTGACTATTAAGATGGTAATCACATTGTTTGTTCCTTGTAGCATGGTAAAAACAAAAAAAAAAGCCTTTTGCTCTCTTCCCCTCTTTTGGATGAGGTATTTAAAGATCATAAGAAATAAATACTGGTGCATTGAGTATTCATTGGATTACCCTCCTAGTACTATGCTATGTTTCTGTATTTCTTTCATATTTCTGTTTCTCTTGCCTAACATTCCTAATCCTCACACACCTACCCAGGAATGTACAAACCTATGGAGGTTTGACTTCTACAGGTGGCACCCAATATGAGGCTACGGCACATAGTGCCATAGCATGGGGCTCACGACAGATGAACAATGACAGATGGTGCCTGAACATGTGGCTAGTGGTACAGGAGAGAATGTGGTGGACAGCGTAGATGAATAAGACAATGCAGATACAGAAGTAATAGATGAGCACTTGGATAAGTAATTACAGTAAAAAGGTGGTAATGTTTATTGGGAGTAAAACTGTATATAACTGTAGATATGGAACTAGGAAATAGTATTTGGTTGTCAAATACATTTGCCTGGGTACATTTTTGATGGAGGAAGGTCATTGGCTAATAAAGAAACTACCTTGGCCCATTTGATTGGCCAGTCTTTTTAGGTGGGTAGAGTAAACAGAACACAATGCTGGGAGGAAGAGGAAGTGAGCTCAGACTCCATGCCTCTGCTCTCCAGGGCAGATGCGATGAAGCTCCAACCCAGGATGGACGTAGGCTAGAATCTTCCCGGTAAGCGCACCTTGGGGTGCTACACAGATTATTAGAAATGGGCTAAATTAATACGTGAGAATTAGCCAAGAAGAGGCTAGATATAATGGGCCAAGCAGTGTTTAAAAGAATACAATTTGTGTGTTGTTATTCCGGGGCATAAGCTAGCCAGGTGGCCGGGAGCTGGGTGGCAGAAACACAGCCCACAGCTCCTACAACAGAATGGTGCCCAACATGGATGACTGAACTCCATGTAAAGCCTGAGAAAGCTTGGGAAAGAATAGAATAAGGCATGTTTTATTGGTAGCAACAATTTCTCGGGTCTGCTCTGCTTTCCAGAGGCACACAAGTGATCTCATCTAAGAGAGGCTTCCTGACTCAGCTTTAGCTGCAAAACCCTGCAGCTCTTTTAAGACATCCTGCAACGAAACACTTAAACTGTGTTGGTGAAAAGCTGAACGCATGCTTTTCGGTTTTCAGCTCTAGCAGGAAAAAAGTTGTGCTGTTTTAAAAGTGCCGACTTTTTGGGCCGTCCTGCCAGGGCAAACTCTGACTCTTTCAAGCAGGCAGTCCTGACTATGGAGCTTTTTGAGTGTTGCTTAATAACTGTTGCAGTTTGCTTGCTGGCAGGGACCTTGAAATTCCTAGAGTTGTGGCGATAAACATGGCTACAGTCGGTACCTCAGCCATGAGGCTGGAAAGCTAAGGAATGGGCTGGATCCAGCTGTAAAAGCCACGGTTTTAGTCCTACTGATATTGCTTGGTAAATTATAGACTCGTGGTCACAAAAGAGATATATACAGTAAAAGAAAGATTCAAAGTCGAAGAAAACATCTAAAGGGTTTACAGTATGTTAAAAATATATGCAGGCGAAAAGTTAAAGTTCTTAAAGTAAAACAAATAAGGAAGAAAGAGAGTAGTTGGGTGTGTAGTACACACCTTTAATCCCAACACTTGGGAGGCAGAGGGAGATTGACCTCTGTGACTTTAAGGTATGGCAGTACACACCTTTAATCCCAATGCCTGGGAAGCAGAGACAGAAGGATCTCTGAGAGCTCAAGGACAGCCTGGTCTATAGAGTTATTCCAGGACAAAGATATACAGAAAATATAAAATAAAAGTAAAAATAAACAAAATAGAGGTCAAAATAAAGTGCACAAAGTTGAAAAATACACAGAGAATCTTGATACTGTGTGCTATTATGCTCTCATTGAATTGTTTGAATGCTGAGGAAGGAGCAAGAGCTGCTAAAAGATATTTGTTTATTAATGCTGCTAAACTAATCCAACATAGATATTTTGAAAATACCTTGACTTTAAAATTTGGATCTAAGGATATGATACTTTGGAAAAGAATTTCTTCTTTTGTTTTCACAGAGGATGAGACCCTGTGTATTGCTTCTATCCCAATATGGTATGATGGACCACGCCCTCCTGAAGGGTTGCTGTGAACACCTTCAAAAAATTACTTTGCTCAACTGCTGACTGAGATGAACCTAGTAGACAGGTTATCCCATAAAAGACCTGAATAACAGTGCCTCCATTCAGCAGGAAGCAGTTTGGAGAGAAATAACTGAGCCCATATTCCCAAATACTGTTTATAAATGTTCTTTGACATTTAAAGGGTGATATGATAGAGATATGAATAATTTGCATTGATAAGGAATTTGCTTTAGTGATTTAAATTTAAGGTCAATTTTGTTATATGTATATGTATTTTTGATCTTGATTAAGTTATTGTGATTGTGTAGATCATATAAAATGCAATGTATATAGGTTTTTAATGGATAATCATTAATAATAGTCAAGTTTGTAGTCATGTTAGATTTTCCAGATGTGCATGGATATATTTCAGATAGGCATTCATCATATCTTTCAAAGGCTAGAGAATATGGCATTTTAAATGTTTTAATAACTTAGGGTTTTTCATGACAATGAGACATGTCTGCTCCTGGAAACACCAATCTACTTCAAGAAGAAAGAAGATGGGCATCGAAGAGGCACCTTATGGAGTATGATAGCCATTTGGGCAAGAAACTGCTCTTGCCTGGACTATTGTATAAACTGGACACAGAGAACCCAAAGAGAGAGGACTACTGAACTTGTCTAAAGGTGAGATGATCTTTCGGGGTTCCTGATTCATGAAAGAGTCTGAGAGACATTCTGCAGGACACAGCAGATAGTGACTGAACTGCCTTTGCTTTATGGAAATGTCTGCTAGATACCATGGACCTGTAGGCCGAAGATGGATGCCCCAACGGTACAGAGAAACTTTGAGTGACTGTCCAGGCAGCGAGATATCTCTGTCATTTCTAGAGTTTGGAAGTTGCTTATTTCTTGTTTGTTTAGATAATATTGTATCTTTCTGGAGTCGAAGAATGGTTAGTTATAATTATAGTTTTCCTTTGTTATGATAAAAGATAAAGTAGATGTAAATATTGTAACTGTAATTCTTGTTTCATAACTGTTTTGTTATATGTAATTTTGCTATTAAAGTTAAAGGCTTCCTTTTTTTGTTTAAACAGAAAAAGGGGAAATGTTGGAGGAAGGTCATTGGCTAATAAAGAAACTACCTTGGCCCATTTGATTGGCCAGCCTTTAGGTGGGTGGAGTAAACAGAACAGAATGCTGGGAGGAAGAGGAAGTGAGCTCAGACTCCATGCCTCTGCTCTCCAGGGCAGATGTGATGAAGTTCCAACCCAGGATGGACATAGGCTAGAATCTTCCTGGTAAGCGCACCTTGGGGTGCTACACAGATTATTAGAAATGGGCTAAATTAATACGTGAGAATTAGCCAAGAAGAGGCTAGATATAATGGGCCAAGCAGTGTTTAAAAGAATTCAATTTGTGTGTTGTTATTCCAGGGCATAAACTAGTCCGGCGGCTGGGAGCTGGGTGGCAGGAACACAGCCCACAGCTCCTACAACACTTTTTGATAGCCAGGAAAACTGGTATAGAGCAGAAACAAGTACAGAAATTTTAGAATTTGTAGAATTTGTAAATCTCCCTCTGGCATGCTGGTGATTCAGCTGCTGCTGTTTTCAGGCTGTTATTGAGCTTGGAGAAATAAAAGTGGTGCCCCTGTGCTGTGACTGACTTTGCAAGAAGCATCTGCCACCACTGGCCTCCAGCAGACCGCTGATGCCTTCAGGAGCTGCTGCTGCAGCCACAGCCAGTAACTCTCTGGTTTGTGGTAGGAACACTGAGCCACAGAGAGTGCAGATGCACCCCGCATGACCCAACAGACAGTTGCACATCAAGATCCCTGCTTCCTGGCAGGAGAGCCAAGCATCAAAGAATGTAGCTATCTGCTTTAGCCTGGCAGACAGCTGCTCACTGCAGCCTCAAGGAACCAAGCATCCAATAATGCTAACGTAATATGCAAAGCTACTTTAAGGCCTTTTAGAAAGAAAGGTGGCATCTCTGATTATATTTGGATTTGTTCAGATATTGGTCCTTTGTATACACAGAGAATGGCTATAGCTCCTGCTTTACAGGGAAAGATAGTTAAAGATGTTATTTCCCAACAAAGAAATCAAAGCCCAGAGAGAAGGAGTGGTGCATGGCCTCCTGGAAGCTGCAAAGGGTGTGGTCCTATGGGATATCATATGAAGCAGTGTCCTGATAGGAGAATAAGCCTAAGGGTGAGGAAGGAATTCGTATTATATCAGAGATACAAGAGAGGAAAACATTGGACTAATGAATACAGATCAAAGAGAGATGTCCAAGGGAATCCCCTTCCAGAAAATGTGCAGAGGGTCCCACCTCAGACGCCAAGACAAATCTATGGGGTGATCCATCAGTTTGTTCCCCCACAAGGGAATCCATTCATTCAGGACTTTTACAGAGCAATCCCAGGCAGTGCAAGGGTTTGATCTCAGCTCTACAATCTACAGTTTTAACTCCTGAAATGGGTATACAAGCTCTCCCCACTAGGGTTTATGGACCTTTATCAGAAGCCACCATAGGATTATTATTGGGGAGAAGTAGCAAGGAATCCTTGTTGTTCCTAGAGTCACTAATGCTGATTTTGAAGGAGAAATCGAGGTTATAACTCACTCATTTAATGGAATTTCTATGGTAAAGACAGACCAGAGAGTTGCACAATTAATTATACTTCCTAAAGTGATACTAGAAATCAAGTTAAGGGAAGCAATAGAGGAGAAGCTGGATTTCGTTTATCTGATACTTACTGGCTACAAGCAATAAGTCTACAGTGACCAGAACTCACTTTGTTTATAAATGGAAAAAAAGCTTCTCTGGTCTTCTACATACTGGTGCAGATATTTCTGTTATAACTACATGTCAATGGTCTTCAAGGTGACCCAAAATGGAGACTATTGCACAGTTACAAGGAATTGGACAAACTCAAAATCCTGGACAAATTAGTAATGAGTTTTACTGGAGAGATAGAGAAAATCGTAAAGGAAATTTTTGGCCAAACACTGTTCCTCATGTACCTGCTAATTTGTAGGAACAAGACATTAAGACCCAGATAAGGGTATATTTATATTCCCCCAACAGAGTTATTGCTTATCAAATGTTCCAACAAGGGTTGTTTTCCAATCAAGGGCTGGACATAAGTAACAAAAGGCCTCCCAGGGCAAGATTAGGTTATTTTTAGAAGAAGTACTGAAAATCCTGCACTCCATACAGACTTAATTATCTAGAAAAGTGGCAAGCCTGTATGGGCAAATCAGTGACCTCTAACAGAAAAATTATAAGCTGCCCAGCAGTTAATGCAGGAACAGTTGGATAATGGTCAAATTACATTCTAGTTCCCCATGAAATTCTCCTAGTTTGTGAATAAAAAGAAATCAGGAAAATGGAGGTTGATGTAAGATTTAAGAGAGATTAATAAGACCATGCAGCTGATTGGAGCTTTACAGCCTGAGTTGCCTTCTCCTACAGTTATACCAAATACACCTGTAAGATTATTTTAGATTTAAAGAATTATGTTTTTAACATTCCTTTGACATCACAAGATTGTCAAAGGTTTGCACGTAGTATACCATCAGTTAATTTCAAAGAACCAATGAGAAGATAACATTGTAGTGTCTTGCCTCAGGGTATAGCAAACAGTACTATGTTGTGCCAGAAATTTGTGACTCAGGCTATATAAAGTGTCAGAAATCAATTTCCACAAGTTTATATTATTTATTATATGGATGTTATCTTTTTTTATTGAAAAAAAATTTTCCGCCTCCTATCCGCCTCCCATTTCCCTCCCCCTCCTCCTTCCCCTCACCCCCTCCCCCCACTCCTCTTTTCCTCCCTCTCCAGTCCCAGGAGAAGTCAGGATTCCCTGCCCTGTGGAAAGACCAAGGTCCTACCCACTCCATCCAAGTCTAGGAGGGTGAACATCCAAACTGTCTAGGCTCCCACAAAGCCAGAACATGAAGTAGGATCAAAACCCAGTGCCATTGTCCTTGGCCTCTCATCAGCTCTCATTGTCCACCATGTTCAGAGAGTCCGGTTTTATGCCATGCTTTTTCAGTCACAGTCCAGCTGGCCTTGGTGAGCTCCCAATAGATTAGACCCACTGTCTCAGTGGGTGGGTGCACCCCTTGTGGTCCTGCCTTCCTTGCTCATGTTCTCCCTCCTTCTGCTTCTCGTTAGGACCTTGGGAGCTCAGTCCGGTGCTCCAGTGTGGGCTTCTGTCTCTATCTCCATCCATCGCTAGATGAAGGTTCTATGGTGATACGTAAGATATTCATCACTATGGCTATAGGATAGGGTCATTTCAGGTTCCCTATTCTCAGCTGCCCAAGGAAATAACTGGGGACATTGCCCTGGCACCAGGTAGCCACTCCAGGTTCAAGTCCCTTGCCAACCCTTAGGTGGCTCCCTTAACTAAGATATGTGCTTCCCTGCTCACCTATCCAACCTTCCTTTATCTCCAATCATCCTGTTTCCCCAAGTTCCCCCCATCCTCTCCTTCACACTTTTCTCTCTCCATCTCCCCTTACCCCCATCACACCCCACCCCCAAGATTCCAATTTAGTACATCTATCCAGGACCTTCTGGCTTTCATGGTTTCCATAGAGAAGTCAGGTGTAAGTCTGATAGGTTTACCTTTATAAGTAACTTGGCCTTTTTCCTTTGCAGCTCTTAATATTCTTTCTTTATTCTGTATGCTTTGTGTTTTGATTATTATATGGCGAGGGGATGTTTTTCTTTTTTTGATCCAGCCTATTTGGTGTTCTGTATGCTTCTTGAACCTTCATAGGTATATCTTTCTTTAGGTTGGGAAAGTTTTCTTCTATAATTTTATTAAATATATTTTCTGGACCATTGAGCTGCGCTTCTTCCCCTTCTTCTACTCCTATTATTCTTCGGTTTGGTCTTTTTATTTGTCCCATATTTCCTGAATGTTTTGTGATGAGACATTGTTGGCCTTGCTGTTTTCTTTGATCAGTGAGTTTATTTTCTCTATGGTATCTTCAGAATCTGAGATTCTTTCTTCTATCTCTTGTATTCTGTTGGTTATGCTTGTTTCTGTAGTCTCTATTCGTTTACCTAGATTTTCCATGTCCAGCCATCTCTCTGTTTGTGTTTTCTTCTTTGTCTCCATTTCAGTTTTCAAGTCTTGAACTGTTTCCATTATCTGTTTGATTGTTTTTCCTTGGTTTCCTAGGGTATCATTCACTGATTTACTCAATTCCTCAAACTTTCTGTTAGATTTCTCATCCATTTCTATAAGGGCATTTTTTATATGCTGTTTAAGGGCGTCAATCACTTTCATATAGTCAATTTTTTCTACTTCTTCTTGATTAAGGTGTTCATGACCACCTGTTGTGAGGTCACTGGGTTCTGGTGGTTTCATATTGTTTTTCAGATTGTTGGGTGAATTCTTGCATTGGCGCCTGCCCATCTCTTCCTCTGAGTGCTCCCCTATGGATCTTCTTTAACAGGATCAGGTCTCCTTGCCTACTGATGTACCTTCCCAGTGGTGGCACTCCCCAGTGATGGCTCTCCTGGTGCTCCAGTGATGGCTCTCCTGGTGCCGAGATCAGATCTCCGTGCCCAAAGATGGCTTTCCTGGCTCCGAGAACAGATCTCCGTGCTTTCTTGGTGCAGGCAGGTTATTGACACACACGAACTCCAGCCCAGCCTGCTTGCCCTGAGGAATCGACCCCAATGCCCAGGCAGGCTGAGCTGGGTGGCGTTATGTCTATGGATGTTACCTTGATTGCTCATAAAAATGAAAGAATTTTGCTTGAAACATTTGGCTACATTTAGCAGAATCTTACCCATGCAAGGTTAGTACTTGCCCCAGAGAAAGTACAAAGGCGCCTACATTTCTGATATTTAGGTCATATGATATATCTTAAAGAAATTAAATCTCAAAAATTAGAATTTAGAAAGGATAGTATACAGACTATGAAGGATTTTCAAAGATTATAAGGAAATATTCAGTGGCTGAAACCTGATTTAAAATTCTCTACATGAGACCTCGAGCCACTAGGTAAAATTCTTTAGGGGAGCAATGATCCAAGTTCCACCAGACACCTTATAGACATTGCAAAACAGAGAATGGGGTGGATCAAACACGCAACACAGAAACAACAGGTACATTATATTATTTATGATTAACCTTGCATATTACCTATAAAATTCATTCCCACTAGGGTATTATGGAAAAATGGTCCTCTTTAATGGATACATCTTCCCATTTTGCCAGTCAAGGTATTAAACCCCTATTTTCAAGCAGTAGCTTGTTTAGTACAGAAAAGCCAGTTGGAATCTAGGTGATTATTGGTAGGAAACCTAATGTTATCAGTGTTCATTATACTAAATAACAATTTGATTGACTATTTCAAAATAACAATTCTTGGGCAATTTTGTTTGCTCAATTTGTAAGCCAAATTGATAATATTTTTCCAGCTGATTGATTGCAGCAATTCACAAAATTACATTCCTCTATTTCCCCAAAAGTTGTAATGAAAGATCCCTTAAAGGATGCTATGTTAGTTTTTACAGATGTTTCTTCCAGTGGAAGACCAGCATGTGTTGTTAATGGTAAAGAATATGTAGTGAAAACATCCAGCCTCAGCTCAAATAGTAGAGCTGTGAGCTGTTGCTATAGTATTCCAGATTTTGGCAAATAGGACATTTAATTTATATATTATCAGGCAGTATATCTTTAAAGTTCTTGAGGTAAAAGGAACAGTTCTATGCATTAGGTGTAATTGTTTAAGTAAAATGCTGCAGATCCCTGAGTGGCAGCAGTGGGCAGCAGACCTTGAGACCATGCCACAGGTCACTGAACAGCAACAGGCAGTAGACAGCAGGTCCAGAGACCACAGCAGACCACAACGGCAACCTGGTCCCAGACAGGAAGCTGTGTGGCTGGTTAGAGACAGAGATGGATAGACATGCCATGTAGAGTGAAGTTGGATATTTATTTAGTGGGTTGTGGAAGGAGAAGGGGGAAGAACAGAGAGTAAGAGAGAAAAAAGAGACTGAGAGAGAAACAGAGAGGGGAAGGGGAGAAGTGGGATAAGGGAGAGACAGAAGCTGAGAGAGAGAGAGAGAGAGAGAGAGAGAGAGAGAGAGAGAGAGAGAGAGAGAGGAAGCTGAAGACCAGCTTGCCTTGGCAGGGAAGCCCCAGGAGGGCATGAGGGAGTGGGCATTTCTTGTCTCTTAAAGGAATAGGATAGACCATTACATTAGGACTAGTAATAATCAGGTTAAAATGCTATTCCAGCAAATTCAAGATGCCATTCATTGAAGAAAACTGCCATGCTTTGTCCATTTATTGAAGGTAATGGTTTAGCTGATAAACTTAATCAGTTGATTGTTTTATGTCACGTTGAGCTTGCTCAGTGATAACATGTTTTACATCATCAAAGTAGTAAAAGTTTAAGAAAATAATTTGTATTACCAAGAGAAATTGCTCATCACATTGTTAAACAATGTAATATATGCCCACAATGTTTACCTGTACCTCATCTGGGAGTAAATCCTCAAGGTTTGCTTCCTAATCATTTATGGCAAATGGATGTTATTCATGTTATAGAACTTAACAAATTAAGATATGTGCATGTGACAAATAATACATATTCAGGTTTCTTAGTAGCCTCTGCACAGACTGGAGAAGCCACCAAGCATGTGATAACTCATTGCTTAAACTGTTTTCCATATATGGGAATCCCTAAAATTATAAAGATGGATAATGGGTCCACATATGTTAGTAAAGCATTTCAGCAATTTGTTTCCAATGGAATACTGAACATAAAACAGACATTCCTTATAATGCTCAAGGACAAGGAATTGTGGAGTGTGCCCATGGCTCATTGAAAACACAAATTCAAAAGATAATGCCTTAAATCATGCCTTCTTACTCTAAATTTCTTACCTGTGAGTAATCTGCCACAGGTAGATTTTGGCATAAAGGCACCAGAGTGACCTTCATCAAAGCAAAATGGAAAGACACTAGCACTGGATTATGGAAAGTACCTGACCCTGTTTTAATATGGTATTGAGGGCATGTTGTGTTTTTTTTTTTCCCACAGGACACAATAATGAGGTATGATGGTATCCAGAATGACTGGTCTGGTATGTTCCACAGAAGGATGCTGGCTCTGATTGCACCATAGCTGCTGGTGCCCATGAAAGAGTCAGAGTGAGAATTCTGAACCTACATTTTTGATTCTCTAATGTCATGCTGCAGTCTGAGAAAGGAAGGGAGATCAAGGTAATGGCTGGTGATTCCCAAATTCTTGTTAGACCTACTACACAAACTTCCAGATCTTAGTGAGATCAATTTGCTTTGGAGGCAGGCAGCCCAAGAACACTGACTGATTGTTTGGTAGTTTATCCTTACTATATCTTGGGACACAGAATTCATTTTGCCAGTTGAATTAAGTTGGCTTTTGAAATAAAAAACCTCAGAACTGAGACCTGAGAACATTTCCTCTATGCTGGATAGAGACTTTTTAAAGCAATGGAACACTATTATGATTGCAGAGACTGACTGAAGCAAGTCCCTGCTTAGAAATGAGGAGGAATGGCATGAAACTGTGATGTTACTCAGAGAATGGGGCAGTTTGAACTTATATTTGAAATTGAAAATCAGCAATACAATTGGACTATAGTAAAGGAAAAAGACTTATAGTTGACCCATCACAGAAATCTTTTTTTATCTTTTGACTAGAACAGGCTTAAGGGAATCATAATTTGACAAATTGTGTGCTTATTGTTAATTTCTGTACTAGAATTATAGTATTGGCCTGTTAATGTTTGTAACTGTTTTGGTTCACTATGAAGATGTTATTGATTAGAAAAATGTTAGAGCTTATCTGAAAAAAAATTGACAAAATATCGTCAAGACCCTAAACTTAATATGTTTAATAAGACAGATTTGGATTTTGATGCAGTTAAAAACTGTTAAAGACATCCTGTACCAATTTAAAAAGATCATCCTATCTTGGTTATCCCCTGCTCCTTTATTAGGAGATGTTCTGGGCATTGCAGCATGTATATCACAAATCATTATCTGCTTGCATATGATTTTCTAGTTGTTGCTGAACTCTCTTGACAGAAAGCTGGCTCAGAAGTGCACAGTTCTTAGAGATGCTTTCTCCTTTAACCCTAGATCTTTTTTCCTCCAGGTAACCAAAGAAAAACAGGACATACATTATAAAATGTATGTACCAATGATGGTTAAGTCTGGAAAGTGGAAGAAGACTACCTAATTCAGGCACAGTCATCTGTCCTGTAGTAAAGGACAGGCTTTAATAAATTAATTAAAATGGGAGGAATATGTAGGAGCCCACAGAAGTAGATCCATTCTACCTTGACTAAAGGTCAGAGAGTTCAGACCTAGTCTTGCCCCTTTGAGGTTATTGGCAGGAGATTTGACTTCGGGTCTGAGTACTAACAAAGATATCTTGACCTAAGGTGTGTTTACTTGGTGTTTTTTTCTATTAAGATGGTAATCACATTGTTTGTTTCTTGTATTATGATAAATTTTTTTTGCTTTCTTCTGTTTTTTGGATTGGGGTATTTAAAGATCATAAGAAATAAACATGTGTACATTGAGTATTCATTGGATTGCCCTCCTGGTACTATCCTGTGTCTCTGTATTTCTGTTCCTTTTTGCCTTTTATTCCTAATCTTCATGCCCTTAGCCTGGAATGTAAGAATCTGCTGAGGCTTGACACCACATTTTAGTCAATATATTCTGATTTTAGTTTTCTTTCCAACTCCTCTCAGATACCCCCTAACTTCACTCAACAAAATCTACTCTGTTTATTTTCTCCCTTTTTATAAAACAAGCAAATATCTGAAAATAATACACACCTACACACACTTATACATAATACTCACACATATATGTATATATGTATAAGGGCTTGTTGGATAGTCATGTCACGTGCCTTTATTCCAGCACTCAGATAGCAGAGGCAGGTGAATCTCTGAGTTCAAGATCAGCCTGGTATACAGAGCAATTTCCAGGACAGCCAGGGCTACACAAAAGAAACTTTGTCTCAAAACAACAAAACAAATGAAGAAATAAAATAAGATACAACAAAAACAAACAAAATGAAATAGGACAAAATAAACAAATAGGAGGAAAATTTACAAAGAAAAAGTACAAAACATATCTAGATGCAGAGACATAGACATTTGCACACACAGCAGTCCCATAAAACACTTTTGGGAGTTCTACCATCTAGATCCCAAATAAATTACACAGCAAGTCTTACTCTTTCTTACAAAGCCAGCCTAAACTTGGCTTGTTTCTAGCCAGTTTTTCTTAACTTATCCCATCTACCTTTTACCTCTTGGACTTTTCATTTTCTTACTTCTGTATATCTTACTTTAATACTTACCCTGTGGCTGGCTGGGTGGCTGGGTGGCTGGGTGGCTGGGTGGCTGGGTGGCTGGGTGGCTGGGTGACTGGCCCCCAGTACCTGCTCTCCTTGTTCTTTTGCTCCTCCTTCTCCAGATTTCTCCTTCTCTTTATTCTTTTTACCTGTCAGCCCTGCCTAATCTTTCTCCTGCCTCACTATTGGATGTTCAACTCTTTATTAGACCATAACATGCTTGAGACAGCTTCACAAAGTTAAAAGTAACATAAAAGAATATAACAAATCTTTGTATCATTAATGCAAATGTTTCACATTATAAACAAATGTAACACATCTTAAAATCATATCCTACAACAGAAAAGTGAGAATAAAGAAAAATAATTCACAGACAAAGTATTACGAGATAAGGAAATTTTAAAATATCATTGTTTTGTGGTGGCCATCTACTGCTGAAAATGGAGTCTGTACTTAGTTGTTTGTATCCCTCAGTGAGATGACATTGGAGAAAACTAATTTTTCCATTGTGAATGGTTAATCAATTGGACATAGCTTCTGAGTTAATAATGGGAATTCAGAACACTTCAAATCTAAGGCCTGATTCCCCATCTTGTGCAGAACCTTGAAGATCTTGTGCATGGTGCCATAGTTTCCAGGACATCATATGTGCCTTATCATCTGTGTTTGGAAAGCCTTGTTTTCTTCATGCTCTCCATAACCACTTGCTCTTAATATTTTTTCCTCCCCTTCCAAAGGGCTCTCTGAACGATGGGGCTTGATAAAGATATCCCTTTTATAACTGAGTATTATAAGGTCTGTCACTATTTGTACATTATCTAGCTGTAAGTCTCATTTTTGTTTCCATATACTGTATGAGGAAGCTTCATTAACGATGACTGAACAAGACACTGACTGACCTATGAATATAGTATAATAGCATCAGGAGTCGTTTTATTGTAGTGCTTCTAATAGAACAATATTTTGATTTCCCTAAGGTCCCTTTTGTGTCTTGTCTCAGGTCCATGGTCACTTGATCAGTGTTACGTATAGATTCCATCTATTGTAGTGAGCCTTAAATTCAATTACTTATTGGTTCATTACTCTGACAAGATTTGTGATACCATTGTACTAGCGTATCTGAAAGTAGGTCCCCATTGTCGATCAAAGGGATTGTAGTTGGGTTGGTGTTTATCTTTCTCCTTTGGTAGTTAACAGGGTATCTTCTAGTACCATGAACACTACTCAAAAGTTGTTAAGGCTCAGGTAGGCACAAGCTCAATTCCTCTATGTTCAGTGAATTGTGTAGGTGTTGTCACCAGCAATAGTGTGTAACTATTCATTTGCAGAGAGCAACCATTAGCTTTGATAATAGCCTGGGTTGTTTGGTGGCACTCAAGAGATTGCTTTAATCAACAACTGTTATAGATAAAACCCATTTGTGAAATGGAATGTTTCATTTGGTGTCAAGAGATATCTAGTTGGGGCTCTGTCTCCTCTGTAATTCGGTGATTCTCTTTAAATTTTTTCATATATGTGCATGTTTTAAGAAACTTCAATTGTATTATATCCATACAATCCCTAAATTATCCTTAGTTTTAGCTGATTATCTCTGTAGTCTCTTCATCCCCACCATCTTCTCTTCATAGGGAAATAAATCTATTCACCACCCCTGATCTCTTGCTCTATACATGACCTCTGTGGTTATAATGGATTGTAGTCTGCTTATGAAAGACTTCACAGGTAACATCCACATCTAAGCTAATAAATAGCATATTTGTCTTTGTGGGTCTGTGTTAATTCACTCAGTATATTTTTTTCTTACTCTATTCATTACCTAAAAATCAGTACTGAAAGGAATAAAATAAAAGCAAAAATACTTCAAAGAGTGATGAAACAAGAGTTGGCTCTTTGACAAACTCAATAAGTTTGACAAACCCTTAGCCAACTTCACTAAATGACAGAGGAAGAAGATACAAATTAATTAAATTGTTTTGATTTTGATATGTGATACATGTCCAGAAATTTACAGAATTTTAGATTTTCTAATTTGTTAGCAATTAGTTTTCCAAGAATTTTCTAGTGATTCTTTGGACTTTTATGGTATAACTTATAATGCCTCACTGTTTATTTTCAATTTTATTTATTTGGATCTTATTTTCTTCTCCCTATTTCTCCTCTCATTTTTGATAGCTTATTACAGCAAAAGGTTTATCATTCTTTTGGTTATAAATCAAAAATAATCTCCATTTAGATCCATATGCTGTGGTTATGTGAATAAAAAGTCTAAAATGCTATTATATATTGAAATTTCTAAAGCAAAAAGAACCTCTTCAATTAATCTTCAATGATCCCATGTGCTATTTTACTGTGGTCTTATTTTATATTTTCTCCATAGGGTTGACTCAGGCTTATATATTCTTCAGTGCAAGGATATGCTAATACAAACTGTTGGGTGATGCTATTGATCTCATGTGTCAAATAGTTCAACCTTTTCTACACATTGAAAATCATTCAATAAGTGACTGGCACTTTAAGCTCTAGAACAATACTGATTATTCATTACCTATAGAACTTTGAATTAATGAAACCCTCAGCCTTCATCTGATGTTGTGTTTCTTTCTCTTTTTTTGTTTTCTTCCTTCCTTCATTCCTTTATTCCTTCCTTCCTTTCTCCCTTCCTCCCTTTCTTCCTTCCTTTTCTTCTTTCTCTCTTTCAATCTCTCTCTCTCTTTCTTTCTTTTTTCTTCTTTTTCTCCTCGTTTTCTCCTTCTTTTTGAAAAGTTAAAAACATTTTTTTTTTATTTTTTTATTCCTGTTATTACTGCCACAAATCACTTGGCAATATATACATTTCTATTGTAATGAAAATTACAACAGATAAAAGATTCCAGGAATGTACATATAATTGACACTACATTGCTTTTTATCAATAGCAGCAGTTTTAGTAAATGGTGGCTATCATGGTCCTCGACAAGAAATCTTTTCTGATTAATCTGCAGTAATTTTTTGACTGAGAACCATCATTACTTCTGTGGAAAAATTTTCAGTATTTATAATGTATTTGGGATGATTAGTAGCCCCATTTTTCTTGAGGTGAAAACTTTATGTTACTATATAAACCATTTGAACCACCAGAAACCATAGCCACTACCATAGTGATTGACTAAATTTCTTCTGTTAGAACTCCCTCTGTTTGTGGGTGCATAGTATTATTGCTGCTCTCTATTATAACTTCCAAAAACCATTGTGGTTCCCATTGCCACCATATTTACCTGCAGAAAAAAAATTCTTACTTTATTACAACCATTAAGCCCTCCTCCCGTATCACTATAACTAGCATTTTCATTTCTGTATCATTGTTTACCACCACTATATTCCATTTTAGTACTATAATCAGGTCTACCACCATAGTTACCATCACTACCTTTGAATTCATTATGCCAACCATCATAGCCTCATAACTTAACTACCTCTTCTGCCATCATATTCACCATTATCAGTATTCTTCTTTCAGAGTTTCTACCGTGACAAAAATTACTCCACCACCATCAACGTTTTATCCATAACCCCTAAAGTTCCACCTCTCTATTTATTTCCACTACCACTTTGTGATCCAGCAGACTGCATATCCTGTTTACAAAGAGCCTTTCCACTTCATGTTGACGGCCACTAACAGTGTGAGGTTTCCGGATGCTACTTTAAAAATTTTATTTTCATTATTTTAATTATGCACATGTGAGTGCGTGCATGTGGATGCTAGTGCATGAGGAGGCAAGAGGGGTCAGATATTTGTGGAGGTGATGTTAAAGGTCCTCACTCTCCATTTGATTGTGGGTGTTAGGAACTGAACCTAGGTCCACTGGAAGAGCAGAAAATGCTCTTCACCACAAAGCCATATTACAAGCCTTAAAAAATCAATTTTGTTGATGGTATCATTGAGCATCAGAAGTTCCAAAAGCAAATACGTTTCCATTATGCCTGTTTTCCATAAATTTTATGGTTTCAATCATTTTATTTTTATTTTTTATTTTTATTTTTTTATTAAAAATTTCCACCTCCTCCCTGCCTCCCATTTCTCTCCCCCTCCCCCTTCCCCATCCCTCTCCAGACCAAAGTGCAGTCAGGGTTCCCTGCCCAGTGGGAAGTCCAAGGTCCTCCCTGCTCCATCCAGGTCTAGGAAGGTGAGCATCCAAACAGACTAGGCTCCCACAAAGCCAGTACATGCAGTAGGACCAAAACCCAGTGCCATTGTTCTTGGCTTCTCAGTTAGCCCTCGTTGTCCGCCATGTTCAGAGAGTCAGGTTTGATCACATGCTTTTTTTTTCTCATTTTTTTCTTTTTATTCTTTTTAATTAAAATTTCTACCTGCTCCCCGTTTCCCATTTCCCTCCCCCTCCTCCCACATATTGTCCCCTCTTCCCACTCCGCTCCCCCTATCCCCACTCCTCTTCTCCTCCCCCCACTCCATTCCCCCTCCCTCTGGATACTGAAGAGCAGTCCAAATTCCCTGCCCTGCAGGAAGACCAAGTTCCTCCCACTTCTATCTAGGTCCAGGAAGGTGAGCATCCAAACAGGCTAAGCTCCCACAAAGCCAGTTCATGTATTAGGATCGAAACCTAGTGCCATTGTCCTTGGCTTCTCAATGGAGGAATGGATGAAGAAAGTGTGGAATATATACATATTAGAGTACTACCCAGCGGTAAAAAACAATGACTTCTCAAATTTTGCATGCAAATGGATGGAAATAGAAAACACTATCCTGAGTGAGGTGTCCCAGACCCAAAAAGAGGAACATGGGATGTACTCACTCATAATTGGTTTCTAGCCATAAATAAAGGACATTGAGCATATAATTTGTGATCTTAGAGAAGCTAAATAAGAAAGTGAACCCAAAGAAAATCGTATAGTCATCCGCCTGGATAGGGGAAGTAGACAAGATTGCCGGGCAAAAACTGGGAGCTTGTGGGTGAGGTGGCATGGGACTAAGGGGAAATGGGGTGAGAAACGTGATCACATGCTTTTTCAGTCCCAGTCCAGCTGGCCTTGGTGAGCTCCCATTAGATCAGCCCCACCGTCTCAGTGGGTGGATGCATCCCTCGCAAGGAAGTCAATGTTTTCATATAATTCAAAATAAAATCTAACAAAAGTAAAAGTGAGAATTACGACCACAGAAATGAAAGAAGGAATTTGTCTAATGATATTGTTATTTTATGGCAGATCTAACAATTTTAATATGATTTTCTGTTTATCTAGTAATATCATGTTTCTGTCCTTTCGGTACATCCAAATGAAATATAGTATGGTGTATGATATGGAAAATAGGATAACTTGTGGAATCTGAGATCCTCTGAGAACTGAGAAGAAAGAAATGGGAAGAAGTAGCTATGGAAATTATAGAACTTAGTATGGTACTCAAAAACAGAACTGCTCAGAGACTCGAGAAATCAACTAAAGACCTGACTCACATCACCTAAAATGCAACATGTGTATTTTCTTACATTTCATCCCCAAAAACACATATGTAAAGTTTTCTAAACACTTGATTATATAGTCACAGTATTTTAGGGAGATAATTCTAATGAAGCTATGTAACTTGCTTCTTTCTGGTATATAAGTATCATCAAGAGCAACATTACATAATGCATTAATTTCTCAACTTGTATGTAGGTTGAGTCTGTTCCAGGAACACATGTGCCATAGACAGTGTTGAAAAAGACATGGTTATACCCAAAGAAGTCCTAATCTAGTAGGTTAAATAAATGAGAAACCAAAAAGATACATATTTTTGTGGAAGAGCTATATTAGAGATGAGAGTAGAAAAATGATGTACCTGTCACTCTTGCAATGGTATTGCTCAGTTATTACCCAAAGTCTTAAACATTTCCAAAATTGAGGAAGTTATCACATATCTAGAAAAAAACATCTATGTTAGCTAATTGCCTCATGCTTGTGACAAGAAAAGATAATTTTTCCCACAGGCCTAGTCAGAGCAGAGCCAGGAATGTAGACATGTACAAAGAATTGTTTTCTAGGTGATTCCAGACCCTGTCAAGTTGACAATCAATACAAGCTTTCACATCCTCTGTAATATTTTCCTGAAGTATCTAAGACATGAAGCAGAAAGTCATGGTAGGTATTGGCAGAATAGAACTCAAAGAAAGAAAGACAGAGGAGCAGTTTATTAAAATAAAATCTCAGAAAGTTTAGTGAAAAAAGAAATATAACAGGAAACATACATTCAAGAAATTGCTATGATTTATTTTAAAAGAATGAAAGAGAAAGTCTTTCATAACACCTTTACCTTCTAGGTCATTGCCTAAGTTTTCTTCCAATAGTTTGACCATTTCAGATTCTGCATTGAGGTCTTTGATCCAGTGGAAGTCAGAGGATAATATGTATGGGGAGGGTGAAGAAAGGGATAAATGACAATAAGGATGTTTAAAAAATATAGTAGGAAATTATTAGTTTATATTTATTTAAATACATATATACTATATGTAAGTTTATATTTATATACACACAGAGATTCTGTGTGTGTGCATTTGCTTGTGTGTATGTGTGTGCATGAACATATGTTTAAAAGAAAAATGTTATACCACTTAGGGTAATGTTCTTCTAATAGTCATAAACTATTTAATAAAAACCAAAATAGCAGACATGGGAAACATCCCTTTGAGTTATTGGTAAGGGAAGATAGAGTCACACAAAGTAATACAAGTTATTGCCACTGTCCTTGGTTGCCTTCCATAACTTGAAGGTAAGACAGTATTACTGAAGAGATCACAGGATTTTGACACAGAAATTATGAAAAATGTGCTGGAACTAAACTATATGCCTCCTCCCTAATATCTAGCTGTGCAAGCTCTCAAGGGAGGAAAGTAATAGCCCTATGCAGCTGTAAATTCTATGAACCACATCAACAAGCAGCATTGGAAGTTATCCCCAAGTGTGCAATAGTGTCACTTGAATTTTGAGATGATCAACAACCCTCCATTTAAACGTAAGGCCCACTCATGAGACAATTTAAAAGTTACTGGCATTTCTTTTATGGTTTTGCTCTCATATCATTTATAAATTTAAAAAATGTTCCACAACTACATTCAGTTTTAATGTTAAAATATCAAACAGAAAGTATCTTAGCAATACTTTTAAATTGAAATATTAGCAATGAGTTCTTGTTTTGATAGCCCAAGTATACTCTGAAATTTCACCAAACAATACACTCAATTGGTTTATATTTTAACATCTTAACCACTGACAATCTTACAGGATATTTTTCAGCTGTTTATCTAAAACTAAGATGAAATCTCTCTGATTTACTAACCTAAAAATTCTGCCATAAAATATAATTGAAATATCTTCAAATGAATTAAACTTACGAGCCCAAGATAATTTTTAATGACTTTGTCTTTCTTCACTTGGTCTTTACAAACTGATTCATATTATTTCCTAAATTTTTTATTTACATTAAATTTCAGTGTTGTGTTTTTGGAATCTGATCTTTACCAATGTATTTTTTTAAGAATACCAGTTCACTTGCCAGTCACTAGCCTTCAAAGACTCATAAGAATGTTCTTGGACTAGGCTACACCAAAAGACGGTGGCCAGATTTTTGTTCCCAGCCTTTTGATACCATAAAACATCTGGTCTGAAACAGAATTCTCTGTAGGCATGCAGTTTTGTCATGTTAACTTTTTCTAAGTTTACAAGGTAATTAAATGAAAGTGCCTTTAAGAAGCAATCAGTTTAGTGTGACCATGGTTTTGGGTATATTATATAAAGGGTTCTTAAACAAATTCCAAGAAGTGTCTTAGATTATAGGAAAAAATAGAAACTGAGTATAATTTGATTATTTGAGCCTTCTTACATTCAAGAAAAGATTAATAGCTACTGATAATATAGATATTTTTTCAGGTCCAGGTTCACATTTTAAGGAATCCAAAAACAAAATTGAAAGGGTACATGAATAAGAAATAATATTGAGTACCTCAACAAATTCCTTGTTATTTTTATAATTATATCCCAATACCTTAGAAAATATAGCATTAATTGGTGTAACATTATATAAGAATTGTACTATATAACAAAAATACCACTGATATCCAAAGCAATCATAAGTATAATGCTGGAGGTATTATAATACACAAGCTCAAATTATATTACAGAACCACAGTGATAAAGACGACTGCTAACTGGCATAAAAATAGACAGGTAGACCAGTGGAATAGAATAGAGGACCAGGACATAAAATGACAAGTTTATACCCACTTAACATTTGATACAGTTTTTGAAAACATACTTTGAGGAAAAGATATTTTGTTAAACAATTGGTGCTGGCAAACTCAATTTCTACCTGCACAAACATGAAACTAGGTTTAAAATCTTTGACTGTGTATACAAATCAATTGAAAAGAGATCAAAGTCCTTATTTTAAACCAGGAACACTGAAATTTCTAGATGAAAATATAGAAAATGCCCTTCAAGATTTAGGGGAGGCAAGCACATTTTGAATAAAGTGTGAATAGCATAGGAACTCACACTAACTAACAAAGAATTGGATTACATGAAAATATGAGACTCTGTAAATCAAAAAATAACCATCAGAATAAACAGATAACCCACAGAATTAGAGAAAATCCATACCTTCTCGACTTCAGACAAGGGGAAGATATCCAGAATTTACAAATAAATAATAAATTAAATAATAGGGAAACAAATTTCCAATCAACACAGGGGCAAAAGAGCTGAAGATACCATTAAAAAAATTAAACACAAATTGCCAATAACTATTTTAAAGCATATTCAGTATCCCTATGCGTCAGGGAAATTCAAATTAAAACAACACTGAGATTATTCCTTATTTCAGTCAGAATTGCTGTTATCAACAAACCTGATGATACATATTGGAAAGGATATGGAGATATGGAGATAGAGGAAAACTTAGTCACTATACATGAGGGTGCAAACTAATACAGCTAGTTTGAAAATCAGTTCAGAGATTTATCAAAAAGAAAATTAAACTAAAACTAGCATATAACCCAGCTATTTCACTCTTGAACTTATACGCAAACAATTCAATAATCTACCATAGAGATATTTACACCCCATGGTTATTGTAGATGGAATTCAGACTGTGTCAGGAAGGTCAGCATTATTTTAGGGTAGTCTGTGCGACATAGTTAGTGCCACGACAGTCATAACTGCATAACAAGAATATGTCTTAACAACATCAAAGAATAATTTTAAAAAAGAAATTAAAGAAAGATTTATTAGAATTTAAGGTCAAACATGAATTTTTACTTCTATGTGAACTGTTTGGAACATTGTATTAGTTAGTCTTAACATTGTTTTGCCAAAATCAACTTAAGAAAGAAACAATTCCTTTACATTCATCATTAGATAACATAGTTCATAATGCAGGGAAGACACTGTTAGAGGGGCTCTACATGTTTTATTTGTAGCATGAGAATGTTAACCAGATTCCACTCACAAATAGAAAGCAGAGTTGATACTTCACACAATTGTCTTAAACCTCAGCTTATGGAATGTTGTCACCCATGTTCAGGGTAGGTTTTCTTATCTCCTTTAAACCTCCTCACAATGCTACCCACAACAGATACATAGAAATGTCTCTGATAGGTGATTCTAAACCCCATAAAGTTGACAATCAAAATTGACTATCACAAGTCCATCCATTCTTAGAAGGCTTCACTCTCCTTAATGGATGGTTACAACTTCTACTACCAATTAGCTAAAGCAAAAAATAAAAATCCAGGAAACTCGAAGCAGGTCAAAAAAAGGTAATCCTAAAATGCAGACTACTTAAGTAAACTAGTCCCAAGCTGAAGATTCATAAAGCACTTTGTAAAGATGAAATTCCTAGATATATGGCATGAGAAAATAGCTCTCTTCCTTGGCTTTTCTTAAACAGGCAGAAACTTGTATTTCAATAATGAAGACATGGAATGATCAATTTTTAAAATCGACAGTGAGGAAAAGGAAAAGTACACACAAACTGAGCACCTATCCAGGTTCTGTGACACATTTTGTAAGAAGAGAGAACATGAAGCTAATTATGCCTTCAAAGATCCTAGCTAACTTATGAACCAGAAGATATTGCACATTTATCATGTATCAGACATTATTGTAGGTGCCCAGGAATAAATCTATGAGCAAAAATATAATTCCTCTGCACATGGATATTAATTTTATTATTTGTAGTGAAGAATTAAATTTTATATAAAATATAATGAAGAAAGTAAGATTCTCAGCTTTAGCAATACCAAGAAAGTAATTACACACCTTGAAGTGTTTATTGATTTTATTTAATCATTTTTATTGAGTTATACATTTTTCTTCATTCCCTTTTCCCCTTTAACCCTCTCCAGTGACCCGCATGCTCACAATTTACTCAAGAGTTATTGTCCTTTTCTCCTTCCTATGTAGATCTCTGTATGTCTCTCTTAGGGTCATGTTTGTTGTCTGGAATCTCTGGTGTTGTGGACTATAGGCTGGTTTTTCTTCATTTTATGCCTAAAAGCAACTTATGAGTGAGTATATACTATATTTGTCTTTCTGAGTCTGGGTACCTCACTCAGGATATTTTTGTTCTAGTTACTTCCATTTGCATGTAAATTTCAAGATGTCATTGGTTTTTACCTTTGAGTAGTACTCTGTTGTGTATACCACAGTTTCTTTATTCATTCTTCAGTTGAGGGGTATCTAGGTTGTTTCCCGGTTATGCCTATTACGAATAATGCTGCTATGAACATAACTGAGTACATGTCATTGTGGTATGATTGAGCATCCTTTGGGTATATACCCAAAAGTGGTATTACTGGATCTTGAGGTAGATTGTTTCCTCATTTTCTGAAAAATTGCCTTACTGATATCTAAACTGGCTGTACAAGTTTGCCCTCTGACCAGCAATGGAGGAGTTTCCCCCTTACCCCACATCCTCTCTAGCATAAACTGTCATCAGTGTTTTTTGATCTTAGCCATTCTGACAATTGTAAGGTGGAATCTCAGAGTTATTTTGATTTGCATTTCTCAGATGTCTAAGGATGTTGAGCATTCTCCTAAGTGTCGTTCAGCCCGTTGAGATTCCTCTGTTCTGCATTCTCTCTTTAGGCATGTAACCCACTTTTTATTGGATTATTTGTTCTTTTGATGTCAAGTCTCTTGTATAATTTGGAGATCAGTCTTCTGTCCTATATGGGGTTGGTGAAGATCTTTTCTCATTCTGTAGGCTGCCATTTTATCTTTTTCATGGTGTCTTTTGCTTTACAGAAGCTTCTCAGTTTCATGGGTCCCATTTACTTATTGTTGCTCTCAATATCTGTGCTACTGGGGTTATATGTAGGAAGGGGTCTCCTGTGTCAATGCCTTAAAATGTACTTCCCACTTTCTTTTCAATGAGGTTCAGTGTGGCTGACTTTATATTGAGGTCTTTTATCCATTTGGACTTGAGTTTTGTGCATGGGGATAGATATGGATCTATTTTAATTCTTCTACTTGTTGATATTTAGTTATGTCAGCACCATTTGTTAAATATGCTTCCTTCTTATTTTATATTTTTAACTTCTTTGTCAAAAATCAAGTGTTTGTAGGTGTGTGAATTTATATCTGGGTCTTCAATTCAGTTTCATTGGCCTTCCTGTCTATTTTTATGCCTATACTAGGCTGTTTTCAGTACTGTAGCTCTATAGTAGAGTATGAAGTCAGGGATTATGAAGCCCCTAGAAGTTCCTCTATTGTACAGGATTATTTTGGCTATTATTGGTTTTTGTTTTTTCATATTTAATGAGAATTTTTCTTTCAAAGTCTATGAAGAATTTTGTTGATATTTTGATTTGCATTGTATTGAATCTGTAGATTGCTTTTTGGTAAGATTGCCATTTTTACTATGTTAATTTTACATACCCAAGAGCTTTGGGATATCTTCCCATTTTTCTGGTATCTTCTTCAAACATTTACATTTCTTGTCATACAGGTCTTTTACTTGTTTTGTTAGAGTTACCCCAAGATATTTTATGTTATTTGTGGTTATTGTGAAGGGTGATGCTTCACTGATTTTTTCCCAGTCCATTTATCATCTGTATAAGGAGGGCTACTAATTTTTTTTAAGTTAATCTTATATCCTGCTACATTACTAAAGGTGTTTATGAGTTTTAGGAGTTCCCTGGTAGAGATTTTAGGGTCACTTATATATACTATTATATCATCATATCAGTGAATGATTGGAGTTTTACTTCTTTTCTGATTTGTATGCCCTTGATCTCCTTTTGTTGTCTCTAGCTAGAGCTTCATGTACTATACTGAATAGATATGGAGAGAGTGGACAGCCTTGTCTTGTTTTTAATTTCAGTGGGATCGCTTTAGATTTCTCTCCATTTATATATTAAGGTATGTTCTTGTATCCCTGATCACTCCAAGAACTTGATTACAAAAGGGTGTTGTATTTTGTAAAAGAATTTTTGAACATCTAAGGAGATGATCATGTGAGTTTTTCTTTTCAGTTTGTTTGTATATGTTTGATATGGGATTCCCCTCTGCATGCTGTGAATACCACTGGTTAATAGAGAATCTATTTCAGTTAGTGGCTTAGCAAAGTAGAGGCAGGCGGGCAAACCTAAACTGAATGCTTGGAGAAAGAAGGCGGAGTCAGAAGAAATCATATAGCCATGCCAGAGACAGATGCTGGATAGAACTTTATCCAATAAGCCACAGCCACATGGTGATACACAGCTTAATAGAAATTGGTTAAATTAAGATGTAAGAGCTAGCAAATAAGAAGCTAGAGCTAACAGCCCTAACAGTGATTTAATTAATATAGTTTCTGTGTGGTTATTTTGGGGCTGAGCAGCTTGGAACAAAGAAGTGGCCTCATACTACATATATTGACAGATATTCATATGATGAACCATCCCTCATCTCTGGGATGAAGTCCTCTTGGTCTTGGTGAATGATTTTTGATTTGTATGTTTTCTTGGATTCAGTTTGCCAGTATTTTATTGAGTATTTTTGCAACAGTGTTCATAAGGGAGATTGGTCTGTATTTCTGTTTTTTTCTTTGTTTGTTTGTATTATCTTTGTGTGGTTTGGGTATCAGGCTACCTGTGGCCTTGTAAAAAGAATTTGGCAATGTGTCTTCTGTTTCTATTATGTAGAAAGATTTGAGGAGTATTGGTATTAGCTCTTTGAAATTCTGATAAAATGCGGAGCTGAAACCATCTAGTCCTGGCCTTTTTTGGTAGGGGAAACATTTTTTTCTTTTTTTTATTGAAAAAAAAATTCTGCCTCCTCCCAGCCTCCCATTTCCTTCCCCCTCCTCCCACTCCTCTGCCCTCCCCCCACTCTTCTCTCCCTCCCTCTCGAGTCCAAAGAGCAGTCAGGGTTCCCAGCCCTGTGAAAAGTCCAAGGTCCTCCCCCCTCCATCCAGGTCTAGGAAGGTGAGCATACAAACTGGCTAGGCTCCCACAAAGTCAGAACATGAAGTAGGATCAAAACCCAGTGCCATTGTCCTTGGCTTCTCATCAGCCCTCATTGTCCGCCTTGTTCAGAGTCCGGTTTTATTCCATGCTTTTTCAGTCCCAGTCCAGCTGGCCTTGGTGAGCTCCCAATAGATCAGCCCCACTGTCTCAGTGGGGGTGCACCCCTCGTGGTCCTGACTTTCTTGCTCATTTTCTCCCTCCTTCTGCTCCTCATTGGGACCTTGGGAGCTCATTCCGATTCTCCAATGTGGGTCTCTGTCTCTATCTCCATCCATCGCCAGGTGAAAGTTCTATGGTGATATGCAAGATATTCATCAGTATGGCTATAGGGTAGGACTATTTCAGGTTCCCTATCCTCAGCTGCCTAAGGAACTGGAGACATCGCCCTAGGCATCTGGGAGCCCCTCCAGGTTCAAGTCTCTTGCCAACCCTAAGATGGCTCCTTAATTAAGATATGTACTTCCCTGCTTTCATATCCACCCTTCCTTTATCCCAACCATCCCATTTCCCCAAGTTCCCCCCATCCTCCCCTTCTCACTTTTCTTTCCCCATCTCCCCTTACCCCCATCCCACCCCACCCCCAAGATCCCAATTTTTTGCCCGGCAATCTTGTCTACTTCCCATATCCAGGAGGATAACTATATGTTTTTCGTTGGGTTCACCTTCTTATTTAGCTTCTTTAGGATCACAAATTATAGACTCAATGTCCTTTATTTATGGCTAGATACCAATTATAAGTGAGTACATCCCATGTTCATCTTTTTGGGTCTGGGTTACCTCACTCAGGATAGTGTTTTCTATTTCCATCCATTTGCATGCAAAATTCAAGATGTCATTTTTTTTTTGCCACTGAGTAGTTCTCTAATATGTATATATTCCACACTTTCTTCATCCATTCTTCCATTGAAGGACATCTAGGTTGTTTCCAGGTTCTGGCTATTACAAATAATGCTGCTATGAAGATAGTTGAACAAATGCTTTTGTAATATGATAGGGCATCTCTTGGATATATTTCCAAGAGTGGTATTGCTGGGTCCTGGGGTAGGTTGATCGGTGGGTGAAACTTTTAATGACTGCTTCTATTTTCTTAGGGGAAATAGTGCTATTTAAATTGTTTATCTGATATTTGATCTAATTTTGATTTTTCAATTTTGTAGAGTATGAATTGCTGAATTTCCTCAGTGTCTGTTGTTATGTTCACCTTGTCATTTCTGATTTTGTTAATTTATATATTTTCTCTATGCCTTTTGGTTAGTTTGGATAAGGATTTGTCAGTTTTCTTGATTTTTCTCAGAGACCAACTCGTTTTATAGATTCTCTATATTATTCTTTTTGTTTCTATTTTATTGATTTCAACCCTGAGTTAGATTATTTCCTTCTGTCTACTCCTCCTGATGAATTTATTCCTGTTGTTCTAGACATTTCAGGTATGTTGTTAAAATGCTAAGTATGAGATTTCTCCCAATTATTTATGTGGGCACTTAGTATTTTGTACTTTCCTCTTAGCAGTGCTTTAATAGTGTTCATGTCTGGGTATGTTATGTATTCATTTTCATTGAAATCTAGGAAGTCTTTAATTTTTTATTTATTTCTTCCTTCATCTAGTAATAATTCAACTGAGCCTTATTCTGTTTCTGTAAGTTTGTAGGCTTTCTGTAGTTTGTATTGTTGTTTGAATTCTAACTTTCATCCATGGCTATCCAATAATATAAAAGGGTTTATTCCAATTTTTTGTATCTGATGCTTTGTGACTGAGTATGTGTTGAATTTTAGAGAAGGTTCAAAGAAGTAATGAGAAGAAGATACCTTCCTCTGTGTTTGGGTTAAATGTTCGATAGATATCTTTTAAGTACACTTGAGTTATAACATCCGTTATTTCCCTTATTTCTCTGTTAATTTTCTGTCTGGCAAATGTGCTCATTGGTGAGAATGTGGTGTTGAAATCTCCTACACTTAGTGTATGAGTTTTGATGTGTGATTTAAGTTTTACTAATGTTTCTTTTACAAATATGGGTACCCTTGTATTTGGGGCATAAATGTTCAAAATTGAGACTTCATGTTGATGTATTTTTCCTGTGGTGAATGTGAAATGTCCTTTATCTCTTTTGATTAAGTTTAGTTGGAAGTATATTTTCATAGATATTAGGATAGCTATTCCCGCTTGTTTCTTAGGCCCATTTGATTGAAAACTTTTCCCAACTCGTTACTCTGAGTCAATGTCTGTCTTAGAGTTTGCAGTGTGTTTTCTATATACAGCAGAAGGATGGATCCTGTTTTTGTGTCCGTTCTTTAGCCTGTGTCTTTTTTAGGCAAATTGAATACATTTATATTAAGAGATATGAATAACAAGTGTTTGTTAGTTCTTGTTAATTTTTGGTTTTGTTTTTGTGTTTCCCTTCTTTGGAATTTTCTGGTGTGGAATTATCTATGAAATGTGATTTCTTGAGTGCTAGTAACTTCCTTGGGTTGGAGTTTTCCTTCTAGTGCTTCCTGTAGGGTTAGTTGTATGAGCAGGTATTGTTTAATTATTATTTTGTCATGGAATATCTTGTTTTCTCCATCAATGATGATTGAAAGTTCTGGTAGGTGTAGTAATTTAGACAGGCATCCTTGGTCACTTAGTGTCTGGACAGGACCTTATGACTTTTAACATCTCCATTGAGTAGTAATGTATAATTCTGATAGATCTGCCTTTATATGTTACTTGGCCTTTTTCTATGCAGCACTTAGTATTCTTTCTTTATTGTGTATGTTTACTGTTTGGATTATTATGTGAGGAAGCGACTTTTTTTTGGTCAAATCTATTTTGTGTTTATAAGCTTCTTTTATCTTCATAGGCATATCCTACTGTAGGTTGAGAAAATTTTCTTCTATGATTTTGTTGAATATACATTCTGTGTCTTTGAGTTCAACAACTTCTTTTAACCCGCTTATTTTTAGGTTTGGTATTTTAATGGTATCCCAGATTTTCTGGATGTTTTGAATTAAGAATTTGTTGGATTTTAAATCTTCTTTGACCAATGAAACTATTTTATCTATTGTATCTGCAATTCTGGAGATTCTCTCTTCCATCTCTTATATGCTGCTGGATATGTTTACATCTGTAGTTTCTGCTTGTTTACCCAGATTTTTCATTTCCAGGATTCCATCCATGTATGTTTCCTTTATTGCCTCTATTTAAATTTTCAAGTCTTGAACTGTCCCCTTCACCTGTTTGATTTTTTTTTTATTTCTTTAATAGATTTCTTCCAATTTTTGTTTGTTCTTTCCTCAATTTCTTTAAGAGAATCTCTTATCTCCTTTTAAGGGCCTCTATTATCTTCATAAAGCTATTTTAAGGTTATTTTCTTCTGCTTCATTTACTTGGAATGTTCAAGTCTTGCTGTTGTAGAACCACAAGGTTCTGGTGGTGCCATATTGCTCTTGATGTTGTTGAATGTACTCTTACACTGCCATCTACCCATCTCTTCTTCTAATTAGTGCAGGAGGTTCTTGTGTCACTAGGGCTGCTGATCTTGCAGGGGATGTTTGGATGGAGGAGGATGAAGGGTTCAGTGGGTTTGAGTGGTAGAGTGGTACTTATAGGTTACAGTGAACAATGGGTGGGGATGGTGGAACAGCCTGCCAGCAGGACTCTTATCTGCTAGCTGATTGTTGTGGCTGAAATGGAAGGCAAAAGGAACAAAATGTTCCCTGGGGCTTAGGGCCTAGAGATTGGGGCATTTTATCTGGGAGACTAGTTACTTGTTTTTTGTTCCAGTTCAGGCAGGTGGTTCTTATGTTTCTATGGGCTGCTGCTCTTTCAGGGGATGTTTGTCCAGGGGAAGTTGAAGGTTTCAGTGGGTTGGGGTGGCAGAATGGGTCTTATAGGTCACAGTGTCCAATGGGTAGGAATAGTGGTTAAGCAGCCTCATGGTTCTGTTTTCAAATACACCTACAGACAATCTTTCTCCAAAGCTTGTTGTCTAAAATCTTTACCTCTTAGTTGACCTTTATCTTCTCATATCCTTTATATTTCCCTAACTTACTAACTAGATAGATAAATAGATATTTATATGAGACCAAAGAAAATAGATTATTTTTTTCTTTAAATAAAATGAACACAAAACTGAGTAAGGATAATACCCTGTGACAAAACTTTCAAAAAACCCTTTCAAAGTATTATGAAATCTCAGAACACCAAGAAATTAGTTTCATAAAGGCAAGGAAATACAATGTTCATTCTTTCAACCAAGAGTATGGAGTTCCTGCCAATTGCATACCTTGTTCTAGGATCATTGACACCATAACAACTGTGATGGAAGTACTTTTGTGTTGAATAACATAGCAGGAAGCAAGAGTTCATACTTGAAAACAAATGAAACTAAGTTTCAACCAATTTCATGACTGCCAACATGAGAGACTTTCCCAAGAAACTGAAAATTAAAGAAAAAAGGATTTTTGGCAAACAATAGGGAGACAGATTGTGGAGAGAGAAAACAAACAGAACAAACAGAAGTTTCAAATAAGCTCAAAGTGACTCTGCTGTGAATTCTCACATTGTTCCATCTCCATGAAATGGAAAGGTGAGCCTGAAAGAAAGTACACTCTGTTCCAATGGATATCATGTGAGGGCCAGTTTCTGACATCCCAAAGCACAGAAAACTGGATTCAGAAAATGAATTTGAAAATTAGATAGTCAGAAATCTAACAACAGGTATTACAGTTAAATTTTTTAAATAGTATAGTAAAAGTTATTAAGTGCTTCTGCCAGTAGGAAGCCCCAATACCCACCCCTGTCCACTAGACCCTACAAGCTACAAGCACCATCTTGCCCACAAACTTGCCTATCCTCCTGCATCATCAGTGGAACTCTGAAACACAGCTTGCTACAATAAAGAAAGGAACAAGAGGTGAGTGACCAGAAACCCAGCAGGATATCCAATTCTTTAGGCCATCCATAGTGGGGCAGAACCCCAGGCCTCTCCCCACCTGCCTCAGCTTACCTAGCCAGACAGAAGGAGAGTTTCCTGCTGAGAGGACCAAGAGAGAGAACCAAGAGAAGACCTCTAAAACAGAAGCTGTGACTACACAGAGTGTACCAAAAGAGTGAGCCAAGAGAACAGACCAAAAGGACAGACTAAGAGAGACCTCAGTGGTTCCTTGAGACACAGACATTGACAGTACAGAGAAGACCAAGAAAAATTCACAAAGATGCAGATAACTACTATAAGGACTGGATGAATATTCAAAGACACTGCCGGCATCAAATGAAGGAAGAGATGGGTAGGCACCAATGCAAGAATTCATCTAACAAGTTAAAAAGCAACATAGTGACACCAGAATCCAGTGGTCACACAATGGGAAGACTTGATCATTCTAACCTAGAAGAACCAGAAGAAACGATTTTAAATGTAACTTTATAAAGATGATGGAGACCTTTAAAGGGGACATTTAAAACACCCTTAAAGAAATGGATGAAAAGACAAAGGAAGAAATGGAAGAGTTAATAAATCCCTTTAAGAAACCCAAGGAAACCAAGGAAAAACAATCGAACAACTGAAAAAAAAAAAGAGCTCTAAAATAGAGGCACTTAAAAAAAAACACAAACAGAGGGAATTCTAGATATGGGAAATCTGGGTAAACAAACAGAAACTCCAGAGGCAAGTATAACCAACAGAATACAAGAGATGAAAGAATCTCAGGTGTTGAAGAGACAATAGAGGAAATAAACTTATTGGTCAAAGAAAGCATTAAATCCAACAAATTCTTAACTCAAAACATCCAGGAAAACTGGGACACCATAAAGAACAAATCTAAAAATAATAGGGATAGAAGAAGGAAAAGAACTCCAGCTGTAAGGCACAGAAAATATATTCAACAAAATCTTAGAAGAAAACTTTCCCAACCTAAAAAAGGATATTCATATCAAGGTACAAGAAGCTTACAGAACACCAAATAGACTGGATCAAAAAAAATTCACCTTGTCATATAATAATCAAATTGAAAAACATAGAGAATAAATATTAAAAGCTCCAAAGAAAAAAGGTCAAGAAGCATATAAAGGTAGACCTATCAGAATTACACCCAGCTTCTCAATGGAAACAATGAAAGCCAGAAGGTCCTGGGCAGATGTGCTGCGGACACTAAGAGATCATGGATGCAAGCCCAGATTACTATACCCAGCAAAGCTTTCTTTTGCCATCGATGGAGAAAACAAGATATTCCATGAGAAAACCAGATTTAAACAATATGTATCCACAAACACAGTCCTATAGAAAGTACTAGAAGTAATATCCCAACCCAAGGAAGCAAACTGTACCCACAAAAACACTGGCAACACATAACCTCCTACCAACAAACCCCAAACATGGGAAACAAACAAACACTACCAATGAAAAATAACATGTGCTAACAATAACTAGTCATTAAAATCTTTAAATATCAATGGACTCAATTCACCTATAAAATTCCACAAGCTAAGAGAATGGGTACAAAAACAGGATCCATCCTTTTGTTATATACATGAAACACAACTCAACCTCAAAGACAGACATTACCTCACAGTAAAAGATTGGGAAAAGGTTTTCCAATCAAATGTACCTACGAAACAATTGGGTATAGCTATCCTAATATCTACCAAAATAGATTTCAAACTGAAATCGATCAGAAGAAATGGAGGACACTTTATATTCATAAGAGGAATAATCCATCAAGATGAAGTCTCAATCCTGAACATCTATGTCCCAATACAAGAGCACCCACATATGTAAAAGAAACATTACTGAAGCTTAAATAACACATCAAACCCCACACACTAATAGTAGGAGATTTCAACACACCACTCTCACCAACGGACCAGTCAACAAGACAGAAACTTAATAGAGAAATAAGAGAACTAACTGATGTCATGACTCAAATAGACGTAACAGACATCTACAGAACATTCCACCCCAATAAAAAAGAATATACCTTCTTCTCAGCACCTCATGGAACCTTCTCTAAAATTGACCGCATACTTGGTAACAAATCCAGCCTCCACAGATACAAAAAACAATTGGAATAACCCCTTGTATCTTATCGGATCACTATGCCTTAAAGTTAGAATTTAACAACAACACTATTGTCAGAAAGCCTACAAACTCATGGAAATTGAACTGTGAACTATTGAACCACCCCTGGGTCAAGGAAGAAATAAAGAAATTAAAGACTTACTTGAATTCAATGAAAAGGAAGGCAAAACATATCCAAACCTATAGAACACTATGAAAGTAGTTCTAAGATAATATTTCATAGCATTAAGTGCCCACATAAAGAAAGTGGAGAAAGCTCACAATATTAAGTTAACAGCACACCTGAAAGCTCTAGAACAAAAAGAAGCAGACTCACCCAGGAAGAGTAGAAGACAGGAAATAATCAAAATGATGGCTGAAATCAATAAAATAGAAACAAAGAAAGCAATACAAAGAATCAATGAAACAAAGAACTGGTTCCTCAAGGAAGTCAACAGGATGGACAAATCCTTATCTAAACTAATCAAACAACAGAGAGAGAGAGAGAGAGAGAGAGAGAGAGAGAGAGAGAGAGAGAGAGAGATTATCCAAATCAACAAAATCAGAAATGGAAAGGGGGACATAACAAGAAAGACTGAGGAATCCAAAGAATCATTAGGTCATAGTACAAAAACCTGTACTCCACAAAATTGGAAAACATAAAAGAAATGGACAATATTCTGGATAGATACCATATACTAAATTAAATCAAGACCAGGTGAAAATGTAAATAGAAATATAAAATGCAAGGAAATAGAAGCTGTCAGCAAAAACCTCCCAACCAAAAAAAGCCCAGGGCCAGAAGGTTTTAGTGCATAGTTCTATCAGAACTTCCAAGAAGAGCTAATACCTATACTCCTAAAACTGTTCCACATAATAGAAACAGAAGGAGCATTGGCAAACTCTTTTTATGAGGCTACAGTTGCCCTGATACCAAAACCAAACAAAGACTCAAGAAACAAAGAGAATTACAGACCAATATCACTCATGGACATAGATGCAAAAATACTCAATAAAATATTGAGAAAAAATTCAGGAATACATTAAAAAAGTCATCCACAATGATCAAGTCGGCTTCATCCCAGAGATTCAGGGATGGTTCAATATACGCAAGTCTATCAATGTAATCCACCAAATAAATAAACAGAAAGAAAAAAAATATGATCATCTCATTAGATGCTGAAAAAGCATTTGACAAATTCCAATACCCCCTCATGATAAAGGTTTTGGAGAGGGCAGGGATACAACGAACATATTTTAACATAATAAAGGCAAAACACAGAAAAGTCAACAGCCAACATCAAATTAAATGGAGAGAAAAAGTAATTCCACTAAAATCAGAAACAAGGCAAATCTGTCCCCCTCTCTTCATATCTACTCAACATAGTTCTTGAAGTTCTGGTTATAATAACAATGAGACATAAAAAAAAAGGAGATCAAGGGAATTTGGAATGAAAGAAGTCAAACTTTGTTATTTGTATATGATATGATAATATATATAAGTAACCCCAAAAATTTTACCAGGGAACTCCTACATCTAATAAGTACCTTCAGTGATGTGGCAGATTACAAGATCAACCCAAAAATAAAATCGGTGTTTCTCCTATATACAAATGATAAAAAAAAGCCAAGAAAGAAATCTGAGAAACATTACCCTTCACAATAGCCACAAATAACATAAATATCTTGGGATAACACTAACCAAAGAAGTGAAGGACCTATTTGATAAGAACTTTAAGTCTTTGAAGAAAGAAATTGGGGAAGATATCAGAAAATGGAAAGCTCTCACATGTTCTTGGATAGATAAGATCAACATAGTAAAAATAACAATCCTACCAAAAGCAATCTATATATTCATTACAGTCCTCATCAAAATTCCAACACAATTCTTCACATACCCTCTCTTCAACTGGACTCTAATGCTCAGCCCACTTCTTGGCTGTGTATCAGTGCATCTACTTACATTAGTTACTGGATGAAGGTTCTATGATAACAGTTAGGGTAGTCACCAATCTGATTACAGGGCAAATCCAGTTTAGATACCCTCTCCACTACTGCTAGAAGTCTTAGCCAAGGTCATTCTTATAGATTCCTGGGAATTTTTGTATCACCATGTTCTTCCCAATTCCATAATGGCTTCCTCTATCAAGATATAGCTTTCATTGTTATCCTTCTCCATACCTCCCCCAACTAGGCCATCTGGATCCTTCATGTTCCCATCCACATCCCCTCACTTCTACTTACCCTCCCTCCCAGTTCATACAAAGATATTAACTATTTCCCTTTCCTGGAGCCCTCTATGCATGTCCCACTTAGGGTCCTCCTTTTTAACCTAGCTTCTCTAGGGTTGTGAATTGTAGCTTGGTTATCCTTTGCTTTGTGTCTAATATACTCTTATGAGTGACCATATACCATAAATTCTAAACAATTATAAAAGTTGTTTCTCTTATTTATCAGTCTCAAATCTTTTCTTATAGTAATCAATGATCATTTTATTTTGCTTTAAGGAAAATGACTAAATTCTTTCTAATTTGAGAAGACTTCTGAAAACACCCAACCACACACAAATGATACTCAATTATTTGTTTGAGGATTTGTTCCTCTAAGCTGTCTTGCTTAGAGTATCATTTGCTGCTATTTTATTTACTGAAATTTTATTTTTACCTTAAGACAAAGACTGTGAATGTCCCATGATGCCAATGCTTTCATTTATTTCTCTGGTACTGACATTCTCTCTTTTTCTGTCTTGATCATAATAACTATATTCTCTAAATCATTAAGCAAGGCTATTTTGTATAACTTTTTGTGACACGATGTCCTGAATCAGAATCCTGAGACTAGTATCCCAGGTTTTCCCATGAGTATTATTCTATGGCAATGTAGAAATGATACAGTCTTTACAGACTGATAACAACCAACTAAAAGGGAAATTCAGCACTCTGGAGAAGGATACAACCAATTGGACAAACATGACCCAGTCAATGACAGAGGGTGCTGAGATATTGTCTGAGAAAATTCATACTGTTGAATATATCAATCAGACTTTATTGAATGGTTATGACAGACTGACTGATAGAATGTCTCTCTAGGAAAATAATATGCATGCTATAAAAATTATGTCCAAGGATGAGACATTATCGTTACTGGACAGGCTTCACACCTTGAAATCCTCAATGAGGGCATTAGAACAGAACACTGGACAGAAGATTCAGATATTACAAAAGGCAGTGGTAAAAATATTTGAAAAGATTGAGGAATTTATCAAATTTGATGACCAGGGAGAAAAGGTACAAAGACAAAATGAAGCCTTATCGATACATACCAAACTCCAGGATAGCTTGCCCAGAGTTCTACCTACCTTTCCATTGATCAGAAAGAGCATTTGGCACAAAACACTCTAAGGTAGTCAAAGAATATACATGGGAGCCCATACATATGACTGATTTAAAGGAAATAAAACAAGCAATTGTATCTTATAGAATACATTCACCCTTCATTAGGGAAATGGTCAAAATGTGTGCTTCAAGTAACAAGGCAGTGCCACAAGTTTGGATTCATTTAATTTCAGTGGTCCTAGAAAATGGGCCTCAGTTGCTTTGAAAGTGTTACTTGCGAGACGAAACAAAACTTTTAGAGCAACAGCAAAAAGCAAAAGGACTTGAGATTTCCCAAGGTCAAATTCTGGGCAAGGGACATTATTCTGATCCTCAGGATCAGGCTCTGTATGTTGAACACACCTTGTCCCTATGTAGCACAGCAATTTAAATGATTGGGACAGGATTCAGAAACTAGATAAAAGGACTGAATCATATATTAGGTTTAAACAGGGTCAGAGAGAACCCTTTAGTGACTTTTTACAAAGATTGATTAAGGCTGTACAAACTGACTGAATCTTTGGCTTTTCAGAATGCCAACTTAAAATTTCAAAAGATCCTTGGGCCTTTAAAGGTCAGATCAGCACCAATGGATGAATGGATCTTGCATAGAATGAATGTTGAAACACTTGACTATAGTCCTGAAGCTTGGGTATGAGAGCAACATCCAACGATATGAGGAGACATCAAAATACCAAATGTTTGTGTTACTGGGGTTATAAGTAGGAGATGGTCTCCTGTGCCCATGTGTTGCAGACTACTTCCCACTTTTTCTTCTATCAGGTTCAGTGTGGTCACATTCATATTGAGGTCTTTAATCCATTTGGACTTGAGTTTTGTGCATGGTGATAGATATGGATCTATTTTCATTCTTTTACAGGTTGACATCCAGTTATGCCAGCACCACTTGTTGAAGATGCTTTCTTTCTTCCATTGTATACTTTTAGCTCCCTTGTCAAAAATCATGTGTTCATAGATTTGTGGGCTAATATCTGGGTCTTCGATTCAATTTCATTGGTCAACGTCTCTGTTTTTGTGGCAATACCAAGCTTTTTGCATTACTGTACCTCTGTAACAGACTTTGAAGTCAAGGATGGTAATGCCTCCAGAAGTTCCTTTATTGTATAGGATTGTTTTGCAACAGTGAATAAATGGGACCTCCTGAAACTGAGAAGTTTCTGTAAAGCAAAGGACACTGTCATTAAGACAAAAAAGCTTCCTACTGAATGGGAGATCTTCATCAACCCCGCATCAGACAAAGGTCTGATCTCCAAAATATATAAAGAACTCAAGAAACTGGACATTAAAATTCTAATTAGCCCAATTAAAAAATGGGGTGCTGAACTAAAAAGAGAATTCTCAGCTGACAAAATTCGAATGGCCAAAAGACACTTAAGGTCATGTTCAACCTCCTTAGCGATTAGGGAAATGCAAATCAAAACAACTTTGAGATACCATCTTACACCTGTCAGAATGGCTAAAATCAAAAACACCAATGATAGCCTATGCTGGAAAGATTGTGGAGTAAGAAGAACACTCATCCATTGTTGGTGGGAATGAAAACTTGTGCAACCACTTTGGAAATCAGTGTGGCAGTTTCTCAGGAAATTAGGAATCAACCTACCCCAGGACCCAGCAATACCACTCTTGGGAATATACCCAAGAGATGCCCAATCATACTACAAAAGCATTTGTTCAACTATGTTCATATCAGCATTATTTGTAATTGCCAGATCCTGGAAACAACCTAGATGCCCCTCAATGGAAGAATGGATAAAGAAAGTGTGGAACATATACACATTAGAGTACTACTCAGCAGTAAAAAATAGTATTTTGAATTTTCCATGCAAACATATGGAAATAGAAAACACTATCCTGAGTGAGATAGCCCAGACCCAAAAAGATGAATATGGAATGTACTCACTCATTAGTGGACCCTAGCCATAAACAAAGGACATTAAGCCTATAGTTGACAAGCCTAGATAAATCAAATAACAAGGTCAACCCAAACTAAAACATATATAGATCCTCTTGGAAATTGGAAGCAACCAAGATTGCTGGGCAAAAGTTGGGAGCATGGGGTGGGTGTAGGGTTAGAGGAAGGGGAGAGGGAGAGAGAGAAGGGAAAAGGGAAAGACTGGAGAGTGCTTGGGGGAGTGGGAGGGTGGAGATGGAAGAAAGACAGATATAGGAGCAGGGAAGAAGATATCTACATTAAGGGAGCCACTTTAGGGTTGGCAAGAGACTTGGCTCTAGAGGGGATCCCAGGTGTCCACGGGGATGTCTCCAGCTAGGTCCTTGGGCATCAGAGTAGAGGGTGCCTGAACTGGCCTTGCCCCGCTATCACACTGATGATTATCTCGAATATCACCATAGAGTCTTTCGTCTGGTGATGGATGGAGAGAGAGACAAAGTTCCTCATCAGAGCAATGGACTGAGCCCCTAAGGTCCAGTTGAAGAGCAGAAGGAGGGAGAAGATGAGCAAGGAAGTCTGGACTGTGAGGAGTTGGTCCACCCACTGTGATAATGTGCCTGTTCTATTGGGAGCTCACCAAATCCAGCGAGACTGGGACTGAACAAGCATGTGATCAAACCGGACTCTCTTGAATGTGGCTGAAAACGGGGGCTGACTGAGAAGCCATTGATAAAGTCACTGGGACTTGTTTCTACTGCATGTACTGGCTTTTTGGGACCCTAGTCTATTTGTCTATTTGGATGCAAAGCTTCCTAGGACTGGATGGGGGGAGGGGCTTGGACTTCCCACAGGTCAGGGTTCCCTGCCCTCTCTTAAGGAGGGAGGGGGATGGAGAAGGAGGAGTGGCAGAGTGGGAAAGGAATGGGAGGAGGGGAGGAAGTGTAAATTTTTTGAATGGAAAAATAAAATTAAAAAAGGAAAAAAGTGTTTTAATTGTGGTAGAATAAGACATCTGTTAATTTTCTTCTATTATTTTGTTAAAAGTATCTTCTAAGCCACTGAGCTGGATTTCTTCTCCTTATTCTATTCCTAATATTCTTAAGTTTAGTCTTGTCATAGTGCCCCAGATTTTCTGGGTGTTTTATGTCAGCAATATTTTATATTTAACATTTTATTTGCCTAATGTATCTATTTCTTTTATCATATCTTTAATGCCTGAGATTCTGTCTTCCATCTCTTGTAGTTTTATATTGATTCTTGTGTCTATAGTTCCTGTTTGATTTTCTTAATTTTTCATTTCCAGGATTCCCTCAGTTTCTATTTTTTTATTGCTTTTGTTTCCATTTTCAAGTCTTGAAAAGTTTCAACTGCCTGTTTATTTTTTCTAGGCTTTCTTTAGAAGGGTTATTCCTTTCCTCTGTAAGGACCTCTATCATATTCATAAAGTTGGTTTAAGGGCAGTTTTTGTGCTTTGGCTGTGTTTGAATATTCAGGGATTGCTAAATTGGGATCTTGCAGTGACAGATTACCTTGGCTGTTGTTTATTGTGTTTTTACACTGATGTCCAGGCACCTGGGTTTGGGGGTAATTATAGGTCTAGGTGCCAATTTCTGTTTCTTCTCTGACTTCCTGGCTAGAATGTCCTTTGGTTGAGTAGAGGGCCTCCATCAGAGTGGCTGATGGATTTACATAGCCAGGGTGGCCTCTGGTTGATCAGCGGGGTGTTTCCTGTGTTGGGGGCTGGATTTCTGGTGGCTGCTGTAGCCTCTGGTCCAGATGAAGTTCCTCCAATGAAGTTGGGGTCAGCATATATTAAACAGAGATGGAAGAGTTGGAAATAGACAACGTGGGTACTGAAGGAGTGGTGGCAGTTTATGCATGGGGTTCTTACCTGGGCTTCTGGCTGCTGGCATGGCTTCTAGTGGAGCAGGGGCCTTCAACTACTGAAGATGGATGCTATAGAGTAATCCCACACTAGCTCAAAATTCAGTATAATATTTTTTTAATTATTTAGAGGTAGACTCACTACCTTTGCAAGAACAGGGAACAGGAACCAAATCCAGTAGCAGAGAGAGCAAACACAAGCTTTATGGCTGCATTTATAGTATAAAATACCATGCCCAAGTGGCTGGTATATTAAAGACTATTGACTGAAAGAGTTCCAACAGCACCTCCCCATTTTGTCTAAATAAGACTGTTCTAAGCCTAATATAAAACTACATACAATAAGAACAAATATATTTTGTAGTAGAGACTGCTTGTTCTCTACCAGCTACCTAGACCCAAAATAATCACACAGAAACTGTATTAATTACAACACTGCTTGGCGAATATCTTAAGCATATTTATAGCTAGCTCTTATATCTCAAATTAACCCATATGTATGCATCACCACAAGGTTGTGGCCTGCCAGCAAGGTTCTGGCGGGCTCCAGTGGGCATCTTTCTCCTTCAGCAGCTACATGGTGTCACTTTGACTTCATCTACTCTTTTTCTATAGAGCTCCTCCAGCCTGGCTATATTCTGTCCTTCTATAGGTCAAAACAGCTTCTTTATTCATTAACCAATAAAAACAACACATATACAGAAGGATTTTCCACACCATTTATTATATCCTTCTGGAGTCTTTGGTGGAGCTGAAGAAAGAGAGTTTTATAATTATAAAAGATAGATAAGATATAAAATTTTAGACTCACAAAGATAGAATATATGATTGAGTATTTTCCATAATTTGACAAATTTAAATGGATTAAATATATATGTGTGTGTGTGTGTGTGAAGGATATTTATTAAAATAGTTTACAAGTTGTGGTTCAGCTAGTCCAATAACTACCTATTAATGGAAGGTCCAAGAAACCAGTAGATGCTTATTCCAGGAAGCTGTATATCACATATGATCTTCAGTATATGCTGGAATCTCAAAGAACTAGTTCTAATGCCAGTGAAGGGGATGTACTTGCTAGCAAGAGTGAGGGCAAGAAGGAAAAGAGAAAGAGCAAGTTTCCTTCTTCTTTTTCTTTGGTATAGGTCACCAGCAGAAAGTGTGACCCAGATTAAAGGGGTATCTTCCCATTTCAAAAGATCTGAAATAAAAGTGGGTCTTCCAACTTCAAAAGATTTAATTAAGAAAAAAAATACTTACTCACAGGTATACCCCACTAATTGAATTTTAGTTAATTACAGATATAATCATGTTGACAACCAAAAATAGTTATCATATCTGTCTATCTGCTCCATGGTCCTCCTTGTAAATTCCCACAGTCCTTGCTACATAGCTTCTGGTCACAGAACCAACGTAAAGAAGCTTGACATAAATTATGGATATCTCTTTCCCTTTCACCTTTAACAATTGCTTGCCCTTTGAAACTTTAGTCTCCTTAGTTAGTCCCTTGTAACTTATAGACTAAAAGTTAGACATTTCAAGTTCTGTCCAAGTCTTTCTTGATCTGTTCCCCAGCCTTCTTTCTCAGTCTCATTACCACATAACTTCATAGCTCATACAAAAGCAATGACAGGACATGATTTCCTTCTTCCTGGAACACCCCATCCATCTCATGTCAATTAGATAGTGAGTTTTAACAACTGTTTTCACTAAGTGTTTCAAGATAATATCTCTAATAGGTGCTTCATATTACAGAAATTTATTTTATTATCATTACATTACAAATTTAGAAACAAAAATTTAGATAAATCAACTAATTTACCTCAGGTCATCAGGCTAATGAATTTTTGATACAGAAATTTAACGAAAGTTCACATAACAGCACCAAACTCTTTCCCAAGAATTCAATAATTTTCATTATCTTCCAGTATTTATTGAAAGTTATTATCCTTTAGAAGTCAGAAGCACAGGCTGTGTCTTGATTCTGGGTTTGGATTTTAAAACTGCTGGGATTTTGAACAAGACACTTAATTTGAATATAGGCTCCTTCCCCTGTGTTGTGAAATAGTAATAGTATTAAACTATCTCTTGGTGTTATTTTGAAATTTAAATAAGTTAATGCACATTAAATTATACATTATTTCTGCTATGTAATATGGATTGTAAATATTAATTTTAATATTATTTGCTATTCTCCTCTTTCTTTAAATAAAAATAGGAAAACATTATTCAGAAAACAGTTAAGCTAAAATCAAATCACAGACTAAAAGTGCTAAGGAAATTGTGACTGGCTAAAACCAACTAAACTGACTCAATTATCGCCAATCATAAATCAGACCCTCTGTCCCAATACAGTGGTGCAATTAAATCTTTACATCCTGCAGCAAGATATGGTACATAATCAGGTGAAACCACAAAAAGGTCCACACATTTCTCCTTCCTGTGGCTGACCCATGAGGGCAGGTGTGCAGCCATCTCTGCTGGCAAAAAGTCTCATTGATCCTCAGCGGTCAGTGTGCCTGAACCATATCTGGCACCAGACCACCAAGGTGGAGTTTCCTTTGGTAACAGGCTACCAACAATCTTTGAGTTCCTCATCAACCTTGGTCCCAAACAAGTAAAAGAACCCCAGTATCCTGTCCCACAGGTAACCATGGAACACATGACCCTATCTAATGAAACAAATGTAGCTGTCTAACAAGGCAGTTGAGGCAGAGCTTAGAAAGTACCAAGGGACTGTGTTATGCACCTATGCACCAGCAGTTTTCACATCTGGAACATGTGTCTAAGCAGTGCGTGTAAGTTGTGTGGCCACAGTCTAGGGAGCTTGGAGTCTTACTAGTATGAAACACATTAATTAATGTAAGTGACAGATTATAGAACCATGGCTGAGCACAGCAAACACTAAGTCAGCTGTTGTTGATAGTGATTTCTTAAATTTTCATTATTTATTTATTCTGTGTTGTGTGTGTGTGTGTGTAAAATTCGAGAGTATGTGTGTGTGTATCTGTGCATGAGTGTCTGTGTGCCTGTTTCTGTGTAGTATCTGTCTGTGTATTCATTTCTGTATGTGTATGTCTGTGTGTATGTATCTATGTGTATGTGTGTATTTGTTTTCTTCTCTGTGTATGTCTGTATGTGTGTGCAATGCTGTATGTGTTTAAAGTCGAAAGACAACCTATGGGATCCAGTTCTCTTCTTCTACCATGTGGGTTTCAAGTGTTAAACTTAGGTTTTTAGGCCTGATACCTCCTTCACCTGTGTGGCCATCTTGCTCATTTCTTTTTGAATCAGATAGATTCTTTTTAAATTGTTTTTATTTAGCTATATATTTTTCTCCATTCCCCTAATTTTCTCTACATTCCCCTTCTACCCTCTTCCATAATCCCCATGCTCCCAATTTACTCAAGAGGTCTTGTCTGTTTCTACTTCCCATGTGGATTAGATCCATGTATGTCTCTCTGTTGTCTAGGTTCTCTGGGATTGTGAATTGTAGGCTGGTTTTTCTTTGTTTTATGTCTAAAACTCACTTAGGGTGAGAACGTATGATATTTGTCTTTCTGGGTCTGGGTTATGTCACTCAATATGATGTTTTATAGCTTCATCCATTTGCCTGCAAATTTCAAGATGTCATTATTTTTTTCTGTTGTGTAGTACTCCATTGTGTAAATGTACCACATTTTTCTTCTCCATTCTTCAGTCAAGAGGCATTTAGTTTGTTTCCAGGTCCTGGCTATGATAAATAATGATACTGTGAACATATATATTTCTTGTGTTTTTCATCATCTTACCTTCAACCATATTTAAATTTTATTTCCTCTATATTATTTGAATGTGTAGAAATCTAATAATTCATTCCTGGCCCTGATCAAGTACCATCATTTTTCTATTTTTTTTATTTAAGATTTTTGTTTTCGAAGGCAGAGTCATTTTTATTTATTTTCATGCCATATTTTATAACAGTCTCATTTATTCACAATCAGAACAAATAGAATGTAAAATACAAAATTATAACCAAATAAATATAAACAAGGACTGCTATATAGGATACCATCAATTTAATTTTATTTTAATTGTATTTATTCATTTTACATACCAGCCATAGTTTTCTCTCTCTTTCTCCCTTTCTCCTCATGTCCCCCCAACACACCCCCATCCACTCCTCAGAAAGAGTATGGCCTCCTAGGATGACTCAACAAAGCCTGGAACATTCAGTTGAGGGAGGACTAAGCCCCTCCCCCTCACATCAAGACTGAGTAAAGCATCCTGTCATATGGAATGGGCTTCAAAAAGTCAACTCATGCACTAGGGATAAACCCTGGCTTTACTGCCAGGGGTCCCACAAACAGACCAGGCTACAGTGCTATCACCCACATGCAGAGGGCCTGGTTCAGTCCCATGAAGGATTCCCAAAAGTCTCTCTGGAGTCAGTAAGCTTCCCCAAGTTTGAGTCAACTGTGTCTGTCGTTTTCCCTATCTTGATCCACAATTGCTCATATAATTCCTCCTCCTACCTCTCTTTGGTTGGCCTTCCATAGTTCAGCCTGGTGTTTCAATATAGATCTCTCCATCTGCTTCCATCAATTACTAGATGCATGTTCTATGGTTACAGTTAGGGTAGTCACCAATCTGATTACAGGGGAACACCAGTTTAGGCGCCCTCTCCACTATTGCTAGGGGTCTTAGCTGGGATCATCCTTGTGGACTCCTGGGAATCTCCCTAGCATCAGGTTTCTCCTTAGCTGAACAATGACCCCCTCTATTGAGAAACCTCTTTCTTTGCTCTCCCACCCTATCCCCCCCAACTAGACCATCCTGTTCCCTCATGCTCTCATTCACCATTCTCTCCACTTTACTGCTCCCACCCCAATTTTACCCAGGAGATCTCATCTATTTCCCTTTCCCAGAGTGATCTATGTGTTACCTCTTAGGGTCCTCCTTGTTACCTAGCTTCCCTGCAACTGTGGATTGTGGTCTGGTTATCCTTTGCTTTACATCATAATATCCATTTATGAGTGAGTACATGTCGTGTTTTTCTTTCTGGGTCTGGTTACCTCATTCAGAATAGTAATTTCTAGTTCTATCAATTTGCCTGAAAATTTAATGTTGCTGTTTTTGCAGCTGAGTTAGACTCCATTGTGTAAATGTACAAAATTTTCTTCATCCATTCTTTGGTTGGGTATATCTAGGTTAAGAGGAAGATTTTTAAAAATTTTAAATTGTTATTATTTTTAACATTTATTTTATTAGAATTTCATATATGAATACTGTATTTACACCATTTCCACCCCACTCTTTCCTCTTCCAAATCCTTCTGCATCCACTATTCCTTCTTCCCCATCTATTATAAAATACTGATGTGGTCTATCTGGTTCAAGTCTTGTTCATGTAACAACTTCTGTGACTACACAATTTTACATATATATGTGTACATATTTTCAAGTGTACTTTTGAGTGTATGTGTGTGTGCCTTTGTGTTTGTGTGTGTACATGAGAGAGAAAGAGAAAGAGAGAGAGAAAGAGATTCTTCTTTGTCAGTTTGACTATATCTTGAATGAACTACAATCCAGAAATGAAGACATACCTGTGATAGGATCTTGACGTAGGAAGACAACATGCCTTTGATCCAGACCCTGAAGTTGAAAGACATAGATTTTTTATCTGAATGTTGAGGCAAGATGACTAATGTCATCTAGATCTTGAGGCAAGGAGGCACGCATTTATATGGCCCACACTTCCTGAAAGCCTATATAAAGACAAGGGAATAAAGATGGGTTCATTCATTCTTTGTCTACTTGGCCTTGCTTTGCTAGCACACCCATTCCTTCACTGGCACTGAAGCCTTTGACTCTTGGATTCTAGCATATATAGAAGACCGGCTTAGAAACCCAGTCTTGTGGGACTAAGCAATTATTGGATTCTCAAATTTACCTTTTACAGTTAGCCATTATTGGACTGTAGCCTGTATGTTTTCCAATAAAACCCATTTCTATCTATTATCTATCTCTATATCACTATATCTCTGTATCTCTATCTATATATCTATATATTTATATATCTATATATCTGTATCTGTCTATAGACCCATTGTACAAGTTCTGTGACTTTAGAGAACCCTGACTAACACACACACACACACACACATACACACACACACAGAGAGAGAGAGAGAGAGAGAGAGAGAGAGAGAGAGAGAGAGAGAGAGAATAAGTGATGGAAACAGATGGGAACTCTCAGATGGAAGGGAAGGAATTTTATTTTAGAGAGAAGTACATTTATTTAATGTTTTTTTGTTTTTTTCTCATGAGTATAACATTGGCAAATAGCTTCACTTTACCTTAGGTTCCTTGAAAACCACCATGTACCTCGTGCTACATTGAGGGGAGTATCCATCTGCATAGGCAGTGTCTTCAAGGAGAGAGTTGTCATCCTTGAGCCACAGTGGTGATGGGTGTGGAGACAGAATGGTATAAGCATATCATCTAGGGATATAGTGTCAACATTACTTCTGGAACAAGTCTTCAATATATTCCTCTGGGTTGGCCTTAGCCTGGTCAGTGGGATAATGTGCTAGTGGCTCAGGTTGTGTTTCTCTTTGCCTTCTTCATCAATGCCATCTTCTTATTTGTTGGTGTCATGGCTGTAACTGACTACTTCAGGTAGTATCTATTGCTTGTGCCCACTCATGGCCTTCACCTGGACACCCACTGTATTTTCAAGTTTGGTCACGCACTTTCCTAAGACTAGGTTTCCTGGAGAGGTAGGCTTCTTAATCCAGAAGGTCAGGGCTATGATGGACTGCAGCAGCAGGATCACCAATACCCCCTGTGTATAGTTCTGTGTGGGATCTGTGATTCTTGAAAGAGGCTTGCAGTCTGTTTTCTTTCAATAGATATTTGACATTAATAATTTTACACAGGGCTTTGTAGAAGATGTTGCACCAGAACATTGCATTGACCTTACCAGTTGTATAGGGGCCGTACAATTTTGTTTGATAAAAAGGATACATTTTGCTCTGTGATTGCATTGACCTGTGTGTCTTCTGGTTATTCACTATCATGTGCTTGTACCTTGAACACACTTCCTGAGTTAGCTTGATCAGTGATGGAGCTCTGTGAAAAGTTCTGAAATCTAGGAATCAGCAAAATGAGAGTCATAGGGTAGCCCTGTGAAATACATTGAGTGTGGGACAATAACAGGATTTGCACTGGTAACTACCAGGGCAGGATCAAGTGTGTCCTGGGAACGTGTATCCACATGATAGTATCACACTTTTGTGTAATGATTCAGGATTCATTGAAGAAGAGTTCTTATGAGAAAAGACTAGATTCCTGCCATTGCAAAGGTACAAAGAGGTAAAGGTATAGAGAGAAGAGCAGAAGAATAGACTCAACAAATTTTGATTGAAAATGTCATAATGAAACCCAATACATTTGTGCTAGCTAAAATAGATAATAAATAAGCAAGTAGTAAAGATCAATGTAACAAAAGGAATGGGGCAAAATGGGGAGGCACTGACAGTGGGAGAAAATGGGTCATGAGTCAATCTATATTATATACATATATAAGAATATTGTAAAAATATTTAGTACAAATGAAATAAGCTAATAATATAAAATAAGTAAATATCTTGGCTTAAACATATGCTACCTTTTGATCTTTGTTAAATTTCTATGGGCCTCAATTTCATAATAGCTAAAAAAGAACTAACTTATGTAATTGTTCTGTTGATTCAATAAGACAAGGTGCATCTACACACATAAGCTTTGAGTATAGTAGGTGTAACAGAAGATGTTTTAGTTTTACAGATATATGCTCTTGAGTGTCTGATAGATACTGAAAGTTCTATTTCTTCTAGTATAATGCATCAGATATTCACAAGTCCAGATGTAAGTAGACAAACAAAAAAGTGTGTGTGTGTGTGTGTGTGTGCGTGTGTGCGTGCATATTCACCCTTTAATGAAACATACTATCATACTTTTTATCCTTGTTTCTTCAGAGGTTTCCATGGAAACATCTAGTTAATTTTTCCACAATTTCTCCCAATAAGGACTTAGAAATGAGTATATGAAGATCTGGAGGATGAAAAAAATACAACTGACATCCACTGTGATGAATTCATTGTCATTTTTCTTTCCACTTGATATATTCTTATTAAGCTATTCATTTTTATATCCACTTGATATATTCTTATTAAGCTAATTTTGTATGACTGACCCTCTCTTCTTTTAGAGTGACATAATTTTTTTATAAAATATTCTTTTATATTTCACATTCAGAACAAATGTCTCTGCTAAGTTAGTCACATCTTTAATAAAGATTACACCTCATCGATGAACAGAAATTCAAAGAAAATAGATATTTGTACTTTCAATATCCATTAGTTTTTCTTTAAAAATAATTTTTAGTACTTTTTTGAGAAATTTATACAATTTGTGTTGATCATATTTGTCCTCTTTCTACCATAGCTTCCCAGATCCAGCTACCTACCCCTTTCAGCCCAATTTTGTGTCTAGTTTTTCATTCATCAAGGTCAATTTGTGCCACCCAAATATCTTTGTGGATGTGGCTTTTGACTGGAGTGTGATTGACATATCAGGGGCTGCACTATGAGAGAATACTAATTATTCATTTCCCAGCATCTAACAATAATCAATATCTCCTTGACTGAGTCTCCCATGACTCAGCTCCCATGTGCCAAATCGCAGAGATCAAACATCAGTCAGGTCAGTCTACCATGTCCAGGGTGTCATCATCTGAGAAGTCTGGTTTAGGATCTCTCCAGTGCCAGCACTTGACAAGATTCATGACACCTTCTGTGGTTGGTGGGGGCTTGCTGCCTGGACCTTGGTCCTCGTGAGAAGAATTAACATGATCATTGTAACATTCTCCAGGTCCCATTAGGCTTATGTATCACAAACACAGGGCTGTTACAGGGGTTCATAGAGGGCATTATCTGCCCTTCTTGAAGCAGATTTCTGGTTATTTCCTTGAGTGTCTTTTTTTTTTTTTTTTTTTTTTTTTTTTTTGGTTTTTCGAGACAGGGTTTCTCTGTGGTTTTGGAGCCTGTCCTGGAACTAGCTCTGTAGACCAGGCTGGTCTCGAACTCACAGAGATCCACCTGCCTCTGCCTCCCAAGTGCTGGGATTAAAGGCGTGCGCCACCACCGCCCGGCTTTTCCTTGAGTGTCTTAAGTTTAAGTTCAGGTAATGGACACTACTCAACCCGTACCAGCTTACCAGGTGCTCAAGTAATGGGGGGAGGGGAGACTCTGGGGCCAGTGGCCTCTACTTTGGGGGGTGAATCCAGGTGTTGGGGTCTGGTGGATGACACCTTGCTCTGTCTTATCATCATAAAAGGCTAGGTGGTCAGTGATAATAACAGCATCCATTTGTCCTAATAAAACTTGTCCCAGGAGGTTTGCAGACAATGCCGGGAGCATCAGAGGCCTGAACTTTCCTTTGTCTCCATCCGGCCCCACCCAAGTTATGGGACTAGCCATTTCTTGAGACACAGACCTACCTCCAACCCCTATGAGAGGCAGCCTGTTTATGATATCCCAGTTGGTCGGAACCTCTTCTTTTCTGAGGACGGTCCTGTTAGCTCCTGTGTCTATCAGGCATTGGAATATTTGTCCCTCCCAGACGTCATAGTCATATTGGGTTGGAACCCCTCTACCACTGGAATGGTGCAGTTAACTAACTGAAGGTGCATCTCTCCTTTCTTTGGTTAAAGGGGGCAGGAAGGCGCTTCTCCATCTAGTTTAAAGGTTGATTTGTTACGGGTTTCCCATTCATATCAAATTTGGTGCAGCAATCTGCGCCCCAGTGGTACCCTTTGTGGCAGCAAGGGCAAGGAGACAGAAAGGGTTCCTTCTGCGCATGGGTCTTATTGCCCTTTTGTGGAAAATCACTCTTAAAATGCCCCAGATGACCACATAAGAAGCATTTCCCAGGTGTTTGCTTTTGCTGTCCAGCCTCCAGGGCTTAAGTAATAAAAGAGGCTAGAGTTTGGGTCTGGGTCTGAAGGGCCCCCACAAGAGTGTGGTTGGTATCTGACTGGGTCCTGACATTCTGCGATGCCACAACCCTGACTCATGGACCCTTCCCTAAGGCCAGCACAAGCCATCCTAGTATCTTCGTTAATACCTTCCCAGACTAGGAGCTTAGTAAATTGGTGTCTAAGCCCACCAAAGGGCAAATTCCTCTCAAGACCGGTCTGCACATGACGATAAAGTCCAGAAGCGGCTTTCCTGGTTTTTGCATCGTGCCAGCTCTAGGTGATTCCGTGGGTCCTTCCTCTAGCTTGGCCCAGGCCTTCAGGCCTGCTTGTCTAACTTGGTTCTAATACAGACCTGCAATCCCAGTTTGGTGGACCCCAGTGGAAAAGCCTTCACCCGTACCAGTTAGTATTGAATAAGTGATGGGAATTGGGGGTTTGGCTGCTCTGTTGAACTCTGCTGTAGTGTGACAGGCCTCCTTAAAGAAGGATGTCCATTTAACATATTGGGATTCCCTCAGGGTAGCTTTGGCCACATTATAACAACCAGTCCTTTGGGACAGAAGGATGGTAGGCTACCTCCTGAAGGAGGGTCATGGCCCAAGGGGAATTGGGGTCATCCTCAGCCAGTGCCTTCCTCGGTTCTTTCAGGTCCTTTGATTCCCAAGGATACTAGGCTAGGGCACAATTAGGGCCAGGGGCAACTTTGACCAGGAAGGCTTGGGGCTTTTAAACCCTAGCCCTAGGGAGAAACCCTGTCTCGAAAATTAAAAAAATAAAATAAAAAAAAAATAAACCCTAGCCCTATAGGCCTCAGTGAAACTCTCCCCTGGAGACTCTGCTCCACGTTCCTCCTGGAAGCTGGTATATTCATTTCCTCCTGGCAAGGATGGAGCCCCCTTATTTGTCCCATTCCCCTCTCCTATTTTATCCTTTCCAGGGCAGCTGGGAACATAAGGAGGCAGCCACTCCTTGCCACAGGCAATATTTGCTCTCCTTTTTGTCTTTGCCTTTGCCTTCCATATTCCTTCCCCCGGGACCACTCTTCAGTAAATGGCGCCCATTTTTGATCTTCTTCACTCTCACCTGACGCCTTTCCTCCTGTTCTTTTGGTTAATTGGTTACTTTGGATTCTTTAGACCTCTCCCGATCTTTGACCTCTTCCTGCTCCTCCTTGCCTGTCTCCTCCCCCAAAGCTGTGTTACCCATCATGGGGACCCACTCACCTTGAGACTACTTTGCCTTGGGACTAGTGCCCCACATTGGGTGCCAGTTGCTGGCTTCTTGAGCCTCTTTATTCCCCAGGGAAAGGTGAGTGCATTATTTGCCTATTCCCACCACCCCACCATGCAGGACAATTAGATCCACAGTCCTATGTCATATGCAGGATGATCAGATGCAATAGGGAGCAGAGTCAAAGCAGGAACTCAGTTTGTTACTGTGAGCATCAGCTTATATAGTTTAAGTGATGTGGTATGATGTGGGGATACCTCTAGACAGTGAGAGGCAGCCAAACCCTCCCTCTAGCTGGAGGAGCATCTACCTAATTTTTACGGTCTCATTTTCACTCAGACTCAAGCCAGGATTTTCTCTGTCTTACAGGCCTCAAAGTCTGGGCCCTGAACTAAAGCCAAGCTTTTTTCTGTCTTATAGGATTCAAGGTATAGGCCCTAAGATCATTTTAGCCCAACAGAATACCTCTAGAGACTCAAAGTTAATAGCCACAAATGAGACAAAACATGCAAAATTTTCTTTTGGAGTCTGGGTTACCTAACCATAAATAATTGTTTCTGGCTCCATTTATTGATGAAAAGATTTTCTAATATTAGTTTTCTTAACAGCTGGCAATTTTCTATTAAATAAATATACCATACATTTATTATCCACTTATTATAAAATGAATAACTAGGTGGTTTCCATTCCCTGTCTATTGTGAATACTGCAACAATGAACAGGGATGAGCAAGTATATTCTGTAGTAGGATAGAGAATCTTTGCAGTATATGACCAAGACGGTAATAGTAGGATAATGTAATAGATTATCTTCAACTTTTGCATCAACATTCATAGTAATTTACACAGTGGTTATAATAATTTATATTCCCACCAGCACTGAGTAAGTTTTCTGCTTTACCCAAATCCACATAAGCACGTGTTGTCAGTAGTTTCATCAATACTAACTATTCTGACAAAGATAAGGTGAAATCTCCAAATAGTCTTAATTTGCATGTACACAATGCCTAAGAACATTGATCATTTTAAAAATATATAATCTGGCCAGTGAAGCAGGTACATAACCTGCAGATAGATATTCACCTGTCCCTCAATTTCTCTAAATCCAATTCCCCAGTCTCATTCCCAGATCTACAGCAGACTACCTGTGATGACCTCACTTATCCATTAATCTTATTTCCAGTAAATCACACAGATCTTCCTCTTAAAATCTTCCTTCCCTCAACTTATTGTTTTATCCAAGGCCCTCTATTGCAATAGATATTTCCCAAGAAAATGCTAGTTACTCCAGCCAGATAAGCAAGTAAACTAACTATGGATCTTCACATATCTCTACATTTCACCTGGAAACTACAGTGGACACACCTCTCAGGATCTCAGAAGAAATTATTAGCAGCTAACACACCATCACCACATTCTCCCTTAAACCAGAGAGGACAACAGAAACCAAGTAACAAAACACATTCCCAGCAAGGACTAAATATCAGCACGCAAAATTACAATCTTCTCAAACCCAGATACCTAGATGCCAGCATAAAATGAAAATAATAGCTACAATAAAAAACTCCACTAGAGCCAAGAAACACTACCACAGTAGACCCTGGGTACTGTGACATAGTTAAAGCATTGGTAAAAGACCTTAAAATAATCTTACAAATGTGATAACAGTCCTTAAATAGGAAATGATTGATACTCTTAAAGAAATCTGTGAAAACATAAACAGTTGAAGAAAATGAATAAAACAGTTCAAGAACTGAAAGTGGAACCAGAACCAATAGAGAAAACACACATAGAGGAAAGTCTAAAAATGAAAAATTTATGAACTTGTACAGGAATATCTGAGGCAAGCTTCACTAATGGAAAACAAGAAATGGGAGATATAATCTCAGACAATTATGACAGGACAGAAGAAATACATACATCAGTCAAAAATGTGAACTCTAATCTTTCTTCACTTGAGGGGCATCTAGGTTGTTTTCACGTTCTGGCTATTATGAATAATGCAGCTATGAACATAGTTGAGCACTTGTCCTTGTGGTATGATTGAGCATCCTTTGGGTATATAGCCAACAGCAGTATTGCTGGGTCTTGAGGTAGATTGTTCCCTAATTTTCTGAGAAATTGCCACACTGATTTCCAAAATGACTCTACAAGATTACACTGGCACCAGCAATGGAGGAACATTCCCTTACCCCATATCCTCTCCAGCATAAGCTGTCATAAGTGTTTTTGATCTTGACTGTTCTGCCAGATGTAAGATGGAATCTCAGAGTTGATTTTATTTGCATTTCTCTGATATCTGGGATGTTGAGCATTTCCTTAAGTGTCTTTCAGCCATTTTAGATTTCTCTGCAGAGAGCTCTCCTCTGTTTACATCTATAGCCCATTTTTTATTGGATTATTTGTTCTTTTGATGTCAAGTAGAAAATGTGATACATTTACACAATGGAATAGAACACAGTGGTAAAAAAATGGCATGTTGAAATTTGTACGCAAATAGGTAGATCTAGAAAAAAATACTGTGTGAGATAACCCAGAATTAGAAAGACAAATATAATATGTACTCACTCATAAGTGGTTTGTAAACATAAAGCAAAGAAAAACTAGCCCACAGTCCACAAACCCAGGGAACCTAGAAAACAAAGACAAACCTAAGAGAGATATACATGGATCTAAATAGGAAGGTCAAAAATACAAGAACTCCTGAGTAAATTGGGAGCATAAAGGTTACAGGAGAGGGTAAAGGGGAAAGGTGAGGAAGGGAAGGGAGCAGAGAAAAATATATAGCTCAATAAAAAACATGTAAAAACAGAAAAAAAACAGAAAAAAAACTATGAAATCTAGAAAGGAAGGAAAGAAGGAGGGAAGGAAAAAAATCCTAACACAAAATATTTAGTAAACAAGAAAAGCCAAACTCTAAGAATAATAAGAAGAGAGAAAGGAGAAAAAACCCAGGTCAAAAGCATAGAAAATGTTTTCAGCAAATTGTAGAAGAAAATTTAGAAGGATGTACCTATTAAGGTACAAGAAGCATAAAGAATACCAAAGATACTGGACCATAAAAGAAAATCCCCTCAGCACATAATAATTAAAACATTAAGTGTACAGAACAAAAAAATTAAAAGTTGCAAGGGATATAGGCCAAGTAACATATAAAGGCAGACCTATTACAATTATATCTGACTTCTCAGTGGATATTGTAAAATTCGGAAGGGTCTGAACAGATATTCTGCAGACTCTAATAGACCACGGATACTAGAACACACAACTATACTCAATAAAGCTGTCAATCACAGTAGATTGATAAAATAAGACGTTCTATGATAAAACTACTTTTAAACAGTATCTATGTACAAATTGATCCCTACAGATGGTACTCTAAGGAAATTTCCAACCTAAAGAGAAAACAGAAGGAAACCATAATTACAGACTAGCAAATGAAAAATAGAAATATACACACACGTATGCATGCACTACACACATACACACACAAATATACACATACACATAAAGCCATCACAATAACAGAATAACAGAAAATAACAAACACTGCTCATTGATATCACTCAACATCAATCGTCTCAATTACCCTAATAAAAATGATACATAGTAACAGTATGGATTTAAAAACTGAATCAATGTCTTTCTGCTACACCCAAGAAGGACACCTTAACATCAGTGGTAGACATGAACTCAGACTAAAAGGTTGGAAAAATATATTCCAAGCAAGTGGTCCTAAGAAGCAAACTGATGTAGCAATTTTAGCATTTGGCAACATAAAGTTCAAACTGAAACTAATCAGGCAATATAAGTAAGGATTCTACAATCTCATCGAAAATAAAGATCAACCAACAGGACAACACAATTGTTAACATGGATGGCACCAAAAACAAGGGTACCGAAATTTATAAAAGAAAGACTACTACAGGGGCTGGAGACTTTGCTCAGTGGTTAAGAATACTGGATAATTTCCAGATGACTCTGGATCAATTCCTAGAACCTACATGGCAGCTCACAACTGTGTGTCACCCCAGATCCAGGAGATCTGATATGCTCATACCAATGCACATAAAATAAATAAGTTAAATAAATTTAAAAATAGAAGAAATACTAGTACAAGCTTAAATCTCATATAGATCCTCACACACTGAGAGCAGGAGACTTCAGTACACCATACTTGCCAACAGAGAAGTCATCCAGTCAAAAAATTAACAAAAGAAAACGGCTAGAGCTAACTGATATTATAAACCAAATGGACCTAACAGATGGTGACAGACCATTTCACTCAACCAAAAAGAAATATACCTTCTTTTCAATAGTTCATGGACCTTTCTCCAAAATTGCCCGTGTATTTGGACACAATGCAAATCTCAATAGAAACAAGAAAATTAAAATAACTTTTTTCTATCTGGACAACACAGATTAAAACTTGCTATCAGCCACAACAGAAAGCTTACAAAGTTGTGGAAACTGAAAAACTCACTACTTAATTTAAAATTTCACAGAAATTAAGAAAAATTAAAATGTTTCTAGAATTGACCAAAATGAATATATCAAAATTTATTGTACTCAATAAAGAAGGTTCTAAGAAACACGTTCCTAGCACTAAATACTTGAATAAAAAGGGGAGCAATTCTCATACTAGTAACTTAACAGCACACCTGAATGCTCTAGAACAAAAAGAAGAAATCACACCTAAGAGGAGGAGATGGGAAGAAAGCAAACAAAGAAACAAAAACAGTCAAACTCTGGGTTGAAATCATAAAATAGAAACAAACAACACCAAAACAGTACAAAGAGTCAATGAAATAAATGAATCGGTCCTTTGATAAAATAAGATTAACAAACCCTTAACAAAATTAACTAAAGGGCAGAGAAAAATATCAAAACTAACAGAATCAGAAACTAAAAGCAGAACGTAACAACAGACATCAAGGAAATCAAATGGATCATCAGGTCATACTTTAAAAATTGATACTCCATCAAATTGGAAAATCCAAAAGTAATTGGTACTTTTTTCTACATATACCACTTACCAACTTAAATATTGATCAGATACACAATTTAAACAGATCAATAACAGCTAATGAAATAGAAGCAGTCATAAAGTCTCCCAACCGAAGAAAAGCTGAGGGTTTTAATACAGAACTCTACAAGACTTCCAAAGAAGAGTTTATGCCAATAGTCTTAAATTATTCCCCAAAATAACAGAAACATAAGGAACATTACCCACACTACATAAAGATCAAACAATGAGAATTACAGACCAATATTCCTTATGAAGATAGATGTAAAAATTCTCAATAAAATACTTCCAAACCAAATCCAAAGACAAATCAAAAAGACCATCGGCTATTAACAAGTTATATTTATCCCAGAGATTCATGAATAGTTCAACATATTTAAGTTAATGGATATAATCCTCCATATGAACAAACTCAAAGACAAAATCTACATGAACATCTTATTAGATGGAGAAAAGATCTTTGGCAAATCCAATATTCCTTTATGGTAAAAGTCCTGGAGAGATTAGGTATTAAAAGGAAATACCTAAGCAAGACAAAGGAAGTTTATAGAAAGCTTATAGTCAACATCAAAATTAATGAAGAGAAACACAAATCAATTCCACTAAAATCAAGACCAAAATAAGGTTTCTCACTCTCTTCTTAAGTATTCAGTATGGTACTTGAGACCTTAGAGTAATAAGGCAAATGAATGATTGGTTTTGATATCAAGTAATAATACTACTTCCATAATAGGAATTTGAAAATATTCTTTCTTTTTCTGTTTTGAGGGATGTTGGCAAGAACTCTTCTTGAAAGTCTGGTAAAATTTTGCATTGAATCCGTCTGGCCCTGGGGTTGTTTTATTGGAAGAATTTTAAATACTGTGTCTGTCTCACTGGATATCGTGAATCTATTTAAACATTTTCTATCTATTTTTTTTTTTGATTTTTCAAGACAGGGTTTCTCCATAGCTTTTTGGTTCCTGGCCTGGAACTAGATTTTGTAGTCCAGGCTGGCCTCGAACTCACAGAGATCTGCCTGCCTCTGCCTCCCGAATGCTGGGATTAAAGGCCTGCGCCACCACCGCCTGGCTATTTGTTTTTAAGGATGTTCTTACACGAAATACATTTACATCACTTTCCCTCTACTGTTTCTCTCTCTAGCCCTTCCCATATACCCTCCCTCAATACCCTTCCACATTTCTCCCATCTCCCAATTTGATAGTCCCTTCTTCTTATTAGTGTTGTTTAATACACATATATGCTTATATAAACACACATATACAAACTATAACCACAAAAGACTATATATATTTAAAATTGGTAGATTCTTTTGTTGTGGTTGTTGTTGTTTATATTATAAATGGTTTATGGGCTGACCACTCTGCATAAAGCAGACAGTAAGACAATTACCCCTAAAAACAGATGTGTTATTCTTCTAGCAGTAGTAATTAATTGCCTGCAGTTGTTTGTCCAAGTCTGGGTTCCTACGAAACCCTACTCTCTTTTTGGCACAATGGAATAGTTCCCACCTATAAACAAAAATGAAACCATAAAATTTGCAGGTAAGTGGATGGACATAGAAAAGATTATATTGAGGGAGGTAATCTCAATTCAGAAAGACAAACATCACAAATTCTGTCTCATCTGTGGTTCCTAGCTTCAGATCCTCAGATGTGAGTATACAACATGAAGAAATAAGAGAAATGGACAAGAAAGGTGGAGGCGATACTTGTCAGTGGAACTGCAGGATGCAGATGATTTGAAGTGGAAAACAAAATAATAAGTGGGATGTTCAAATGGGGAAGAAGAAGGGAGTTTGGTACAGAAAGAGAAGGATAGATGAGAGACAACATCATGGTTGTTTGGTAAAGACTCAAGTAACCATATTGTTTAATATTCATCTAAATTTTACTATATATTAAATGAAATCAAACCACTTGGCTGCAATGCTCCTATCAAGAATCAAAGAGTACCAGAAACCCCAGTATCAGGCATAAGATACTTCCTTTCAAATTGTTTGTCAGGTAGTCTATGTTAATCTCCAAATAATATAGACTATGGATGTACCCTTTACTGACTCTCGGAGAATTAAGGTAAGCCACTTTTGCTGGTGGCAATGCACACTTAGTACACAGGCCTCGGATGATTCAAGCTGGGGCTGAAATGGTGCTCATATATCAGTGGCAATAACAGCTGTCATGACTGGATTCTGAAAACCTGGTAAGGTTTCTGATGGTAGTGAGTTCATGAACCTTAGAAATAATCTACCACCACCACATGAGATCTGTCTGCTTCTGCCTCCAGTTTCAACTAAAGATGGCTCTCTTTAGAGCAAATGGATACTACCATAGAAAATAACAATTGAACACAACGAAGAGATCAACAGATTGTGGGGAGCACAGCAAATACTCCTGTGACAGAGTTCTTGCATCTATGGCTCATGGACCATTTTGGAATCGGGGATGTAAAGATTGTAATAGCTATAATGCCAGAAAATCTACTTTGAAATAGTCTCTCCTAGGAATGATTGCATAATGAAGACTGGAACAATGTCAATATTAATGGGCATTTTTAATTGGAAGTAAGGAATGTTTAAATTATTAACTTCATCTTGATTTAACTTTGATGTGAAGTATTGTTGTGTATCTAAAAAATCATTCATTTCTTTTAGATTTCCCAATTTAGTAAAATACAGATTTTAAAGTATGTCTTTATGAGTTTCTTAATTTCCTAAGTATCTGTTGTAATGTCTTATATTTCATCTCTAATTTTATTAATTTGTATTCTTTCTGTATTTCTCTTTTGTTTAATTTGACTAAAAGTTTGCCAATGTTGCTAGCCTTTTTAAAAGAATAAACTCTTTGTTTCACTGATTCATTGTACTTTTTCCCTTTCTTTGATTATGTCTTCCTACTTTCAACCTTTTTTAGCATTGATTTTTTTTTTTTACTTTTTTAAAGACTTTCAAGTGGATAGTTGGGTTCTCAATACGAGATTGTGTCAGGATTTTGATATATGCCAAAGTGCTATAAACTTTTCACTTATGAGTGTAATAATTATGTTTTATAGATTTTGGAAATTGCATTTCATTTTCATTCAGTCATAGTAATTCTTAAGTTTATTTCTGCTTTTTCTACACACAGTTTTACTTCAATAGTTTGTTGTTAAGATTCCACAAATTTGTGTACTTTCTGCCTTTTCATTTGGTTGCTGATATCCTGCATAATAATACACAATGGTCAGAAAGAATGTGGGTTGTAATTTCAATTTTCCTGTATTTGTTAAATTTGCTTTGTGTGCTAATCTGTGGTCTATTTAGAAGAAAGTTCTGTGATATGTTGCAATGAATGTGTATTCTTCAGCATTTTGGTTGAATGTTTTGGAAGCATGTTTGTTCCATTTGACTTCTGAAGTCATTTAGCCTCAGAGTTTTTGTACTTAGATTTTTGGCTTGTTTGTTTATTTTTTCCACATGATCTGTCTATTAGTGACAGTGGTGCATTGAAATAACCCATGATCATTGTGATTGGGTCAATTTGTGGTTTTAAATTTCATATTTCTGTTACAAAACTGGATAATCCTATATTCCGTGCATATATTTAGGATTGTAATATCCCATTGTATTTTTGTTTAATATGCATTATGAAAATTAGTTCCTATTATTTTAATTAAAAAGGAATATAAGGCATTCAGGTTAACTCAAGCTTCAATGTTCCAAGTCCTGTGTCCAAATTACATGGTGTCTCTAGCAATAAGGTCATATCTTCAATCTTTGGGAGGCGAGTAAAGAAAACAAGGGCTGTACTGATTTGGAAGTATCCTAGTATCTTTTGATAAACAACTCAAAGGGAGGTTTCTCAGACCTGATACTGGAATGAGCTTCTTCCTGTGAAACTGACTTTAAATCTAATTAAAAATCAACTGGAGAAAGTCATAGCATCTGTGTCAGTATGGCATCTATGGGTATAGCTTATAATGCCAGACTTCTACTGGCAACTCCTTCCTTAATATCTTCCTTTTTCTTCTTCACAAATAGTACCTTTCTAGTTTCCTGAATTCTACAGGCTCTTAAAATAAAATGCACAAACCTCAGGATTCGAGTTATGATACATACATATGTGACAAAATGTATATTCATCTCTCTGAGTCTGAGTAATCTTAGTTAATGTTTTCATGCTGCATCCATTAACCTGTTATTTTCATGTATTATTTCTTTAAAACTGTGATGGCTATTGTGGGTTGTCAACTTGACTACACCTGGAATGAATAGATCTTGAGACAGGAAAACAACATGCCTTTGATCTGGATCTTGTGACTGGAAGACACTGGGTTTTGATCCAGATGTTGAAGCAGGATGGCACATGCCTTTAATCCAGATCTTGAGATCGGAAGACACACCTTTAAGCTGGGTCACACCTCCTACTGGAAGCCAGTGTAAGGATAATGGAAAAAGGATTAGTTAGTTCTTCTTTATCCACTTGTCCTTGCCTTGCCAGCATATCCACCCCTTTACTGTTGTTGGAGCCTAGTTCTTCTGAATTCCAGCATATACAGAAGACCAGCTGAGATACCCAGCCTTTTGGAACTGAGATAGTACTAGACTCTTGGACTTTCCATTCGCAAATAGCAATTGTTGGATTAGTTGAACAGCAGTCTGTAAGTCATTTCAATAAATCCCTTATACATTAAAATATATATCAATTTACATATATATATATATATATATATATATATTCATGTCCTAAGTTCTGTGACTATAGAGAACCCAGAGTAACATAACAATTGAACAAAATTTCATCACACATAGATACCACATTTTTTATTCTCTATTCATCAGTTGATAAATATCTTGCCTCTTTCCATATCCTTACTATTATTAATAGAGCAACTATGAACATTAGTATAATTGTGTCTAGGTAGTGAGACATAGGGTCCTTCGGCTGTGTGCCCAGGAGTGGAATAGTTGGTTTGAACAGTATATCTAGTTTGAATTTTCTGAAGAACTGCCATAAGAATTTTCATATTGACTACACCAATCTGCATTCACACTGACAGTGCATAAGGGTGTCACTTTGTTAATCTCCCGACCAGCATTTGTTGTCTTTTGTTTTCTTAATTGTAGTAATTTGCTATCTCTTGATGGCTAAAGATGGTGAAAATTGTTAAAGTATTTCTTAGCCATTGTGTATCTTCTTCTGAGAACTCACAGTTAAGTTTAACTTTATAATTTGGTTGTTTGTTTTCTGAGTTAAGAATTTTGAGTTCCTTATATATTCAAAACCCTAATCTTCTGTCAGTTCTCTAATTGACTAATATATATTATTACTATTCTGAGGTCTGCCTCATAACTCAAATGACTGTGCTCTTTGTTTTATAGAAGCTTTTAAATTTTATGATGTTCCACTTATTGGTGTTGTTTATTGGTATTATTTCCGGGGTTATTCAGAAAGTCTTACCTGAGCAGATATCAGGGAGTGCACTCCATTTTTCTTTCTTCTAGAAGTTTCAGGTGTAATGAAGTCTGAAATTCATTTAGAAATGATTTGTATATAGATTGAGAGAGAAGGATCAAACTTAATTAATATATAATTTCCCCTTCCCCATTTGCTAAATATGCTTCTTTTTCTCCAGTAGCATAATTTTGGATTCTTTAAAAACATACTTTATCCTTAACCATATGTACTTTTGTGATTCTATCTGGATATATTCACTTGATTATAGTACCCATAAATGTCAGAACAGAGCACCAGGTTCCCCAGAGTTGGTGTCAAATATGATTGGTTGTGAGCCAATGTGGTGATTTGAATAGTAAAGGCTGCCATAGACTCACTAATTAGAGTACTTGTAGAGTTCAATGAGAAAGGGGGCACCAGGAAGTACAATGGAAATAAATCCTGTGGTCAAGGAGATAAAGAAATTAAAGGAAAGCTTGATGTTGAGTTTAATAAAGGGAATGGAGTCCTTAGGGAACGATTCTACCCAGCTAAGCTTCCAACTTGTGAAAAGGAATTAAAGGGAAAATCAGAGCCTGATATGGTGGTGCATGCCTTTAATCCAAGCTCTCCAGAGGCAGAAGCAGGTGGACCTCTGAGTTTGAGATCAGCCTGGTCTACACAGAAAGTTTCAGGACAACCAAGCAAAGGTAATGAAGGAAATCATCCAAAACAGAAAACTAGTGAAGATGTAATTGAATGAGAGAGCCATGTTCCAGCCACTGCTAGCAGCAGAATTTTGGCCACATAGTTCTGGGTTTAGAGTCAAATATTAAAGAATTATGGAGTCTCCCTCTGTGACTCGGGAAAGCAGATGAGGCCAGGCATGTTTCAGGAGTGTCCCTTCATGGAGGCCCTGGGAGGACATTGTGTGAGGCTGTGATGGTGAAGCCTAGTTTGCCTTGGAGATCCCAAAATGTTGAAGATGACAGTGCCATGGGATACCTACTGAGGAGAGCTGCTAACAGGGAGAGGAACCAGCCCAAGAAAGTGAAGTGTGTTGCAGTCAAACAAGCTGGAAGGAGCTGGATATCTGAAGAGCACTTTGACATCAGACATGGTGATGTGAATCAGTCTTGCTTTGGTCCAGTATTTCCTCACTTTGCTCCCTTTCCACACATTTGTGTCATTATAGGTTGGAAGTATATGATCTGTACTTTTCTTATTTTGATTTTTAGGGGGTTACAGTTAGCAGATTTTATAAATTGTAGAAGAAACTTTAGACTTTGGACTTTTAAACATTGTTGAGACTAATAGACTGTGGGGACTTTTGAAATTAGACAATACATTTCTGCATTATGTTATGGCTACAAAACTATGAGGCTGGGGAGTGAAATGTGGTGGTTTAAATAGGAATGTTTCCCATGAATTTATGTGTTTGAATGCTTGGTCATAGGGAGTGGCACTCTTAGGATGTGTGGCCTTGAGTAGGTGTGGCCTTGTTGGAGAAGTTGTGTCACTGTGGCCGTGAGCCTTAAGGTCTTATGTGCTCAAGGTAGGTCTAGTGTGACAGTCTCCTTCCGCTGCCTCCAGGTCAAGATGGAGAACTCTCAGCTCCTTCTCTAGCACCATGTCTGCCTGCAAGTTACCATGCTTCCTGCTATGATGATAATGAACTAAGTCTCTGAAGCTGTAAGCCATCTCTAATTAAATGTTTTTCATTATGACTTGCTCATGGTGTCACTTCATATAAATAGACTCTCTAACTAAGACAGTCATCCATTGTGTGTGCTAGGAACCAAACTAGGGTCCTCTGAAAGAGAAGCAAGTGATCTTAATCATTGAGTAATTTCTCTAGCCTGTTTTTTGGTTTATCAGGAAAAACTTGGGTAGGTGCACACATGTTCACTTGTATCTGAATTTATAAATTCTTTTCCACTAGTCCATTTATTGTTTCTTTTAGGCCAGAAGCAATGCCACTTTTACTAGTAGGGCTCTGTAGTATGGCTTTAAATAAGGAATGGTGACATTTCCAGCAGTGTTATTATTGGCCAGAATTGTCTGGGCTACCCAGAATTCTTTGCACTTCCACATGAATTTTGGTATTTCTTTATTAACTTTATCAATTTCTATGAAGAGTCATGTTAGAATTTTGATGGTGATTGCGTTGAATCTGTAGATTTCCTTCTGTAAGATGGTCACTTTCATTATATTTATCCTACCAATCCACGTATATGAGTAGTCTCTCAATCTTTTTATGTCTTCTTTAATTCCTTTCTTTATTGTTTTAAACATTTCATTATATGAGGGATTATTGCCTCAGTTAGGTTATTCGAAGATAGTTTATCATTTTGAAGCTATTTTCAAAGGGGTTGTTTCCCTGAATTCTTTTTCAGTCCATCTTGATATATAGGAAGATTAGTGACTTTTATATTAATTTTGTAAGATGGCACTTTGATGAAAGCATTTTTCAGCTCTAAGAGTTTGCTTTTTTTTTTCTGATAAACTCTTTGGCAACTGCCATGTATAGAACCATATCACCTACAAATAGCGTTACTTTGCTGTTCATGCCCTTTTTTATTTCCCTACCTTGTCTCATTGCTCTATCTGAGACTTCAAGAACTATGTTGAATAGGTTTGGTAAATATGGACAGCCATATTTTCTTCCTGATCTTCTTGGGAAAGCTTTGAGGTTTTTCTCCATTTAACATGATGGTGGTTATTAGTTTATCATAGACAATCTTTATTATGCTATGATATATATTCTCCATCCTTAGGCTCTCCAAGACTTCTTTCATGAAAGAGTGCTGAATTTTATCAAAGGCTATCTTTACATCAATTGAAATGATCATACAATTTCTATTATTGGGCATATTTATGTTGTGAATCAAGTCATGTATGTTGAATCATCCTAGTAGTTCTGTGATGAAACCAACTTGATCAAGATGAATTATCTAATAGGTCTATGAAATAGTTTGCAAATATTTTATTCAATATTTCCATATTCATATTCATCAGCAAGATTGGCCCATAATTCTTTTATTTTATTACATCATTTGGTACCAGAGTAACTGTGGCTTCATAATAAGAGTTCAGAAATGCCTCTTCCTTTTCTATTTTATGGAATAATTTGAATAGTTTCTGTACTAAGCCAGTTTTCACTGAAGGTCTGGTAGAAATATGTGCTGAATCCTTCAGGTGTTGAGTGCTTTTATTGAAAATTTTTAGTGGCTATTTCTATTGCACTGGATTAAATAGAGCTGGCTAAATTAATTATTTCATCTTGGTTTAATACCAGTAAGGTAAATGCAACTACAAATTTACCCATTTGTTTTAGAAATTTAAATTTAGCAGAATATAAACTTTTAATGTGTGAACTTATGATTCTCTAAATTTGCCTCAGTATCTGTTGTAATGTCTCCATTTTCAATCTAATTTTAGTATTTTAAATCTTCTCTCCTATTCTTTTGGTTAGTTTTACTATAGGTTTAAGAATTTTCTTTAATTTTTTACAGAACCATTCTTTATTTTTTTCACTTATATTTCATTAATTTCTGCATTGATCTCCATTATTTAACTTCACCTATTCCCTTGGAGATTAATTTGTTCTTATTTTTAAAAATGCCTTAAGGTTCATCATCAGGTTATTTGAGATCTCCAATTATATAATTTAGGAACTTAGAACTATAAACTTCCTCCTTCATTGATTCCATTTTTTGTAAATATGTTGTGCATTCATTCACATTTCTTTCTAGGAACAATTATATTTCCTTCTTGATTTTTGCAAAGACCCATTCATCATTTGATAGTATATTGTTTAATATCCACAGATTTACATATTTTTCAGTAGTTTCTTTTTCTGTTGATTTGTTTTATTCAATTTTGGACAGATAAAAATGCATGATGTTTCAATTTTTATGCATTGAGTGAGACTTGTTTTGGGTCTTCTCATGTGGTATTAGAGTACTTGTTATGATCTGTTGTGATTTTTTTCCTTTTAATTCTAGTTTCTCTATTCTTTCAGTGGATGTGTTCAGGATAGACTAGGTTGTTGTATCATTGTGTTAATGTTTTGCTATGACAGATTGACACTCCAGGTATCGAGTTCTGTTTGTTCCTGTGGGCTGGAAAAAGTCTGTAGCAACAGTCATTGTCCAATAGACAAGCCATATGAAAAATAGAGTAACAAGTGACTACAAAACTGATGCTTAAAATGTACCAATTGGTTGATGGACCAAAGGACCTCAAAGGTAATTTGTATATGATTATGTTAGTATGAATGTAACAGGAAATAGAAGAGGGAAGCAATGATAGTGATATATATTAGAAAGGAAGAAATTGAGGACAGAGAGATTATATAGAACTAGGAATATTTAAGCACAAATAACAAATGAAGTAGATCCATGAGAGTGTTGTTTAATAAAAACTAAAAGAAGGAGGGAAAGATAAGATATGTATCCATTTTTATAACCCAGTTCATCTGTGAGGCTTTGGCAGATGTAACAGTAAGAGGAATGGCTACAAGAAAAGAGAAAGGAAGGGAGAAAGTTTTCAAAAAGAAAGGGAAAGAAAAGGAGATAGAGAACAAAATAGCAAAGGGTACAAACAGTAGGGGACAGTGTTGGTCTACTACAATTCCTTCCTCCTCTATGTAGTAAAGAAATAACTGTAGAGGAGGAAGGAGTTGTGGATAGAGATATAAAAAAATGGAGTCAATGGTAGTTAAAAAATATCCATTGAGAAAGATGAGACATGGGAAGAAATATAAGCAAATGAGATCCCTGGGCTAAAAACTGATTCCTTTTCTTTGAGTAATCCATTGCTTCATTTTATTGTTTCTGGACTGAAGTGTACTCCCTGTAATAATAATAAAAAAGTGTCATTCTTTTCAGTTTCTGTTTTGTATAAAATGTGTTGACTGTTCTCCGAGCTATGGGTAGCGGAATCAAACTCTGCTCAGCCATAATTGTTACATTCACAGGGAGGTTGAAACAGCCTGTGAGTGTGTGATGCCAAAACCATGTTTAAATACAGACTTATATCTTAACTATCCCTGTTTGGGCACTGATGGTAGCCATGGCAAAAGTTACTGGAGCACTTTCTGTGAAGCATCTTCCAACAATAATATTTTAGATTTCCTGATAGTGTCTCTTAATCAAGTTTATCTGGGGTAACATGCCACTATGGTAGTGGTTGCTCCTTTCATTGTTGTTCCAGCTGCAAGTCCAGTCCTATGATAGAAAACTTTTGTGGAGTATATGGTAGAACAGGTTTATTAGGCTGTTGATCCGATCAGTTCGGGGATTGCAAAAGTAGCAGATGGGATGATTAAATATTTGTGCTCTCTTTAATAAGCAATCTGTAATCAACCATTTGTTAGTATCTGATTTCTTGTCTGCCATATTACCCAGAATCATGTGTCACTATGCTGATATCAGACCAAACAGGCTTCAAACAAACATTAGTCAGAAGAGGCAAAGTTACTTCATGCTAATAAGAGAGCCATTTATCAAGAGAATATTATAATTTAAAACACATTCACACTGAGCACTGCTGCACAGAAACTCATAAAACAAGTACTAAAGGTTTTAAAATCACAGATTAACCCCAACATATAAAAGGAGGTGACTTAAGTACTGCATCCTATAGGTTTAAATTATTCTATAGATCAAATGAACTTAATTAGCATTTAGAGAACATGCCACCTAATTTTACAGAATATTCCTCCTTCTCTGCAGTCCATGGAACTTACACTATAGTTGATCACATGTTAAGACATGATACATAAAATAAAAGAAATCTGAAATAACTTCATGTATTATATGACCACACAGGAAAATAGAAATCAACAGTAGAAAACACACAAACTCATGGATATTAAACATACATTATTGAACAATTATTTGAATATTGAAGAAATCAGGAAAAAATGTAGAAAATTACTAGAAACAAAAGAAAAGTAAAATACAAATAACAAAACCTAAAGGGCACAATGAATGTAGTCCTAAGAGAGAACACTATACTTCTAAGTGTCTGTATAACAACAACAAAGAAGTCTCAAATAAATGACTTTTTTTTCTTTCACTTTCATCTTGTTGAAAGTAGATTCTTTTCTCACAGAATTTACCCTGATTGCAATTTCCTCTCCCTCTACTCCTGCCAGTTCCTTCCTACTTCCCCTCTCCTCTGGCTCCACTCCCTTTCTGCCTTACTTTAGAAGATAACAGGCTTCTAAGAGATAACAACAAAACATGAAAAAATATAGTAAGATAAAGCAAAAGTTATCGTATTGAAGTTTGACATGGCAGTTCCACAAGAAAAAAAGAGTTCCAAGAGCAGACACGAGAGTCAGAGACACACTAGTTCTTACAATCAGTCCGAAGTTACATAAAACTAATAAGGTGAAAGGTATAATCTTTAATCAGAGGACCTGGTGAAGAGTGTGTAGGCCTGCACTTATTGCTTCAGTCTCTGGGAGTTCAGATGTGCTTTTCTTAGTTGATTCATATGGCCTTGTTCTCCTGGTGTCCTCTAGCATATCTGGCTTTTACACTCTTTTGGCCTCCTCTTCTGCAGGGCTCCCTGAGCTCTGAGGGGAGGGATTTTCTAGAGATATCCCATTCAGAGCTGTGTGTTTTAAGAACTAACTCTGCCTCACAATTGGCTGTGGGTCTCTCTGCATCTATTCCTGTATGCTGCAGAAAGAAGTTCCTCTGATGATGATTGGATAAGGCATGGATCTATGATTATAGCAGAATATCACTAGGAGTCATTTTATAGATACATTTTTTTTTAATTTAGATTAGAATGTTTGGTTTTAGCTTAGCTCTCTGGCCTATCTAATCCCTGGTTCTTGGTCACCCAAGCAGTGTCAGGTATGGTTTCCATCTCAGGGAGTGCTACTTAAGTCAAATAAAACATATATTAGCTACTCCTACAAGTTTTGTGGCACCATTGATCTACCATATCTTCTAGGACGACACCATTGTAGATGAAAATGTTTGTGCATGAGTCATTGTTTATGATTATCCTTTGGTAGGATGCCGAGTACCTTCCTGAAACAAAAGACACTGAACATAGAGGTGAAGGTTCCAAGTAGGCATCAGCTTGGCCTCTCCATGTTCAGTGAGTTGCTTGGGTATTGTACTAACCATTGGGAGATCACTGTCAGTTTGGGGAGAGCAAAATTGTCTTAGCAACAGCCTGGGTTGTTTGGGTATTTTCATGGAACCCCTTACCCAAAAACTGAACTGAATTCAACCCAGTCCCTCTATTGGAAGACTTCTTTGATGGCAAGTGATGGCTAGTTGTGACTCTATATCCCCCATTATCAGAAAACCTCATTAGGATCACCTTCATATATTTTAGGAAGTTTCTACTGCACTAGGTTTCTATACCATGCCTCAAATGTCCCTCAGTTTCAGCTGTCTCTCCCCACATTTTCTCCCTCTATCCTATCTCTTCTTCTGCACCCCACTTGATCTTCTGCTTTCCATCCCCACCCACTCCCAGTCCATCCATAAAATCTATTCTATTCTCCCCTCCCTGAGAGATCCAAGTGTCCCCACTTTGTCCCTTCTTTAACACCTAAAATCTCTGGGCCCATGGATTGTAGCTTTTTTATCATTTATTTAAAGACTAATATCCACATATATGTGAATACATACCATATTTATGTTTCTAGATCTAGGGTACCTCATTTGGGATGATGCTAATGAGTTCAATCCATTTATCTACAAATTTCATGATAGCATTTTTGTAACAGCTGATTAACACCCCATTATGTAAATGTACCATATATTTTCTTTATCAATTCTTTTGTTGAGGAACATCTAGGTGGCTTCCAGTTTCTGGGTATTATGAATTGAGCAGTAGTGAGCATGGTTGACCAATCTCCCTTGTTGTAGGATTATGTGTCCTTAGCGTAGATGCTCAAGAGTAGTATAGCTGGATCTTGAGGTAAATTAATTCTCAACCTTCTGAGAAACCACTATAATAGTTTCCATAGTGGCTGTACAAGTTTTCACTCTGACCACCAGTGGAGGAGTATTCCCCTTTCTCCGTGTCCTTACAAGCATGAGCTGTCACTTGTGTTATTGACCTTACCGATTCTGGCAGGTGTAAGATGGAATCCCAAAGTAATTTTGATTTGCATTTCCCTTATGGTGAAAGATGTTGAACATTACTTTACATGTTTTTCAGACATTTGATTTTCCTCTATTAAGAATTCTCTGTTTAGTATACCACATTTTAAAATTGGATTTTGTTTTTTAATATCTAGTTTCTTGAGTTCTTTGTATACTTTGGATATTAGTCCTGTATCAGATGTGGAGTTAGTAAAAATCTTTTTCCTATTTTCTGGGCTGTCATTTTGTCTGACAGTGTCCTTTGCTTCACAGAAGCTTTTCAGTTTCAGGAGGTCCCATTTATTAAGTGCTGGTCTTAATGCCTGTGCTATTGACGTTCATTTCAGGAAGTCTTCTGTGCCAATGATTTCAAGGTTATTTTCCCCACTTTTTCTTCTATCAAATTCAGTATATCTAGTTTTATGTTTAGGTCTTTGAGCCAATTAGACTTGAGTTTTGCAAAGGGTAAAAAATAAGAATCTATTTGCATCCTTCCACATAGAGACCTCAAGTTTGACCAGCACCATTTAATTTTTAGCGATGCTGTCCTTTTATCCAGTGTGCATTTTTTGCTTCATTATCAAAATTCAGGTGTCCACAGGTGTGTGGATTTATATCTGGGTCTTCTTTTTATTTATAACTTGGTCTGATTCTAATGATCAATACATCTGTTTTTAATGACTATACCACGTGGGTTTTTTTTTTTTCTTTTCTGGAGCCCTGTAGTGCAACTTTAAATAATCAGGAATGGTAAAAATTCCAGTGGTTCTTTGATTGTTCCAGATTGCTTTAGCTATACTGTGTGTTTTGTTCTTTGATATGAAGGTGAGATTATTATTTTTGAGATTATTATGAAAGAAGTTGTCTCCTTTATTTTTTTCTCAGTCTGTCATTTGTATACAAAGTGAATACTGATTTTTTTGTGTGTGATTTAATTTTGTATCCAGTTACTTAGCGAAAAGAGCTTATCTGTTCCGTAGTAGAAGTTTTATGATTGCTTACATATACTGTCATATCATCTGCAAATAAAGATATTTTAACTTCTTCCTTTCCAATTTACATCCCCTTGATCTCCTTTCATTGTATTATTAATCTAGTTAGTAATTCAAGTACTATATTGAATTGATACAGAGAGTTGACAGCCTTGTCTTCTTCAAGATTTGCTTTGAGTTTCTCTTAAGTTGATATTGGCAATGATCTTGCTGTAACCTGCCTTTATTATGTTTATTATGTTTAGATATGTCCCTTATATCCCTAATCTCTTCATGAAGTGCTGTTATATTTTGTCAAAGATCTTTTCTTCATCTAATGAGATGGTGGTGTTGCTTTTGTTCTTCGTTCCACTCTAGTCTCCCCAGACTTACTCATAATCTTGGTAAAGCCTGACTGTAGGAGTCCCTTTTCCCATCCCATTACTCTTGGATTCCTCTAGTTCTTTAACAGTGCTTGTTTCAGGCATTCATTCTAGTCCATTCCTTTGTGACACATGTCCCGCTGGAACATTCTACACCATGGAAACCCACCCCCAGCCACAACACTGCCTAAAATCCAGAGTAGACAACAGCAATCAAAGAATATAACACCTTTCCTACAAAGATGGAACCAGATATCTTTATTTATTTATATTTATATTTATTTATTTATTAAAGATTTCTGCTTCCTTCCCACCACCACCTCCTACTTACCTCCCCCAATCAAGTCCCCCTCCCTCGTCAGCCCTAAGAGCAATCAGGGTTCCCTGCCCTGTGGGAAGTCCAAAGACCATCCACTAGCCATAAATAAAGGGCATTGACCCTAGAATTCGTGATCCTAGAGAAGCTAAATAAGAAGGTGAACCCAAAGAAAAACATATAGGCATCCTCCTGAACAGTAACCTTCATCAGGCGATGAAAGGAGACAGATACAAAAACCCACATTGGAGCACCAGACTGAAATCTCAAGGTCCAAATCAGGAGCAGGAGCGAGAGCATGAGCAAGGAACTCAGGACCACGAGGGGTGCACCCACACATTGAGACAATGGGGATGTTCTATCGGGAACTCACCAAGGCCAGCTGGCCTGGGTCTGAAAAAGCATGGGATAAAACCGGACTCGCTGAACATAGCGGACAATGAGGACTACTGAGAACTCAAAAACAATGGCAATGGGTTTTTGATCCTACTGCACGTACTGGCTTTGTGGGAGCCTAGGCAGTTTGGATACTCCTCTTACTAGACCGGAACCACATATCTTAATGAACAAAAACTTCAAAAACTCCAGATTTCTAGGCTAAGCTCAGAAACACAAACACAAACAGCCAAGAAAATATGCCTTCCCTCGAAGACAGCAATGTGATTAAAATAGGCCCCCAGAAAAGCAATTTGCTGAAGCACAAGACAAAGACTTGAAAACATCACTTATGAATATGTCCAAGGGCCCCAAATAAGATATGGAGAAATGCCTTAATGAAAACTAAAAGCACGGAAACATTTTCAACTATGAAACTAGAATTTAACAGGGAAATAGAATCACTAAAGAAAACCCAAACTGAAATAAAACTGAAAACTAAAATCTCAGGAAGTCAAATAAAAGCATCCAATGTAAGCATCACCAACAAATTAAAAGACATGAAAGAGAGAACTTCAGGTCTTGAAGTCAAGATAAATAGTTTAGTCAAAGAAACTGATCTGAGACACTATGAAAAAAAAATCAAACTTTTACTTAATAAGCATTCCATCTGACCGTTGTGGATTAAAGCTGGGTATCAATGATAGAAAGTATACTGACTCTTGGAAACTAAACAATTAAGTACTAAATTAAAATTAGTCCAGACAGAAATCAGAAAAATTAAAACTTTTTAGAATTTAATGGAAATGAGATGTAATATATGCCAAACTATGAGAAAAATTGAAGCTAGTTCTAAGAGCAAAGTTAATAGTACTAAGTGCCTACAGCAAAAAAAAAAATGGAGAGATCTCATATTAACATCTTCATGGGATACCTGAAAGTTCTAGGACAACACAAAGAAACAATACAAAAAATGAGTATATGTAAATGAATAATTAAATTCAGTGCTAAAATAGATGAAATAGAAACAAGCAAACCAGCAAAACAAAGTAATACAAAACAAAACTAATAAAAAGAATCAATGAAAGGAAGAATTGTTCTTTAAGAAATATTAACAGTATTGACAATCCCTCAGTAAAATTAGCAAAAATTCAGAGAGATAATCAAAGTATAAAATTAGAGATAAAAAGGAGGGCATTAAAATAGACAGCAAGGTAATCCAGTGAATCATAAACACATACTTTTAAATCTTGTGCTTTAGCAAACTGGAATAAGAAAATGATGTATGTATGTATGCATGCATGTATGTATATGTATATGTGTATACATATAGTATGAATAACCTAAAGATGATAAAAACTAATAAACAATTTAAATATACAGGTAATCCCTAGTGATAAAAACCTTAAAACTCACAACTAAAAAACCTGTCCAGGCCTAGGAAAAGACAAAATGGAATTCTACCAGTTCTTCAAAGAAATACCAATGCCAGTACCTGAAACTATCCTACAAAATAGAAACTGAAGGGGAAAAGACAACATTATCAGAAATTGGTGTTGATCAAACAGCATGACTACATATAAAGAATGAAAATAGACCCACATCGGTCACCCCTACAAAACTCAACTCCGAGAGGATCAATATAAAATTAAATACCCTGATTCTGATAGACTATAAGCTGAGGAATAGACTTGAATTTATTGGAATAGGAACAGATTTTCTGAACAGGAGACCAATAATTAATAATTAGAACCTCATTAAGATGAAAGGTGTCTCTATCATAAAGGACACCATCATTCTGAGAAATTCATCATTTATATACCAGCTATATATTTGATAGAGGTTTAGTACGTCAAATATAAAAAAAAAAGTGTGAACACCAGGAAAACAACCCAACTTAAAATGGGGCACAAAATTAAATAGTATTCAAAATAAATAAATGAATAAAAGAAATATAAATAGCTGAAAAACATTTTAAAATTTCAACATCCTTATTCATCAGGGAAATGGCAATTAAAACTTACTTGAGAATTCATATTAACGCATGTAGAATGGTGGGGTTCAGATGCAGAGGGAGGAGGATTGTAGAAAATGATGTAACAAGCCTTGAGCCACATTCCAGCATACAAATGAACAGAAATTGGTTACTTTAAATTGTAAGAGTCTAAGCTATTGGCTGAGCATTTATACTCAATAATAAGTCTCCATGTGGTTATTTGGGAACTGGATGGTGGTACAGAAACTTCTGCCTGCACCATTCTACAAGATGGAACCTATACTTGACACTGCTCAGGTGGCAAAGAACCTCAGACTAGATATGCCATGAATGTAGAAGAATACAAAATACGATGTTCTGCTAAAGGAACACAATGATAAAATGTCTCTTAACAATGTTCTGCTTATACCCATAGGTCAGTAGCTCACTTATTCACTATTAGAGAAGCTTCCTCTTGCAGAAGTTAAGAACTAACACAAAGACACTCAACTAGAAAATGTAGACAGTCAGATATTTTATGATACTTAGTCCTAAGTGGAATATTTTCATCAAATCCCTCCCCTCATGGCTCAAGGGTCTAAGCAGAAGAAGAGTTTGGAAGATAGAAGGAGTCAGGGGAAATGAATGACATGAAAGAAACTGTATTCCAAACACAATAGGACTGACTCACATATTAGCTCATAGACTGTAGCAGCATGCACAGGGCCTAAGCAGATTCAAGTCAGATGGAGTTCCAGCACAGACAGCGTAAAGTGGACATGAGCCACTTCCCAAAACAATAAGCTATCAATAATTGTGCTTGCAAAGAAAAAATTAGTTTTCTCCAGTTGAGTTTGACTTGGTATATAAACCACCATTAATGGTAGGCACCATGCCCAGCAGTAGATGACAAACTCAAAATAAGCTCAGTGGTGATTTATTATTTTTTGTCTCATATTACGTTGCTAGGGCATTTAAAAAATCTTTCTGATCTTTTGCTTGCATATTGTGGTTTATAATTTTGTGTCCTCATCAGTTTGGTGTGTGTTGTGTGTTTATGTGTGTGTTCATGCATGTGTGTGTTTTTGTGGTTTTTCTATCCTTTTTTCAATTATATTTGCTTCAATTGTCCTGATTGCTATCAAAAGGCAGAGAAAGAAGGTATGGAATTGGATGGCTGGGGATTTAGGGAGGATCTGGGACAAGATGCGGGAGGTGGAAACATGATCATAATTTAATATATTAACTTTCAATTAAAAGTAGAAAAAGAAATATAATTCTTGCTTATAAAACCAATTTATTTCTGACAAAAAATGTTAAAACTTTTCCAAAAACATTCCCAGTTAATGGAGAATGTATTTTTAAGATACCTCTTATCTCACAAAATTTACCTCTTTATATAAAAATAATCACATGCAGTTTTTCAGAAAATGAAGTGATACAGTGATGGAGGAAGGTCATTGGTTAATTAATAAAGAAACTGCTTGGCCCTGGTAGGTTAGAACATAGGTGGGTGGAGTAAACAGAACAGAATGCTGGGAAGAAGGGAAGTGAGCTGAGACACCATAGCTCTGCTCCCCAGGGCAAACGCAATGAAGCTCCGATCCAGGATGGACATAGGCTAGAATCTTCCCAGTAAGCACACCTTGGGGTGCTACACACACATTAATAGAAATGGGTAATCAAAATGTAAGAATTAGCCAGTAAGAAGCTAGAGCTAATGGGCCAAGCAGTGTTTAAAAGAATACAGTTTGTGTGTCGTTATTTTGGGGCATAAGCTAGCCAGGCAGCCGGGAGTCGGGCTGTGGGAAGAGGCCCGCAGCTCCCCTCAACAATACAGTATGCATTGTTTTTTACATTTTCACTTAATATACATTAAGCACCTTTCTACATTATTATACTAATGTACTTTCATCATATTTGTGGTAGCATTTTATTTCAAAGCAATTATAGCAAAATTTGGATCAATTCTTTTAGTGGGCAGTTTAGTTTCTCAGGTTATTTGCTCTGATAAATAACACTTTGCTATCTCTTAGATCTATCTATCCATCTATTAATCATTTTTTCTTAGCCCTGATGCTGTAATTTCTGTAGGGTATATTTTAAGTGGACAGCTATTGAATCATTTGATAATCATATTTAAAATGTTTATGAATAGTGTCAAATTCACCTACATAAAGTACCATACAATTAACTCTCTGATTAGTAATGGAAAAAATAATATGTTAGTCCACACTTTATTCCTAATCCCAGGATGATATGAGTACAAAATGTCACAGTCATAGAGTTGGCTGCACTTTAGGTCCCAAGTGGAAATCATGAAGTTTATGAGACTACAGAGCACCAAGAAACAAAAATTTATGATAGCATAAATGCAGTACTCATATTTCTAAAAAGAAGAAGAAACATAATGCTATCCCTAAAGGGCAGAAATTTTAATCAGTCCCTTATTACTTTAACTGGCACAAGACATTGCTTTCTAAAATCTTCCTCCTGATAAAACTGAGTTTCCTGTTGTCTATTTATTCTACCTTGTAGTGGTTTGAAAGAGAATGGTCCCCATAGACTAATATTTGAAGGATTAAGGTGTTTGACCTTGTTGGAGAAACTGTGCTACTGTAAATTGACTTTTGAGATTTAAAGAGCCAACATTATTTCCAGTCAGTGCTCTACCTCTCTTTTTGCCTTTTGCCTGTAAATCAGGTGTGAGATCTCAGCTATTGTTTCAATTCCATGTCTGCTTTTCTACTGTCATACTCCCCACCATGGTGGTTATAAACTTTCTGGATCCAGGAAGCCCTGAATTAAATAATTTCTTGTATAAGTTATCTTTGTCAGGGCATTTGTTTTGCCATGGCTGTAGAAAAGTAACTGACGCATATGCTTTAAGCTGTGAACTTCTTGCTTAAGCACTTTAATAAAGCAAATAATAGGTACTCAAGTCAATGTTTGGAGAAATGAATTCTGTCTTAGGATTTATTGCTGTGAAGAGACAACATGACAATGGCAATTCTTTTTAAAATTTTTTTAATTTAAAAGTTTCTTTTTCTCTGTTCCTTGCCTGATGAAATTTAATATTCAGGAGGATGCCTATATTTTTTCTTTGGGTTCACCTTCTTATTTAGCTTCTCTAGGATCACAAATTATAGGCTCAATGTTCTTTATTTATGGCTAGAAACCAAATATGAGTGAGTACATCCCACGTTCCTCTTTTTGGGTCTGGCTTACCTCACTCAGGATAGTGTTTTCTATTTCCATCCATTTGCATGCAAAATTCAAGAAGTCATTGTTTTTTACTGCTGAGTAGTACTCTAATATGGATATATTCCATACTTTCATCATCCATTCTTCCATTGGAGGGCATCTAGGTTGTTTCCAGGTTCTGGCTATTACAAACAATGCTGCTATGAACATAGTTGAGCATATACTTTTGTTGTATGATAGGGCATCTCTTGGGTATATTCCCAAGAGTGGTATTGCTGGGTAGAGGTAGGTTGATCCCGAATTTCCTGAGAAACCACCACACTGCTTTCCAAAGTGGTTGCACAAGTTTGCATTCCCACCAGCAATGGATGAGTGTACCCCTTTCTCCACAACCTCTCCAGACCCACATTGGAGCACCAGACTGAAATCTCAAGGTCCAAATCAGGAGCAGAAGGAGAGAGAGCATGAGGAAGGAACTCAGGACCACGAGGGGTGCACCCACACACTGAGACAATGGGGATGTTCTATCGGGAACTCACCAAGGCCAGCTGGCCTGGGTCTGAAAAAGCATGGGATAAAACCGGACTCGCTGAACATAGCGGACAATGAGGACTACTGAGAACTCAAAAACAATGGCAATGGGTTTCTGATCCTACTGCACATACTGGCTTTGTGGGAGCCTAGGCTGTTTGGATGCTCACCTTACTAGACCAGGATGGAGGTGGGTGGTCCTTGGACTTCCCACAGGGCAGGGAACCCTGATTGCTCTTCGGGCTGACTAGGGAGGGGGACTTGATTGGGAGAGGGGGAGGGAAATGGGAGGTGGTGGTGGGGAGGAGGCAGAAATCTTTAAGAAATAAAAAAAAATAAAGTAAAAAATAAAATGCAAAAAAATTAAAAGTTTCTTTTTTCATTTTACATACCAACCACAGTTCTGCCTCCTCCCACTCCTCCCACACCCCCTTTCTTTTTCCCCACCCAATCTACCATCCACTCCTTAAAATGGGTCAAGACTCCCATGGGGAGTCAACAAATCTGGCATATCAATTTGAGTCAGGACCAAGCCCTTCCCTGTATATTGAAGCTGAGCAAGATATCTCTCCATAGGGAATGTACACCAAAAACCAGTTCATGCACTGGGGGTAAATCCTGGCCCCACTGGACTATGGCCATTCTTATAAAGGAAAACATTTAGTTGGGGTTTGCTTACCATCTCTGAGTTTTGCTCCATTATCATCATGACAGTAAACATGATGGTGTGCAGGAAGACATGGTGCTGGAGAAAGAACTGAGAGTTCTATATCTTGATCTGCAGACAGTAGGGAAGAGACTCACCTGAGCTTCTGAGACCTCAAAGCCCACCCTGACATTGACACACTTTCTCCAACAAAGTCGTACCTCCTAGCAATGCCATTCTCTGAGGGCCAAGCATTCAAACATATTAGTTTATGGGGAGCATTCCTCTTCAAACCACCATGTTTCACTCCCTGACCCCACAGGCTTGTAGTCATAACATAATGTAGAAATGCATTTAGTCCAATTACAAAAGTCCCTATAGTCTATCAGAGTCTCAACAATGTTTAAAAGTCCAACATTCAAAGCCTCTTCTGAGATTCTTGCAATCTAGTAACTGTGATCCCTTTAAATCAAAATAAGAAAGCAGATTGCATACTTGCAACATATAATGGCACAGGATATACATTACCATTCCAAAATGGAGGAAAGGCAGGATAGTGAGGAAATAATGGACCAAAGCAAGACAGAAAACCAGATTGACACACTCCAAATTCTGTATCTCCATGTCTGATGTCAAAATGCTCTTCAGATCTCCAACTCCTTTCAACTTTGTTGACTGCAACACACTTCTTTCACTTGGGCTGCTGGTTCAACTCCTATTAGCAGTCTTGTTAGGTATCCAATAACTCTGGCATCTACGAATCAATCCATACTTCACCTTCATATCTTTGCACAATGGCCTCTCCTGGCCTCCTTTCAGGGGACATCCCTCACACATGTGTGTCTTCAACAACTTTCCTTAGTCGTGGAAGACTATTCTATAACCCCTTCTATCCTGACTCTAAATCCAGAACTATGTGACTAATGCTGCCAAATTCTGCTGCATTCTGGGGCTGGAACATGATTCCCTTGTTCAATTATATCTTTACTAGCTTGCTGTTTTTGATGACTTCCTTTACTCCCTAAGCTTAGCTGTCCTGAAACTGGATGTGTAGATCAGGCTGGCTTCAAACTCAGAGATCCACCTCCTTCTGCCTCTGGTGGGCAGGAATTATAGGCATGCCCCAGCACACCAGGCTTTAAGCTTTCACTTAATTCCTTTCCCCTAATTGGAAAGTGGAAGGTGAGATCTTGCCCTGAGGTCACCACTACCTTTATTCCATTTCTTAATCTGTTTATCTTCTCAAGCAGAGTACTTAGCTCCATTCCACTTCTTGGTATTCCGTTTCTCCTCAAATTGTCCATTTTCCCTTGCTCAGATTGCTATTTTTCATTATAAATCTTCATTAGAGTTAACACTAACAACCCACAACAGAGTCTATACTAGGCTGTTTTGAGATTTCCTCTACCAATTAAATTAATCCAAAACTCTTCACTTTACTCTCAGGCAGACTTTTCAGACAAGGGAAAAAAAAAAAAAAAAAAAAAACAGCCGCATTTCTTGCCAAAATATCACAAGTACATTCTCTAGGCCACATACTACATTTTTTCTCCTGAAGGCTCTTGAGTAAGGTCTCTCAGCTCAGATCACTCTGAGCACCACTGTCTTTCATGCTTCTACTAGTATGGCCCATTAAACAGTACTCAATTACATAATGTTTCTATACCTTGGTTTTCTCCTCTATTATTGGTGCTAAACAGAGTACTTACTTTACGAGTTAATGGTGTGGATGGCCTAACACATGTACATGCTTACATGTGAACTAGCACATAATAACAGTTTAATGTTATAATTATTATTTTAGAGTTATTTCTATTCTTTAAGCCACCAGGCCATGACCTGCCCATCAGTCCTCACCTCTGTCATTTAGCTTACTTCTCACAGTTGTGTACGTATAAAGTTCTGACTTAGATTAGTTGTGCACTAGTCACTTCATATGGTTCCATCTAATACCTGTATAACATTTAAGAAATATTTTTGCCCATCAGTAGACTTGACTTGCATTGCAATTAGCCATCAAAGTTATCTCCCTAATGATCAATTATTTCTATAAAATGATGTATTTTGCATATATTCCCTTTATGAAATTATGTCCAAATCATCTGGTATGTTTTCATGTCTTCAGAGACCACCAATTGCTTCCTATTTATAAGAACAATCTTCATCACCATAGTTGGTACTCAATATATAATAGTAATTTCTGAACAGTTTCATTCTAACCAACATAAACAAATTTTACTATACAACAAAATTTTCTGCAGGTAAGTAAAAACAATTTGATGAAACAGTTTCATTCTAACCAACATACACAAATTTTACTATACAACAAAATTTTCTGCAGGTAAGTAAAAACAATTTGATGTAACAGTTTATTATTAATAGGACCATTTAAAACTTTGAATAACGAAATTAACTGTTGGAACTTATTAGAGTTCTGATATCAAAAGAAATTCACATGGAAAATTAAAGTTTTAAAATAGTTTCAATGATGATTTTATTTTCTTAATTAAGTGCTAATTTGGTGGAAGTAATCTGTTAGTTTCTGGGCAATTTTCTCAAGATTTGAAAAGAAATGTCTCTTTAACTTGTTGAAATCACTAACAAAGCCATCCATGACTTTAGCTGTCATGTAAATGCATTTGCTTTACACAACAGCTAAAATGACCCCGATGTTTAAAAGATCTCCTTTACAGTTATAATTTTGAGTATTACATATATTTATTGACCACATATTTCGCAACACATCTTGTGATATTATCACAGAAACAACTGTGCTTATTATCACCAAAGTATGAATGAACATCCTTTTACCTATCCTTGTCTTCTTCCTAATAATAAAGACTCTTAAGGGGAGGAGTTAAACAGGGAAAAGGTATATAAGTTACTGCAAAGTTATACCTTATAAATATTCTAACATTAAAATGTTTGCAATTGTTGCCACACATTATAGAATGAATTTGCATGTGAAGGTTTTGTGCAAATCTCAGTAAGTAACTTACAACTACACCCAGCATGGTGTCTGATTTAGAAAGAAACACATTGTATAACAAGGTAGTAAAGAGGATCTTATTATAGGATAACCTTGAGTCTACTTTACTCAATATTCTTTTTAGGTAAATCATTTGCAGACATTGGTACTTTAACTCTTATGGGTAACAGATTACTTTTGACACATCAGTGAGTTGCAACACAGGGTTCGGTATTCTGAATAAAGTCCAAGGCCTTTTGGCTGGCCTTCAGAAGAAGCTTGATTTTGGTCCCCCTCTCTTGTAAGCATATTTACAATGCTTAAAGCAAATGGATCTCTTCACTGTTCTCTAGTTATACCAGTCTGCATTGCTTCTCTTCATACATAAAGCTAGGCATTGGAGCCAGAATTCAGTCTCAGGCAGGCAATCAGACTTCAGAGTCCAAATATTTTATCATTTCCCTCCCACTCAGATAGCAAGTGCAGAAATATGTATAAACTTTATAAAAGGCAGAAAATCTCTTTTGTGTGCCATTGTCCTAAGTGGAAACATGTTTGTAGTGGGTATACCAGGTATATATTGAAAAGTAGTTTAGCTTTCTAGTACAGTTAACTCCAATGAAAAATAAATATACCACAGTTTAGATATGCGACACTAAGCATTGTATACAATGTATTTTTAATTAGATTTTATGGTAAAGCAAACAAAAAGACAATTGGTGATAAGAAATCGAAGTATATCTTGTGATTTAGATTATTGAAATCCCTATCATCTGTGAGAATATAATTTACTGTTTATTATTTCACAAAAGACTGTACATGAGTTCTAACACAGTCTTTCCTTCAAGTCTGAAAGCTAAACGCTCTAAACCAGAATGGCATATTACTAATCTGAAGCACTACATTTTTACTGTTCTGTGTATGAAAAGTTTTATCTCTTATATTTCTAGTCATTTGATATTGAAATGAATGTTGGAAATTTTCTCTCTTCATCTATGATATGTAAATATGCCTGGCAAATATGATAATAATATACCAAAATATGATAATTGATAATATATACATCTTCTATAATAATGTTAATCATTGATTGTTGCCCCCAGGCATATCAGCTTTCAACCTATTTTATCTGTTCACTGAGGCAATAAATTCATACCATGGATTAAGTACAATCAAAAATTATAATTCCTACTGAAATGTATAGACTCTGGCTAGTAGCATTTTAGAATAAAAATTAACACCTATAGACTATTAAACAGCAACATATTGTGAGATTTTACTCCTATAATATGTAAATCATCCCTGATTATTCCTTGTTATTAATCCCTTACACCAAACAGAAGACTGAATCTTGCCTAATCTACCTGTTAACTGTCACAAATATACTCCTTAATTTAGAAACTCAGCTGTCTGTCATCAGGTTAGTATAACAGCCTCTTAATAGATACCACTATATTGCATTCCGTTCTCCTCACTGTTACTAGTAATGACCTTTCTGAAGTGCAAATTGAATCATGCCCCTTTCTGGCTTAAATTTCTTTAGTGACCCATTATCTTGTGTATGGTACAATGAAAGAGAAGACTCTTTAAAAATGGCTTGTAGGCCAGTTATAACTGATACCTGAATTCCACATCATTCTTATCTCTGGCTGCTTCTTACATGCAAACTATACTTTATTAAAATCGATGTACTTTAAATTTTGATTATAATTCTATCTATCTGTCTATCTATCTATCTATCTATCTATCTATCTATCTATCTATCTATCTATCTATCTATCTATCCATCAGTCTTTCTATCTATCATTACTTTTTTCTCCTCCCCTTTGTTCATTTTTCAATGTTCCAAAGTCCCAGTGTTAACAAAAAAGCCTGACATTTCTTTGCTCCAGCCACTGTTATCCCTTTTCTTGCTGTGATTGTGTGAGAAACACTCTGTACCATTGATCGAATGAGTCTTCCTCTACAACTCTGTCCAAATGTCATCACAATTCTATTTACAACATACATTATTCAATTACCTTCAATCCTTTATCTTCCTTCATAGTTTTATTCAAAATGACCTGAAATAAGCATGCCTTTGAACATTTGTTTCTCAAGAGATAAAACTGTCATGCTTTGTCTACCATGGCATAACTAGTATCAGTACTGCACCTAACCTAAATGCAAATATTCAACAAATGGGAATTCAATAAATAAATCAACAGTATTCTTTTTCAAAAATCTAAATGGGAACATCTTGTGGGTTCTAACCCTTAAACATTCATCTACAGGCAATAATAACGGCTGTGGGAAGGAGCATCAGCATCTCCCAGAGATGAGCACACTTATTCATTGTCTAAGGCAGAGTCTTCAGTCTTGATACCGTATATACACAATCAAAAAAAAAAAGACTCAGCAAGTTGTATTTATTAAATTGCAGCATATACATACATAGATACATACATACATACATACTACGGATATGTATGTATATAACAATAATAATCAACTTGAGAATGACAAGGACATGGGAGAATTTTGATGGGGGATAGCTGGGTAGCTGGCAGAGGCTAGCTGGAGGAAATGAAGAGGGAGAGTGGTAGAGCTTTATTTCAACTAATATAGATCTACATCCTCCATATCCTACATTTACCTAAGCAAATTTTCTCATTTTTCAGATGGATTTTTTTTTTAGCAAACAGGTAAGCTAGACAGACACCTTTCGCCTAAGCTTCATTGTTAACCTGTAATTTTTCTAATGAAAATGGATTATTTCTTTTTATGAATATGGGCTCATTCTAAATCATGGAAGTCATTGAATGCCACTGTTTAATATTCATTCTGATGGTTGAACGGCCATTTTAAAAATCATTAAAGAAAATATTATGTTTTAAAATGACATTTTCTAAAGTATTTCTTAGTATATAGTACAAAATGTAGTTAATAAAATGAGAATATATTGAATTTAATGTTTAAGAAAAGGAAAATATGAACTTATGGAGAGGATATAAAGAACAAAGCAAAAACCATGACACAAGGAGAATTGAGAATGGGTTTGAAGCTGTCATGAAGGAAGATTTAGCAACTGGTCATATTGGAAATTACAAATGACAACCCCAAGATAGTGAATTCTCATGAAGGTACACTTCAGTTTGAGTTGTTTAGGGGAAACTAATTGAAAATGGTCATCAAATTGTTTGAAATATTATCAACATATACCTTAAGATTTCCTAATAGATTTAGACACTTAATATAGTATTGGGTATTTTTAGTAGTAGACAGTAGAGAGATCAGAGAACAACTGTGGAAAAATCAGAAGTGAAACTTACTGCCTTTTCTATGCTTAGAAGAAAGATTTCACTAGAAAAGATGGCTAACTGTGATTATGCCCTATATATGTTGTGATTGATGTTCTAGACTGATAATAATCATGTTTCTCTCTCCTTCATGGTCCTCTTCCTTTGTACAACTGTCTTACATTTTGTTATTTGTATTTTACAGATAAATAAAGGCTCAAGTTGTATTCTGCAAAAAAAAAAATGATATAGCGCATACTAAAGCTCAAGATACACATAGTAAAAAAAATTTTCTCAACTGCATCACTTTCCAGTGAACCACTGTCTGTATTATGAGGTATACTGATAAAACATGATATAATCATAAGAAAATATTATATTTCAACCGGGTATATTCCCATTTAAGGGTTTTTGAATGACATAACCGAAGGGAAAGAGTATTGCCGTGTGGTGACATGAAGAAGTACAAAAAGTCTCTGGGATTTGATGTAAAATACTATTAAAGAGACTTGTCTATGTTTCAAAACCTCTCCCCTGCCCAAAATGTGCTGTGGCTAATATAAGGGGTAAGAGAACACTTTAGAACAATATCCTATGGAAAAACACAAAATAAATGTATCTCTAAATCATTACTGATTGTTTGTACTGCTACAAAGTGAAATGAAATATCTTAAATGAGTTCTCCTAGTTAAGATTTCCATTGTTGCAATGAAACATCATGGTAGTATAGCAAGATGGGAAGGAAAGGCTTTATTTGGCTTACACTTCCAGATAAATGGAGGAAGTCAGGATAGGAACTTGAGGAGGACTGGAACCTAGAGACGGGAGCTGATGCAGAGCCCATGGAGGGGTGTTGCTTACGGGCTTGCTTCCCTTGGCTTTCTTAGCCTGCTTACTTATAGAACTCAGAACCACAGGAACCACCAGCAGAGGGAGGGCCACACCCACAATGGGCTGTGCCCTTTCCCATGAATCACTAATTAAGAAAATGCCTTACAGCTAGATCTCATGGAGGCTTTTCCTCAAGTGAGGCTCCTTCCTCTCTGATGACTCTAGCTGGTGTCAAGTTCACACACACACACACACACACACACACAAAATAAATAAATAAATAAATAAACTAACCAGTACACGAGTGATGAGGTCTTTTTTTAGCCAGAAGTATGAAAAAGAAACCACAGTTATGACCTACAACTTTTTAAAGGCATAATTTTAACTTGAAATGAATAAGAAAATACTGATGCTGAATCCTTATCTTGGGAACATTGGATCTGGATTCTTCTGCAGGGGGCTTACAGAATAGATATGAGGTGGTCAGGTGGTAACAGTATCTGACAACTTGAAAATGGGCTGGAAAAAATGGCATATAATGCATGATCTCCAAGATCAGTTCCCTTTAATAACCAGTTCAAACACTTTCTATTTCTATTGTGTTGTTCATTTCAAGAAAGTTTGTGTCACCAAGGTTCAGTGCTCCCTATGCCTTCTGGAATGAGTGAGGGTCCTTCATCTCCTCTGGAGAAAATGTGTACCTTTTTCTTAGACAGATGGACACAGAAGACTAACCACTGAACAAATGTACATTGGGAGAGTGTTTGAGAAATAATAATAATAAACCAGAAATTTTGGCTTACATTGGCAAAAGACTGCCAGGAAAAATTTGTAGCAAATGTCAGCCTTCATTAAACTGTCTAAACAGAGGTAGAGAAAACTGTATGGCCATTAGGTTGCTTCTCTCCTTTTCAAGTGCCCTACTATTATTTGGGCAAGCTGAGCCTTTCTGTAGCCAAACGATTCTTGGCTCTCTAGGGTACCCTTCCATTTGCTAAGGCCATGTCTTCACCAGGCTTGCTAGTTTGCTTCTGTTTCATCAAGCCTGGCTGGTGCCAAAAGAAGGACATTTCAGTAGTTATCAGTGCGCTTTTGGTTTGCTCCGCCCCCGCCCCCCGCCCCCAGGAAATGAGTGCAAGGAAGTAGGTAGCTGTAGGTTGGAACAACAAGCTAATCACAGGCTATGGTGAGGGACAGATGACCTTCGATCAGTTCCCTGTTACTGCATTTGTTTATCGGATTTCTTTTGCTCTTTTGGTTTTGGGGTGCCTCTGTCTGTGTACGTGTGTGTGTGTGTGTCTTTAATTTTATTTATTTATTTAGTCAAGTGTCTGTGCTGAACAGACATGGTTAGCTATCCAAAGGTCACTAGGATGTAACTATTTGGCCAGAGCCCAATGTTTCAGCTTTGCCAGGGACACAGTGTTCTACTGTACCTTACCGCTGTCAAAAACATCCAGTAAAGTCTGTTTTACTTTCTTTCCTTTCTCAGTTTGCCCTCCGTTTTATTTCCTTTTAGCACTCTTTTTGTTCCAGTACTTTAATTGTATCTGTCCTAAATTTTTTCTTTCTTCAAATCTTCATTGCCTCTGCTCTTTTCTTAGGCTGCTTTTACCCAACCTTGGCTGATTACTTAAGAACAGAAGCAACTCACAATAGCCAGTGGAAAAGCTCTGGCAGTTAGTGCAGAAAGTAGGTAGGAAAAAGAGCAGAGCTTACAGGTGATTCAAAGAAGTCTGGCTTAAAACATTAGGAATTGTTTGTGGATACAATTATGCAGTAGGTGAGGGAAGAAAAGTTTTTTAAAGCAGGAGCCAAAGAGATCCTATGTTTCTTCATGAGTTAAGAAGTCAAAGGGGTGGAACTACGCCAAATGGAACAACAATAGATTTGTAATCAATTGAGGTTTGAAATGGTAGCACAGTTAGCAGAAAAGTGTCTGCACTCTTCTAAGAAGATTCTAACGTCGGGAGCATGCTTGTTTGCTACAGCCGGGGCAGTGCTACATTCTCTGAGAGTCCTGCAAATGATCTGGGCTCTACTTAGAAACAATATTAAAGTCATAGAAAAAGTTTCTAAAGGATTTTAAACACATATTAAGTTCTGGCCTGGAAGAGAGGAAACAAAAAAGGTAAACTATTAACATAGCAGGGGTAGAATATATGTCTGCCTTCAAGCACTAAAGATTTGCTATGTGGAACAAAAATGAATATTCACCATGACTCTTTAGTCTAATTTGGGACTAAGGAGGCATAATTTGAATTTAAGACAATGTATACTGAGAGAAAGTTAAGACAAGAATAAACCTTCTGTACCTTCTTTCTTGGAAGAGGAAGAAAAACATGAACCTGTTTGAGTCTTTACTTATTTCTTTATTTGTGTCTTGTGAAGACCTTAGAGTACCAGACAAGGATTTCAGAGAGACAGTAAAGATTTGAAAATTAGAAACTTGGGATGAAGAGATCTTTCAGAAGTTAAAAAGCATGTACTTTCTCTTGCAGAGAAAAATAATTTGGCTCCTAAGAACCCATGTAAGGAAGCTCACAACCCTAAGATTCCATATTGCTGTCCTTTGCAGACATTTGCATTGACATACAAATACCTACACACACATGCGCATGCGTGCATTCATACACACCTACACACAAACACAGCCATGTGCACATACGTGCATACACAGCACATATAGTTAAAAAAATCAATTCTTAAAAAAGAATAAAAAGTATGTATTCCTGACTTTATTAATAGTAGCATGCATTTTGATATCAGAACTACTGGATTATGCTTCCTCGGTGTGTATTTATGACATTTCATCTCCATTCAAAGTTATAAGTTTGTATCATGCCTACAAGTTAAAGCAAATTCCAAGTCAGCAACTCATACAACTCTAAATAAATTACCTCCTTTCAGGGAAGTTGAGACATGTATTTGTAGTATGGAGATAATGTCACTGAGGATGGAACTTCTGTGATAGCTAAGGGAGATTCTGTGCTTGTGTACATATGTGTGCGTGTGTGTGTGCATGTGCTTAACAAAAAGTTAATAAATTGTTAGCATCCAGTAATGATCTTGACATGAGGGTCACAAAATTTATCCCTGCTATGTCAAAGACAATGACCACAAACTGATAGAAACAGACCTGCCTCTGCCTCTCTAGCTGCCAAAATTTGTGGTAACTTGGAACAGGCTAGAGTCATCTGAAAGGAGGGAACCCCAAATAAGGAAATACCTCCATAAGATTAGGATCTAGTTAAGCCGATAGAGCATTTTCTTGGTTATTGATGGATGTGGAAGTGTTCAGCCCATGTGCAGGGGGTAATTCCTGGGCTGGTAGTCCTAGGTTCAATAAGAAAGCAGGAGATGAATATCACCAGAATATAGTCTTATCAGTAAATGGTGTTATGGCAGGAGAGATTTAAGATTAGGATGATGAGATGATCCAGAAAGACTACTTAAAAGCCTATAATGAAGGCAGGCATGGTGATGCACGACTTTAATCCCAGCCCTTGGAAGTCAGAAGCAGGTGGATCTCTTTGAGTTGGAAACCATCATGCTCTACAAAGTGAGTTCAGTACCAGGACACCCAAGGCTGTTAACAGAGATACCCTGTCTCAAAAAACAAACAAAAAAACAAAAAAGCAGATTGTAAGCAAGAAAGGAAGAAATGAAGGAAGGAAAAAAGGTAGAAAGGAAGAAAGGTATGAAGGAATGAAAGAAGAAAAGAAAAAGTAAAAAGTAAAAAAACTAATACAGTCAAACTCATAAAATATTCTTTGTGTAAAAATAAAAAAAGCAATCACTCTCATATTGGATACAAGAAAATCAAATGTAAAGCATAGAGTAAATGAGGTTAGAAAGAAAAAATTTTAAAGGGCTGTTTTAAATAACTTCAGGATAATTCCATTAAAGAAAGATTTATTCTTCATTTAAAGGACAAAAAGTAGATTTATTGAAATTCTAAACAGGCATTATCTGAATACATGGTAAGTTACCACTCACAAAGTTGTTTAAATAGCAGTTGTAGATATCAAGCAGTGATGCTTCTTACTTGAGAAGTTTGATGAGTTTGGCTGCCTTGCTTCTATGACTTAATATGATTCAATAATTTTTAAGTAAATTTTGTATCTCCCACAAACCAGTACAATTTCTTTAAGAGCACAGAAGTGTGACTTTTAAGACTGTTTCTTAATTAATGTCACACCTGGATATAGGAACATCTTGAAGGCATAATAATGTGAGCTAATAACCTCAGCTAATTATTATATTGTGCAAAATTTTCTTCCTATTATATATAATAATTGTGTAGATCAGTATTATGAAAAACTCAGATCACATATTAAATTTTCTAGATGTAACATTTAAAAATGAAAAGAAATTATAGAAAGGTAATGAAATAATAATGCAATTTATTTTACTGTATAAAACAAAATATTTACATGTACCTAATATATTAAGATAGTAAGATAATATTTTATGATTTTGGCATACTATGTCTTTTAAATTGGTATGTCTTTTAAATTGGTATATAAATCATAATAACTACAACACAATTCGATAAAGATCAGCTATATTCTAAGATTGTATTAGCCATATACAGCTACTAGTTACTGTATTAAAAATATTAAAATTCATATGGGAGACCAACAAAGAATACTAAATGTCTTAGTTAAGGTTTCTATTGCTTTAAAAAGACTCCAAGACCACAGAACTCTTACAAAGAAGAACATTTAATTGGGCAGCTTACAGTTAAGAGGATTAGTCCATTAATACCATGGTGGGACATGAAAGTGTGCAAGTAGATATGGTGCTAAAGAAGGAGTCAAGAATCCTACATCTTGATGTGTAGGCGACAGAAAGAGGTCTGAGACACTAGGCGTAGTTTGAGTATATATGAGACCTCAAAAGTCCACTCCCACATTGACATCCTTCCTCCAACAAGGCCATACCTACTCTATTAGAGCCACATCTCCTAATAGCGCCACTTCCTATGAGCTTATGGGGCCCAGTTACATTCAAACTACCACTCTAAATAATAAAAAGAACTGCTGAAACAAATCCATATTCCAAGGTGTATTGCAGTGCTGTAGTAATAAAGGTATCATGGTGTTGGTATAAAAACATACGTAATTATCAATGAAACAGAACTGAAGATACATACATAAGTATAGACAACTATTGACATCAGATTTTTGAAAAAGAAGCCAAAAATACACTCTGGAGAAAAGACAGTATCTTCAAACAGTGGTGCTGGTCAAACTGGGTAGCTGAATGTGGAAGAAGGAAAGCAAAGGCATACCTATTACTCTGTAAAAAATTCAATTCCACATGAACCAAATATGTAAGACAACATATGTTGAATCTGATTGAAAAGAAAGCAGTGAATACGCATAAACTCATTGGCACAGGTAGGACTTTGTGAACAGTATAGTAAAACCAATAATTGCTAAGTGTGATCCCATGAACAACAAAGGCCACCATCATTCAAGCAAAGCATCAGACTACAGAATGGAAATATTCTTCACCAATTATACATTTGACAAAGGATTAGTGTCTCTAGACTATATAAAGACCTAAAAGCCTAAACATCAATAAGACAAACAGCTCTATTCAAAATGGGGAATAATACTAACAAAGGAGTTCCTGAAAGATGAAACACAAACGGCTGAGAAACAGTTAATGACGTTCAACATCCTTAGCCATCTGGAAAATTCAAATTGAAACCAGGTTGTGATTTCATCTTACCCTACTCAGAATGACAAAGATTAAAAATAAGTGCTTCTCAGGATGATGAGGATTCAGTGAATGAGTAACACTTATTTTTTACTGGTAAGTGTACAAACTGGTACACCCACCAAGGAAATTAGTATAGATGATTTTCAAACTTCTTAAAAATCCACCTATTATAACATCCACTATTGAAAATCATCCAAACAGACTCTTCTCTTTCTATAGCTACTTGATTGACGATGTTCACTGCTGCTCTGTTCATGATAGCCAGAAATTTGAACCAGCCTAGATGGTCATAAACTGACAAAGGGATAACAAAGCTATGGTATATGTATATAATATTATTCAGATATTAAAAATGAAATTATGAAACTTTCAGGTAAATGAATCAAGCCAGAAACAGTTATCCTTAGTGAGGTAACACACACAAAAGAAAAATATTGTATTCATTCTCTTGTATGTGGATGTTAGCTTTAAAACTTAAAATATGTGTATTTTGATCAGACTAACCAGAGAGGTTAATTATATGACAAGGGAACAGGGCAGAGATGGCATCTTCCAAAGAAGAGGAAATAGAACATAGTGTTATAAAAAGATAAAGGGGAAACTAAAATAGGAACAGTTGAATGAGGACAGGGATGGGACGACAGAATAAAGAAAGTAATGAGGGGTGAAACAACTAACACTAAAGGCTGTTTTTAAAAACCACATAAAAACATACTCCTGTAGCAATTTACTAAAATACATATGTATCTTTAAGGCATTCAAATACAGTCATGTTTTCCTTAGCCATTCTTCGATAGAGGGGCATTTAGGTTGTTTCCAGGTTCTGGAAACAAACAAAACTGCTATGAACATAGTTGAGCACATGTCCTTGTGGCACAATTGAGCACCCTTTGGATATAACCCCAAAAGTGGTATTAATGGGTCTTGAGGAAGGTTGTTTCCTAATTTTCTGAGAAATCACCACACTGACATCCAAAGGGGTTGTACCAACTTGCACTCTCACCAACAATTCAGACATGTTCCCTTTACCCCACAACCTCTCCAGCATAAGTTATCATCAGTGTTTTTGATCTTGGCCATTCTTACATGTTTTAGATGGAATCTCAGAGTTGTTTTGGTTTGCATTTCTCTGGTGAATAAGGAAAAAAACAAAACAAACAAACAAAAACAAATATAGTCACTATATCATGGAAAAGAAACTGTCCAAACTAGACATCTAATGCTGTTAAGTAAAACCCCCAGTGTCCTGAATGGGTTATATTTATTTGAGTCATTGACCAAAGGGGTCCCTTAGACCCATCCCTTAAAACAATATAGGTTATTGCCAAGGCCATTAATTACCCTCCAAAACTTGAACCGAAGGTCCTGATGAAGACACACACCTCTTATGTATGTCATTGAGTATGAAGAAGTTGAGCTGTTGTCCAACTAGAAGCTTCACCCCTTCTATTATTCATGGTGCTTGAAGATACTTTGCATGATGCAGAAAGATAAAAGCAATCATCAGTATCATCCCCCTAGCTACAAACCCTGCAACCTGCAATAATCACTTTCCAATTTGATTTAAGACCAACTCCATGGGATAGAACCCATACCTGACACTATTAAAGTTGTCAGGGACATGAGTCTATATAGTCTGTGTGACTTGGGGAAACTCTACTACTATTATATCATTGGAAGAAAAGAACAGCAAGAAAATGACTCCTAATGACATATTGCTATACCCATAGATCAGTCAACCCTTCTCAGACAAGTTTCTTCAAACAGTAGGTGAAAAATCAGTCAGAGAATCATGATGGGACAATATGTGTAGCCTTCAGCCCCGAAATGGATGTCTTTGTCAAACTGCTTCCCACTAGGCTTCAGAATGTATGCAAAAGAGGGAGTGGAGAGACTGTAAGAGCAGTGGTTGCCAATGAATGGAAGAAGACAGTAGCTTTCAGATACAGCAGGGTTAATACACATATGAACTCACAGAGACCGGGACAGCACACAAATGATTTTCATAGCTTAAAACCACTCAAAATTCCAGCACTGAGAAGTTGACACCAAGTCCCATCCCTTTCCAATAAGTTATTTGCAATTAATACCTACTGGGAAAGAGTAAATCAGTTTTCTTTGGAGTATCACTGGCTATAGCAACCACACTCCAGGACAGGCCTCAGGCCCAGGAGTAGTAAAACAGACTTAAGCCCAACATAAGACAGACTCCATGTTTCTGTGTGTCTGTGTGTGTGCTCACTTTTGTGTTTGTTTGGTAATTTTTGTCTCACTTGCTTTTTGTTTTGTTTTGGTTTTTTTTGTTTCTTTTTTCCTCTTTATTGTTAATATTATTATTTTTATAGAGTGATGATGAAGTGGATGGGTGGGGACATAGGCAGGATCAGAGGAGAGTTAGAGGCAGGGGAAGAATATGATCAAAATGTAATATATGAAAAATGGAAGACATTAGTTTCATAGTGTATTTATCATATTATATCCTTGACATTTTTCTTAGACAATATGTACTGATTATAGCTTCCCCTCACTCTACACCTTCCAATTCCTCTCTACCTCCCTTCACGTTCAGATCCATTACCTTTCTGTTTCTCTTACTTCTAACAGATAATGGAAAAATAAAACATAATGTAATATAATAAGATAAAACAAAAATCATCATACCGAAGTTGGACAAGGAAAACCAACAGAAGGAAAGAGCCCCAAGAGAAGTCATAAGGAGCAGAGATCCATTCCTTCATACACTAGGAAGTCCCATAAAAACATAAACTGAAGGCTATAATATATGTGTATAAGACCTGTTACTGACCTTGTATGCCTTATGCTTCCTTCTTTATTATCTGTGAGTTTGTATGAGCTTTTCTCTGTTGATTTAGTTAGGGATTGTTTCCCCAGTATTATCCATCTTGTCTGGCTCGCTGAATCCTTCTGCCTCCTCTTTCACTGAATTCCCTGAGCTCTGAGGGGAGGAATTTGATGAAAACATCCCATTTAGAGCTGAGTGTTCCAAGCTCTCTAAATTTCTGTAAAATGTGGGTCTCTCCATTTGTTCCTATGTGATGCAGGAGAAAGCCTCTCTGATGATGGATGAATAAGGCACTGGTCTGAGTGTACTAGCTAGATTTATGTCAACTTGTCACAAGCTATGGTCATCTGAGAGGAGAAAACCTCAACTGTTAAAATGTCTCCATAAGATTGGGCTGTGGACTGGTTTGTAGAGCAATTTCTTAATTAGTGATTGATTAAGAGGGAACTATCCATTGTGAGTGGAGGCATCTTTGGGTGCGTGATTCTGGGTTCTATAAGAAAACAGGCTGAGCAAGCCAGTAAGCCTCACTCCTCCATAGTCTCTGCATCATCTCCTTGCTCCATGTCCCTGCCCTGTTGAGTTTCTCTTCTGATGTTCTCCAATGATGAACAGTGATTGGCAAGTGTAAGTAAACTATACTCTATCATCCTCAACCTGCTTTTTGGTCATGGTGTTTCATTGCAGTAATAGAAACACTATGTCAGTGAGTATAGCAGAATATAATTAAGTATTGTTTATCCAATTTATCCTGTCCTAATATTCTCGAAAATGTGTCCTCTTACTGGATCATAGTCAGCTTACCAATCACTCCAATATCAGGGAAAATTGACTCTCCCTCTCCCAGAAGCTAACAACTTCCAGTAGTTCCCAAATGAAGTATGAGAATCTAAGTCAACTTTATCACTCCATGCTAGGATTTGGTGTGGCTTGAGGATGAACAGGTCTTGTGTATGTTTTCAAAACTACTAGGGACTCATATATTTAGTTTATTCATAGATTGTCAACCCAATAATGGTGCCAGGTGTATGTTTCATTTTCTGGAGTGGGGCATATATTCAATCAGAAACTGGCCAATTACTTCAATGGTATCCTTGCCACTATTGCACATTATTTTCCTGGCCCCAGTCATTATTGTTGCTTGCAGGGATCACACCTGGGTAAGACTGATGATTACTTTTATCCTCTTGTGGTGTGTACAATGCTTTCTAGCACCATGAAAGCTAACCAGTAGGAATGAAGCTTCCAGGAGAGTACCAGTTGATTTCTCTATGTTCTGTAACCCAATTATGGGTGGCTTCGGCAATAGAGCCTTACTACAAAGTTCTAAAGGGTAACTAATAACATTGGCAGCAGCCTGTAATATTTGGGGATGTTGTACAGGAATGTCCTTGGAGCCAAACTGCTGTAATTTTCAGGAGATAAGTTTGACCTGGTCATAAAAGATCCTCATTCCTGCGCTCACTGTCTGTTCATCTTCCCTCTTGGAAGGAGGGGACCAAGGAGAATCCTGAGACTCTCCCCCAAGTATCCAGCCACCCATCTCAAACAGTTATATGCAATAAATAATGCACTAATTGCATGTGACCTCAAGTTAACTGAGAATCATTGAAGAATAAAGGTGAAGAAAATTAAAGGAGAGAATTCTACCTACACATCTATAAGGAAGGTATCGTCTATGTTAAATAAAGATTTTCCAGCCGGGCGGTGGTGGCGCACGCCTTTAATCCCAGCACTTGAGAGGCAGAGGCAGGCGGATCTCTGTGAGTTCGAGACCAGCCTGGTCTACAGAGCTAGTTCCAGGACAGGCTCCAAGGCCACAGAGAAACCCTGTCTCGAAAAACCAAAAAAAAAAAAAAAAAAAAAAAAAAAAAAAAAAAAAAAAAAAAAAAAAAAAAGATTTTCCAGTGTGGTGGCTTTAAGGTTATCTATGCTCCAGCCCCAAACTACTAATCTACTACTCTGTAAATAAGCTTGATAAAACTCATTGGTATTGCAGAGTAACCTTGGTGGAATGATACCTTACTTTGTCAATGAGGCAGTAGGAAAAGGGGTAGACATTATTTATATCTTGTTAATGGGGAGAATTTCAGCTGAGGAGTTAGCAAGGTAAGGAAGCAAGGTGACTTGCTTCTTTCTCTCTCTGATATCTGGCTCTAGGTGTTTATTATTAAGATCAATTAGAACTCAAGTAACAGATTGTAGCAGCAGGACAACTCTAGGAATTCTCTGGTCAACAACACAAAAATAAACAACTCATACCTAGCACTGGGATTTTTATTTATTAACCTGAAGAGTGGAATAGAGCATGAGAAACCTATCATTGAGTAAATTTATTTATTTTTAATCATTATTATGTGTGTATGTGTTCATGTCTGGTTCTTCTATTTTATTCTATTGGTATATATATATATATATATATATATATATATATATATATATATATGGTTTTGCCAGTATCATATAGTTTTTATTAATATACCTCTGTGATATATCCTGAAATAAAAAATTGTAATCCCTCCAGTATGGTTCTTTTTTGCTCAGGATTGATGTGACTATACAAGATATTTTGTAATCCCATATAATTTTCAGGTTTTTTTTCTGTTTCTATGAAGACTGTTGTGGGTATTTTAATTGGGGTTGCATTTGAACCAAATTGCTTTTGGTAGAATGGTAGGTTCACAATATCAATTCTACTGAAACATGCACTTGGACCATTTTATTTTATCTTCCTCAATTTTTTTCTTCAGAGATTTGAAGTTTTCATTGTATATGTCTTTCACCTTCTCGGTTAGGGTTTTCGCAAGATATTTTATTGCCTTTGAGTCTTGTATAAATGTGAGTATGTCTATAGTCTAGTTTCTTAACATTATTTTTGTTGGTGTACAGAAAGGCTACTAATTTCTGTAAGGTTATTTTGTATCCTGAAACTTTCCTGAAATTTTTGATTATTTCTGGAAGTTTTCTGGAGGATATTTTTGGCTCTGTTGTGTATAATTCCATATTTCTTACACATAAGACTCATTTGACTTCTTTTTCCTACTTCAATCCCATACACTTCTTTCTCATGCTTGATTGATGGAGCTAGTATTCCCAACACCATACAGAAATGACAAAATGTCATTTAGTTCTACTAAATGAAAAGATTTAGCCTCACAATGAAAATGATGCCTTTAAGGCAAGTTATAACGTTCAAAACCTAGGGCACTAAACAAAAACACAAATTTATGAAAAATGTATATGAAACAAAAAGAGACAAAGAATTCCAATACTAGAAAAACAAATTAAAAAATATATCATACAGAAATGGAGTGGGAATAATGGGCAGCCTGTATCATTCCTGATTTTAATAGGATAAACCCAAGCATTTTTTTTTTCATTTAAAATCTTGAGGGTGGGCTTGCCATATATAGCCTTTATTACTTTGAGATGCATTCCCTTCAGATACTCTAGGATTTTATCATGAAAGCATGTTGGATGTCTTTTTTGCATCTATTGAGATTTTAATGCTTTTTTTGTTTTTACATACAATTCTATTATTTCTTACATTTACTGACTTGCATATACCGAACCAACCCCATACTTCAGAGATAAAACCAATTTGATTAGAGTGGATTATTCAATCTGATATATTTAATTAAACTGTATCAAGGTGGATTAAATAAAAGGCAAATTACTCTACCGTTCAATAAATTAAGAGAAATTATTTATAAAGATACAGGTGTTTTGAAAAGGAATCAAACAGAACCCTTTAAAAAAAGCTTAATATGTCAAAGAAAGCTCATTATAAAGTTCTACTAAATGACAAGATTTAGCCTCACAATGAAAGTGATGCCTTTAAGGCAAGTTATAACGTTCAAAACCTAGGACACTAAACAAAAACACAAATTTATGAAAAATGTATATGAACCAAAAAGAGACAAAGAATTCAAATACTAGAAAAACAAATTAAAAAATATATCAAAAGATAATTTAGGATGTTCAAGTCAAGTTAATTGCAGGGAACTTCAGCATACATAAATGGTACATTGAAATTAATCAAAAATAATAAATGAGAGAAGAACAAATGAGTGACTCACCTACCTGCCAGCAGATTGATCCTACTCCCCAGGTTGTGTTTAGAAAGTTCCATTCCACAGACCCTGCCCCACCTTATTACCCCCACCACTTTTGGGACCTGTCCCCACCCTCCCACTGCTCAGGTGTAGACCACACCAGTGAGAAGAACAGATACCCCCTGCTACACTAAAGGCCAAACTAACTACAAGAAGGCCAGAAGCTAACTCGGACAGAGATTCCCTACTAGATCAGAGATCACGCCAGCTGCCAGTAACCCAGGCACAGACTAGAAAGTCAAACGAAAACAGAAACGGAGGAACAAAATACTCATCCAACAAAGACAAACTCAGAAATCAGGACCTAGAACCAGCATTAGAAGACAATCAATAACCCACCCACTGAGACAGTGGGGCTGATCTATTGGGAGTTCACCAAGGCCAGTTGGACTGGGACTGAAAAAGCATGGGATAAAACAGGACTCTCTGAACATGGTGGACAATGAGGGCTGATGAGAAGCCAAGGACAATGGCACTGGGTTTTGATCCTACTGCATATACTGGCTTTGTGGGAGCCTAGCCTGTTTGGATGCTCACCTTCCTAGACCTGGATGGAGGGGGGAGGACCTTGGACTTCCCACAGGACAGGGAACCCTGACTGCTCTTTGGACTGGAGAGAGAGGGGGAAAGGAGTGGGAGGAGGCGGAGAGGAGTGGGGGGGGGGAAGGGAACTGGGAGGGAGGGAGGAGGCGTAAATTTTTTCAATAATAATAATAAAAGAAGACAATCAATAACAGTCACGCCAATTTGGCATGACCAGAGCCCAGCTATCCTACAATGCATTAGGAACTGTCATGAAAATTAACTAGTGGAGCCGGGCGGTGGTGGAGCACGCCTTTAATCCCAGCACTGGGGAGGCAGAGGCAGGCGGATCTCTGAGAGTTCGAGACCAGCCTGGTCTACAAGAGCTAGTTCCAGGACAGTCTCCAAAGCCACAGAGAAACCCTGTCTCGAAAAAGCAAAAAAAAAAAAAAAAAAAAAAAAAAAAAAAAAAAAAAAAAAAAAAAAAATTAACTAGTGGAAATGTTTATATCTTTGGGGTTTCAAATAGGTGACAGAGAATATAGTCAATTGAAGCTAATATGCTCTTTCTAGAAAGTCATGTATATTTAGATATTAGGCATCAGAAGTATATGCAGCAGGGAATCCCACCCTTGATACTTCTGATTTTCCCCCTTTCCACTTCCTCATTTACTTTATAATTTTCAAAATGTGTATGGCCATATATGGTCCAAATTAGCTAGTGTCAGGATGCAGGGGACAGCAGGAATGCAATAAGTGTAATCGCTCAAAGATCCAGTAGTTCACTTTACATTTTACACTGGAAAGTGTGGTAAGATGCAGATTGTGAGATTTGAAAGTGTCCATATGCAAGAATTAAGTTGAGGTCAGGGATGGTAATGCCTCCAGACGATCCTTTATTATATAAGATTGTTTTAGCTATCCTGGGTTTTTTGTTTCTCCATATAAAGTTGATTATTGTCCTCTCAAGATCTGTGAAGAATTTTGATGGGATTTTAATGGGGATTGCATTGAATCTATAAATTGCCCTTGGTAGAATTGCCATTTTTACTATGTTGATCCTCCCAATCCAAGAGCAAGGGAGATCCTTCCGTTTTCTGGTATCCTCCTCAATTTCTTTCTTCATAGACTTAAAGTTCTTGTCAAATAGATCCTTCACTTCCTTGGTTAGAGTTACCCCAAGATATTTTATGCTATTTGTAGCTATCGTGAAGGGTGATGCTTCTCTGATTTCCCTCTCTGCTTCCTTATCCTTTGTGTATAGGAGGGCAACTGATTTTTTGGAATCAACTGAGGAGAGGGAACCTGAAATGACCCTATCCTATACTGATGAGTATCTTACATATCACCTTAGAACCTTCATCTGGCGATGGATCGAGGTAGAGACAGAGACTCAATTTGGAGCAACGGTCTGAGCTCTTAAGGTCCAAATGAGGAGCAGAAGGAAGGAGAACATGAGCAAGGAAATCAGGACCACGAGGGATGCACCCACCCACTGTGACAGTGGATCTGATTTATTGGGAGCCCACCAAGGCCAGCTGGACTGGGACTGAATAAGCATGGGTTGAAACTGGACTCTCTGAGCATGGCGGACAATGAAGGCTGATGAGAAGCCAAGGACAATGGCACTAGGTTTCGATCCTAATACATGAACTGGCTTTGCGGGAGCTGAGCTTGTTTAGAGGCTCACCTTCCTGGAAGTAGATAGAAGACCTGGCAAGGCAGGGAATTTGGACTGCTCTTCAGTATCGAGAGGGAGGGGGAATGGTGTGGGGGGAGGAGAAGAGGAGTGGGGATAGGGGGAGGGGAGTGGGGGGAGGGGAGTAGGGGGAAGGGAGTGGGGGGAGGGGGCAATATTTGGGAGGAGGGGAGGGAAATGGGAAACGGGGAGCAGGTGGAAATTTTAATTAAAAAAGAATAAAAAAACAATAAAAAACAATTAAGTTGAGGTCTTTGAGGTATTAACAATGTATACAAAATTGTGATTACATTGCTATATATAAATTTTGGAGGAGGAAAAGAAGTAAAGTAAACCTTAGATTATATAAAGCAGGTTGTATCTGTCTCTTTTAGAATATCAGTAAAGGCACTTCCCTAAAAAATTCCACAGACCCAAATACTTATGGTAAAACATTGGAGGAGCTTTTTGGAGTTTTGGATTTTATACTAACTACTACTAATAAGTTGCTGTATGAGATCCCCTTGGGCCTCAGATTACATATCTGTAAAACAAAGAAGCTGAATTATATAGTCTCCAAGGTCCTTTAGAGCTATAAAGATCTGAGTCCATAAGAATGAATTGCTCTGATCTGCCATACCCTTGGGATGACTCTGTAAGTCCAATTTATATAAATGAGATCTGGTAAAACATACCTCAGGGATTTCTCAACAGTAGGATTTATGGCTTTGCTTTTATTCCACTTTATCCACTGAAGTCTCATGAAAGAGAATCAGGGGTTGGGACAATTGACTTTTCCAAGTCTGCCTCAATCTGCACAGGATGACTTGTTGTATTTTACATCAAGATGACTAGTCACAGTTTTGTTTTATTTTTCTATCCTCAAACTGACTTTTTGGAATGCTCGGTATCATAGACAGTGAATCTCCAGTCAGCTTATTCTCCTTCAACTCAAAAGAGTCTTTTTATCAGCATTTTTTGACATGAAGGACAAAATCCTTTTCAGTATACATTTCTTTTTGTTCTCTGAAAATTTTATATGTATGTAACATGTGTTCTGATTATTATAGCTCCCATCTCTCTAAACTCCTTATACATCTAGCAAGTCCTCTTTTCCTTACAAGCTCTTTTCTACATTTCTGAGGTATTTTGTTGTTTTTCTGTACTTTTGTTTTTTGTCAGACAGTGTGTTTTACCAAGCTCATCTGTGTGACCCTAGATTTGTAACTATTAGAGCCTAGTGAGCTTTTCAGGGGGTACTGTACTCAATACAGTGACTGTCCTTCCCCAAGAATCTATCAGTAGTCAATAGTTATTAGGGTGGGCAAGGTCCTTTCAGCCCCTCCTCAATCCACAACTACTGTGAAGAGGCTCAGTCTCTTATTAATGGTTCCATTGCACATAGCCAGAGCTGTTGTGAGGCCGCGACTGCATTGACTGTGTCATGCATAAAAGGCGGCATTTATGGTACAGCCTTTCTATCTTCCAACTTTAACTTGTTCTACCCCCTCCTCTGGGAGATCCATAATTCTTACAGAAATGGCTATAAATGTCCTATTAGGAGCAATCATTCCTTTTTCTCAGCACCTGCATTCTCATTCTCTGCAATTACTGCTATTATTATAAAGAAAGGCTTTTTTGATAAAACCTTGAAATAGTATTTTTCTGTATATGTATATACAGGTATATTTAGAAGACAGTTTTGTACTGTGACAGTTTATCTAAAAAATAGTATCTAAGTTAGGGTTTCTATTGCTACACCAAAACACCCGGACCAGAAAGGAAGTTGGAGAGGAAGCGATTTATTTGGCGTATACTTCCAGATCATATAGTCCATCAATAAAGGAAGTCATGACAAGAACTCAATGAGGGCAGGAACCTGGACTCAGGAGCTGTTGCAGAGGCCATGGAGGAACGCTGTTTAGTGGCTTGCTTCCCATGGTTTGCTCAGCCTGCTTTCTTGTAAAACCCAGGGTCCTCCCAGGACAATCACTAGAAAATGCCTTCCAGATAGACTTCATGGAGGCATTTCCTCATCTGAGGCTTCTATCCTCTCTGATTTCTCTAACTTGTATCAAGTTGACACATAGAATCAAACAGTACTAAGTCTGACCCCAAGACTTTTGAAAACTTCAGACAATGTGTGTTTGAGGAGTTTTGTAATAACATGTATGAATTTCCTCATATGGAATATACCTCAAGGACATTCAGAAAATGGTTGCTTACTCCCACATCTCTTTCAGTAGGGGGAACATTTTGCCTAGTAGGTTGGTATTGTAGATAATATAATTTATAGCTTGGCAAGAATGTTACTTTTTATTTTTCTTCACAGCATCCTGTACAATGTCTTCTAGACCTATGAAAGCTAGCCAGCAGGGAAGAAACTTCCAGCTTAGTTTCAGCTTTATTTCATTATATAACTATGGTAAGTGGAGTTTTATCATTTAGTCTGGAGCACATCCAAGTAGAGTGGCAAAATGAGATTTTGAAGGACTCTGGGGCTCCCCTAAAAAGCAACTCATAAGTACATAACTTACACCTGGCTCTGGGGTTTTGTTTAATTACCTTCAATTTTTCAGGCCAGTATTAGCCTCAAGAGGTTTCAGAGGAGAATTTTAGTATGTTGCCTAGAGATCATTCTTCTAATATTTTGTTGAGGAATATGGCTGCTTTTTGCCTTTGTCTGACTATTCTGCCTGAGGCTAAAGTGAAGAGTTTTAGATTAATTCCATTGGCAGAGGAAATCTCAAAACAACTTAATATAGACTCTGTTGTGTGGTTATTAGTGTTTACTCTAATGACAATTTAAAATGAAAAGGAGCAAGCTAATCAAGTAAAAATACAAAATGTTCATATTGAAAAAGGATCACCAGAAATTAAAATAGAAGTAAATACTGTGTTCAGGGACATACAACAATCAAGAAATAGAATAAAGGGAATTTAGACTCAGGGCAAGATCCCACCCAACAAAGTTTCCAATTGTGAAAAGGAACTAAAGAAAACACCTTTAATTCCAGCACTGGGAAATCAGAGGCTGGCAGATCTCTGAGTTTGAGGCCAGCCTGGTCTACAGAGAAAGTTCCAGGACAGCCAAACAATGAAGGTAATAATCATAAACAGAAAACTGGTGATGATACAATTGAAGGAGGGGGCCATGTTCCAGCCCCAGCAAGCAATAAAACTGGACAGCTTCAGCTACATGGTTCTGGCTTGCAAGCTAAGAACAGAAGAAAGCAGTCATGAATTTGCATTTGCCTCTAAGGAAAGCAGACGACACCAGGTCATGTATAAGGGGTCTGACTGAATGAAGGCCTAGAGAGGTCACTCCATAAAGCTGTGAAGTAAAGCCTAGATTGCCTTGGAGACCCCTGGAGATGCCAAAGTTGTTGGCTACCTGCGAAGGAAAGGTCCTAGCAGGGAATGGAACCAGCCTGTAACATGGACAGGGCCGAAATCTCTTCTCCAAAGTAACATACCTTTTGACTTCAATTTTGAAGCCAAGGTATTTTCAAAATACCTATCTGCAACATTTATAAGCAAATATCTTTTAGCAACTGTTGCTCCTTCCTCAGCATTTAAACAATTTAAAGAGAGCATAATAATATACAGTATCAAGATTCTCTGTGTATTTTCCATCTTTACATGGCTTTATTTTAACCTCTATTTCATTTATTTTTACTTTTAACTTTTGGCTTTTTGAGAAAGGTTCTCTGTATATCTTTGTCCTAAAATTCCCTCTGTAAATCAGGCTATCTTTGAACTCACAGAGATCCATCTGTTTCTGCCTCCCAGGCTTCTTTCTTTCTTTCTTTCTTTCTTTCTTTTTTTCTGGAACTTTAATCTTTAGCCTGTATATATTTTTAATGAACTGTTTAGAGGTTTTTCTTACCCTTTGAATCTCTATTTACTGTATATCTCTCTTTTTATGACCACATGGGTTTTTAATTTGCTAAGGAATATGGAGAAGTTTTTTGCCAGAACTCTATGGCTTTTCAAGGTCCTTGCCAGGAAGCAAGCTGCAACAGTGTATTCATAGCTCCATGGTCTGGACCCCCTGCTTGAAAGAGTCAGAGTTTTCCCTGGCAGGAAGGACCAGAAATCCGGCATTTTTTTTTTTTTTTTTTTTTTTTTTTTTTTTTTTTTTTTTTTTTTTTTTTTTTTTTTGCTATGGCTGAAAACCAAAATGCTTTACTCTAGTTTTTCCTAAGCTTTCTCAGGCTTTCTGTGGATGTAGTTATCCATGTGGGTGTCAATCTGTAACATGAAGGGGGCCAGGCCTGCTTGTTTGTTTTTTCTGTCCTGCCTGGTCTTCCAACCATTTAGTCCCAGAGAAAAATCATACATAGGTCTCCATAAATTATAAGATGATTGGCCCATTAGCTCTAGCCTCTCACTGGCTAACTCTCACATCTTGATTAAACCATTTTTCTGATCTATGTTAGCCATGTGGCTCAGTACCTTTTTCAGTCGGGCAGATCACATCCTGCTGCTTCGGTGGTCTGGGCAGGAAAGGAAAATAATCAACTTCCTCCTTCCCAGAATTCTCCTGTTCTCATTACATCATTTCTACTTCCTGTCTGGTTTTCCTGCCTATATTTCCTGCCTGGCCAATCAGCATTTATTTATAACATGATTGACAGAATACAGACAATTCTCCCACACCACTTCCCCCTCTTTAAAAAAAATGGAAAATATCCATAGTTCATTTTTTGGGAATGTGGGCATAATATTCTAGGCTACTTCCAGCTGGTTGGGGGTGCTGATAATCTTATGGGGACCTAAAGAAAATTTAGAGCTATGATCAAGTCCTGACTGAAGTATTCTGTGAGTCTTTATCATCTCAGGCAGCTGTCTTGAATCTGGTCTGGCTGAAGAACTCAGACATCTGGGCCATCTATTTCTGCCGGAGATTACTCAGGTGGTCTTCCTTGATCAAAGCTGATTTTTCTTACCTCTGAATAAATCCTCAGCCTCTCATTTTCTGTGGAAACAAAAGCAAAATCTCTTCTCCAAAGTAACATACCTTTTTGACTTCAGTTTTGAAGCCAAGGTATTTTCAAAATACTTATCTGCAACAACAGCCCAAGAGAGAGAAGTGTGTTGCGTTCAACAAAACTGAAAGTAGTTGGAGATCTGAAGAGTGCTTTGATGTTAGATATAGAAGTGCAGAGTTTCATGTTCACCCAGCTTGTTTTTGGTCTTGCTTTGGTCCAGTATTTCCTCACTATGATCCTTTCACTTTGTTTTAGAACAGTAATATATATCCTGTGCCATTATATATTGGAAGTATGCAATCTTTTCTTTTATTTTACAAAGAATTATAGTTCAGACAGGGCTATGAGTCTCAAAAGAGACTTTTGCCTATGAAACAAGTTTGAGACTACTATAGACTATGGGACTTTTGAGGTTGGATTGAGTGTTTTTGTGTTATGATGTAGCTACTAAGCTTTGGGGGTCAGGGAGTGATATGGAGCGGTTTGAATGAAAATGGCTCCCAGAGAGAGTGGCACTATTAGGAGGTGTGGCTTTGTTGAAGTAGGTGTGGGCTTATTGCAGAAAGTTGTCACTGTGGGGGAAGGCTTTGAGATCCCTTTTGCTCAAAATTCACTCAGTGTGATACTCATTCCACTTTCTCTTGCCTTTTGATCAAGAAGTAGCTAGCACCATGTCTGCTTGAATGCTGCCATGTTGATAATGAACGAGACCCCTGAACTGTAAGCTGCCACCTCAATTAAATGCTTTGCTTTATAACAGTTTTCGTGGTTATGGTGTTTCTTCACAGCAATAGAAACCCTAACTGAGATAATTAGCTATGCCTTTTCCATGATTTTTTCTGTTCCATCTTTACGCTTAATTCATAGGTTTTAACTTTCCATGGTGTTCTAAACTTTCTTCATTAATATTCACATGTTAATTTGTTATTTTCTTTTCTGAATGATGTAGTTTCTCTATCTTGTCTTTAAGACCTGGTATTCTGTATCTTATGTCATCCATTCTAATGGAGAAGCTTTCCACAGAGGTGTTTTTTTATTACACTTGATGATTTTTTTCAATTCCTACTTTATTCCTCTTTGAATTTACTTTAGTGTTTGCCACTCTTGAATTCAATTTTCATAACCTGAATTATCTTTAATATTTCACTCAGATATCTGTTTGTGTTTCCTTAGATTCATTCCTCTTCTATTTTTGTTTGTATTATTTACAATGCTTTAAAATTATTGAACACGCTTATAGCTGTTCTTTTGAAATTTGTGTCTATTTTTAAACTTAATTAAAATATAATTACATACTTTCTCCCTCCTTTCTGTTCTACCCCTCCCATGTCTCCACCTTCCAAAAAGCATGGTCTATTCTTTAACCACTGTTGTTATACACACACATTCACACCTGTACACATGTGTTTTGTATGTACGCATATATGTATGTCTTCATGCACATATATAAATACAACTTGGTCAGTCCATTTAATGTTCTGCATATGCATCTGATTTCAGGTATGACCACTCCATATTGGGAAACACTAATTATCCTCCTCTCAGTAGTTGTTGTTTATTACTTATAGCTCTCATTTATGTTGGGATATTGACCTCAGACTTGCTGGAATTTTTTAGGTCATTTTAGGCAACATTATTGAGATTTCATGTGTATAGTCTCTCTGTCATAGCTAGAAGGCACAATCTTAAAGTAGACACCCTGATATCATACAATGTATATGCTCTCTCTTTCATGATACTCTCTGAATCTCAAGCACAGAAATTGTGTTGTAAATTTATCCACTTGGGCACATCCAGTTATTCTTTGAATTTTGATGAATTGTAGTTTTCTGTATTAGCTGCAAAAAGAAACACCTTTTTGAGATGTGAGAGCTATATATGCATATAAAAATAAGTATTTAGCATGTACTAGTCTACGAAAGTGGCAGTATAGGATTCTTTTCTAAGTTCTATGACCTCTCTATCCACATGTAATTCTTTATGTTTCTAATACTGGCCATGATTTCCTACCTTTTGTTCAGGCCTCACATCCAGTTAGATAGCTATTAATTGCTTCAAAGATATTGCCACTACTAGAAAGCCTTTTGGGAAATCTTGACATAATAGTCATTATCGTGTTTCTTGGATTTCATTTTAATTCTTCTCCTTATATTATGGTATTTAATGACAGATAATTGTAATGTGACGTGTTGCTTTAGTTTATGATGTTATATGTGTTTTAGTGAAGGGACTTGGGAATCTGGATTTAGGACATTGATATTTTGTTTAATTTTTAATTCATTTTGCATAAAAATCACAGTTCCACCTCCAGCCCTTCCTCTTCCTCCCCTCTTCCTACCTCTCCCCACCTCCCATGCATGCCTCAGAGAAAGTAAGGCCTCCTATGGGAGTCAACAAAACCTGACACATTAAGTTGAGGCAGGACTAAGCCCCTCCCACTTGTATCAAGGCTGAGCATGGTATCCCACCATAGGGTATGGGCTTCAAAATGTCAGTTCATTCACCAGGGATAAATCCTGGTCCCACTGACAGGACTACCATGAAAAGACCAAGCCACACAACTTTCACCCACATTCACCCACATTCAGAGGGCCTAGTTTTGTCCATGCAGGCTCCCCAGCTGTCAGTCCTGAGTCCATGTGCTCCCACTAGTTCTGGTCAGCTGTCTTGTTGTGTTTCCCCATCATGATCTTGCCCACCTTGTTCATATGATCCCTTTTTCCTCTTTTTGGACTTCAGGGGCTCTGCCCAGTGATTGACTGTGGATCTCTGCATTTGCTTCCAACAGTTACTGAATAATGAGAGCAATAAAAGAGAGGTTTAGATAGAGGGAACCATTATGTGGTTAGGGAGAAACCTAGGGCTAGGGAAAAACCCAGGAATCCATAAGGATGACCCCAGCTGGGACTCTTAGTAATGGTGGAGAGGGTGTCCTAACTGGCCTTCTCCTGTAATCAGATATGTGTCCTCCCTAATTGTCATCAGAGAACCTTCATCTAATAACTGATGGAAGCAGGATATTGATATACATTGGGCATGAGTTTTTAGCCTATCAGGCTAGAATCCCAATGTAAAGTACTGTGCTAGGATGTATCTCAAGGGATCAGAGCAAGACTAAGGTCTTAAGGAAGTACTGGTTACCAAGTCTACGCCATCATGTCAGAATAACTGGGAGCAATGGTGTTGTTGAAGTGAATTTTTGCAGTCTCTGGGACACACAGTATCCAAAGATGAGGCATATCAATGAAGACTCAGTGTTACTTAACATGGTTGGGTCCAAGAGGATAATTTTGAGCACCTATGGGTAACAGTCCCACAGACAGCATGGATCAGAGTCTGGGATGAGGGCATGGGCTGAGGAAAGATTACTTAATGAGGCCAGAGGCATGACATGGTACTATTCCATTGAGCAGGACCAAAGGTGGAAAAGGTTGGGGTCATTATCTGGATCACGGCTGGAGGAACCAAGTTCAGTAATTGCAGTGGCTATAGTAGGAGAGACTAGAAGTTAAGCACCCTAGAGTCTTACTGGGAAAAACACATGATGTGACTATGAGATGGAAACTAAGGTGGGGTGGGACATGGTCCAGTTCCTACCAAAAGAAACAAGGTAGAACAGCTGAAGCCATGGAAAAAGAGGCAGGAGATTTGGAACTCCAGGGTTGAGGTGCTACACAGACTAGCTGTAGTGAGTTGGTATTGAGGGAATGTGTTGGTTTTCTGACCTATTGGATCTTCTAGTGCTCTAAATTTAAGATTATATATGTGATGATTTGTCTCTGGGTTCTTGATTTTGTCTCATTGTCTTGTCTGTTTGACTTTGGGCCATCACCACACTATTTTGATTCATGGAGATTTGTGCTAAGTGTTGAAATCAGAAGTATGAAACTCCACCTCTTTCTTCCTTTTTAAAGATTATTTTTGTTACTTGGATTCTTGAAATTCCTTGGGAATTTTGGATGGTTTTTTTTTCTTTTTTTCTCATTCTTCTTTTTCTGTTTTGGCTCTTCAGAACAGAGTTTCTCTGTGTAGCCCTAGGTGTCTGTGAATTTGCTTCATAGACCAGCCTGGCCTGGAACTCAGATATATGCCTGCCTCTGCCTCCTGAGTGCCCCAGCACCACCATGCCCATCTCAATATTTTCTTTCTTCAAAAAAAATTCACTCAGAATTTGGTAGGGATATGTTGAACCTCAACAGAACTTTATAACTTAGAGTTATGTTGACGTATCAATAATATTGTTTTCCAATCCAAAATTATAGGTATCTTGCAATTTTCTAGAGCCTTTTAAAACTTATTCCATCAATGTTTTATAGATTTTAGCATATAAATCCTTATCTTCTAGTTAGGATATATATATATATATATGTATATATAGTGTATATATATGTATATATAGCTGCATTCTAAAGTTGAAGAAACAAATCTTGTTACAGATAAGAAATATTTACATATTTGAGTATATTTGCTGACCATAGTTGCTATATATTTTCTACTAAATCAGATTGCTAATGATGTCAATGATAGTTTTTAAAACATGTTTTCCACATGCCAAGACATCACTGTTACATGTAATGTAATGTAAACGTAAACATGGAGCATCAACTAGAGAACATTACTTGCTTAGTGGTGTTGCTGTAATGACTATGAGTTGGTTAGGATAGTACTACAAAGTCAATTCTTGCATTTACTTATTAGTTTAGTTTTCTTCAATAGATATTGTAAAAACAACTAAACCCAACTCCAGGTCAATTTGGGGTGTAAGATTAAAAAAAGAAAAAGAAAATAGTGAGACTCAAACAGGAACTCTTAGGAAAGTACTAAACTCAAAAGGTCTCAGAATGTAAGTGGGAGGCCATCAGGCAGTGAAGAAAGAGAGAAATTTGTTATGCAGAATTTGTTCATCAAAACATGTCAGAGAATAAAGCAAGCCACAAAATACATGACAACTTCGGTAGGATTGCAGGCTTTGCTTCAAGGAAATAAAATAAATGAGACAGTAAACAAGAGACACAAGTAGAGAACAATTATGAAGGCAGGCTAGGAAGTTTGTACTTACAACAAAAACATAATTAATAAATGCAGGCATAATCTGAATAAGGTTTTTATAGAGCTATTTTAGGAATGTTCTTCAAATATGACTTGGTTTTCAAACTTCTTCATAATTTTAAAAAAATCATTGTAAACACTAAGGAGAATAATTATGCGGTTGAAAACATGATTACACTGATTACAAATTATGAAAAATTATCAAACATTCTGGAAAATTCTGGTTCATCTAAGAAGGACTGGTTAAGAAGAGTCCTCCTTCTGGTGACTTATAACATTTTTCTGTGTTAACCAATGAGGGTGTTGCATAAGAGAAGCTACTATTATGGTCAACTTTCCATTGCTTTGATCTCACTTCTTTTCTTGAAAGCAGAGAAATGGGCCTTAGATATTTAATTGTTGCCACATTTTCTGAAATTCCTATAGGGATAAATGAATAATTGTTGGGGTACCCTGTGTTCTCTGACAGAATACCAATTCACATAATGCAATGTCTGTTCTCTATATGTAATAGGTAGCATTGGAGCTTTTATACAACATAAGAATTGGAGTCAAAATGTGGGCATTGAGTCCTGCCTGTAGTTTGTTGTCCAAAGCAGCCTTCTTTTACATATGAAAACTATCCTTTTAAACTTCAAATTTTCTATTCTATTTCTTCCCAGGATCCATTGTGGGGGCCTTATGTATGGTCCCATTGCTGTGTTTAGTCATTAAAAGTGTTGTCATGGTGACTATCCAGTTTCTGCAGTGACCACCCATTGCCTTGAGGGAGGAAGTTGGCAAAACCTTCTTGATATTTTCACTTAAGATTAGCTTTATTGTGTTTACAAAAGGCTCTTGCATATTGCCTGTTTAGCCAGGGCCAGGGACTATGGACTAGAAGGCAAGAAAAAAATGGAACAGAGGCTGTTTCTGTTTCTCAGGAATATTTGACATTGCAATTTCCACCCACAATTAATATCTACTTCCAAATCTCCTTTCAGAGCCATCAATAGCTAGCTATACAAAAATGTAAAGGCTCTATTTTATTCCTGATAATTCCTAAAAGATCAAATACAACTGGCATGATCAGATTTAATGTCAACAACTTTGAGACAACAAAGGCCTGCTCACATTTAATTCCACCCTAGCATAGATTACAAGATTTGTCAACTTTTGTAGGTATTTTTTTTCTTTTTAGTTAGAAAAACAGTTGTGATGTTTTTTCATTCAAATCTTACATTTGGACAATCCCTGAGATATTTCCTTATTAGGTAGAAGATTCCTTCAAGTAGATCTTTTGGTGGATCATTTTAGAGGCTATATAAAGGAATGAAAAACACAAATTATTTTTTCCTGTCTTTGTCAATAGCATATTAGTGGAAACAAACTGCCTCTTTTAGAAGAAAAGACCAAAAGTAGAATGAACAAGTGTCATCATGTACTCCTGCCTTTGACTTAGGTTCTGCTTACTTTAAGTTTCTTTTTTCAGTGCCATGTACTCATTTCAGACTCAGAAGAAAACTGAGCCATAGTCTCTGAAAAGCCTTTGGAATCCAGTTCCTTTGTGAGCACAACTGTCCGATAGCCTCTAGCTTTGCGTCGTTTGCTACTTACTCCTTTGTAATTGTCCCACTGTCTCTTTCGTTCCCTCTATGTCTAGATAGATCTTTCACAAAGCTATTCCTTGTTTGGGTTGAAATCTACCTCTTACACTTGTGAGCACAAATAATATATTCACGTTTCTATTCCATGGCTGCTTCTTAGTGAGGCCTAAAGAGCTGGCATTGAGTAGCATTTCCTGTACAACAGCTTATCCAGGCCTGGAACTTCTCGCAGGAGGGCATGGGATAGCTGAGAGACTTTTTGCGGTAAGTACACCTTTTTAAAATGAAACTTAGATTTCTGCGCTTTAAAGAGAGAAGCCAAACCTTCAACATATAGCAGAAATTTTTTACCTTCCATTCACACCTTTGAAGAACATAGGCCATTTATTTACTACATAGATTTTAAAGAAGTAGAAAACTGTATTCAGAGATATCAAGTGCCTCATAAAAATATACACAGCAACTTTATTTTGCTGTGAAAAAGTTTGTAAAAGAAAAGTGGCAGGAGGACTTGTTTTAGTTCCTTGCTGTGCAGGTCAGTTTTAACAGCAGTTTGTCACAAATTAAAATCATCTCTCAATTGAAGAACTGCCTTGATTGCTTCCAGTAGACATGAGAAGATATAGCATCTTCTAGCACTCCAAATTTAAAAACAAATAAACTACAACAAAAATTCATAAGGTAGAGGAAGGTTACTTGCTTTTTTCTTGCTGCATCTTCTGTCTTGTCATCAGGTTGATTTACTGTGTTGCCACTGCTGATTTCTGTGATGATAGCAGAACCAACATTTCCAGACTTCCATAGTGGATTACAATGGGTTGGGAATTGCTCATTCTGCAGACTGAGCATCTGCCTTGTTGTTGGGCTTCCAAGTGACAGTTACTTTTGGGTTGCTCTGATTGCTTAGGGATCCAGCATTAAGGACCAAACAATTACTGGATTCTCAGATTTTTTAGATGTGTGTCAGATGTTGTTACTATGTCAACATAAGCTAACAATCAATTCATGTATAAGACAAAAGAAAACCACCCAAACATAGCAAAACAAAGCAAAACACATAAGAATGTGGAGTGAGTTTTGGGCGAGCCAACTACTCTTGGGCATGGGGCTTACCATGGAGTGTAGTGGATATACCAAATGACACTCAATTGGAGAAAACTGATTTTCAGCTTCTCAGAAAGTATCAATTGCAAATAACTCCTTTATAAGGGATGGGACTTCTCCATGCTCGAATTTTGTCCAGTTTGAACTTGCGCAAGTCTTGTGTGTGCTATCATAGTCTCTGTGAGAGTTCATATGTATACCAGTCCTGCTGTGTCTAGTATTTCTGTCTTCTATGCTTTTCTTTTCATTTCAGTTTTTTGTTAGGATTTCAAATTTTAGAGATAAGAAGGGTTTGGAGAGGTTAAGAAGGAGATAGAGAGGTTCTGAACAAGTTAAATTAGGGAGGAAATAATATGATCAAAACATGGTATATAAATAAAAACTATATACATATACATATACATATGTCTTTGGGCTCAATGAACTAACCTTGCCTCCTATCCTCATTTGTGACCCTTCTGACTGTATATATAATTGGATCTATTCTTCTAGTGCATTGGTTCTTAATCTGTTGCCTTTGGTCACTATCCCTTTGGAATATGCAGCGTGTTTGTTATCTAGAACACCACTGTGATCTTCTGAAGACCTTTTATATTCTTCTACTCCTATACTCTTCAATGGACTCTCAACTTTTAACTCATATATCTTATATGCCTGACTCCCTGTGGGGAACCTCCTTATCACAGACACTTCAGTATTTGACTCAGGTTTCCTATTTTCATCACATAGGTCTATGACTTCTTGATGTCTTTGGGCTCAATGAGCTAACCTTGCCTCTAATCCTCATTTGTGACCCTTCTGACTATAGTTCGTAGAGAATGTATTCTGTCTGTTTTCTATACAATGTTAACCTCCTTAGAGGAATATCAGGGAACTCTAGATTAGCACTTTGAGCTTGAGGTCCACAGTTTTCATAGGAGTTTGACTAATGGAATTTTCTGTTTTTGTCTCAGCAGCTATGAAGATGGGAATGTCTTGGACACCCTTTATCTTTATCTCTGTTTACTTTTTCCCTGATTGATTTTTGAGGCAGACAGTTTAGCAACTCTGTGTGTGTGTGTGTGTGTTTGTGTGTATATATATATATATATATATATATATATATATATATATATATATATATATATGTCTTGGTGCCCATTGTGATTGTGCTTCTAGATTAGGAACGGATCCTTACCAATGCTACCCCATGCCTTCCAGTATTTTTCCTGATACCAAAAAAAAAAAAAATCAAAAACAAAAAATCCTGTAAGCACCAGTTTTTATCAAAAGCTAAAAGTCTTTACATAGTATGCTCCATTCAATACACTTGAACTCAGTAATTTTAAGAGCTTCCCCTTGTTCTCATGGCTCAGGTTTTCCCAAGAATGTTCACTCTCTTCACTCTTAAAATATTCCTTACTTATATGAGGCTAAGTAAATATCAGTAAGGTCTTTTTGTTGTTTCTACCTTAAATACTTTTGTTTATTCAGAAATAATCATACTCATAGTGGATTACTATAAAGAAAATATAAACAAAGTATTACAATTAATAATGTATTATTATCCATATTTGGTAACATTTACCCTTTTTGCTTTATTCTATATTCTCTTTCTTATTATTTGTCTCTATGTATATTGTTCTTTTACTGTGGAAGGTAGCTCCATAACCATAGCTCTTTTTACTTACCTATTTATGTATTTCCTAAGCATAAACATATACTATTCCATAAAAGTGGATCAGTAATCAGACTTTTAAAATTTGACATTGGTGTCCATGTCCATATCTTTGTGTTGTATGTTTATATGTGTGTGTGTGTGTGCTTGTGTATATGTGTATATGTGTTCATCACTAAATTTCCTCTGGATGTTTTTAGTTGCAGGAAGATCTATTCATTATTTTATGTATTCATTTCATTGCCCACTTTGGAAATTTTCATCAGCAAACTAGAATGTTATATTCCAAAACCATTGGTAAATACAGACTTGATTTAGAAATTCTAGAACTTATCAAAGATCAAAACTGGGAAGAGCCTTGAAAGACTTTCTATTTCAGCACATTCTGGAAAATCATGGAGAACTAAAGCATGGAAACAATGTTGAAGAATAGAAGTAGACATTCACTTAAAGTTTCCCAAAGCTTGGGACCACATTTAATCGAAATATTTTTGTCTGCCCAGGGACAGGAAACTGCCTGACTATCTTATAAGACTGGGATCAAAAAAAGGAAATAAGAAAAATTAATAATGTCAAACCTTCATTTAATTATAATACCCCATAGCAATTAAAACTTGCCAAAGAAGAACCATTATGTAGCGTCTCAAAACTCAGGTTAAGATTCTGGATGACAGGGGCCATGCATTCCAATATCAAAGGTATTGGTTGAAGCACAACTACAAGAATCTCCTTTGCAGAAAGAAAAGGTAGTAGATAGCATAGTGAGCTTTGTAAGAGTTAATTAATTCCCTAAAATGGCTTATGTGCTATCTTATCTTATAGTTTATAAAAAAAACTGTTTTATTAGCTTTAGAAAGGCATGTGACCAGAGTAGAACATCAGATCACTAGATTGTGTGGAGTGACCTTAAGTAGACCCTCTTGGTAGAGTTTCTGAAAGCATAAAACTTGGCCATAATGTGGAATTTTAGATTGCCTTCAATGGCCTGATCCAATCATTATAATCAGTTCCACATAAAGAGGCAGTGAGGATCACATTAGTACATTAAAAGATATGATTCAGAAAATGTATCCCAAACTAATAACAATGGAAGAAAAGTTAGGGGACACTACGAAGATATGGGGAGAGTGGGGGAAAACTGGCTTGACTAGAAAAGCATAAATTGGACAGGACGGCTATTACAAGGAAGTAGTTCCTGCTATCACATTGAGAGAGCAAGACACATCCCCAGAATAGGCCCCCAAATTACATTTTTATCAACATAATGGTTGTAATCTGTATTAGGCCAATTTGTGTAGGGTTTGTTTATTTTCTTTATAGACTATAACATGAGGATTTGGATTTGTCTGTAGATCTCACAGGAGTAGGATCCCTCAGTGCTTCCAGGTATGTTGTCTGTGGTGTTATGGGGGTAGAAATGTGGCATTAGGTCTACAGCCTCCATGCTTTACCATGCCAATTTGGAGTCGGGCCATCATTTGGAGTCACCTACTTTATATATTATCTATTGAGATTTTCTCTAACATAGAAACACTGTTCAGTCTTGAGTAGGATAGAAAATAAAATCAGTAGCAAATAGAAAAATGAAATATTAATAAAAATTGTCTGCAGCTACACTGAAATTGATGATCAGACAAGCAAAAGTAAATAATCACTACATATGCAACACTTAACATGTCTTATTGGTATATATATCCTTTAGAGAGAGAATGAATATCTGGAAATGACTTCAACGCACCTTCTAACAATTATTTTGCTTATTAAGTGACCATTGAGACTGGTTTGGGACTGCAGCCATCTGAAATAATATATATGTACTCACTAGTGTAATCCAACTCAGAACACATTTCATTCGGTAGAATTAACCCCAGAAATATTTGTTAAATAATCTCTTAGAGCTAGGCTGACAAGTATTGCAAAATGTCTGAGGCTCAGGAACAGTCATAGTTTGCTTTCTATATCTGGCATAAACACCATGGACAACAGTAAAGTGGGGAGGATTGTGTTCATTTCAGCTTACAGATTATATCTCATCATAATGGGAATTTATGGCAGGAACCTAGGAGTAGTAACTGAAGCAGAATCCATGAAGGAAGATTCCTTATTGGCTTGATCCTTATGGCTCTCTCATTTTTCCTTTTTATGCAGCCTACTATTTCTCCAAAAATGGTATTGCCCACAATGACTTAGGCCCTCCCCCATTAATCATTGATAAAGGAAATACCACAAAGTGTTGCCTTTAGGCCAACATGATGGAGGTATTTGTATAATTTATGTTCCCTCTTTTTAGATAATTCTAGCTTGTGTCATTTGACAAAAAACTAACCAACCCAATTGATCACATGCCAACTTGATACATAAATACATCACTATTAAACCACAAACTATTATTTTCTGTCTTGTTTGCCCCTGACATGTCATGTTACAATAATAATCTCAATATAAAACAGTACAACTTGTTTACTAAAATATCACATCATTGCCCCCACTTTCCTCCCTCCATTCTACCTATGTGCTCCCAGCCCCCTCTCAAATCCATGATTCTTTCTCTTTAATCATTATTACAATATACACATACACATATATAAATATATACAACCCACTGAGTCCTTTTAGTGCAACTTTAATGTATACATATTTAGGGCTGACTACTTGGCTTTGAATAACCATTTAGGAGGCTCATTCCTGTGGAGTAAATAATTACTCCTGTGGAGTAAATAATTGCTTCATGATGTGTGGGGCCTCATAAGAATTCCCTCATCCCACTTGGGATGTCAAGTGGTGTTTAGATCTTGTTAAAGCACATATCTTGATAAGAGTTTTTAGGTATAGCCTCCCTGTCATATATAGAGGACATTATTGTACACCAAACTTCTTGGTCCTCTAGGTCTTACAATCTTTCCCCTACACATTCTACAATGTTCCCTGAACCAAAGCTGTAGGAGCTGTGCTTAGATATACTTCCCCTTAAAGCTCATGGATCATCATGAAAGTAAAGGTGAAAATTTGTAAGAGAGGCAAGTACTGTATAATTTTAAGCAAACAGTATTCTCAGGACACAAGATAGGTGGAAATATGAAATCACATCATTTGCAGCAACATGCATAAGATGTTTACAAGCTCAAGTAAAACAACATCTAGAATAGAGAAGATTGGATGGACATCACAACTCAGTAGTAGCTGTGTAACTAACTATTGGCTTTTCCTAGTAGCTGTGAGAGTCAGAGTCAGTTTTCTTTAATGATGTGATCCCATGAAGGTCAACCATACTTCAGAGTAAGTCCCATTCCTAAGAGTAGCAGGGAAATATAAACTATAATTGAGGGGGAAAATGAAGGAAACTTAAAGTTGATTGGTGGGGTGGTGAGGGTAAAGAAGGTGGATATGGAAAGAGTAGTGGTAGGGGGCAAATATAATCAAACTACATTGTATGAAATTCTCAAAGAATTAATAGAAATCAAGGTGTAAATACAATAGTAGAAAACATTTGAAAAAACCGTAGTTAAAAATCAGTAGGTTTTGTGGGCTTGTTGCTGCTGCCTTGTAGAGTCCTCATTTCCTGGGGTTCAGGAGGTGAGAGGATATGGAGGCAATGGCACAGAATCCAGGAGATTCCAATACAGAAGCTCTTTATTGTAAACAGGTTGGTGGATTTTATGGAGCTAGGGAAAGTAAGCTGATGCAAGAATGTTTCTGGTTGTTGCTTTTGAAACTGGCATTCCCTACTGGCATGTTGTAATTGGCTAGGAATGCACATCTGTAGTTACTTTGCTTTTGGTCTGCTTACAGGTTGCCTTGGCCAAATTTGCTTACTCATTGTGAGTTTTCATGAGCTTGCTTGTGCTTGTGCTATTGCACTGCCTCATCTTACCCTTTTTATATTTTTTATTTTTATTGGATGACCTAGTAGAAGTTATGGATTTTCATAACCCCACCTTGGGAAAACCCCCCCCCAGCATTTTTGGACTGTGCCTGTCTTAGGTTGGCCTGCCAGACATGTTCATACCCATCTTTGACTACCATTCCTTGAAGGGTTGGGTCCCCTGAAGGTCCCAAGAAGTCAGAAGTAAGGGGAGACTTTTAGGAGAACTAGTGCTTTAAATGATCTCCTTTATTTGGGTTAGCCAAGCATGGACCACCTCCCTTGAAGGTTTTGGTTCAGCATGCTCCATAGTAATTAACACCTGAACGTTGCCTTATTCACCCACTGTTGTCAGGATCTTAACTGGAGGAGACACTTAAGCAGAACTATTAGAGCAATTACCACCCCTCCCATAAGACACCATGCAGCAAGTTTAGAGGAGTCTAGCCGGGATTTTATATGATCCCATACTTGGCCAAAGAATGTAGTAGATAGTTTCAATGGATGGACCCGTGTTGAGTTAAGTTGTATAGTATTAACAAACTTTTGATTCCACGGTCCCAATAAGCTATTTCTTAGTTGCCATCTGGCCAAGGACATGTTAGAAACTCAATATGGAGTTAAGATAAGGGACTGAAATTGAGGATCAAAATTGGCCCTTACTAAACAGTGAAAGGTTTATATTTTTTCATCTAATAAATCAATCTGTTTTTGTAAATTTATAATGACCATATGAAATTGAACATTAATTAACTGTTGTGTGCTAAGGGCTGCAGCTGATTGTTCTGTGTCTGTGTTTAAGGCATTGGCCATGGTTCCTGTTTGAATAAGAGAGAATGTAGTGATTGCTCCTCCAGCTACCACAAGCAAGATGACTGTGGTGACTGCTGTAGTTATTCCAAAGTCTCTCTTTATTCTAATGGGACTCATAAACTATATCTTGTAATAATGGGTAACATTGGTGACAGGCACTCATAAGAAAGTGGGAATATGTACCAGGGCCACACAAGAGGCTTCTTTAGGATTCCAGCAGGCACCCAGCATGCAGAGGCTTGTTGTGCACTTTATATCTGTTGTACTAGCATTGGTTGGTAAAAGGAAGAGAGGAAGCTTGACACAGACATGCCTTTGAAAGTAATTGTTTTTTAGTGTTCTTTAGACAGAGTCCTCAAATGATTTATTTCCCTTAAAGGTTTCATTATGGCAATTGTTTCCTTGTAAGAATAGGAGGGGGTCTAAAGTCTATGCAAGCATTATTACCACAGAGGGGCCAATTGCTAAACACAGGCCTTTTGACCTGATCAGTATTTTTTTTTATTTTTTATTGAAAAAAAAAATTCCTTAGTTAGGATATATACTTCGCTGCTCCCGTATCCACCCTTCCTATGTCCCAACCATCCCAATCCCTTAAGCTCCTAAGGGAGCCATCTTAGGGTTGGCAAGAGACTTGACTCTAGAGGGGCTCGCAGGTGTCCAGGGAGATGTCCCCAGCTGGTACCTTGGGCGACTGAGGAGAGGGAACCTGAAATGACCCTATCCTATACTGATGAATATCTTACATATCACCTTAGAACCTTCATCTGGCGATGGATCGAGATAGAGACAGAGACTCAATTTGGAGCAACGGTCTGAGCTCTTAAGGTCCAAATGAGGAGCAGAAGGAGGGAGAACATGAGCAAGGAAGTCAGGACCACGAGGGGTGCACCCACCCACTGTGACAGTGGAACTGATCTATTGGGAGCCCACCAAGGCCAGCTGGACTGGGACTGAATAAGTATGGGTTGAAACCGGACTCTCTGAACATGGCGGACAATGAAGGCTGATGAGAAGCCAAGGACAATGGCACTAGGTTTCGATCCTAATACATGAACTGGCTTTGTGGGAGCTTAGCCTGTTTGGATGCTCACCTTCCTGGACCTAGATAGAAGTGGGAGGACCTTGTTCTTCCCGCAGGGCAGGGAATTCGGACTGCTCTTCAGTATCGAGAGGGAGGGGGAATGGAGTGGGGGGAGGAGAAGAGGAGTGGGGATAAGGGGAGGGGGCAATATGAGGGAGGAGGGGGAGGGAAATGGGAAACTGGGAGCAGGTGGAAATTTTAATTAAAGAAGAATAAAAATAAATAAACAATAAAAAAGTTTCTGCTTCCTCCCAGCCTCCCATTTCCCTCCTCCTCCTCCCACTCCTCTCCCCCTCCTCCCACTCCTTTCCCCTTCCCTCTCTAGTCCAAAGAGCAGTCAGGGTTCCCTGCACTGTGGAAAGTCCAAGGTCCTCCCCCCTCCATCTAGGTCTAGGAAGGTGAGCATCCAAACTGGCTAGGCTCCCACAAAGCCAGAACATGAAGTAGGATCAAAACCCAGTGCCATTGTCCGCCGTGTTCAGAGAGTCCAGTTTTATCCCATGCTTTTTCAGTTCTAGTCCAGCTGGCCTTGGTGAGATCCCAATAAATCAGTCCCTCTGTCTCAGTGGGTGGGTGCACCCCTCATGGTCCTGACTTCCTTGCTCATGTTCTTCCTCCTTCTGCTCTTCATTGGGACCTTGGGAGCTCATTCCGGTGCTCCAATGTGGGTCTCTGTCTCTATCTCCATCCATCACCAGATGAAGGTTCTATGGTCATACGCAAGATATTCATCAGTATGGCTATAGGATAGGGCCATTTCAGGTTCCCTATCCTTAGCTGCCCAAAGAACTAAGTGGGGACATCCCCCTGGGCACCTGGTAGCTCCTCTAGGTTCAAGTCTCTTGCCAACCCTAAGATGGCTCCCTTAATTAAGATATATGTTTCCCTGCTCCCATATCCATCCTTCCTTTATCCCAACCATCCCAATTCCCCAAGTTCCCCCCCATCCTCCCCTTCTCACTTTTCTTTCCCCATCTCCCCTGAGCAGGATTTTTGTAGAAACATTATGTTAGGGCTTATTGAATCATTAGTCAAGGGTGCCCTCATCCAAATGAATAAATTCCTTTTTGCCCT